>NC_142026.1:118510126-119140025 GCF_982192425.1 Myodes glareolus | reverse complement strand
GAGAAAGCTAATATTGACCAAAGTGAGCATTTTCAGAAGAAAGCAAGCCTGGACACACCTTGATGTTGGATTTCAGTGTGCCAAAACAATGTGGAAATATACCTGTATTGTTTAAGTCTTTTGGTGGTTAATATTTATTACATCACTTATAAGAAAAATATATACACTGTATGGTTTTAAATACTGTAGCATAAAAATGTGCTCTAATATTGTTAAACACATTTGAAATTATAAATGATCCTAATTTACAGTATCATTAATATTCCTACTTATAACTTGACTTAGTATTTATTTTTTAACTTTTATATTTTCAAATATATCATATCACAATCATTTGGTAGAGCCCAAGTAAAAGTTACGCACAGATTATGGTATGTAGTTTATTTACATTAGTTTTCAACTGACTTCATTTTCTTAACTTTTTAAAGGAATTATATCTTGTATATTTTGTTTTTTGCATTTTTAGCCCAACTAAAAATCTTATTTTCCTTCTAAATCTAGCTAAATATTTCCAATTTAAAAATATTATTATTTTGACTATCTTTTCCTTCTAAATCTATCTTCATTGAAGAATGATTCATAAGACAAACATTTTCAATTTAAAAATATTATTATTTTGACTATCCACTGTTTTAACTTTTAGGTTCTAATCTCACTCTTTTTTTTGTTTTGTTTATTTATTTATTAAGAATTTCCACCTTCTCCCCTCCCGCTAGGCTCCCAAAAAGCCAATACATACAGTAGAATAAAATCCCAGTACCATTATCATTGGCTTCTCAGTTAGCCCTAATTGTCAGGCACATTCATAGAGTCTGGTCTGATCACATGCTTGTTCAGTCCCACTCCAGCTGGCCTTGGTAAGCTCCCTAAGATCAGTACCACCGTCTCAGTGGGTGAACGCATCCCTCGCGGTCCTGACTTTCTTGCTTATGTTTTCCCTCTTTCTGCTCTTCATCTGGACCTTGAGAGCTCAGTCCAGTGCTCCAATGTGGGTCTCTGTCTCTATCTCCATCCATCGTAGGATGAAGGTTCTACGGTGATATGCAAGATAATCATCAGTGTGGTAGTGGGGCAAGGCCAGTTCAGGCGCCCTCTCCTCTGCTGCCCAAGGACCTAACTGGGGACATCCTCTTGGACACCTGGGAACCCCTCTAGAACCAAGTTTCTTGCCAATCCTAAAATGGCTCCCTTATTTAAAAGATCTTTTTCCCTCCTCCCATATCCACCCTTCCTCCATCTCAACCATCCCACTCCCCCAAGCTCTCCACAATCCTCCAATTCTCCCTTCTCTCTCCCCATCTCCATGTCTCCCCATCCCACCTCTGTGCTCCCAACTTTTGCCTGGTGATCTTGTCTACTTCCAATATCCAGGAAAATAAATACATGTTTTTCTTTGGGTTCACCTGCTTATTTAGCTTCTCTAGGATCATGAATTATAGGCTCAATGTCCTTCGTTTATGGCTAGAATCCACTTGTGAGTGAGTATATACCATATTCATCTTTTTGGGTCTGGGTTATCTCACTCAGTCAAGTGTTTTCTATTTCCATTCATTTGCATGCAAATTTCAAGATGTCACTGTTTTTTTTTTTTTTTTTTTTTTTTTTTTTTTTTTTTTTTTTACCACTGAGTAGAATTCTAATGTGTATATGTGCCACACCTTCTTAATCTACTATTCTGTTGAGGGGCACCTAGGTTGTTTCCAGGTTCTGGCTATTACAAATAGTGCTGCTATGAACATAGTTGAACAAATGCTTTTGTAGTATGATTGGGCATCTCTTCTGTATATTCCCAAGAGTGGAATTGCGGGGTCCTGAGGTAGGTTGACTCACAGTTTCCTGAGAAACCACCACACTGATTTCCAAACAAATGGTGCTGGCATAACTGTAGAAGAATGAAAATAGATCCATATCTATCATCATGCACAAAACTCAAGTCCAAATGGATTAAAGACCTCAATATAAATCTGACCACACTGAACCTGATAGAAGAGAAAGTGGGAAGTAGTCTGCAACAAATGGGCACAGGAGACCACTTCCTATGTATAACCATGGTAGCAACAAGAGCAACAATGAATAAATGGGACCTTCTGAAACTAAGAAGCTTCTGTAAAACAAAGAACACTGTCATTAAGACAAAAGGGCAACCTACTGAATGGGAGAAGATCTTCACCAACCCCACTTCAGACAAAGGCCTTATCTCCAAAATATTTAAAGAACTAAAGAAACTAGACATTAAAATTCTGAATAACCGAATTAAAAATTGGGTTACTGAACTGAACAGAGAATTCTCAACAGAAGAAGTTCAAATGTTCAAAAGACACTTAAGGTCATGCTCAACCTCCTTAGCGATCAGGGAAATGCAAATCAAAACAACTTTGAGGTACCATCTTATACCTGTCAGAATGGCTATAGTCTTACTCTTTATTATGATTCATTTTTGAGTCCATGAGTATTTTTCTGGACATTTTCAATATTTTTTATTAGTTGTGCTAAGATTCTGTAGTGGGTCCTAAAGGCACATGATATAAATCAGACTTAAAAAAAAGTAAGACAGAGGACAAACTAGTATCTACCATTGCCGTGGTCACTGCACTGTTAGCTGACTATTACTTATGTTAAATGGGGAGCTGGAAATCTGACAGTTGTTAGTTGTAAAAAATTATGACGGAGTCACGTGCCTGTCTAAATACTGTCAAAGGTATAATCTGGACAAGTAAATTCTTTTCTCTGGATGTAAAGAATTCCAGACTTGATTTCATCTCTATCTATATGAAAACATCATTACAGTGGAGGCTGTGTATATTCCTTTAATTTCCTGGGGACTCTTTCCTCACAACAGTATTCCCAATTCTCAGATAAACTCATTATGGTCCAAAGGATTTTAAAAACAGATTTCTAATTTTGGTAGATATTTCACTTAATGGATTTTCTTTTCTAAAGACTGTATGTAAAGCTAAAATGAAAAAGCAAAATGATTTTTGTAATTTATATGAGCTCCTTATTTGAATAAAGTGGCTTTTTAAATCTAAAAACAATTTATTACATTAAAATACTGTATTTGCAAAATGTGGGAGTTTGATCCTAATGATAGAGTTGATGAATGCAAATTGGATTCTGAAGTAATTATACTTTCCAGTCCAATAATCATAAACAGCTTTAACAACTTTCCCCTTGCTCTGGATCAAAGTGAGCTATATTTAAGTCAGTTATTTGGGAAAAGCATGCATAAAGAATACATGTATAGGAAAATAAAATTGAAACTTTGATTATGAGGCAAAGACAGCTCTTTTCACATGGGTAAAATATTCATCTGTCAAGACATTTGTGAAGATATTCCTGTACTTTTCCTTGATTTTCAATCATCACTCTCAGGAAAATTATTCTGAATTTGTTACCTGAGTTCCTTCCTAAATATCACATGCCATCAACTTCATGAAATTATACTATTGTCACAATTTCCCAAGATGAGAATGCGAGTAATTATTTCAATAACTGCTTTAAGGTAAATAAATTGGGAACATGTTAACAAATCATGAACAGAACCCATTTAAACTCTGTTCCTTAGTTCTCTCAAATTTAAAATAGTTGATCCTCTGCCTCATTGGAGGTTACCCTTTGAAACTTCTGTAGCCTCAGACAGATTGTTCTGCCAAGGCAGTATCACAGGAGACCTTCTAGCTATTCTGATGATAAAAAGTTTTCCTCCATGCTCGAATTTGTACATGTATATAATTTCAAAAATGACTTAGTCATTACCCTAACCATGCCTGCTTGTAATGAAAGCTGCCCACACAATTTTCCACTGAAAATTACAAACTTTAATTAGATTGAGTTAGAATCTACATCATTTACTTTGTGGGTAATTACAGATGCATTTCAACATATGTATGCTGCTTTTGCTTAGCTTTAAACATATGCATATTTGTGTTCTTTTTAACTTCTTTTACCCCTCACCGAATGTATTAAATTTTCAGTGACAGTACAAATGCAAATACAAAATGCTATTCAATTTGATTGGATGCAATTTCATACATTTTGAAGTGGAACTGCTGTATGTGTTTTGGTAGTTGTTAAGGTTATTTTGACACAAAACATACAGATGGAGGCTAATTTAGATTTTCTTTTGCATTTATCTCAGGGCTACTTATTCATAAATCTCCATGCTTTTTTAGAAGCAATGCTGGCATCTGGAGCATAAAAAGCTATTTTTTTCCCCTTTAGAGCAAGGTACCAAATTCAGGACTTTCTTCATACCAGACTGGCATGCTCTGAGCCAGTGAGCTGCATCCTCAGTCTGTTTAACAAATGTATTTACAGAAACATTAGGACAAAGAAAGTAAATTCCTTCAATAGGAATTTAGATGCTATTATTTCTGGATACTAATAATTGGCTTTTTTGGTGTAAGATATTCTTAAGTATTCAATCATAGTTTATATAGTTAATGGAAAGTTTACTTTTCCATATATAAATTTTCTATTTATATATCAAGGATGGTAACCTTAAGGCATTTGTTAGTAGCACAAATCGTTAGTAGCACATTTAAAAGAACAAGCAATGAAAAGCTAAGAAAAAATGCCTTTTACCCATAGACACAGCACAACCATGAGAAGTTAAATGAGTCACTGACTCCAGGGGTCACTGGGAGGGAGATGTAAGGTTGTAAAGAGAGTTGCTGTTTTAGAGTTTATTGCATCAACAAATGTTCTTTAATTTAACAAAAAATTTACACAGTTTTTCAACACACTATGCTTCTGATTATGTAAATATACCCAATGTGTCAAAAATATACCCACAAAGTACTGCAAATTAAAAAATATTTGCAATTAATGGGGTCTGGCTCATTTATCTCTGAAATTATTGCTTGATAAACATTTCATTTTCAACGATGGTGTCATGAGAATTGTATATATTCCACGACTTGTAAGTATTCATTTTTCTTTTATACTCAGGAAGTTAAAGGAAAGAAATCTTTCTCATAGATACAGGTGTGTATTTGTACTAGGTATAAGATAAAACAAAGATGATTTGTCCCTATTCTTTTCTCCTAATTTTTAGAGTATAAATTTGCTTTGGCCTTAGAAACTGCCATTAATATTATGATTATTTCAATAATTCAGATTAGTGGTATCTTCAGGATCAACATCATTATTTAGTTATAGACGGTAACCAAGAACACTCGTAACAGCCTTTATTATTGTGTGATCTATGTTCCTTCACTGGCCAAACACTCAAATATTAGTAGCACTTTTCTCACTCTTTATTTCTTCTTTTTACTTATTTGCTTGTGATGTCTTCTAGGGTTATTGATGACCAATTATAGGATAACTCCATTAAGTTACCTTTAAAATATGTATAGGTATATATTTTAGAAAGCATAGATAATAGGAAACTTCCATATATATTTTTGATATTAGTTATCACTCTTTATATAGTATATTTGAATCACAAAGCTCCAAAAATTCATTCTGGGAGTCAACTGGAAGCCACATCCATACATTCCCAGTGCTGGATGGTTCAGTGAATACTACTAGAGGAAAAAAAGTAACCATCAGCCTTACCCAACTCTGAATTTGAAAAGTGATAATAATAACCAGCCTGTGAGATATGCATACTGGTGCAGTAATAGAACAAATACCATGGTAGCAAACAATCACTTTATTTATTTAATAAATAAATGCAGGATTTAAGTCCTGCATAGCAAGTTGAAATTCATATCTGTTACGGTTATCACAGCCAAGAACTTGTTGCTAGGCAAGTCATAAGTCCTGGGCGGGTGTCACAATACTACTGCATTGCTTAATAGGCAGTATATTAAAGTAGCCCCTAGTAATCTGTTGTTATACTCATAAATTACTACATCTCTCAACCATCATAGACTTCTTTTTGCAGTAGGATCAAAATCATACAGACACTCAGAACTGGTAAAAGTATAGATATGTTCAATGCTAAATGATACATTTATATCCTTCTATCTCCTCCCAAGGATCAGCGATCATTGTGAAAAGAGTACAGAAATATTTTAAGTGCCAGAAGTGTGGGTAATTACAGGGAAAAGGCGATTTCTGACACAGCAGGATCATTGCATATGTAGAGTCAAAACAGTTGTAATAGCATGCACAGACCTGCTCAGTCCTGGGCCAGACAACAATCTTCGCTTGGGAATGCGTGTTGGCACCAAGTACCGCCACTAGCTTAGTAGCTATGGGCAATTGAGGGCTGCTGGGCAAGGGACAGTCGGCCTTTTAACGGTGTGACTCAGGTCAAGCACACTCCAGTAGAAGACTTCACAGCCAAGGTTATATGATCTGCACAAGTTGTATTTGATATATTTAAAAAAAAAATAGAGGACACAAAGTTTGGTAGATGGAGAAGTGGAATGGGTCTGTGGGGAGTTCACCGAGAGGAAAATACAGACAGGCTATTCTGTCTCACCAGTCAGTTCCCAAATAATGAGAAACATTATTAATTATAAATGCTCGGATGATAGCTCAGGCTTGTTACAAACTAGTTCTTATATTTTATCTTATTTACGTTGTCTCTTGGGGGTACCTTTTTTAAGTATGGTAAATTCATGTTGCTTCTCTTAGTGTCTTCTCCTGACTCCCGAGACTCTCCTTCCTCTTTCGCCTTGCATTCTCTTAGTCTGGTTCTCCCACCTAACCTCTGGTTTTCCAGCTACTGGCCAGTCAGCTCCTCTATTAACCCAATCACAGTGACATATCTTCACACAGTGTAAAGGAATATTCCACAGGAAAGGGTATGATCAAATATTTTATAGTCAAAGAACAAAAAAAAAGAAAAAATAAATATAATAGCTATATAAGTCAAATTATGTCATCCTAACATTTTAAAAGGTCTTTTGAAAAATGGTAATTTGATCTATATTCTAAGAAATTAAATTAATAAATCCACAATAATTTCTATGTCTTAGTTATCAATGAATAATTTCATACTAAAAAGAAATATTATTATACAAGTAGAACTTCAGATTACTCTCAGAATTTTGAAAAATTTTATTCAGATCATGAAAATTTGGCTGTAATAATTTTGTCCTATAAGATATCCTATATGTTTATTTTTCCCTTTATCTTTCTTTTACATTATTTTAGTATGACAAAGTATATTTATATTTCTTTTTCTTTTTTTTCCTTTTTTATTTTTATGTATTTTTTAAAATTTTATTTATTTATTTAAAATTTCTACCTCCTCCCATCCTTCCATTTTCCTCCCAGTCCCCTCACTCCCCCTCCCCCTCACTCTCCAGTCCTAAGAGAAGTCAGGGTACCCTGCCCTGTGGGTAGTCCAAGCCCCCATCCCATCCTAAGAAGGTGTGCATACAGATTAAACTCTCAAAAGGCCAGTACATGCAGTAGAATCAAAATCCAGTGTCGTTCTCAATGGCTTCTCAGTCAGCCCTGATTGTCAGCCCCATTCAGAGAGTCCGGTTTGATCACGTGCCTGTTCAGACCCAGCCCAGCTGGCCTTCTTTTTCTAGAGTGTTTTATTGAATCAAAATGATTCTGACATAAACAATGTCTTTTGCAATTTTTTGAGGAATTTATATCTGTACAGAATGCATGTCGGTCAAATCTAACCTCCCTCATTTCTTTCAAAATTTTCTGCTCTCCAGCACCCATCATTTCCCCCCAAACTTCATGTGTTCTCTTTCTTTTTATAAAGAAACCTAATTTTCTGAGAAAATGCCATATTAATTTTCAAAGTGGCTGTACAAGTTAGTGTTTCCACCAGCAATGGGGGAGTTGCCCTCTTGTTCCGCATCCTCCCAAGCATGAGCTGTCACTTGTGTGTTTGATCTTAGTCAATTAGACAGGTGTAAGATGGAACCTTATTTTGATTTGCATTTCCCTGATGGCTAAAGATGTTGAATATTTCTTGAAGTGTTTCTTGGTTGTGATTCATCTGTTGAGAATTTTCTGTTTAGGCCTGTACCCCATTTTATAAATTGGATTGTTTGGTTTTAGAAGTCTAGTTTCTTGAGTTCTTTGTATGTTTTGGAGATAAGCCCTCTGTCCACTGGGGCATTGGTAAAGATCTTTTCCCATTCTGTGGGATGCTGTTTTGTCCGATGTACAGTGTGCTTTGCCTTATAGAAGTTTTCAGTTTCAGGTCCCATTTATTAATTGTTGACTGTAGTGTCTGTGCTACTGATATTTTATTCAGGAAGTTGCCTCCTGTACCAAGGCATTCAAGGCTATTCCCCACTTTCTCTCTCTGAGGTTTACTGTAGCTGGATTTATGCTGAGGTCTTTGATTCACTTGAACTTGGGTTTTGTGCAGGGTGATAGATATGGATCTGTTTGAATTCTTTACAGGCTGTTTTTCAACTGCGAAACACCATTTATTGAAGATGCTTTCTTTTCTCTGTGGTATAATTTTTGTGTCTTTGTCAAAAATCAAGTCCATTGGCTTAGGGATTAATGTCTGGGTCATCAATATGATTTCAATGATCTATGTGTCTGTTTTCATGCAAATACCATGCTGTTTTTACTACTGTAGTTCTTCAGGAAAGCTTGTGATAAGGGATAGTGATGCCTCCAGTAGTTCTTTTATTGTACAAGATTGTTTTAGCTATCTTGGATTTTTGTTGTTTCATATGAAATTGACTCTTGTTTTTTCAAAGCCTTTCTTGCTGTAGTTTTAGTGGAATTGCTGTGAACTTCCCGCCATTTAATTTGTTGTTGGTTGTTTGCTGTATATTGCTATATATTTTATTATATTAGGTATGTTCCTTGTATCCTCTATTTTGATACTACCCTTGGACATATATCTATAGGGTGCACAAGCATAACATAGGATACTTGCTAAACTATGATCATAGCAGCTTTATTTGTAATAGTCAGAACCTGAAAACAGTCTAGATGCCCCTCAACTGAAGAATGAATAAAGAAAATGTGGTACATTTGCACAATGAAGTATCTCTCAGCTGTTAAAAACAATGATATCAGGATATTTGAAGGCAACTGTATGGGACTAGGAAGAAACCATCCTGAGTGAGGCAATCCATTCCCAGAAGGACAACATGGTATGTATTCACTCATAAGAAGATATTAATTGAAAAGGATAATCATGCTACAAGATACAGATCCATAGATGGCCCTGGTGAGGCTGTATGAATCTCCCTGGGATGAGGAAGATGTGGGTATTCTGAGGGCAGATGGGGATGCAAATTGAGGGATCAAGTAGGACTGTGGGTGGTGGAGGAAAATACTGAAAGAGATGACCAGCAAAGGTGGACTTTTCAGGGTCAGGTAGAAACCTTATGCACGGAAAACTTCCACAGGTCTATAGTGGAATATGTAGCCTGAACTGGCATCTCCTGTGATCAGATTGGTGATTACCCCAAGTGTCATCAGAGAGCCTTCATATGGAAATAGATAGAGACACACAGTCAAACATTAAGAGTAGTTCAGTGAATTCTGTTGAAGGGAGGGAAGTAGGATTGCAAGAGCCAGAGGATTCAAGGACATTACAAGAAAATCCATGGAAACAACTAACCTGGTTCATAAAAACTTACAGAATTTGAACCAACAACCAGGGAGCCTGCATGGGACTGACCTAACTCCTCTACATACATGTGGCAATTGTACACCATAATTTACCTGTGGGAGTCCTAATAATGGGAGCAGAGGCTGTACCTAATGCTTTGCATGGATCTTGAAAATATATTCCTCATACTGGGTTGCTCACATGTGCATGGCTGTGAGGTCATTAACTAGACCCTAGTTGTAGCGGTTCGCAACCTGTGGGTCATGACCCTTTAGGGAAGGCAGGATCAAATGTTCCTATCATTGGGGTCACCTATCAGATATCTTGCATATCAGATATTTACATCATGACTCATAACAGTAGCAAATTACTACTTATGAAGTCACAATAAAAACAATTTTATAGTTGATGGGGTCTCTACATCATCAAGAACTGTATTGAAGGTTGCAGTATCAGCATGGTGGAGAACCACTAAGAATGGGAAGTCTCTCAGAGGCCCCAACTCTGATTAAAAGTAATTTTCCCTCCCCCCAAAGGGATTAGTTGCCAATGGCTCCTCAGTTAGGCATGGGACCCCGTGAGCCTCTCCTCTACTCAGGTTGGAATTTTGAATGACTTAACCTTGTGAAGATCTTGCGCATGTTCTCACAGCTGCCATCTGTTCACGCTTGTACTCACCATGTATGCCCAGTAAATGCTGTTTTGATTGCAGAACGCTATTACAGCTGACCCTTACAGCTTTATTCCCCAAACTGATAATCCCTCAGTCTGTGGAGCAGGGAAAGTGATATAGCTGTATTATACAGACCTCATGCTGACTTCATTATTTTCAGATGCACTGATCTATGAGCCTAAAGAGAAGAATGGAGTATTAGCCTTTTGTCGGGATCCTATGTGCTAGCTAGTCATGGGTCCTTGGTACAGTTAACAGTAGCAGCCATGAATTCCATTTCAGTATACATCAATCAGTGTATTTGGTTGGGTTGTTTCTATCTTTCCGTATGAATTAAATTTAGTGAAAAATAAGTTAATTTTCCTGAATTCTTTGAGTAATTGTAAAAATTATTTCTTAGGACAAAATAATTAAAAAATTGAATTGAATAATTTTTCTGTCAGTGCCTCTTTATGATGTTATACAACCAAAGGCTATTTGAAGCATATTTTAAGGAGAACATGGTACTTTCTTAAAATTAAATGTAACCTCAGTTCTCACACAAAAGTCCTTTTCCAGTGAAATAATAACTTGTGTGTATTGAGCTAATATTGGTCTATGAGAAATGGCTTCTAAGATCCACATTTCATGTGATTAGATCATATTCCCCACAGACTATGACTGTACTTTTCTTTGGTCAGCCGGGAGAAAGGAGTACCCTTAATCTCAGTGTAAATCTATAAGGCATTAAAATGTAGTCTTCTAGAACTAAAAATCATCTGGGACCTCAGGGTCTTTGAAAGGCACCATCTCACTACAAATACTATGATGTCACCGACTTACTTCCATAAAGGTTTGTCCTTTAGCTTCTTTATTTGAAGATTTAATTGAACATTTGCTGGCAATTTATTTCAAATAGAAAAGTAAATTGAAAGAACTCCTCCTTTTCAAATCCATATAATGTAATAATTCATGTTTCTCCTCTCCTCTCCTCTCCTCTCCTCTCCTCTCCTCTCCTCTCCTCTCCTCTCCTCTCCTCTCCTCTCCTCTCCTCTCCTCTCCTCTCCTCTCCTCTCCTCTCCTCCCCTCTCTTCTCCTCTTGTCTTCTTCCCTCTCTTGTCTTAGTGCTAGAGATTGTTGCAGAGATCTGCAAATTATGTAGGCAATTGTTCTATCTCTGACCCATATTCTCTTCCTATATTACATGTTCTAATTTGTTCTAAATTATGACTGACTGGTGAATTTTAATCAGCATTGCCCATTTCTCCATTAATTCTCAAAAGCTGTCAGTTATTAGATTTCTCAATATCATTTTTCTTTAGAAACCTCAAGCTTATTATAAAAAACTCCTCCCTTATAGATAAAATACAAAATTTCCAATCCATTGATGCATTCTTAAAATTATACATTCATTATATTGCCTCAATTAAATTCAGAATTATATATCTACAAAGAACAAGAATATCATATTTTTTTTCAGTTCTGAGTTGGGTCTTAAGATCTCACATATGATAAGCAAGTTCTCTAACTCTGATCTATGTCTTCAACACTCACATTATCTGGGAATAGATTTCCTGGTCTTAAACATACTTTATAATTTAAGCAAACCTTAAGTGGATTCTGCTCTACCCTTTCAAGAAACTAAGTGCACCACTGGGGTCCACTAGGTCTGCACATATAAGAGTGTGCTTAATATTATCAGTCTGCTCAAATATTTTCAAACTGTGGAATCTTTGTTCCTACATTACTTATATTGTTACACATATGTGTGCATCCCTTGTTCACTAGAAAACATCTTGTGTTATTCTATGCCCAGTTCAAATGACCTCCTCTGACAGTCTGTTTTATTGATGCACTTTAAGTCTGCAATGGAGAGATTCTTATATTAGTGTCAACAGCATTATTTTATGGTGAGCCTACATGAAGGGTTCAGGACACCATTTATTTAGGTGCCAGCGTAAATCTTAATGCTGCAGTGTAGAAGGGTGATAAATGAATGAAATTATTAGCATTTTAATCATATAGTCATTTTATATGTTTTGTATAAATTTCTATGAGAACTATTCCTGATAAACTCTTGAAAATCCCTCTGCCAAATAAAATATGATAATATTACATTATTATTTTGTAGTATGTACTTCAAGAGGCTTGAGGGATGAGTTATTAATATTTATTCTTCCTTCCACATATTTTTCTCCTTAGCCAGTTACTACTCTTCAATTTTGCTGTATGTGCTTACAGCTTAAAACGACATACTGAGAGAGAGAGAGAGAGAGAGAGAGAGAGAGAGAGAGAGGAGAAATCAATGCCGCATACATAGACAATCAGAATCCAATAGCTGAACCCCAATTATTTATAGAATCTGTGAATTTAAACTTGATTTGCCTGGTATAACACTTATATCAGTTATGGCTTAGCCAAGGAAAAACTAGTAATATGAAAATTGAGTAATATGTAAAGAAAGCTTAAGATAGGGATGAGAATTACAAAGGGGTGGTAGATGGTTAAAAACTCTACAGGGTGGATCCAAAATGACTGTCAGTGTGGCTGGCAGGCAGTAAGTGTTAGACTCAGAGGTACAGAAAACAAAACAATGTGGATCAGAGAAGAACAAATGAGAATCTAGACTTTGGGAATAAGTCACAGGTATGTATGTCAAAGGTAACTGAAGACAAGCATGAATATTTACATTCACACACACACACACACACACACACACACACACACACACACACACGTCTTTGACCACCGCCAAGTTCTAGTTTAGCTCAGAGCACTAAGTGAAGTTTCAGAATGAGAAGTCTGTGCTTTCTTTGTCTTCATAAAAAAAAAAACTCGATTGTGACCACCTTGGTCCCAGAATTACAGAGAGAAGGTAGGTCTCCTAATATAGCCAAATTGACTCCATATAGCTATATCCACAGGGTTCCTTAGCCTGATTTTATTTAACCTATTTTCAGTTTATGGTATGTGACATTTATTATTGCTGGTATTTGAATATTCAGCAAATATTTCAAATCAAGTTATGAAAAGAAACATTTCAACAAAGCTTAGATTTTCTTTGAGTTAATATCTATGTAGTTATATAATAGCAACTACAAGTAAAGGTGAATTTTGTATATCAGGGATCATGCATTATTCTTCTATATCAACTTCTTTCTTAGGAACTTTAAAACTATACATTGAAAATTCGAGCTTTAGAAAAGAAAATAAATACCTTTTCAAAATCTATATGATGGCTTTGATATAGTCAGAGCTTAATTCATATTTAATGCCATTTTAAGTTTGGTATTAATGTATAGAAACCCTAATGTTCTTTAATACTCATGTTCTATAAGACCAAATATGCAAAAGTACCCTCCACTAATATTTATGTGCAAAATAGAAAGAATTCTATGTATTAGTAATATAAATACTATATTATTTAAGAATTGAACAGACAAAATGTATTCTTACCATGATTTTCAATTGTTGGTATAAAATGTCATTTTGTGCAAAGAAAATAATCCATTATCTTTTGTCACATTATGGAAAACTTTGACTTTGCTTTCATTATCAATGAGTCACAGTGTTACACAATTAAAGAGTTAAACTCTTCAAGAATGACCTGTTGCATGCCCAGCAGCAGATGGACAACAAAAGCAGGACTCAGGGATGTATCTGGAAGTGTCTTCTATTATGATGTCCTGTCAGGGTCCTTTCTTTACATCTTTTTAAATTTTATTTTTTAAATTTATTTTTATTTTTACCTCTCTCTGTGTCTCTTTTTGTCTCTCTCTGTCTCTCTCTCTCTTACAGGTCCTTTGTCTTTACTTATGGCATTTGGTCTTCTTGTTCTGTGCAATTCCAGAGTATACAATGAATGAGTCTTTGTATCCATATCTGATTCTTATGCTTTCTTCTCTTGGCCTCTTTCTTTT
This sequence comes from Myodes glareolus, assembly GCF_982192425.1. Taxonomy (NCBI): domain Eukaryota; kingdom Metazoa; phylum Chordata; class Mammalia; order Rodentia; family Cricetidae; genus Myodes; species Myodes glareolus. The sequence continues at coordinate 119,125,945 of NC_142026.1, read as the reverse complement.
TGTTTTGTCCTATTCCAATGTCTTTGGTTTATTTTATTTCATTATTATATTTTAGAAGACTGTGTGTTTTCTAATGAGATACAGAATGGGTTAGTTCTGAATGGAAGGGAGATGAGGAGGAAATGAGAGAAGTAGAGGGAAGGAAAAATGTAATCAGGATATATTATATATAAAAATCCACTTTCAATAAAATAAAAAATTAAATTAAGGAATGAAGTACAACTAAGTCTTCCTCAATACTGTACATTATTAACAGATTTTATAATCAGAGAGATGTTAATTGATTTGTTTATTTCCACCTGGTTTTAATAATTAAGATAATTTTCATTTATTGTTTTAAGACATTCTGTGGAAATGTAAAAGCTACTGATTAACTGCCGCCACAAAATCAAAAATTTAATTCCTATTTAGCTAGAAGAAACAGAGGTAACAAAAATAAACCCCAAGATTCTATCTTAAAAACATGTTTTCTATAAGCTTATTTGTTTGATGCAATAACACAAATTGATCAAAAACCCCCAGACATCTAGACTCCCATATTATTACAAACATACTGAAATTAAAATAATTATTATGGTAAAATAATACTTTATCACTCATTTAAATGTATACATACAACACCAGGCTTGAGTTCTCTCTAGTTCTCATTTTTCAAAGAAAATATTACAATTAATAGAAATTTTTAGACAGGTTTAATTGAACAAAGAAAAAGAGAAAAAATGTTATAGTCTAGAATGCCTAGAACAGGTTCCCCAAAAAAGATTTTGGATTTTCTGTCCTGTCAGAGGTTTTGTGAACGTCTGTGAGGCAATGGCATGTTCATGGTAGTAAGATTCTTCTTTACTTCTTCCTAAATCATAGTGGACAAAGTCTTTCTTTTAAATTATGTGTTCCCAAGATATACCTGAAGGCAAACAGGAGAGCCAACTCACAATGCAATAGATATGATAAGAAATCTGTGAAAGATATATAGACCCTTACTACACTTGGCTAGCATTTGTCATTTTACCTTTATTTCTGATGTAGAAGGGAGGACCTAACAGTGGATTTGAGGATGCTTATGCAAAAAAAAAAAAATTGTTTTGACTGTTATCACAGCCATGAAGATACAGCTGCTGTTTCCTTGGTTACCTTGTATCCAAATCCCTGTCTACATGGTCTAAGCTTTAAATGCTACATGTCCATTATTTTCCTTTGATGCTCTTTGGATATTCCTTTCACTCAGAGTGAATTTCCCCCACTTTTATCTGGGTCAATGAATGAAGAATGGAGAAATGATGGCAAGTTAGGTTAATAAAAACAAAATAGTTACTTTTGATACTGCTGAGATACCATTTCTTGGAATTGAAACATTATTTTATGAAGCCCAGGTAAATGGATAGGTTCACATGAAAAGAATGAACCCCAACCTCAATAGACACACACACACACACACACACACACACACACACACACACACACACACAGAGAGAGAGAGAGAGAGAGAGAGAGATAGATAGAGAGAGAGAGACAGAGACAGAGACAGAGACAGAGACAGAGACAGTGACAGAGATAGACAGACAGAGAGAGAGAGAGAAACACACACACACACACACACACACACACACACACACACACACACACACACGTACCACCAGGTTTCTGGATGAATTCACATACTCTACCCAGGACTATTGTACTAGCCATGTAAGTGAGTCACATGACACAAAACAATAGGGTTCCTGTCAGGCTATCTCAGAAAAAAGCGTCATTGAAACAGATGAATCAACATCACTCAGTCCAAGTTCTGACTTCTCAACAAGTAAGTGGTTGTCATACCACAAACTAGATTATGGTAATTGATCAGGTTGTGGTTTGAGTATCAATGTCTCCCACAGATTAACGTGTCTGGAATTTTATGATTCGTTTTATCTGGGAAGTGATTAAATATTGACTATTCTGACCCAATGTGTTGATGGTGAATTCCTCCATGTGTTTACAATAATAGCATCATTAGGAAGCAAAAAGTAAGAGGCAAGATGTACTTTGGGGAAATAAGTTTCTTGGAAGAAAAATTCTAAAGTTTCATCCTGTCCTCTTCCTTTTCCTCTGTTTCCTACTTGTTATAAGGTGAGCTGCCTTACTGCACTTCATTCTTTCATCATAACTTTAAACATCAGCTCAAGCACCTAGGAACATAACCAGTCAACCATAGTCTGCAGCTTCTGCTACTATGATTCAAAGTGAATCATCTTTCTCTTTTTAAATTGTTGCTATTAAAGTAGTGTTAAAACTTACCCAGCATATTAGAAAATTTAACTTGGAATATTCAATGTCAAGCGCATGAATACCTTGCAATAAATACAGTGTCACCATGATGTCAGGAAGCTCAAGCTATGAAGAACAACTGAATATAGGTGATAGAGAGGTTCTCTAATAGCTAACTGTCATTCCATGTGAGTGAGACATCTAGTGACAACAAGGACAATCTAACATGTAATTCATACAGATAAGAAAGTCTCCAGGTATTATTGCCCCATCTAGCTGTCCAGTGTCAACTTGTAACTCCTTTACACTGAACTTTTAGTTAGTAAGAAACAAAAAGAAACTGTTCCCTGTGCTCCTATCCTGAACTGCTTTTTTTCCCAAAGTCAGTGAGTTCAATGAAAGAGTTGCTTTAGTCATTAACTTCTAGAGTTACTTGTTACACACAAAAATATCAGAAGTACAAACAGCAAGGAATCACGTACAAAGTCTTAATGGGCTGATTGTTAAGAGATAGAGGCAAGAAAAGCATTGTGGAAACTCTTACTCAACATATAGAGTATGTAAAAGAAGACTTGCTTAATGAAAATTGAAATGAAAAATGAAAGCTTGCTTAAGGGATCTGGGTACAAGTGGACACATAAAGAAAAATGCAGAAAATTCTGTTAGGAGTTATAAAATAAGATAATTTAAAGGAAGAGGCAAAAAATATAAAACAGACCATACTGCATACAATAAAGAGATCCAAACCCATAGCTTAAGGAATGGACAACATATCTGCTTTGAATTTTCAGGCAGAAAGATCTTCATCCAATTGTGCACTGACAACACACGTTCATATAGTTTCTAAAGTCTATTAAGGACTAATAATTAAAAAGATCCCTTCTTGGGTAGGGATGTCTATTCTTGTTAATTTATTTCTTTCCCACAATTGAGTTATGTTGGGGTGAAAGAATAAATTATTTCTTTAGCTTTGTTTTAGATTTAAATTGTACCACAGAAGTTCTATGCAAGGGTTATAACCTATGGGGAAACAAGTAGAGCTAAATCTCATTCACCTGATGAACTCTAAGATGTCAATGACTCAGTGCTGTAAGAGGATAAGACAGCTTCGGGGAGCAGGCACTTAAACAGTTTGTATATATGTGAGAAAATTTTAACAAATTAAATTTCTACAAAGATGTCTACAAGAATATTTTCCAATAGCATGAGATCTTTTGAAAGATATAATTTTATAGTTTCTTCTATAATTATAGAGTGCATTTGATCCAGTTTGGTTGGCAACAATAAAGACTTTGGTATGTCCAAATATTGATCATAAAGGTTAATATAGCTTCTGTTAGGTATGCTACTTTTGCACACATGCACTGACAGTCCCAAGGAACCAAGAAATATACTTGAAATGTCCATGCTATGACAAAGCCAGGACCGTTGAGGTGCTTTGCCCAATTTCAGGGAGATGGACTTTAATCGCACTGCATATGTATTAGTAACAGTTCTATTAATACATTTTTTTCTCATGCTCATTGCACTCTTTCCTTTTTGATTCTAAAAAGCAAATGTCCCTTTTGCTGATTTGAACCGATTACATATTGTTTTTTAGTACTGTGATTATTAATCAGGTGTGCTAACTTGTACACGGTTTCCCCTACAGACTTTTGTCATTATCTGCAGTTTTCTCTCGAACCAGACCAGACTGTATCTCAACATTCTCTTTTCCATTTTTAGGCCCTCTGTATTACAATATTGATATTTAGTATGATTAAACCTTATAATTATGTCAATATAAGTTCTATTTCGTCTGAGTTACTGTTTGCAGGTGACAGTAATTTTCATAAAATTGTTACTCATCTAAGTTTTCCATATTTCCTTGAATAAATCTCAATTGATTTATATATATTTATATATATATATATTGTAGTATATGCTTAGGCTACTACTTTTGTATATAAAAGTAATAATTTTATATTATTTATTTTTATATCATCTTAGTTGCCCTGTAAACTATGATTTCATATTTTGTTTTTGCTCTCTGAAAACATTGATCTGTCAGTATCCTGCCACTGGTGTTGTGAAGGAAAGTCTAAGGAAGAGTTGCCTTTTGGCACCCAGAAACCAGATTCCACGGTAGTGAGTGCTCTATGAACTGACTGAACATCTGCAGGAAGATAAAAGTGTGAGTATTTTGAGTTTCTGCTTGCTAGATTATTTCCTATCAAAATGGTACTGGCTATTCTTTCTGTGCTGCACCCATGAGGTATAGATCTAAATTTATCTTGCAGTCATAATTCTCTAGAATCCAAGAAACCTCCATAGTGACCTTTCCTTTATCCTTAAGAAGAATTTCAAGCTCTGCCCTAGGAGAACACATCCTGATGTCCACTGGAATCTGTGACCTAAAAATGCAATTCAAAAAATAAAAGCAAGTTTCTGTTTGCCAAAAAGAGGACCTGAGCTGACACTATTTTTGAAAATGTTGCCTATAGTTCCCAGACTGATTTGATTTGAATTGCTTATTGTTCTGAGATTCTTTGTTTCAAGCTGTGTCTTTTTAAAAGATTCTCTCTTTATGCTATGGGAGTTTCTAACATGATTTTTTTTAATTTTATTTTTTTTTGCCTCTTTAGCATTTGGGTCTGTTCAATCTTTACAGCATTTACATTTTCTCCTCACTTCCTGTATATATTTTTACTCCTTCTTTGACTCCTATTTCAGTCAGTTGCATATCTATTTCTGTCCTTTTGACATCATGAGTTCTAATCCATATTTCATATACTGTATTCTTTTTTGATTGTTTCCTGGAAGGTTTTTAAAGTTCCGTATTCTTGTTTAGTAAAATACCGTGTTGCACTGGAATATTCTGCAGTACAATGTTTCTATACTGTATGTTCAGGATAAATCGAGTTTTTACGAAGACTATTTCTCTTTCGTTCTTCGCTACAATTTCATCATGTTACTTTTTGCCACCAAAATATTTTGTAGTGGTTTTCTTTCCTGTTATCCAAATGCTTTATCTTTTTCTCTTTGCAATAACAGTTCCTAATTTCTGGAGAATTATCAACCAAAAGAGCAGAGGACAATATTCAGTTATAAACAATGAAGCCAGAAATTACCAAATCCAGGAGGTTTGGTGCTGAGTTAAACATAATTAAGGATGGATCAGCTGCACAGAGACTTTTCTACTCTATGTTGTTTCCCACACTCACACCATGGTTGTTTTAAATGGTATCTGGAGATATGTTACCTACCCCTATTCACTGGATTCATCCTGTGTTTGTTATTCTTTCAATTATGGATAACTATGCCAAAGAAGACACAAATAGGAACCTGGTGGTTTGGAAGACCACCTAGATTTTAATTTGCCATACTTATACTCAGAGTTAGATTTTAGTAGCAGCTTGATATTATACATATTAACATTAATTTAGGCTAAAATTACTAAATGTTGGTAAATACTATTTTCTTATTCAGATGCATGGATTATCATTTAATTAGACAATTTCATAATTGAAGCTAATGTTTCAATACCTACACTTCTGCTTTCTTATCAATTATTTATTTTTTCTTAAAACTTTTGGGCATTATGCATAAGGGGACAAAGGTGGAGGAGATCAAACCCCAGTTCCATGTTGTGATCTTGAAAGGTTTTGCTGTGAATTAACTATTTTTTCAAGAGCGTTTGAAAATCATTAATTTTAATAAATCTATCCAGTAGGGTTTTTTCCCTCCCCTTTGGAGATGAAGTTTGATTGATCAACTTCTTGGGTTTGTCTGTCTTCTAATAAACAAAACTCATTGAAAGCTATAATAAAAAAAGTACGTTTTTAGTGTGTAAAGTTCATAAAGCAACTCAGCTTGGGGAACTTATTTATACAATAGAGACCAATAGCACTTAATAGGTATTATTTCATGAGTTTTTGATTAAATCTTGTCTTCTAGATATAGAGTGAGATGTGTAACCACTCAACATCATTTAATTGCTAAAAGGACAGTAATAATCTTGAGAAAACAAATGGTTTGTTCTCTGATATCTAAGTATATAATAATCCGTAATAGATCTAAAAACAATTCTTTTGATGTGGGATTTCCCTCTGAATGCTATGATTACCATTAATGAATAAAGAAACTGCTTTGGACCTATAGCAGGGCAGAACTTAGGTAGGTGGGGAAAACTAAACTGAATGCTGGGAGAAAGAAGGGCAGAGTCAGGGAGAAGCCATGAAGCTGCCACCAGATTCATACATGCTAAAACTTTGCCGGTAAGCCACTGCCACGTGGTGATACACAGATTCATAGAAATGGATTAAATTAATACATAAGAGTTAGCCAATAAGAAGATAGAGTAAATGGGCCAAGCAATGATTTAATTAATACAGTTTCTGTTTATTATTTCAGGTCTACGTTAGCCGAGTGGCTGAAAACCAACAGTCTCCCACTACAGGTGTAAAAAATCTTAAAGATTTTAGACACATTTTTCGTAATGATCACATAATGGATTCATGTTCTGTATTCCTTCACACTGAGGAGGTAGAGTCGTACAAATTTACTTATATTGAACTTTGGTGCTATGCCTCAGACATCTCACTAAAATTCCAAATGTTTCTAAAATGTCACATCTACATTTAATATAAACAAAACATTAAAGGATTTACTCAGTGGTATCTTAAAATCCGTCTCATTATCAGAAACAGCAAAAGGAAAATAACTCAATCTCTTTAAGACTGAAATGTATTAGATTAGAATTTATCATAGCCTGGTTCTGGCCAGGTCTTCGTAATAAATCTCCCCATTTCCCATTCAAATGCAAAATCTTCAATTTTCACGCTGGTAAACGATAAAAGTGATTTAAAGAGATCTTTCTGTTTATTTCTTCTTTAAGGGTATGTTCTGAGTTGAGCATGCTCAATCAATCAGTAATAAGAATTTGACTTCATTCTTAGAAAAATAAAATGAGACAAATCACAAATTGCTTTCTTGAAGTGCAAAAGTACTGAGATCACACATACACAAATCACCTTACGAACACTGCTACCCAGAGGACAGATACCACACTCAAAAATGAAACAGACCTTCTGCGTGTGTCTGCCAGCCATTGCCATCTAAAATCACCCAAGTCAGGAACAAAAAAAGCTAGAAAACTATACCTAGTCAGAGAAAAGACAAAATTTACACTATTGCAAGCTCTGCACTCCCCTGATGCTCCGAACACTGAATACCACATTATGGTCAAAACATCATTTAGGTCAGTTATGAACAATCTTGCATCATGGTGCTAGATATTAGAATCCACCCATTGGTCTTTCTTCCCTATGTGTAGAACACTATTATTCAGATAAAAGACAGCATTCTGGTTTGGTAGAACAAGTTTGGCTTGGGAAGAAATGACATAAAATCAATATCTTATCTTAAAGATGAGCAGGAGAACTTTTGAAGAACCTGTCTGTGACTATTCTCAGAACGTCCTCCATTCTTCTCCCCTGTAAGGAGATAGTACCACTGGTGAGATGATAATATGGATTGGGAAGTATTGCAAGTTCTTTTTTTTTTTATCACATTTTTACTAAAGCATTTACGTTTCATTTTACATACCAGTTCCAGTTTCCCCTCTTTTTCCTTCTCCTGCCCCACTCTTTCCCATTTCCCATGCACTCCTCAGAGAAGGTAAGCAATTTTTAATTGGTCTTAATAATAAAAACCTAGAGTTGGATACTAGGACATGAGAGCTGAAAGATCAGAGAAGCAGAGAAGCCAGGCACTAGTTCTTATCTCTATGAGATCCTGAGACTGAATGGGGTAACCTGTTTTTACAAGTCCCCAGACTAAATATCTTTTGCCCCTGTCTCCTCCTGTCTTATATTCCTTTCTCTGCCAAGTTATAACCCTTCTTGTCTCTACCTCCGTAGTGTTGGGATTAAAGGTGTGAGCCATCATCACCTGGCTCTCTGTTTCTCTTTTAGACTGGATCAATCTCATGCTGCCCAGAGTGGCTTTGAACTCACAGACATTCCTCTGCCTCTGTCTCCCAAGTCCAGGGATTAAAGGTGTGTACTACCATCCCTGGCCTGTAAGGATTACTAGTGGTTTAGCTTTGCACTCTGAACTCCAGGCAAGCTTTATTTGTTAGATGACAAACAAAATATCACCACAGGACACCAAGGAGAGATTCTCACGGAAGCAGTATAAATGGAAGGTACAAATTGAAGAACAAGCATTCCAAATTTTCTCAAGTAGAACTCAGACTTCAAGACATGCCTAGCTCTCTGCTGATAAAATAGATCTTTGTGGTAAATCCTCAAGGAGAAAGATGCCTCACTTCTTTAGTCAGCTTAATAGATGCTGGGATTTTATATGGACATGTGCATATATATATATAATCTGACATATATGACATATATTGACATGTATCTGTCAATATATGTCAGACATATATCTGACAATAATATAATATATATATATTATAATATATACATGGTTATGTGTACAACACAGAAACAGATCATAGGAAAAAACTAAGAGGAAACCAGAGGAATAACTAGACTTTGAGCATTTGACTGCACTCACTGAAGATTATTGAATTTTCTCTAATTAAAATCTAAAATATTGATTTCATATATATAATGTATATCATAAATATAAATTGGGGCTTCCAACATATTGTTGAAAGTTTCAAATTATGTATGAATTATGCAAACACTTGATAAAGTGCTTTATGTAAGAAAACAAAGAGAGATGAGAAAATGGCTCAGTATATTTTGAAGCTGAGATTGGCTTCCTGTGGTCCACAGGGATGAGCAGATGCGGTGGTGTGTACCTGTGGTCCACAGGGATGAGCTGATGTGGTGGTGTGTACCTGTAGTCCACAGGGATGAACTGATGCGGTGGTGTGTACCTGTGGTCCAATCCTGATGGGGCAGAGACAGGCGGATCCTTGTGGTTTTCTGGGTGAGCATTTTAGCTGAATTAATAAATACCAACTTCAGGAAAAGACTTTGTCTCAAGCAATATAGAGTAACTGGCAAAAACACTTCACATTGACCTTCAATTTCCACATGTACGCATACATAAAGACATATGCACTCTGTATATTCACCCCCCCACACACACACCAAGAAACAACACAATTATAAAGACTATACTTAGGAATCCAATCAGATTTGATCCTGTGAGGATCAAATTGTGAAATTTTTGTAGTTAGTGTGTTCAAGTCTGCAACAGAAAACGTATGACACTTGAAAAATTAGACAGATAGATTTGGTGTCATGATGGAAACAGTAGAAAGTAGTTAAATAAAAATATTTTATAATTCAAGAAAATTGAATATTTTTATGTAATTTTCAGTATCCTATGAATATTTTATGAGATAAGTAGCTAGTGTAAACATAAATCAGTAAAAATCCCAAAAGTTTGAGAAATTCAGATACAAGAAACATTTGAAGAACAGCAAAGAATGTAGTATCTGTGGCCTATAAATATTTTTTTAAATATCTAGACAGTTAAAATATAATGAATAAGAATAAGGAAACACACAGAAAAAGATTAAGGTTAATGCTTTAAGTGGTAACAGACACAAAAGATCCTCAGAAACCAAGCAGGACAAATATAAAAGTTCAAGCAATATAAGAAAAGAAACTAAAACACAAACTATCATATTCAACTCATTTCTGTAAAAGACAGAGAAAATTCTTAAAGAGCAAATAGGTGCATAGTGTCAAATGGAGCCATGCTAAGACTATAACAGAGTTTCTTCTCAGAGTCCATAAGCAAAAGAATACTGGAATGAGATGACCAATGCATGAATGAAATAACAGCCACAACTATTAAAGGCTAGAGAAGTGTCTTTGTTTTTCATATTTATGAAGCTAATATAATTTTAAAATAATTTTAATGAAAATTTGCAAGCATAAAACAAATGAAAATGAGTCTTATTCATAATCTAACATAAAACTAAATTTATTACTAGAGATCACTTCTTATTACATAATTGGGAAATTATTACAAACATACATACACTATGCAATTGTCCATGACAGCTTTATACATTATTGCTTCAACAGGAAATAAAAAGTTTCTAATTGTGAATTTAAAATTATGTGATTTTAGTATCTTTTCTAAGGAATCATGTGTTATAAACCTCTTCTCACGTGGTTCCCAATACAACTCCATCAAGTATAGTGGAACTTTTATGAGATGGACAAAGTGAAATATGATTATAATGGATTAATAAGTTGGTATTGGAAACTGGGTCACTATTCATGGAAATGAAGTATTATAAAATATAAAGAAAAAATTCCTTTCTCTCTTTTTTTAACCACTTAATCCTTTTCAATATTTTTCTGCTTTCACAAGATCCTTAGTCATGGATAAAATCAATTACGGCACCTGATATTGGACCTTCAGATTTATGAGCCAAATCAGTCACTGTTCTTTTACTTTCTCAGACTGATGCATTTCATTATAGAAACATCAAGAAGACTAATACAATAGTTGATAATTCAACTTTTGTCTTTAATACAATGGAGATTATATTCAACAATAAATTCATGAATTACTGTTGCAAGGGATTAATAAAATGGATGAAAATTAAATACACTTTTTCTTTGTGAAAGACACAAAACATAAACTCAGTATATTGGATAATGTAATTTATGTAAAATAAAAAATATTATGACCCAAACAATGTCAAATTAGCAATTTTTAGAAACGGGTGAGTGCTTTCTGCTGAACAGATCGCCAGAGAAAATTGTTTAGAAAATAACTGTTCCACGCAGTGGTGGTAGACACTTGACTACAATTTTAAAGACAAATAGAAATATATAATAAAAGAGTGCATATTTTTAAAGCTTAATTACTATATTGTGGGATGCCAAGTGGAAGGAGACTATGACACATGAATCTGTTCCTCATATGTATGCATGAACTCAAAAACTATGCCAAGATAGAAAGGACCTTGTTGACCAATGTTTCCGTCCTGCCCAGTTCCTACAGTCGTTAAGTCCCAAAGAAATCACACAGAGGTCTACATTTTATAAACAAATTTGCTTAGTATCTCATTCTTCTTATTAACTCTTATAACTTATATTAGCGCATAATTCTTGTCTGTGTTAGCCATGTGGCTTAGTACCTTTCTCAGTGAGGCAGTCACATCTTGCTTGCTCTGTGTCTGGCTTCTTCTCCATCTGGTTGATGACTGCAGACGGAAACTTCCCTCTTTCCAGAACAGTAGTTGGCCCACCTCTACTCCCTGCCTGATCACCCCACCTCTACTTCCTGCCTGGCTACTGGCCAATCAGCGTTTATTTAAAATACAAATGACAGGGTACAGACCAATGTCCCACAGCAGAACCTGACTGAACTAAATTTGGAATTCATTGTTTTATTAAATACTTTCTAGATAAATAAACAATGATTTATACATACTATTACAATTACATTATACATAAACACTGTATTGATATTTTTCTCAGCCTTGAGGTCTTTCATATATTCTACAATTGATTGATTCTAAAAATGGGATTATATATAATTATATCCAAATTTCTCATTTGAAGAGAAAGTGCAAAAACCATGGGGAAAAGTTATAATAAAATATTTTGTGTTGTCTGCTGTGGGAAATCCTTCAGCTAATAGCCTTTAAGATACCAACTCACTTTGGCCATGGTCTTATATAATATAAATGCAAAAAAAAATTGTGTCTGAGCTTCTTTGCTGCTGGACTGAGTTCCAGGTCCCAGCACAAGCAGAAGACTGCTGATCATAACCTCTTCTGTGAATTCATCCCCAAAAGATAAACCTTTGATATACTCTATTCAGGGCTATTATGGAACTCTTTTGTACACCAACAAAATGGCGCCCACCATCTGGGGTATGGATCCACGTGCCTAAAATATAAAAAGCTTAAGAAAAGAAAGAGGGCTTCTAGACACACAAAAACAGATCCAAGCATGGCTTCTTTGTAGCCACATATTTTTTTTTCAGATTGTCTCTGTTTGCTGGCCAGAAGCAGAGATGCAACTCCTTTAAGAAGGCTTCCTGGTTTATACTGGTAGCACCAATATATATCCGAGAGAATGTTGGACACTGAAGACACTCTACTTGAGGTATGTTTTCTTCTTGGCAAAACACTGCCCCTGCTGCGACCACTGAAAAAATGTATGGTATCCAGGCTGGACAAGCAGGATACAAGCAAATAGACTGCAAATCTTGCCATGACAGGGTTTGAGGGTTTTAAAATTTTTTCTACCTCTAAACATCGTCTGCCAGCCACTCTAGGACTCAGCCAAAATTGGGTGCCTCAAAGTTGCAAATGAGACTTTTGGTGTTTGCCTAGGTAGCCTGTTGTCTCTGTTACTTCTTGTATCTTTTGGAGGTTGTTTGATTGAACTTCCTGCTTACTTAAGTAATGTTATTTTCATTCTCAGGTCTTTGATGGGGTTGAAGACTAGATAGTCATAGTTACTTTCCTCTTATGACTTAGCCAAGCTTTTTTTAAATATAAGACTTAGACTCCTTAGGATAGGATAGCTATTAAAATATTTAGCGTATGTTTCTTGTTTGATGTTGTCAATGCTATCTGTAATTCTAATTTTTATGCATGTTTTTGCCTCTTCTTTTTTCTGGACAATACATGATATTTGTTCTTATTGTATATAGTTTTGTATTAGGCTTCAAACTCTCTCATTTAAACCAAAGGGGGAGGTGCAATGGGAACTTCTTCAGCTAATAGCCTTTAAGACACCAGACTGCTTTGGACACAGTCTAAGGTACTATAATGTGGGCCTCTGGGCTGCAAGATTCCATTCCAATTCTCAGCCCAGAGGACTGTGCATTGCTACCATTTCTGTGAGTTTATCCCTAAATAATAAACCCTTGTTATATTTCATTCTGGAATATTATGAACCAACAGTTGTCTAACAATTTAAAGTATGAATTAGTACATGCATCTATATATATATATGAGTGTATAGATGTATATATGTAAACATAATACACACAGTTATATGTAGACATGTACATGTAGATATAGACATGTAAACATATACAGATAGATAATACAATTATATATCTATGACAGATAACCCTGGTAAACCTGCTGTAACCCTAACTTGCATTTGTCAAGCATAAATTTTATATGCCTAATCTGTGACATAATATAGAAGGACAGTGTGTCGCAGTCTGCGGTTCCCTTGTGACTGTGTAGCTGACTCAGAGTTTCTACTCACTGCTACTGCCCATCGTCTAGAGAAGCAATGCACCACATTTTGCATGCCTAGAGAAATATCAACATTTAAAGTGTTTAGTACAGTTTCTTTCACATGATTATTGCTTTTGCACCTATGTGAACTAATATATATATATACACAAAATCATGAACCTTGTGTATACACGAGCATACAGGCAACCCATTTATGTGTTTCACAGTACAAGTGTGGCATCACACACACATATAAATAGAATGACTATGCATATGCAATGATGACAACAAAGTAAATGCAGATGAACATAATCGTGCAAACATATACTCTAAATGTGTCTGCCCAGAGGACCTGGCGCACACTGTGGAATACTCTTATCTTGAGATTTTAGCTTTAGAAAATCATTCCCAATGCAACAAGCCAAGCCTGAGACCTCAAGATTCCAGACTTGAGCAGTAACACTTTGATCTTATTGAAAAATGAAGGAAGCTGGGCTATGGTGGCTCACGCCTTTAATTGCAGCACTCAGGAGAAAGAACTCTTTGAGGTTGACACCAGCTTGGTCTACAGTGTGAGTTTCATGACTGACTCCATAGCTACTGGGAATCCCTGTCTCAAAATAAGAAAAAAGAAAGAAAGGGAAAAAAAGAAAGAAGGAGAGAGAGAAAAAACAAAAGAAAAATAAAGGACAACAATATTGCAGCATATTGAAAATAATCAAATGAATACCCATTATTTTAAAGTAACACACATTAGGGAAACAGGTGAGATAGGATGTCTAAAATTAGAGAATTCTAAGTCATAAATGTGGAAGGGATAATGAGGAAAAGATAGTCATTAGAAAGTCAGTTATGGTTACAAACAAGGTCCACTGATGACTTCTGTATAGAGGTAAAACCCTAAGGATGAACAGAGATTAACTTTAGTTTAGATATCTTTAAGATATATTAAAATGCATCAATGTTAAAGATATATTTTTTAAGGTTTTATGAAAATTCTTTATACCACTATTGAATTTCTGGGCAAGCATAACATGTTTGGGAAAAACAATCTGCTAAATTGTAGCAGCATTCACTAGGTTATATTTGTTTTCTGTATATATCTTCAGAGGAAAAAGCATTAAAATACGAATTTGTTCAGTTTTTTTTCTCCTCAAAGTCTGTAGAGTTCTGTACAATTAAATCATATAGCACACACAGTAATAAAATGTGCATCTTACAGTGACCCAACTAGGCTAGTAAGCAAAAGTATTTGGTTTACAGATATGCAAAATTTGGGAATGAAGTTACCTAAGTTTTACTTAGAGATTCTAAGTAAGAAGAGATTCTAAAGGACCTTGTGTTTTTTTTCTTATTTATTTATTGTGTATATAATATTCTGTCTATGTGTATGCCTGCAGGCCAGAAGAAGGCACCAAACCCCATTACAGATGGTTGTGAGCCATCATGTGGTTGCTGGGAACTGAACCCAGGACCAACAGGCAATGTTCTTAACCTCTGAGCTATCTCTCCAGCCTCAGACCTTGGTTTTTTAAATAATAATAAGTCAGTCTTTGACAATGTACACTTATCCAAAGAACATTGAATTTTTTTCATTGGAGCATATGATTTCATTTTCTTTTCTTTTTTTTAAGATTTATTTATTTATTATGTATACAACATTCCTTCTGTGTATGCTTGCATGCCAGAAGAGGGTACCACATCTCATTCTAGATGGCTATGAGCCACCATGTGTTTGCTGGGAATTGAACTCAGGACCTCTGGAAGAGCAGTCAGTGAACTTAACCTCTGAGCCATCTCTCCAGCCCTAGGCTTTCTTATATGCAATTAATCAACATACAGAGAGACAATAAACAGTGGTAGTCAGTAAAAGACTCTGAATATTAAAAGTATGCAAATTAATAGACTAAAGAGAACAAGAAATGCATACCTACCTACTGAGTAATAGGAGACTCTAGAAAAAAAACCCCGCAAAATACAATTAAGTTTACAAAAAATGATGGTCAACTCACTAGCATTCAGTTGATCACAAGTCACAGTAATAAGTTGCGAAGAACTTAAAACATCTACCAAATGAAAATACTGGTAAATTTTAAGTTGCTAGTTTTTCACAACTTTGTTGTAAAACAGTCTTTGAGTAGCATCACTGTAATATGGTATATCTCACCATGTCTTGTAAAATTGGTTATGTAGCCTTAAAACTACTAATGATGTAGCTACTAGGTAGATCCCTTAAAGACACTTTTCTGTGTATTCTGTACACTTTTCATGTGTTTCTCTCTTTGCATGGGATCACCTCTGCTCCTCTAGTCATCTGATCCGCTGCCAGAGCAGAGCCTTGTGTTCTAACATCCTTCTTTCTAGGAAGAAAGATATAATAATTCTGCAGAAAAAAAATTGAAAGTGAAGTGGAGGTCACAGGAACAATCAGTAAGCCCCTCTGTTAACACTAGGATAGCTCTCATCTAAGGGAACTGGGAGCCAGTTTTAATGTTCCATGCGCCTATTAATCTTATGGAACTAACCTAGGGTATGTTTCATAGAATCCCCAGTGGGCCTCTATCCCCATTGCTTATGAGTACTAGAATTGTCTATGACATAACTTTCTTATCCATTCTCTTGTGCCTGGTATCACCTCCAAAATAAACCAAGTATATCCAAGCATTTGACTCACTTGCGATTGTCAGGGCAAGTTCTCAAACTAAAGAAAATATGCATGAGATCAGTTCAGTATGATGTGCATAGTGAACACACCAAAACTCACATGGCCTCATTTTATTATGCTTCATTTTTTTTATTTAAGAAATCTAGAATTTACTTGTACATCTGGAACTGAGAACTTGCACAGTTTCACACTCTAGATTGGGAAAAATCTAACTCTTTAGATAAATTGTATAATGGTTTCTAATGTGGAGTCTAACTAGGGTATCACTATTTGCCATATATATATATATACATATATATACATATATATTACAATCTAGTGACAAGCATAGAGTGAGATTAAAAACATGCTTAGAAATATACATATCAAGTTCTGAAAAAGAAATTATCCCAGATAATTCCAACAAACCAGCTGCAATTTATGGTATGAGCTTTATAAGTCAGCAATTCAATTTTATTATCCTCTGTTTTAGACTCTTCAAGCTGTCATAACAAAATGCCATAGGGT
This sequence comes from Myodes glareolus, assembly GCF_982192425.1. Taxonomy (NCBI): domain Eukaryota; kingdom Metazoa; phylum Chordata; class Mammalia; order Rodentia; family Cricetidae; genus Myodes; species Myodes glareolus. Next base: position 119,109,338 of record NC_142026.1, on the reverse strand, counting down.
TGGTCACTTTCATAAGAAAATACTTTCTTACAGTTTTAGAGACTGGATACCCAAGATGAAGGAGATATTGGATTTGGTATATGATACGGGTTCGTTTCATGACTGTGTGCTTATTAATTATATTTCCTTACAATAGTTGTTAAATGAAATAAATGGAGGTATGTGAAACACAGTAGACACCACACATAATTGCATTCAGATACAAATTCACACTTACACACACACACACACACACACACGCACACACACATACACATTCACAATTCACATGGGTGCATGTGCATGAACTCACCATGGTGTACTTTCTTCAAATTCTATTGGATAAAGTCTATAATTGGATGACCCAATTTTATCTTATTTGCTTCCTAATAGGACCATAGGACCATCCATAAATAGCCCATTAGAGGTTATAGCTTCTACAAATATATTCTCAGTAAAGGGCACAAGCCTTCAACTCACAATTGTCAGTTCTACACTTAACTCTTTATTAGAATCACCAAAAAACTGTCACTCACTGATTACTGAGGACTTTTGAAAACTATATGTGAGTAAATTATTTACAACTTGATCCTTTTAAGGCTTTCGATGACAGGTTTACTAATCATAGTTTACAAGTTTGGATTATTCATTGGAACTGCCCAATAGAAAGATCGTACTCTGAGAATCTAAGCAAGATGCAAAAACGATATTCTATTTCCAGACACAGTAAACTATGAATTACATTCACTTAAATAATTTAGAATGCCTTCCCTAAAAGTAATCTAAAGTATTTTTTCACTCATATCCAATGGTGACAAGAATGAGAAATATCCCCAACAGTCTTCAGCATTTGAACCCTTGCTCACCAGTTGATACTGTTTGGGGAGGTTATGGGAAGGTGCAGCCTTCCTAGAGAAAGTCCGTCACTAGGGTGAGATTGAGATTTCATATCCTTGCTCCACCCACAATTTCCTTCTTCTTTTTGGCATTTGCAGTTAAAGCTCTGCTCTTGTTCCTGCCAAAAATTCTGCCCCTTGCTACCTATATCCACCATGATGGAGTTTTATTCATCTGGAACTTTAAGTCAAATAAATTCTATCTTCTTTAAAATGCCTTTGCTGATGTTGTTTTATCATAGAAACAGAAAAATAACTAACAAATATGCACATACTGGAACTCCCATCTGGAAAATAAAGAGTTTGTGTGTCTGAATACCAAATAACTTAATTTGCTGATAATCCAAACCTATAAAAACTAGACTTCTCAAACGAAACACTAATATAGATATTTCTTGTCAATTTATTTAAAGTTATACTTACAAAATGTGTTAGCATAATATATAATCCTTTGTAAACTTATGTCACATCAAACAAAATTATATTTCAGAATTGAATTTGTTATTACTATTGTTGGGGTACAGAAAAATGAGAAAAAGCAAACATATTATTTTTACATTTCCCTTGAGTTTTATTGTTGCTGATACTGATAGCTGATAGAAAGCACAATTAGAAATACATAAAGTAAGGACATTTCAGTTATTGCTACACTTGGAATATCCTTATTATCAGTTTCTGACTTTTAGTAGTGAATTCCTGTACACTGAAATGTGGTATTTCTTGTTGCAGTAGTTTCAACTCTAACTTTCTCAATTGTTTGAATCCATTGGGACATGAAGGCTTGAAAATGTACATTGTGCTTCTATTATTAGCGTTCAATATAGCTTAGTGAAGGAAAGGCAAGTGAAAGGTATTGAATAGCAAACTTCCTTGTTCTCTGAGGGTAACTATGTGGTTTCTGATGAAAGGATGACATGGATTTTTTCCCATTGATTCAGTAGAACGCTTCTGAAAATCCTTTTAGTTGTTACAGATAGCTGAGATCATTGTTAATAACATTATTTTTTCATGCCATTTAAACAACGTATTTTCTCATATTCTTTTGACATTCTGGCATTGCTCCTACTTCCCAACAATTATATTGGTTTGTAGTGCTGGGCACTAGGCATCAAAGATGTGCAAAATAAAGGTTACCTTCACAATTTCATTGGTCAAACTCTGAACTATCCACTAGTGGTTGTGTTATACTTATTCATGTTTACCTTAAATATTTCTGGTTCCTTTGGTCATGTGAAAAAAAATATAATGTTTTAAGAATTTAATTTGGTTCAATTAAATTAGCTGCGGTTTTAGCCATTGCTCTATTGCTGTGAAGAGACGCAGTGGCTAAAGAAATTCTTATTAAGAGTAACATTCAATTGAAGGCTTGCTTACAGTTTCATGGGCATAGTCCGTTATCACCATGGTAGAAAACATGACAGCAGGCATGTAGTAGAGTATAAATCAAAAAACACTCATTCAAAATCTCCAAAGTAAGTGTGCTATTATTGATGGAACCTTCTGATCAAGTAGAATTACGAGATCTTGGTTCTATAGCACAACCAGCAATTATTTACGGAAAGGAAGAGGCAGTGAAATATAGGAGTTTGATTGAGTTTGGAGTTTGAGCCTAGAGCTTGCTTTCTTTGGATATAATCTGATCAACTGACAGTCTGAAATAGGCTGAAGCTTGGCTTGGGTGATTGTAGAGACCCACAGATCAATTATTACAAAGTACACTCAAAGCTGGGTGTGGTGGCAAATGCTTTCAATCTGAATGATCAGTAAGTGGAGACAAGAGGTTGTGAAGGTTTAAAGCATCCAGAGCTACATAATGGGTTCTGGGCCAACCTGAGCTACATGAAACTATTGTCACAAATAATTATAAAGCAAACAAAAACTGACAACAAAGCTAAACTCTACCTTCTCATTTAAGCTTTTCTGTTTATTTAATCAGATTGAATATTTTTTAAAAATAATATAATCATTCTAAGTACTGAGGCAGGATGAAACCAAATTCAGCTTAATTCAATAATTACCACTATAATGTTAACATTTGTGGTGGAAATATTAAAATATAATAGGATATGGAAAAATCTTTTGTTTTTTCCAAAGAAAATAACACAGTTAAAACCACACTACTTCAATAGAGGAACTATAAACATTAGTGTTCTCATCGGATTAAAGAGTTTGCCATGGGGCAAACAGATGTATGCTAACTTGTGTCAAAAAATAGCAAACATTCAATAATTGACAACAAAGAGCTCTTCCCTGCTGGTACAGTCCAGACTTTCAGCATTAAATGGCTAATTTTTAAGCTATGGCATTGGGAAAATGCAAAGTTATCTGAAGATTACCTGTAAATTTAAGTAGAGTTTTTTAATATTCCTGATTCCATATAAGTTACAGGAAAGATTAATCAGAGAGTCTAAACTCTGAAGGATAGAGTGTTTAAAGAACTCTTTCACTAACCACAAGTCCTAGAAAATTCCCAAGGGCATCTTTCACTTTTCTGGCCTTGGTTTAAAACTGAAATTATTTTGGAAGAAATTCTGAAGAGTTTAGGAGAAGCATCCAAAATTTCAATTGCTTCTCTGAAACCTTGGAATCCTGCCTGTTAATAATCTCCATGCTCTTTGCTTAGAATTTACCCACAGAATCAACTGACAGGAAACTGCCCATCACCCTCCACCCTCCCAGCACGACTGTGCCAAAACACTCATCAGAAACCGCAGAGCCAAAAATAGATCCAATTGAAAGCTGTACAGTGACTAAGAAACGGATGTATGGGTTTAAGATATCTTTATTTCATTTCCTTGTTTCGATGGCATGATTAAAAAAAAAAGAAAGTTATGTAATTGCATCTAGCCAAAAATTTGCACACCCAGCTTTCACTCTCAGTCCAGCCCTTTATAATTTAAAGTATTTCAGGTCTTAAAACATTGTTGAAAAGCCTGGCTCTTAATCCAAACACTATCGACATGCAGTTGAGTTTCAAACGATGGTTAGTCATACTGCTGGGCAAAGCTCACAGAGCAGCAACAATAATGAAAGAAAATTCCCTTTGAACAGCGGAATGGCTGCACTAGAATTTTCTGTGTGCAGATGTAATTAGAAAACAGCTGTGAAGGAAAATCAATTGTTCCTGGTAGTCAATGGCTAATTTTCCACAATCAAAATAAAGAATGCAATATGACATGTTTGTAATGAGCAAGTAATTGTTTCTCTTTTGTTTATTGTTTTAACATTTTTCCCTTCATTTGTGGGAGCTGTCATTTGCTTGCTTCAGGACTACTTTTCACAGTCTCTGCTGCTCCTGCCCATACTGAAATGCTAGCAACTGCCAAGGAGGCTCTGCAGCTCAACCCTGCTTATCCAAAACAATCTTATGATGATAATTTGTAGACAGGAAAGGCAATGGTGACCTTGCTTTTGTGAACTACCTAGTAGGCTACCATAAGTAGAATGATTATTAGATACCAGCATCAATTCATTGAATTTAATGTTGATCTATTCTACTTTCTGATGTGTCAGAAAGATGCAATTGCTGGAATTTATTCACCTGGAGTCTAAAACAGTTGTGTGTGTTTTTCGAAACAAAACAACGCTGAAATTGCCCCCACCGCCTCTTTTTCTTACTTCCTCCTATAATTAGCATGGAATGAAGATGTTGGTGCAGCTGATGGGTAGAAAAGTAAACATCTACTGTGCACATTTGGAATTTAGAAGACAGAAAATGAATAGAGCAATGAAAGTAGTTTTATCATGCAAAATATGTGATTGAATAACATGCTTCTGTTATTTCAATAGAGAAAGAAAAAGAGAACATTATTTACTGAAATCTATATATCCCTAGAATGTACTTTTAACGTCTACATAAATGTCAACAGTAATATATGTTTTCAGAAATTTAAAGTTGAGGAAAGACATTCTTTAATTTTTCAAGGTGTCATCTAGTCACTAGCACCAGTAAATGATACCCAGCTTCTTTAGTCCCATATACATCTGTAAATGACAAATGTCTCTTAATATGGATGCCCTCTTCTCTTCTCTCTTCAGAACATCTGATTCTGAATTGTTACCACATTTGTTAAATAATTATATTTACGTCCTTGAGAAAGGCCTTAAAATTAGAATTCAGGATTTGAGAGGAGTCCATATTTTCAAGAAAATATGAAACATTTGAGTGAAGTCAATTTTAAGTTAAAATTTGAATTTGAATGGGGTAAATAAATATCATTGAGGGATTCTAAAGTTTAAATTGAAATCTGCATTTTAAATTTTAAAGGGGCCATAAAACAGGGATTAGGAAATTCTTAGGGGTATGTTATTGTTCGTTTACATATCTTTTATTTTCCCTATTTTATAACTTGTTGTGCACATAGCCCTTTATAGAACTCATACCTCCACACTTGTTATATTCGACTACCCTTGCCAGAAGACAGCGATTTTACAGTTTTAAGCTTTTAAAAGCACTATAGTTCAGTTGAGGGTGTCTCTTTGATTTTTAGCTTATTTTGTTTGTTCCCAGATTGTGGCGCACTCTATTTTAACTTTTGTGTACTAAAACCAGTACTGGACAGGAAGATGGGACAGTAGAAGACTGATGAAAATATTACTACACGATGAGACGTATAACTAAACAAAATTTAGTAAATAGTAACAATATATTATAGGACCAAACAATCAAGAGGAGTAAAGAAAGGAGAAAAAAAATGATTTTTTTTTATTTCTCTAAATTGTCCAGGTTGGTGTTGCATTAAGTCTGAAATATATTTCCTTTGTACAAAGTAGAGTTCTCTACCCACAACCTTGGCCACATGGCTTATGGAACTCTCTCTTACCTTGGCCACAAACACAAGCAAATGAGTGATCAGTGTTAATCAAATTGGAAAAGTATGAAACTGTGTATTAAGTGTCAGGTTCTTAACAGTGAGTCACTGCATGGCAGTGTGAATGGGAGGTGGACATTTATAACCTCCCTATTCTTTTGATCTTCTCGATGGTGTTTCTTCTGTTTCTTTGTTTCTTCCAGTAGTTCATTCTAGTTTCTTGGATTTTACAGGGAGATCAAATACTCTTCCTAAATACCTTCTTTACCCACAATTCCCATTTATTTATTTTATATGCATGCATCCTAGTCTTCAAATGAGTTAATGCAGTGCATAAAAGTCTCTATTTGACAGTGACTTTCACACAGTTGCTCTCGAATAGAGATCGTTCTGTAGATCTTCTTAAAAAAAAAAAAAGAGTAGAAAGAAGCAGAACCAAAGTGAAACCTGGCTGAATTTTGCTTAAATCTTGCAAAGATTAACCAAGCACATTATTCACCAAAGTCTGCTGGAATTAGTGTGTAGATTACAAACACTAATGAACCACCTCTACTAGGGACATCAGCATAGACAAACATTTGTCTTGCTACATTCACAAAACATAGATTTAACTAGATCAAAATAAATAAAAGACAGTATTTACTTTGGAACAGAGTTATATACATAAGTAGCTGTAGGAATTGGGTCATAAATGTCAGTGAAAACAAGATGAGACTGTGTCCACTGAGAGTAAATATATTCTAGAAGTTCTGATTTTGTTCTGGATATTCACTCAATGAATAAATGTACTTTTGTTTGGGAACCTGTGTAGCTAAAAACAAACTATAATTAAGATTCGTCTACATTATGTTACATATTTAAAAATTCAAAATTCTCCAGAAATATAGAAAAAGGAGGATAATGAATGACCTTGGGAAATGACATTTTGAATTAATTCTGTCTTCCACATACCATGTTTGGTGTTTTTCCAGTTCCTGCATCTAACCCCATATGCCTTCCCTTCATTTCTCATGCATATGCTGAATCATGTCCAGTCCTCTGAGTGCAATGTGAATGAATCCACTCACCTCAAGATGCAGAAAGGATCCTTCCTTGCTCCTTTATCACTGAGATTCTACAACTCCTAATCTTGACATTAAGCCTGTATTCTTAGTCATCTATAGCTAAATTTGTATGGAGTTACATTACTTTTCTCACCTCCTTTCCTTTCATTCTCTCTTGTAGCATATCCTATTTAGATTGTATCCCAACAACTCAATAGCAACACCTGTTCTTAAAATCATGCCAATTACTGCTGAATCAGGAAACTCATTTAATCTGGTAGTTGAGTAAACGCATGTGAATGTTGTGCATTTATTCTCTACATCAACTAATCTCCAAATACTTTTGTGAAATTTCTTAGCTTTAATACTATACAAATAGTAATGACTTCTAGGCTGATGGCTTTTTGGTAATAGTTTCCTGGATTTCATTGTTTTATTACCATACACATACTTACATCCACTTAGGTCTACAGTACAGCTAATAATTATCATACAAAAGGCAAACACCAACTTTTTATTCCTAAATCTTCTGTGAATCCTTTTGCAAGAGTTATTTTTCTCTTAGCAATATGTCAATAAATCAACAAAACACGTTTGTGGCACCAGTTCCATTATTGACAGGCACTTATTTTCCATTGTTTGAAGCACGTATTCCTATTGACAACGTGAAATGTTTGCGCAGTTTTGTGATTACCATAGGTATATAGTTTGAAGTAGAATTTCTTGTCATACTTAAGGTTAAGTATTAACAGATGAGGGTCAAATATCCCTATAATGGCACACAGATTGGCAGTGCATGGGGCTCTTGGTTGAAGCAGATCCTGATAAATACCTGGCCCTATATCCTTTCAATTTTGTTGTTTTGGGTGTTGCATCGAATGCACTTACAGTTTCTACATTTCCTTCATCACTACAGTAATTACACAATTTTGTCAATGTCATTGGTGTCATGGTAATGTCTTAAGATCTCATTCAATCATCTGCTGTATTTTTTAATGTCTGATAATTATTTCATGAATTTAAACTGTACATTTTCTTTATTAGACCTTAATTGGAGCTATAGCTACAAATTTTTCTTTCTCCTTGTATATCTCATATTATTCTTTTAATGGGTAAAAGATCAAGTTACAATTTTCCTTTTGCTATTAACATTTACATTGTATCTAAGAATTTATGCTTATGCCTGAAATGATAATTTTTGTACTGATACCTTTTGCCCAGAATTACACTGATTTAATATATCACTTTTAGGACAGTGACAGTATTATCATTGAATCTTCAAACCCATTGGTTTATTCTTTCATCAAAGGATATGTAATTTTATTCTATATTATTTTAAATTTTAATATAGATATTTGTTAATCTGCCACTAATGTTATCAGTAGCTATTTTATGATGGCAATAACTTTATAAACTTATTTACTTTTAATTTTTTTAATATTTATCATTGCTGGTATATTATTTTTCATAAATGTTTTGTATCTTAACAAATGCTAGATATATGTACTCAAATAATTTGAAAGTTCTTTAGAATTTTTGTAACTACAGACATATCTGTGTGAAATTTAGTTTTGTTCTTCATTTTCTAAGTCTTAGACATTCAATTTACTTATTTACTGTTCTAACAAAAGTTTTCAGTTCAATGTTTTCTGACAGTGACTAACAGTGCCCTGTAGCATTTCCAACCACAGAGATAATTTTAACTTATCAATTATGAAAACATCCATGAGAAAAATCCGTGTTTAATGGAAAATTTCTTTGCCTTACCTTTTGAAAGCATAATTTCCCAAAAATAATTTTATTACATGATTACTATTTTAAAAATAACACTTGTTAAATTACATAAAGCATTTTTGCAGCTACTAAGAGGAAAACATTAATCTTAAAGCTTAATCTTTTGAAGAGATTCACTGACTGAATTTTAGTTTTTATCAGTATATGACATTTCTGAACTATAGCTTATTATTTTAATTATTATAGACGTTAGTAGTATGTTAATATTTATTACTAAGTATTTGTAATAACAGCAGGATTGATATATGATTTTTTCTGTAATATTTCTACCACATTTCAACAACAAAGTTACTCAACTTCAAACAATAATTTCTGAAATATTTCATCTTTCTAATCCTAATAGTTTAAGAGTTCTGCAATTTCCTTCTTAAAATATGAAAGCATTAGGACTAAGTGGTTTTGTAGGTGACATTTAGAGTGATTTGAAAGGTGCAATTTCTTTAATAATGTCTTCTAATTTTCTATCTTCTTAGCAAATTATAGAAAATTGTATTTTTCTAGGAATAGAGTTATCAAAATTTTACAGTTTTACATAACTATGTTCAGATTTTATCACTGGGAGGATGATTTGATTTATAATGATATATTCTCTTTGAGTTACTTATCTATGATTTATATTTTAGTTTTTTCTAGTTTGTTCTTGCTATATGATTTAAAAATTATTTTAAGTCAATCACTGTAGCTTTCTAATTGGTCTACACGCTTCATTTTCTAGAGGGAATCCTGAACTAACTTCCCTGTTATTGCAGTTTGAATGTGACATGTTCCCACTGGTTTGTATTTGAACACGTGGTTCCCAACTGGCAGTACTGTGTTTGAATGGTACAGAAACTTGCAGAGAATGTGGTTCACTTGAGGCCATCAGTTAGGTTCTATAATCTAGTCCTAAATGTTGTCTGCTTTTCCCCAACCTACAAGAAAGTGACAAATCTCAGCTGCTCACTTATGCCATCATGCCTTCCTTCTTCATCAACTATACCTTTGAACGGAACAAAAATTTAACTATTTTTGTGGGTTTTTTTTTTTGTCACAACAATAATAGTAGTAGCCATTCATCTCACTCATTTCTGAGCTGTGTCCTTTGAAAGATGGTTTGAGGAAACACAAACCTTTTACATCTTGGTTTGAATGGCAACACTTACTTTCAACTTTGATTGTACATCTAAGATTTCCAGAAAGCATTCTGGCTTTAATACTTTGACATTGACCCTCTGTAACAGAATTGCCTGAAATCTGCCACTCTGGTGAGAGCATAAAAAAATGTTGAATTCCAGGTCATGTCTCTTTCACTGTTATAGCCTTATCTCTGCAATCTTGATTTTATTTTCAACCTGAAATGCCATCAGTTTTTTTATATACTCAGTTTCATTTTTTTTAAATTTTAAATTTCTCATTTTTGCTTGGATCATTGGTTCATTAAGAACCGTTTTATCATGGACAGTAAAAATGTGTTTGAGTAACCGTTTAAAAATGTATCATCATAAAATTGCATTACTGAACATAACCATATCATGTTCATATTGAAATCAGTCACGATAACCCAGGATCATAATATGATGAGTACAGTGAGACTTGACTAAAGCATTGATAGGCTACTTCTACTTCTTTCACTTTCTGAAGAACTTAAGTTATTTTGACATGTTTTCTTACAATTTTTTATATTTTTTTCTTTCTTTGAAAATATAATGCATTTTTGTCAAATACACTCCCCAGTTCACCCTTAAAATTCTTCTTTCGTATCTCCAGCACTATTCTCTAGACAGAAGCTGTTGTCCCACTCAGTCCTTCGACTATTCAGTCACAAATACACAGACAGTGGCTTATATTAATTATAAACTGTTTATAATTACTAACTAGCTCTTACAACTTAAATTATCACATAATTCTTGTTTATGTTTAGCCATGTGGCTTGATACCTTTTTTCAGTGCAGCATCCTCTTCTTACTTCCTTTGCATCTGGCTGGTGACTGCAGACTGAGACTTTCCTCTTTCCAGAATTCTCCTTGACTGGTCACCCCATCTATACTTCCTGCCTACCTCTTGGCTAATCAGTGTTTTATTAAACCAATATGAGTGAAAAATCTTTATAGGGTACAAGAACATTATTCCACAGCACTTTTCCATTCAAATTTCATGTAGTCACTTTATTTTAAATCCAAGGTCCACTTAATTCTGTCTGTTTGTGCAAGGATCACCTATTCTGTCATGGGTAGTCTCTTAGGGACTACATCCCTGAAAAAACTTTCTTTGTTTTACTCAGAATTCATTAATTGCCAATAGATCCCCAGCTAGGGGAATAGTTTCAGGGGCCCCTCCAGGATCCATGAGGCATTTTGGCTCTCTTGATCTTGTGCAGCTTTTGTGGAAAACAAAACAAAACTTGCAAACCAAATCTAAGAACTCATAAAGAGATTGTCCACAATGATAAAGTAGGCTTTATCCCATAGTTTCAGGGATGGTTCAACATACATAAATCAGTAAATATAATCCACCACATAGACTGAAAAACAAAAGTCACATGGTCATTTCATCAGATGAAGAAAAGGATTTTGACAGCATTCAACATCCCTTCATGATAAAAATTTCTGTGGAATGACTGGGGATACCAGGGATATTTCTAAACATGAAAAAGGCAGTTTACAACAAGACCATAGCCAACCTCAACCTCAATGGAGAGAATCTCAAAAGAGTTCTACTGAAACAAGAACAAGATTAGGTTGTCCACTCTCTTTATAACTACTCAATGTAGTACTTGAAGTTTTAACTAGAGGAATTTGATAACTGAAGGGACTATAGTGGGTGAAACTAGAAAAAAAAGTCAAGTATCCTTATTTCAGACAATACTGTTTTATAGATAAATGGTCCTTAAAAACAATCAGAATTTTTTTTACAACTAATAAACATTTTAAGCAAAATGCAAAGTAGCAGGATACAATATTAACATATAAAATCAGTAGCCTTCCTATATTCAATGATCAAAGGACTGGGAAAGAAATCAGGTAAATAAGATAGTCTCCAAAATACTATCTTGGAATAACATAAAATTTGGGCTACTATTGCTATGATGAAATGCCATGAATAAAACAATTTAGAGAGAAAAGGATTCATTTGACTTGCACTTTCACATCCATAAGTCTATTGCTGAAGGAAGTCAAATCATAAAAGTAAACAGTTCAGGAACCTGGAAGCAGTGGCTCATGCAGAGACAGACCATGGAGGCATGCTGCTTGATGGCTTGTTCATCACGACTTGTTCAGCCTCCTTTTTAATAGAACCTAGAACCACAATCTCAGGAATGCACCTGCTCACCTTGGGCTGGGCTCTCCATAGGAATCTCTAGAAAATGCTCTACAGGCTTTCTGATTGGCCAATATTAAGGAGGCATTTTCTCAGCTGGGGGTTCCTTCTCTCAATGTAAAACTGACATAAAATTAGCCATCAAAAACACTAACTATGCAAGTAAAAGACTTGTATATTAAAAATATTAAGACATTAAAGTTAGGAACTGAAGAAGATATTAGAAGATGGAAAGATCTCCCATGCCCATGAGTTTTTAATAGGATTAATATTGTGAAAAGAAAACTGTTAATAAGTTTACAAAATCTATCTATCTTCTGCTGACGCTATTTCCCTTTTCTTTAAAGTCTGTGTCTTCAACTTTCCCAGTGCATGTTTATTTGTACTGTCCTAGCTTCTTCCACACTTTAGTAGGTTATTTCTACCTGGAAACTGGTATCTTATATAATTAGAACACTCATAGATATCAAGCACTGTGTGTAGTCCCTTGCATATAAATAGATACATACATACATACATACATATATACATACATGCAGCTGTGGATTATTTCCAACCACACTTTCATTTTCCCCTGTTTTGTTTTGATTCTCAAATTACTTTCTTTTAATCTAGATCACAGATAAAGTGGTAGCTCTGAAAACCTTAAAAACATTTTCAAAATAATAAGTAAAGACCAATATAACATGAATTAAAGATTTTTAACCCTAAAACTTGTGTGGAATCAAATGTACTTTACAGTGTATCTCAGAAAAATTCTGCTAAATAGATTGACATTAAATTGTAAGGTTTTGAAGAAAATAGTATCAGTATAGCTGATAAATACCACTTATCACAGTAGGCAATAATTTGTGCTCTCAGGAAGAAAAGGCTTTTGAAAGCAAGACATAAGGATTTGAAAAAGAAAACTGAACTTTAGAGAAAATAAACAGCATTTTATATAATTAAAAGGAAAAAAGAAATGTGTGTTCTCTAATGAAATAAAGTATTCACACCTAATTTATATATAAAGAGATAATATTGGTGCAATTTAAAATACTTTCAGCTAAAGGTAGATTCCAATGAATTCAGAAATAAAAGCATTCTGTACAGGTAGAATGAAGGCAAAATTCTTTCATTCAAATCCTTTCAGCAAAAAAGAATTGTGAAATTTCTTTCCTGATGAAGAGGGAAGGATAATTTGGATTAACATTTGTGTCTACATGTGTAAAGTACACAAATTTATTCCTCTATAATTCAGATGTTGAATTCTTAATCTCCAGCGCAGTAGAATGCATTTACATTTACAGGTAAGGTCTTTAAAGTGTTAATTAAGGTTATGTGGGGTCAGTGTAATGGGTTTTTCCATCATGTAATTTGTTTCTCTTAAGATAAAAAGATTATGCAGACTTTCTAAGGGAGAAATGCATAGGGAGAAGAGGTAGTTACATACAAGTCAAAAAAGAGTCCCTCAGAAGAATGTGTTGCCATCCAAATCTTAATATTGTAATTGTTGGAACTGAGAGAAAATAGAGCTCTGTTGTTAAAATTTACCCAAACAGTGATAGATTGTAGAACCCTAAGAAAAATAGTGCTGCCACGTTTTTGAACTAAAGGAAAAATAGAGAAGCATCCAGATGAATGATGCAATGCAAGAGGGAGATGATTTTTAAAACAGGGACAAAATTTTGTCATATTGTGTATTTAGCAGTTTGATGATAAAATTAAAATTGAAAATACTTTTTATAACTTTAGGAAAAATTGCATTCAGAGAAATATACATAGATACCTCCAAGTTCTACGTATTCATCTTAAATCAGGACTATAAAAGTAGACGTATTTAAAGATTTAACAGAATTAAGAACAGCTGACTGCTCTTAGGACTGGAGAGGGAGGAGGAGAGGGAGTGGGGGGAATGGGAGGGTATTGGGAGGAGGGAAGGAAGTGGAAATTTTTATAAATAAATAAATAAGTAAATTAAAAAAAAAACAAAAAGGACAGCTAGAAAGAAAAAATCTTGTAAGCAATATGTAAATGTTTTTGTTGTTTTCCATATATATGATATATGTAGATATTGATATATAGGTATTGGTATGATTGCATTGTATTTCATTAGAAGAAGGTGAGCATAAAATTTAAGAATGGGAGTTGAGCTACTATGATAAGCCTAGAACTCTATCCTCACTTTCCACTGTTATGAGGAATTCATACAGTTGCACACAGTTGCACATTTAGCTTTTATGTGCACTTTGAGTCTTTTCATTCATTTTAGCCTTATGAATTGGTCACAAATTCTTAGCTGTAGTCTGAGAGATTCTAGAATCAACTCCTTATTTAAATTATTACTCATTAAACTAAGATCTCACTTTCATTTTATTTACTTTCACTGTTGCTTATTATCGGTACTAACACATTAAAAATAACACAGCCCTTGGACCATGAAAAATTCCTTTTGTAGAGAAAACAACCTTATTTTTATAGACATATTTGAAACGTATTTTCAACATTTATAATAAATAGCTACATGCATCAATCAATCAAGGATTTCAAGTTCAATGTCCTGTAACTTCTCTGTTTTCTTAAAGCCAGTTGACCTCTGTCTTGCAGGAAAGGGTATTTAGATTACAGAATGCTCGGAGGGCATTGTAATTCTCTGCAGGCGGTGCATCTCCAGCCATTGATCTCAGTGTCATTTCTCCAGCTCCCTAGGCAGAGCAGCGCTAAGGTCTAGAAAGATATCCTAGACACAGAAAACAACCTCTTCTTTTGATTATTAAAAGAAAACAAATTCATCACATTTGTTTGCTTTGTGTTGGAGATTGTTCGTGGTGGAACATATTTATTACCTTTTGAAAATCAGTACAAGTATGAAGCTTATTCCTGCAGCATTTGGACACACACACACACACAGACACACACACATTAAAGGATGGAAACAGCATCAGCAAATAAACACTGAAAATGGTGTAAAATAAAGAAAGCATGGGTGGGGGGCGTAAATAGACACTTGAGGAAATTTCAAGCATGATTCTTTGTCTTCTTGAACTCTGATTTAAAGGTTGCTTAGCAACAGTGGCGGCAACAGCTGGGACACCCTTGATCTTGTTGTATAAACTATTAAAAATAGGTGATGGGAAGTGGCACCATGGAAACAATGACTCCATGAAGCAGGTGTTTGTAGTGTTGCTTTCCCGGCTAATGTTAGAGGTGTAAATTACAGAAAGACAAACTAAGAAAATCGGTTGGCCTTTATTCCTCTAATCTTTGCGTATAGTTAAATAAAGATGTTTATTCTTCTGTTTCAAATTTTCTCTAAATTTTCCAGCATTTTAATAAAATAAAATACCAGTGATTATAACTGTTTAGCAGTATTAAAATAAACAGCAGTATTCCCAAAACAAATTTTACGTTTTAAAGAACAAGAGTTGCATAGATTCTAGAGTCCACATATTTACTTACAAGTGAATTGACAAAGAGGGCTGTATAAGTCACATTGTACTAGCTCCTTTTGTATGTTTTTCATGTATTAGCATTAATTTTCCAGAGACTGAGAATCCTGAGCTTATTTTACATATAATATGTGGTAATCAAATTTAAATTAATACAAATAATTCTAATGTTTCCTTATGTTTTGTTTCACAGTTAGATTTGTTTTAATTTAAAAATTTTGATAATTCTATGCATGAGTTTGGTTTGTATTTATATCACATCACTTCTCTTTCTTTTCTGAATTCCACCTATGTACTCCCCATTACATCTCTGATTCATGACCTCTTCTTCTCTAATTATTATTATTGTTACACACACAAAAAATACACAAAATTTGCTTAGTCCACTTAGTATTTTCCCTATGTATATGCCACTTAGGTTTGGAAGACCTGTCGGAACTCATTCCTGTGGAAGACTGTTTCTTCCTCTTTCTGGGAAGCCATTTCTAGCCTGCTCTTCATCTAGAAGTGGAACCTTGTAAGACTTCCTCTGCTCAGGAAAGAGATATCTTGACTGAGGGATCCATTATGGGGTTAGAAAGAAACCTGGCTCTAGAAAAATTCCCATAAATGCACAAGAATGACCCCAGCTAAGACCCTAAGCAATAAAGGAGAGGGTGCCTGAACTGGACTTGCCCTGTCGTCAGACTGATGATTATCTTAAACATCACTATAGAACTTTTGTCCAACAAAAGTTGGAAACAGAGGCAGAGACGCCCATCAGAGCACTGGACTGAGCTCCCAAGTTCCAGTTGAAGAGTAGAAGGAATAAGAATATCAGCAAAGAGTTCAAGACCATAGAAGGTTTCATCCACTGAAACAGTTTACCTGAGCTAATGGGAGCTCACCAACTCCAGCTGGACTGGGAATGAATAAGCATAGGACCAAACTTGTCTGTCTAAATGTGGTTGACAGTTGTGTTGCTGGGGCAGACTGAGGAACCACTGGCAGTGGTACTGGGATTTATCTCTACTGCATGTACTGGCTTTTTGGGATCCTATTCTCTTTGGATGTATACCTTGCTCAGCTTAGATATAGTAGGGAGGGCCTTGGACCTTTCAAAAAAGCAATGTGCCATACATTCTCTTAGTATTAGATGGGGGTGGAGTGGGAAGGTGTGCGGAGGGAATGGGAGGAGGGGAGAGTGTGGGACTTTGGATTGTTATTTTTTAATAATCTAATTAATAAATACAAGAGATTATCAAAAGAAAAGATTTTTCTCTGCTCGTTTTGGCATATCAACTGGTATTGTCATGGTGCTCATCTTGTTTAAGTGATTAAGTGTTGAGATTTCATGGATACAGCTTCCATGTTAAGTCCAGAAGTCTTTATTGTACATCAGAAGACTTGTAGCCATGGTTCTTACAATATTTTCAAGCGTTTTTCAAGATGTTCCCTGAGGACTGTGATGTATCAGCTGACGTCAGGCACTACATGATCAACAATTCTATGCATTCGAGCAGTTGTGAATCTCTTTAATAGGCTCTGCCTATTCCTGCAAGGAGCTACTTTTATGAGGATTAACTGTGAATAAATACAAACATTTAGAATACAATTTGGAATTAAACTGTTTTTGGAACGTGTGTGTAGTCGGTTCTCTTTTAGGGTCTCTATACTCTATAATATAGTTCTCTGTACCCTATACAACTCTACAGTTGCAAGCAGTTGTTTAGGTTTACAATGCTAATCATTATTTCCCTCCCATTGAGTGTGTCTGAAAACTAATTCGATGGCTATTGGTGAGCTCAAGATAAAAATGTTGACACTGTATCCTCGTGATATTTTGCCATGCTAATAATTACTGTGATTTGTAGGCTTTACAGTTGAATTTCATTGTTGACTGCTCTTGTCTGGTAGCTTAAAAATGAGTTTCTGCTATGATAAGAACCAGCCCTCAAGGGGAACGTTTCCAGGAAGTTCCAATTCAATTTCTCCAAGTTTTGAGTCTAAAGTTTATGTGGTCTTCAATGTATTGTCTTTCCTTCTAGGTTTTGGAAAGTGTGTGTGTGTGTGTGTGTGTGTGCATGTGTGTTATGTATGTGTAGGTACATGTGACATAGTGTGTATGTGGAAGTCAGAAGAAGTTACAGCTTGGGTCTTTCTGTCTACATTTAGGGGTAGATGGAAGGATACAGATAGAGCTTTTCATCAGACTTTTGCTGGATGAGCTTTAATTACTGAATCATCTGGTTACAGCCATGTTGTGTTTTGAAAGTGTCTCTTATTGGTTTGGGGTTTGCCAAGCAGCTTAGACTGACTAGCCAGTGAGAACCAGCACTCCTTCCCTCTCCACATTCCCAACGCTAGCATTAAGAGATTAGAAGCATCTTGCCTTTGTCTGTGTGTGTGTGTGTGTGTGTGTGTGTGTGTGTGTGTGTATGTGTGTGTATGAGTTTTAGGTAACTGAACTTAGTTCCTTACACTTAAAGGAAGGCACTTACCTTATGTGCTACTACTCTAACAATATAGTTACATGTTTTAATCTTGAATTTTGCATGCAAATGGATGGAAATAGAAAATGCTTTACTGAGTGAGGTAACCCAGACCCAAAAAGAGGAATATGGTATGTACTCACTCATAAGTGGATTCTAGCCATAGTTAAAGGTCTTTGAGCCAATAATTCGTGATCCTAGAGAAGCTAAATAAGAAGGTGAACATGAAGAAAATCATATAGTTATCCTCTTGGATATTGGAAGTAGACAAGATTGCCAGGCAAACCTGGGTGCAAGGGGGGTGTGGTGGGGGGGTGGAAGTAAGAGGAGATGGTTAGAGAGAAGGGAGAGGGGGAGGATTGGGGATGGCTTGGGGGAATGGGGTGGGGGGAGGAAGGATGGATATGGGACTAGGTAAGTATATATCTCAACTAAAGGAGCCATTTTAGGGTTTGCAAGAGTCTTGATTCTGGAAAGTTTCCCAGGCCCAAGGAGAGATCCCCAGATTGTTTCTTGGGCAGCAGAGAAGAGCGTTCCTGAACTGGCCTTGGCCCATAACCATACTGATGAATATTTTGTATATCACCATAGAACCTTCATCTGGCGATGGATGGAGATAGAGTCAGAGACACACATTGGAACACTGGATTTAACTCCCTAGGTTCAAATGAGAAGCAGATGGAGGGAGAATGTAAGCAAGAAAGACAGGACTAGAGGGAACCCTCATCTGACGATAGATGGAGATAGAGATGGAGCCCCACATTGGAGCACTGGACTGAGCCCCCAAGGTCCAAATGAGGAGCAGAAGAGAGAGAACATGAAAAAGGAAATCAGGACCGTGTGGGGGGCGTTCACCCTCTGATACAAGGGGACTGATCGAATGAGAGCTCACCAAGGCCAGCTGGACTGGGACTGAACGAGCATGCGATCAATCTGGAGTCTCTAAATGTGACTGACATGGGGGCTGACTGAGAAGCCATTGACAATAGCACTGGGTCTTGTTTTGATATGCAGACCCTGCAGTTCTGAATCCTTCCTGAATCCAAAGTGAATCCAAGAGATCCCCGTCGGTGCGGTGGTCAAGATTCCTCGGCGTCCCGAGGGCTTCGGCATCAGATGTCCCGCGCTACCGTCTCGCCAGCAAGAACCACACGGAACACTAGGATCCTTCTGCAGAATAGCTTTATGTCTCTTGGGAGACATAGTTGTGACAAACATTAATTCACATAGATATCCACTAAAAAGAATTAAAGAAACGTTTAATTTGTATGTCAGATGAAATATTAATAAATTGATTTGTATGAATTTTATCTATGACAAATTGATAATGTTGTCATAGTTGTGACAAACATTAATTCACATAGATATCCACTAAAAAGAATTAAAGAAACGTTTAATTTGTATGTCAGATGAAATATTAATAAATTGATTTGTATAAATTTTATCTATGACAAATTGAAATAGATGATCATATAATTTCTTATTTTTTTTACTTTTTTTTCACTGTAATTTATTTCACTGAGCCATTTTTTTGGTTAGAAATGTTGGTCAGTAAGTGGCCTGAGAATAGTTTACTTCAAGTCCTAGGTCTATACCTTCAATTTTCTCAACAGCAGTAGGGATAAAATTATAGTGTTATATGATATGGTTCTGTGAGCCTCACAGAAGGATGTGTGGCACAGGGCACTGCTTTGGTGTCACCTCAGAAGACACTACCTGATGAAATACTGGTGATAAAACCGAGGTACAGTAGGCATTGTCTTCAGGAGCCCCTAAGAGTTTGAGGACAAATAATGGAAGATAAATAGGACAAAATCAGAACTTCTTAGTGGGCCAACTCTAAGGATTCCTTTCGATGTATGTATGTATGTTTATGTGTGTGTGTGTCTGTCTGTCTGTCTATCTCTCTATCTATGAATTGGTAACTATTGAAATAATATATGTGAATTGATTTTAATCAAGGCATTGAAAATTGAGCACTTTAATTTTTATTTCTATAAATTCAATTTGTACAAATCATTCATTGTTAAAAATGCCTTACTAATACACAGAAAAAGCTAAAACAATTAGATATGGAAATGTATAAAAATGCCATTAATATTCCCACACAACAATTAGTAAATATATACAAAAACCACACAAGAGTACACTAGTGATAAGTTACAAAAAATTTCTTAGGTCTGAAATTTTAGGATTTCTTTATATATATTTTAAAATTAGGAAAATCTTAGGAGGATATATTTCATATAACAATCATCCAATTTCTTTAGTATTTCTTTAAATAATAGTATATTTGATGAAACTAAAGCAAGCAACATCAGTCATCAGTGAAATAATATTCACGAAACAACTCTATGACCATTTCGCCAACTTTTCAGATAGCACTTAGGTTTGAATACCACAGTTTCAAAGCTCACTCCAGGTTGGTGAAATGATTTGGAGTGGTTGTGTAACCTTAGGAGACAGGCCTAGCTGTGAGAAGTAAGTACTGAGAACCAGCATTGGGTCTACTAGTCTTCCTGCTTCCTGCTCTGTTTCTATAGGAGCAGCCTCTATCTCACAATCTTTATGACTTCCCTACCCTGGATTAAAATCCTCCAAAGTCATGAGACAAAGTAAATATTCCATGACTGAGTTGTTATTCACAAGAATTTTTGCCATTGTGCTGGAAAACCAGCTAATACAAATCACATTTTTTACTATGCTCAAAAATTGAGTTAGGATGCTCATTCCATTTATTCATATTTGTTTTTCAATGTCCTCTGCCAGTTGCTTAATTATTTTTGTCTCATAAAACTGGAGTTTTAGACAATGGAGAGATGGCCTAGTTGTTTTTGGCATTGGTTTTCCTTCCCAAGGATTTAGTTTTATTTCCCAGGATCCAAATGAAGGCTCATACCTGTAATTACAATTCCAGGATATCCGACATCCTCTTCTCGTTGTCATGGGCACTACACACTTGTGCTGCACAGACACATGCAGGCAAAACACCTTTATGCATAACGTAAAAATAAATAAATCTTAAAAATAATTCTGATGTTTTGAAAGGTCTGACCAATATTAGTGCTTTTATTTTAAAATTATTTAGTATAGCATCTCTACCATAATCTTTTGCAGATATTTCAATACAGAATGAAACAAGAGAAAAATAGAGTGCTTCTAAAATTTACTCTTCTCATGATCAACTTTAAAAAAGTAAAAATATGAACAACTTTACTACTAAAATCGGTAAAACACAATAAATAATACTATGCCCTTGAAATTAGAGAAAAATAAAAGCATATCTAATAGGTACATTTCAAAAATAAAAGTCATATTTAACAACGTTTGGATCTCTAAAATCATAAAAGTTAGTCCACAGTAGATTAGAAAGATTGAATCTGACAATAGTGCACGCCTTTAATCCCAGCACTTGGAAAACAGAGGCAGGTAGATCTCTGTGAGTTCGAGGTCAGTCTGGTCTACAGAGCGAGTTCCAGGACAGGTTCCAAAGCTAAGCCCAATTTCAAAAATCCAACAACAACAACAACACCCCCCCTCCAAAAAAAAAAAAAAAACAAAACAAAACATAGGGTCCTTATCTTTTCCAACTGTAAGAATTTACCTATGGTCCTAAAAGATACATACATATCAGTGCACAGATAAATGACAAGCAATTGTGAAGGAGCTGCTATTTCAGGGAACATAGCAGCAACAAAAAAGGGACATGTTTTTTTCACCCATTAGCATGAACTGTAGTAATGGATACTCACGTGTTCATAAAAACCTCTTTGCCATATTGTACAGAGTACTAATTTAGACCCTGCGGACAGAAGCCTGAACAAACCACCTCTTCACTGAGATCACGAGCCTCCACACTGGCATAGAAAGTGAATACTAAAGAGCCGAGGACACGTATGAAATGTGATAGATGAAGGAAAACGAGAGGGAACTGTGCAGCAAGGCAATCTGAATTGATTTATATTTAAATTAGGTTATCTGGAAAGACTTCTTAAGTAATGACTTTAGCTGATATATGAAGATGGCTGACATTTTTAATGATGAGAAACACAGGAACTTCTAAAAATGAATTAAGAGAAATTCGAATAGCAGAGGGGAGTCATGAAACTTATTTTGTGTGAAGAACAGTTGCTGGAAGCGCTATATAACTGCTGGAGCGTGGAGCGTGGTTGAGATTACTGGCAGCCTGGGTGTTTAAATGAAAACAAATTTCAATCCTTTCAGTAGAATGGGATGATACATTTATTGTAAAGAAAACAACATATAGTAGATGTAACTACTTGCCAGTATCTAACGATTAAAGAAAAATGTGCTTGTACTTATACCAGAAAATTTAGGGTTTTTTTTTTTTTCTAAAAGAGAATTTTAAAATACCTAGACTCAGACTTCTACTGGAGTCTAGTTCTAGCTGCAGTTCAGTCTGTGGCATTTGGAGATGGTTTACTCATATCTGTAATATTATGCATATATTAGTAGGATAGTCATATTAAAATATAGTACACATTAAGGTATTGAATTTAAAATATAAAGCATTTAAGTGAGAAATGTTTATCATATAGCCTATTTATCTGCTAGACTACTGATATAGTCAATATGCACTCTTTTAGTTGATTAGAAAAATAAATGCTGGTTTCAAAGCATTAGAAAACAAAAGTCTTTCAACAATGCCTTTGAGTTGGCATTGTGCTGGCCATCTACTTCTGGGTATGAAACCTGAAGACTATGTTGGAAAAAAAACCCTAAATTTTTATTTGAGAATAGTTATTGATTGGGGAAAGCTTCTGAATGGGGAATGTGGCCTTGTGTCTACTTCCCCTCTCAGCTCTTGCAGCCCGATAGGCCCAGACCTGTACAGGCCCTATGCATGCTGCCGCAACCTCTGTGAGTTCATATGCACTTCTGTCCTGTGTGTTTAATTGGCTTTGCTTCCTTGGTGTTCAACAGCCCCTCTGTTTCCTTATAATCCTACAGTCTCTTCTGCAGGGTTCCCTGAGCCCCAAGGGGGGGGGGTGATTTAATGGAGACATGCCATTTGGACTGAGTCTTCCAAGGTATCTCATTCTCTGTACCTTGGTTGGGAATCTTTATTTACTTATTCCCATCTACTGCAGGATGAAGGTTCTCTGACAATAGCTGAAAAAGATTCCATTTTATGAGTTCAGCAGAATGTCATTAGGAATCATTCAATTGTTCCTTTAGCAGTATATTTGTGTTCCCTACACCCCTGGTCTATATAGAGTCAGGTTCTTGGCCAAAGATGTGTGTTTGGATCTTATTGGCGGGGAACTATTGAGAATCCAGGAGAATTTGAGGGAGGGGAACCATAATCAAATATATTGTGTATAAAAAATAATCTATTTTCTATCAAAAACTAATGGTTTCCATACAGAGATACCCATTTGAAAGAGCGCCTATATATTTTCTCTTAAGGTTTATTTAATTTTCTTTTTATGCATGTTGGGTCTTCCATTTTAAGTTTTCCTTCATAGCATGTCACATCCAACTTTACAATTTTGTGTAATCTACATTTTCATAGTATTGTTAATGTGACATTATGAATATTTATTAGATCAATGAAGGAAAACATGACTTTTAAAGAGCTCTATTGATCCAATAATAGATGATTACAAATCAAAACTAATTAAAGTCCACAGAGTAACTTCAATGCAACTTCAGTTTAAGAATAATGTGAAAAGTGAAAAATGGTGTGACTTTGATTACAGGACTGAGATTTTAGTCCCATGAGTACTGTTAAGAAAGTGGAATTTGAGGAATTTCTTCTGAACATTTACATTTATTTAACAAAATTGTACAGAGGCTTTCAGAGATCTTATGTAGTAGACATGGGCTATTTTTCATCTGTGATTTACATTTATTTTGTGAATTGAACAATGTCAGGAATATGCTAGGAGCTAAAAGTAAATGTCATGTTGTTTTCATCCCCATACTCAAGACTATTTTAACACGTTCTTTTTTTTTTTCTTTCTTAATTCCACCTTTGTCAGTTTGTTAGGTTACTGCTTATTTGACTTAAAATTATTGTAGTAATTCTTTTAATTTTATCTGTTCCAATGTATAATCTTATTGACAATACATTTTCCTTTTATTTATTTTTAGCTATTTTATTTTATGTATATGGATGCTTTCCCTACATGTATCTATGTACCTCAGTGTGGGCTTGGTGCCAAAGAAGGATTGTAGAGGACAGAAGATCACATTGAACTAGGTTTACAGATGGTTTTGAGCCCACACATGGATTATGGGATTAAAAACTTGGTACTATGGAAAGTAACCAGTGCTTTTACCAGTGAGGCAGTTTGCCAGTCCTGATTGGACATACTGTTTCTTTTATTTTCTTTTTTACCTGGCAAAATACTTAGCCCATAGAAAACACCCACTCTGTAAGTATTCAGTTAGTAAGTGAATGGGTGCACATATTTAGTAGCATTTTAAAATCCTTCTTCTTTATTCTATCTTATAAATGGTCAAGTGATGCTATATAAAATACAACTATCTTGGTTTCGTATACTTAGTTTTATAACATTTAAGTTTTTGATTTTTTTCTATTAGTGGATGAGTATTTTTGATGTTCTCGAATCACTAAATTACAGTATGTACAAACAATTCACACTCTATAATCTAGGTTCAAGTAGAATTGTGTAAGTGTTTCAATAAAAGTAGGACAACTTTTTCTTGTGTTTCATTTTTTTAAAAAAAATATAACAAGCTTTGCTGCTACTGAATATTAGAATTTAAAGAGGTTAACCCAGAATATTCATATGGGCAATGATTGAATCATAGACAGAAACTTAAGTTTTAGAATTGAAGACAAGGGAAATTTATACTGCTTTCCTTAGTTTTGCTTGTTGATAAATTAAACTCTTTAGGTGAAGTAATAACTTGAATCAATTCCTAGCAGACAGCAAAAATAATTCTGTTTCTCAGCTAGTGGAAATCCTCACAGGCATGTTCCACTTTGAAAATCTAAAAATAATCTAAATAATGTATCATATCATAGTCAGGTGTTAATTGCTTATACTAATTGAACAACAGTAAATACACATTTCCCCTGAGCTGAAGAAATGAATACTTTATAATTAAACTTAACTGCCCATATAATCTGAAATAAGTTGAACTCAAAGAAGTTTTACGGTTCCTTGTGATAGTTTTAAATGAATCTTTGTTTTAAATAACCTTAAATGAGGGCCAGTGAAAGTCTCACAAGCTTAGTGCTCACAAGCCTAGGAAGTTAAATTTGATCTTTAAATTCCATATAAAAATTGCAAGAAAGAATTGTTTCATTTATAACTGTTGTCTACCCTCAAGATCACAGTTGGTGTGTGCCCGTACTTACATATCGTATACACATACACAGTCAAGATAAAGTAACTCAAAGCTATCTTTTCAAAATCCCCCAAGAAAAACACATACATACAACTATATATGTGACTTCATGTTGAATTTGCATAGCATATTTTATATACATATTCCTAAATTTTACCAAGAGAATCAAAGAAAGTATTTTTCCAACCAAAATTGGCTGTGTGTATATCTAATTTTTTCACATAAGGAACAGATATTGTTTAGTCATCCAGCAAAATAGCTAATCTATAAAACAGGCAATTTCTAAACTGAGGGCAGAAATACAAAGCAATCAAGCCTACAGTATCATTAACTCTCCGCTACATAATTATCTATAAAGTGCATTTTTCATTAAAAAATTGTCATTGGTAAACCTTAAATATTTCCAGAGTTTTTGCTAACTTAAAATTTCTTACTGTTTATGGTTTTACCTGATTTTTTCAAACTCTCAAGAGACATACAATTACCACTTATTTAACTTACTCCTAGGCAAATAAACAGTGTTGACTGTTCATTTTATGTGGCTAATATAACAATGTTAACATTAATGTAAAAACACAGCTCAAACATTAACATTTTTATCTATAAAATTATTTTACTTAGTATACGAACTTTCTTATACATGTAAATGAAAATGTTGACCTGATATACTTGAGAATAGAATGCTGACTTTCAGAGGTGAAGCAAAGTACAGGAAATGGACTAAGGAAGATCGATGGCTGCATTTGGTTCCAATTACACTGGGTCTAGGCTAGATGTGGTGGTCCAGATAGGAATAATAATCTATACATTTAGAAATGCTACAAGAAGAATTTTGAACAGTTTTCTCTTTAAGAAAATAGAA
Source organism: Myodes glareolus (assembly GCF_982192425.1). Taxonomy (NCBI): domain Eukaryota; kingdom Metazoa; phylum Chordata; class Mammalia; order Rodentia; family Cricetidae; genus Myodes; species Myodes glareolus. Next base: position 119,083,413 of record NC_142026.1, on the reverse strand, counting down.
AGTATTTAAGGATTTAAATGCTTGAAGTAATTTGAACATTCAAGGAAACTAAAAACAGAAAGACGTCTCTTTCACATATTCATTAGTTAAGGTGTCCACGTGTGGGTCAGATCAAATATTACCCACATTATAGACACATATGGTCTTACATTGCTGGATGCTCAAAATATGCTAATCAGTTTCATCAGATAATCAGTACTTATGCTCTGTTTGGCTGAGATTTCATGGACCTCCTCTCCTTCTTTGTAGGATGGCCTTCGATAGACATAATTTACCATCTGCTGAAAGAGAAGATGCTCTTGTATATAGTAGGACATCAGCTCCAACACTTTCTAATTGTATACTATGCAACATTTTGTTCACCTTCCTTTTCTTAAACTGGCTTATTTTCCTCATCACTAATAATCATATTTTAAGAGTCAAAATTGCTCCTTTGTTTATTGTTAGTTGATGACTACTGAAAGAGAGAATAGAGTTGAACATAAACAACATTTTAGAATCAATGGTGATTGGTCCCACGAGTTAAATCATGACTATAGTTTTCAACAACTAATTAATGCTGATGAATAGTCACATGTTGGTCATTTGTTAGCTTATTAACCAACTTTCATCCCCCATCATCCATCATTAAACCTCCACCTCAACATCTCCTCGTGTATATAGAAACTAATAATCATTCTTCCCAATTGACTGAAGGAACACTCGAGAAAGATTTTGTGCATTCCCATCAACAACCCATCATTTTACCATGTCAGCTAATATCCATTTTATTCCCATGTATGCTTTTTGCTGCTTATTTCTCTCTAAAATAACTGAAGCTCCTCTATCCCCTTACACACACTAATCTATCTTTTTACGATGACTGGTTCTTGAAATCCCGTCTCCTCTCACACCTTGATTTTGTTATGTGCTAAATCAGTTCTGTCACTATAGAAATCAGGTACAATACCAATTTACCTCTTAAATGTAAATCCTTATTTTCAGATATCTCTCAAGTGATTCAGAAATGTCTCCATTTCACATGAGAACAGTTTAAAAAATTGTTCATTTTCTATTTCCTTCCACTCACGGTATTTACAGCATCTCTCAAACTCATTCATGAAACCGTACCATCACCACTGATTTAACATTCACATTCTCCATTCTAAGAGCATCACTAAAGAGTATCCCTTCCCTGTATTTAAAGTACACTCTTCATATTGCCTTTAGAATAAACTGTTTCAAACAAGTATCCTACTGAATTCTGTGTGTGTCGGGGTGGGGTGGAGAAAGAAAGATCTAATATCTAATATTCTACTAGTTCTTACAAGGTTTAATTTTCGTACTGACTCTCTGACCTCATTTCTCATTTTACTTTGCCTGTGTTTTAGCCTCCTTCAATGCTTTCTCTGTAACACACCTGCAATTTGGTTACAGTTTTAGTCTTTTCATTTACTATTCATCTTATGTAGAAAACTTTTCAAGCAGAATCTTCACAGTCTCTGCCATCATTGTGTCTCATTTCAGTCATACATGCTTTCATTGATGAGCCTACAGGAAAGAGGTGTCCTAACAGGTCACGGTAAACCAATATTTCTGTATTTGTTTCTTAGAATTAAATTATCTATTTTTCTCTTAATGTTGATATTTCTTGTATCTGCTTCTAATACATTTTCCTTTAGCAGGATAATGTTCTATGGACATCAATATTTTATAAGATGTATACATCATATCAAAGGTTATAACTTTGAGTTAAAAGGCATGGAGTACACTGTAAAGCTGTTTTTCAGTATAGTTAATACATATTTCAAGTATACATGCCCTTAGACAATCCAAAATAATAAACTAAAACTTTAAAATAGTAAAATGCCATTGAAATAAATCAACCAGAATGCTGAGGGAGATTAACATGATACACAGAAGGACAAAAGAGAACGTAAAGCCATATTTCAGATATTAAAATGTCACTGCGAAAACTATGGGAGCAAACATACAAGAACACAAAGCAGCTCATGTTGTATACGGATATGTATGGCTCTGATCAGAAACTCTAGAGATAGAATGAAATGTACATACTGCTAGACTTGGTGAATGAATGACACAGGTTAGCAGTTTCTAAAGAATTATACGTGTAAATCATCATTGAATAAAGAACTAATCGGTAAAAGAACTAAAGATTACAAGGAATGCTGTCAGAAAGAAAAGGTATGCAATGCACTAAATAAAACCAAATTGTTTACTGCTTACTATGTTAGTATCAGAGTTTGCTAATGAATTGTGTTTAACTTAATAGGAACTCAGAGATGAACAAGTACTAGAATTGTTATAAGTGTGTATGTATACAGTACCTATTATACATGTATATCATCTGACCACAGGGAAAGCCAGAAGGAAAAGTTCCCAAACAATAATGATCCTCGTACTTAGACCTTTCTTTCTCAATTATTTTCTTCAGTAAAATGTCTTTTTGTTCTGTGGGAAAAAATTAATGAATTCTGTGTTTAGAGCAGGGATATTACCGAATGATCTTTGAGCATATTATAGCAACAGAAAATAAGGTAATGTTCAAATGGATGACTGTGTAGCACTGGAGAACATAGAACAGAGGGAGCAACATAGAAAGTTCTCAATGCTGAGAGCCAATAGACATTTAAGAACAAGGCATACAATCAGACTGCAGCTCAATGTATGCACTAAAGGTAAATGTGTCTGTACTGATGTATTGAATAAAAAAAACCTGTGAAAACAAAATTTCCATATTGTATAATGTTATATAATATACTCAAATTGCCCCCTAGGATACAACACTTAATTTAACTGCAATAGGAGTGTGAACGAAGTGATAAAGTTTGTGAGCTACAAAGAACACAGGAAAAAAAAAGACACGTTAAAGTAAGAACTCATGAATTTAACCAAGTAATGAGAGTTGAGTACCATCAGTGATGCCCTGTGGATTTTATGTAGCCCTTGATATATTAAGATGAGGTCACACACTCCATTTCCTTTTCTAAAAATCCGATACCCACAGTGTTATCTTGATATAGAATATAATAGAGTCACAACCTATAAATAAAAAATCCATAAAATATATTATCAGTCTTTTTTAACAATGAGATGGTTGTAAAAAAAAACATGGACAGAATGAGTTGCCAGTATTTAATGGGAAAAGTCAAGGATGAGATGACCTAAGTGGAAAATAGAGACTTGCATTGGAATATGGAACAGTGGGAGGAATTCCTAGAAACCTTGTTAAATATACCTGAAGTTTATGACTGAGGTAACTGTGATATACCTACAAAGGTTTTGACATCTGTAGCATGATGCCAAGAATAGAAAGAAATGGAGTGACGAATGATAATTTGATGCACTAACTTCGCAACTTTAATTGCTTGAATAAGTATTCTGAAAACAAAAATCAATAAAAGATAATAATGATGTTGCAAAATAAAATATTGCAAATAGTGATTAACTTTGGAACTTAGGTTTAAACAGTATTAAACCAAAATAATTAGGATTCATTTAGTAATCAGTTTAATTAATGGTTTAAAAAATAGTAAAATAAATGTGGCTATTGCTGGATTGCAAAATGAAGTTCAATCCCTTTGTGACTTCTAACTAACCAAGATTTCCAAATGGCTTTTCAATGAACCTTCTCTCATTTGGAGGAAGATCATGTCTTCCTCTCTTTCTAAAGAGCTTTGACAGAAATACAGTGTTCCATCTGTGCCCATTCAATGAATGATGAAGTTCAGTTATCTGAGGACACTACAAAAGCCAGCTGATTGGCAAAGTGGTCCAAGTGTACGGGATAAAACATGTCATCTACATTGTCTAAGTGAAGCAATAAAGGGCTAATGGAACAAAACTCTGTCCATGTTGATATCCATCAGAGCAAGGTGGTTATCACCAGGCTAAATCTGGACAAATACTACAAAAACTCCTTGGAAGAACAGCTAAGTCTCGACAAATAGGAAAAGAGCAGGGCAAATACAAGGAAGAAATGTTTGAAAATATGTAGTCGTAGGGGCATCTCATCACAACTTTCATAAAGACTGTTAAGTTAAAAATAATGGATCCTAGAGAAAAGATAATAGGTAACAATGTGAGAAAAGAGGAGGTTGTACATGTGTTAGATCACTAGCTGAGAAAGCCTGACACCTGAGTTTGGATCCCAGGAGCATAACACGTGTTAGAAAGACAGATGCAGTGGCCCTTACCTTAATCTCAACACTCCCAATGTTATATTGGAGGTGAGACAGGAGACTCTCCCAAATGCTTGTGGGACAGCTATCCTATAATATTCAGTGAAGCAGAAGAAACATGAAGAAAGACTCTAACTCAAAAGGGAAGAAGTTGACAAAAAATATATAAAATAAAGAAGTTGGATTAATCACTGTTTATCACACAAAGAAATTTTTTTGTGATGTCAAAGAACTAAACTAACTAAAAATTATGTATATTATATATATTTAGAGGCAGTTTTATACTCATAGAATAAAACTTATGTCTTATCAAATGTAGAGAATAATTACAAGTGAAGTGCTTATCAACCAGTAGGATAGCTAGCTATAGCACTCTCATCAATGCTTAGTGACTATCATGGAAGAGGTAAAGATTCTAAGAACCAAAGATAGGGAGGAACCAGACTCAAACATGTCCTTTAGACATGACAAGACCATTAGTTTCATGAACTCACAGAGGTTTTTACCTGCATGAAACTTACACAAGATCAACCTAGTCAGGATTCTTACACGGAAGTGTATGAAATTCACAAACCCCAACTCTGTCTGAGGAGGTACTGAAAGTTAATAGCTTCTCCTGGAGACAGTTTTCTTTAAGAGTATGGTACCTAGTAGGTCATCCATGCTCAAGTGCTTGGCCCCACCGCCTTGAGTAAATGAACAGTACAAATTAAAAATGATGAGTTACTGAAAAGTAACAAAATAGACATGAAGCCGAAAAGTTGTGAGGGATAACTTGTAGATCTTGTTTGAGTTAGGGGAGGGGCAATGGTGACAGTGCTTAGAATATATTTGTAAGCAATTCTCAAATAATTAATATGTATTTTATTATTTTCAGAAACTCACCATTTTAATTTTTTAGAAGGATATCTCTACCGAAACACGATTGACAATTTGAATATATTAAACACTTACAACTAAAGGTTAGTTAACAACAGGATACAGTCTGAGAAATACATTCTCATTGTCCTGCCAAGATGGGAAACCCCAAGTATCCTTCCTCAACGCCTAGATATTATGGGTCACTATACACTTAAGCAATATTATGTGTCTAGATACTCCTTCTCCACAATCCTCTGCAGCTTACTGCACTGAACTATGTAGTCTATCACAACTTATGCTAAGTATTTTCATATCTTAGAACAGAAAAGGCATAGAAAAAATACAATAGAAAAATATAATGTGGTGTAGCTGTCCTTGACATATATAAACAGAGCTTACAAGACTGTGAATCAGTAAGGTATTAGTGACTGAATAGGCCTGATAATTCTGAAAACTACTATAGAATTAGTTAGAATGCCCAAGATTAAAAATCCTACCTATGGCAGCTCATGCTGGAGAGGATGCAGAGTAAGGGAACACCCCTCCATTGCTGGTGGGATAGCAAACTTGTATAGCCATTTTGGAAATTGGTATGGTGGTTTCTCAGAAAATTGAGAATCAATTTATCTCAAGACCCAGGAATATCACTCTTGGGCATTTACTCAAAGAGTGTAAACTTATACCACATAGATATTTGCTCAAACATGTTCATAGCAGCATTATTCATAATAGCCAGAATTTGGAAACAGCCTAGATGGCCCTCAACTGAAGAATGGATAAAGAAAATGTGATACATTTACACAATTGAGCACTACTGAGTGAAAAAAAAATGACATCTTGAAATTTGCATGAAAATGGATGGGACTAGAAAATAAACACATCCTGAGTGAGGTAACCCAATCCCAGAAAGAAAAACAGTCTGTACTCACTAATAGACATTAGATACATAACAAAGGATAACCAGCCTATAGTCCATGACCCCATAGAAGTTAGGTAATAAGAATATCCCTAAGAGAGACATAGATAGATCCCCAGGAAGCAGAAATAGATAATATCTACTATACACTGGTAACTTGATTGTAGGAGGAGGCTGCTTGTTCATCCCAGCCACTCAAAACCAAAATAATCACATAGAAACTATATTACTTAAATCACTGCTTGGCCCATTAGCTCTAGTTTCTTACTGGCTAACTCTTAAATATGAATTTAACCCACCTCCATTAATCTGTGCAATACCACAAGGTCGTGGCCTACCAGGAAATTTTCAGCACACAAATTTCTCCGGTGGCAACTCCATGGCTTCTCTCTGACTCTGCTCTTTCTCCCAGCATTCAGCCTGGCTTTCCTTGCCTACCTAAGTTCTGCTATAGGTACAAAGCAATTTCTTTATTCATTAATGGTAACTATAGCACACAGAGGGGACTTCCACACCACTTGATCAAGTGATTAAATTTTCTAAATTTTTACTGAAAAAAATGTTTAATATATTGACCCGCTGCACAGTTGTCAAAATATTTTCCTTCTATGTTTTTATTTTATAACTTTTTCTCTTTTGAGTTTTCTTAGTGTTTGTAATTTATGTCTTAAAAAACTAAGCAAGAATACAATCTCTTGATTGCCAATGTCACCGTCATTGACATCTACAATGTCTCTCTGCAGTTCTTCAGAAGCAGACACAGGGAGCTGTCATCTCTGATAATGCCTTCCCTGGATTTCTCTGAAGGACTTGCCTGAGGCTCTTGAGGAAGTGTCACTCTGTTCAGAACCATCTCTATGGGACTCTATCTTACTTATTATCTTCTTCCTTTATATGTATAAGGGATATCATGATCTTTTCTCTCTATTGAAGGCAACTATTCAGGAATACCATTATCAATGACTTATACCAGCTTGTTGACACCTGCCAAAATCTCTGCTAAAGTGTTGAGTGTGAATTTCCTGAGAATCTCTACCTGTGTGGATTTTTTTTTATTTTGCCTTTTCTAAGACTATATTATTTCTGCTCTTGTCCTTTCATAATTTTACAGAGGAACTCTGTACATGTGCAGTGTATTTCCAACTCATTATTTCCAACATTAAATTAAAAAAATAAATAACAAATATAAATCTATACAACTACACATATAAATGTGAAAAAGAAACACAATTCAAAATATGTAAAAGGATGAGTTCCCAAGGTCCAGATGAAGAGCAGAAGGAGGGAGAACATGAGAAAGGAAGTCAGGATCGCAAGGGGTGCGTCCACCCACTGAGAAGGTGCAACTGATCTAATGAGAGCTCATCAAGGCCAACTGGACTGGGACTGAACGAACATGTGATCAGACTGGACTTTTTGAATGTGGCTCACAATGAGGGCTGACTGAGAAACCAGTAATAATGGCACTGGGTGTACAATTCTACTGCATGTACTGGCTTTTTGGGAGCCTAATCTGTTTGGATATACACCTTCTTAGACCTGGATGGATGGGGGAGGGCCTTGGACTTCCCACAGGGCAGGGCACCCTGACTACTCTTAAGACTGGAGAGGAAGGGGGGCGGAGGGAGAGGGGGACAGGGGAAAGTTAAAGGGAAATGGGAGGAGAGGAGGAGGTGGAAATTGTTAACAAATAAGTAAATTAAAAAAAATATGTAAAAGTAATACTCCATATTTTCTTTAGTTGGAGAATAAACATAGCATATCAATATGGTAAAATACCATTCAGAAACCAGAATAAATTAACTACTGGTACTTATAAAACAATGATGATTATCAAAAACATTATGCTGATTTGAAGGGGGGTGAAAACTACACATAGCAGATTCCTTTATATGGCATTTATCTTTCCACAGCTTCCTCTAACCAGGTCTACTTCTTTCTGTCAATATACTACATAAATAATCAATTCATGGTTTTGAATTTAATTGTATGTCAACCTGAGTGGCATGATGAAATCTCATGCCATCTCTCTCCTATATCTAGTATAGTCACGTGGTTGTGTAAGTCATAAGATGGACAATTATGCAATTTAATACTCCTAAATCCTATGGCAGTGATGCAGGCAGTTCAAATATGGGCAAGAGAAAGTATGGAGAATTTTGCTTAAGTAAAAAAGATTGAAATTCGCACATTATATATAAATTATAGAAATACATTGCTTACATAAGGAAATAAACAATATTTGTATACCTTTTATTACGAGTATTGTAAATATTCTATCATTTACTGTGGTTACTGTCTTATTGTATCTAATGTAAAAAATACAGATCCTCATAGATACATAACATTCAAGAAAGGAATGATGTACAAACTTTAAAATTATCTATGATTTTATGGAAAAATTGGGAGGCTTCAAATGCTAACTAAAAGAAAAGAGTGGATTTTTGTATCATATTATTAAATCTATGGAATGTGTAGTCAAATTATTTGAAAGTGTAAAGATAGTTAATTTAATTTTAACATTAAAAGCAGATTAGTATTTGCTAGGTGTCAGCAAATGAGTTTTTACTGAGGCTTTTGAAAAGAATATTTACATTTTATGGAGATAATCTAGTTAGTCTATTATTACATTAGACAGTTTAATAGAAGCAATTGAATATTACATTTTCATGTTCAATTAGAATTTATCTGTGTTAGTCTGTATTCTTAAAAGATCATTATCAGACATTGTACAACATAGGAAAAGATCTTACATCAGCTTTATTTTGGAAGATCACTGATTTTTAGATATTCAGGGAATAAAGAAAACTTTATATGTGTGGCCTCACAGAGCTAAACAAAGACAAAACGTTTTTCAAAGGCATCATCTTTAAGCTGATCACATTTGAGTAGCCACGAGAACTTCGAGATAGGTCAATAGGAAAATACCCTCTCTTCCCGAATGTCATGGAATATTTCGTGGCCCTCAGAGTGCTCAATGAACATCAGATGGAATATAGATTGATTTTTATTTAAGCTCAACTGCATTAGCAAACGTAATAGATGGGAGTAGCAAACTCTGTTCACAAATTAACAGGAAGACACCATAACCTCCTCCAGCTTCACTATCAATGTAGTCATAACAATAGCTATTTTTCGAAAGTACTACTTTATTGAGCAATAGTGATGTGGGAGTTCCCTCTGTGTGCTCTGATTACCGTTAGTGAATAAAGAAACTGCCTTGGCCTGTTGATAGGGCAGACCTTAGGTAGGTGGGGAGGACTGGACTGAATGCTAGGAGAAAGAAGGGCAGAGTCAGAGAGACACCATGGAGCTACCGCCACTGGAGACAGACGTGCTGAAAATTTGCTGGTAGGCCACGACCTCGCGGTGATATACAGATTACTAGAAATGGGGTAAACTAAAATTATAAGAGTTAGCCAATAAGAAGCTAGAGCTAATGGGCCAAGAAGTGATTTAATTAATATAGTTTCTGTGTTGTTATTTTGGTTGCGGGCGGCTCAGAGGCACAAGCGGCTCCTTGCAACACAAAAGTGACTTACTACAACATTGCATCATTGGGATTGTAGTTCACTTAAATTATTTGATATTGAAGCCAATCTACGTGCTCCCCCTCTTCCCACAATTCTCTTTGGTATCTCATACCAGAGTGTGCCATGGAAGCTTCCAAAGTGAAGCAACCAACAGTCCTACCCAGCTAGGATTCCTATGAACTAAACAGTTACTTTCATGGAATGATAACTCTAAGTGAAGTAGAATACATACCTTGGTTGTAACCAAGAGCTCTCTGGTGCAATTAAAACCTGCTCAAACTTTAGTGTACTAAAGTCGGACTTGGTACTGAATACCTAGACAATTTCTCAGTGCCACTGAAGTAATAGATCTAGGAAGAGAGCATACCAACCACCATTTTACTAAACCCAAGTTATTGCTAACAGAAGTTCTAAATAGTGTCGTTATAAGCACAGATAAGCATAATCCTTATATCTCCATTCAGGTATTAACACACAAGTCCCAAAGGAATGTGCAATCTCGCCTTGTTCAATTTCTTCCTTCCTTCCTTTTTCTTTCTTTTCTTTCGTTTTCTCTCTCTCTCTCTCCTTCCCTCCCTCCTTCCCTTCCTCCCACCTCCTTCCTTTCTCCCTTCTCTCTCTCCCCTCCCCCCTTCTCTCTCTTTCTTCTTTCTGCTGAAGTTTGAAGCCAACTTGTACTACATGCGAACAATGACAAATGGGAAATCTAGGCATAAAGATACATAAATACTACTTTAACCAGGATTACTATTCACACTGTGTGTATAAAATCTGTGTGTGAATACATAATTATAGTTGTTTTTTCCTGTGTTAGTGACACATACTTATAGTTGTTTTTTCAATTAGTTGTTGACCATGACTATGTAATCTAATCTTTGGCTTTTGGGACTAGTATGTTACACAAAACTATGACTGTGTCTCAAAACATTTGCAGTTGATGATGTAATGTTATGTTGTGAAAATATTGGGCATCCTTGGAATAAATTATGGGTGAATGTGGTTCTTCATAGGACCATCTATATTTTTAAAGCAGTGAAAGATTTTCAATGTACTTTTATTACTGACTTTCCGACTATTTCAACCAATCAAGGTTGAAAAATGGGTACAATGATCAGAAAATCCAAGTTAAAATTTCTCATGTGGCAAGAATGACAAACATTATTTTTTAAGTCACTATGCTTTTATATTACCTGTGTTTGCATGTCTTGTCTACTGTGATTGCCTTAGAATTGAGAGCACAAATGAGCTACATCCATAGTTAAAATGCACACAATCAAAAATAAACATGAAACACACAACTGTTTTGGGTTATTTACCAAGTGTTTTCTGTTGACCCATATGTTATAAAAGTCTGAAAATAAGATGATCGATATTCTACAATGTTCAAACATTGGTGAACTATGAACTCTTAGAAAACTATTTGTGCATGTAATAATAAATTTGAATTACTCAATATAGAGATTGTGGAATAAGTAGCTAGTGAGGATTTATTGGTATGGATTGCTTCATGCATTAAAAATTGAGATAAATTGAGGGAAAGACTGGCTAGTTTACTAGGCATTATGAAAAATAATGCAAAGTTATACAATTTTAGAAAATTCTAGTAATATTAATGACTGCTTACCCAATCTAGAGAGTAGCATGTCAAACCGAGTAATTATTTTAATATCAATGCTAGTACAAGATCACTAGATGACTAAAATTCTGTTAATAATTATTTTTTTGAAATCATAGATCTGGAAAGACATCCTAGAGTTTACTCTCTCAGCTAATGAGGGGAAACAAAACAAAATAAAAACAAAGAAAACCTGAATCAATCACGAGGATATGTCTAAAAAGAATGCTCAGTAATTGTTTTGGAGAGAAGTTTTAGGAAATAAGAGTTGTTGTCATAGTACTTTTGATTTGAGAAAATGAGGGCCATAAGTTCAAAGATAAAACAGGCATCATTAAACAGACCGAATAGGTTATATTATGAACAGAATAGGTTATACATTATATACATATACACATATTCTTGTAGCCACAGTTGAAAAAAGAGACTATTAATTTCAAAGGGAGTTGGCGGTATATGAGAATGTTTAGTGGGAGAAAAAGTAAGGGAAAATGATGACTGTATTTTAACCTCAAGAATAAAATAAATAATTTTTAAAGTCTTGCCTACACTACACAATGTATTCAAAGCCAGATTTGGCAGGATGCAGTGATATTGGCCCCAAATTAAAAATAAAAGAATTCCAGGAATCCACTTCAGTGGTAAATTGCAGTTTTGTATTCATCATGCTCTAGATTGAATCTTATTGAGAGAGACAGAGACAGAGAGAGACAAAGAGAGACACAAAGAGACAGAGGGCGGGGAGGGAAAATACTGTGTCTTTGCAGTAAAAAAAAATCATTAACGTTTTGAGATTGAAAAAAGACTTTAAGATGCCAGTCTCTTTTACATAAACAAGTTTCAGATATAGCTCAATTCCCCTCCAAATTCTTACTCTTCAGTCCCCACTTAGATGATTTTCAGAAGATAAAGCCTTACTGAGATTAAGATGAAGTCTTCAGGGAAAACAAGCTAAATGTCAATCTCTTTAGAGAAGAAAATTGAGATGACAATCACGGCACACTTTTCAAATTAGGTAAGTGATCTTAGAATCTTCCCCTCTGGATTAAAAACTGTTACATGCTAATGACTTCCTTTCAATTCTTCTAAAGGAGAACATGTTTATAAGAATGCTATAGACTATGCTATTTATCCATTTATTTACTAACTTCAATGATTTTTAGTAGACAAAGAAACTACTGGGTTTATTTTAGGTCATTTAAATGTTCATGTACTTTGTTTCCATTAATTAAATTGTGGAAGCCATGAATCAGTGTAGGATCAATGATGCATTGTACCTGTTTTGAGACTGGAAAGAAAATGAAGCTTATTTAATTTGGGAAGCTATAAATGATGAGAGACTTTTAGGAAGATCAGGTAACTAGAAATGTAGACCAGTTTTTATTTAGAGTTCATGTAATTCCACAAAAGTACCAAAAGTACAATCCCTGCTTGTAGGAGATTTTTGTATGATTTAGCAGGGTAAAATGAGCCAACTTGACAACTTCTCTTTAAAAACTTCAAAACAAGTGTGAGTTTCCCTGTACATCCTTTATCTCTAACATAGTAAACACATGTTGAGGTAGAGGAACCACAACCCTGTATATTTAGCCATTGCACTTAAGTGAACTGCTGAAATGATCACCTCTGCAATAGGCATCAGAAACGCAAACTAAACCAGAAGTTTTATTGGTTGAGGCACCTAGATTTGAGTTATTTCCTTCCATCATAATTTAGCCAACCCTGATAAAGGATTATTGCATCAATTATTCAACGCAAGTCTTACTTCAGGTCTTCTAAAAATTTATTTCCTCTGTTTAATTAATTTTTCATGTACAGATTGTTTTTTTATCATTTGAAAACCTAGCAGGGATTTGAGGAAGACAATATGTGACAAACCAATTAATTATTGAAGACAGCATATCAGTGGCAGTTCGATATCAATGAGAAGTTAAGAATAAATCTTAATTTTAATGTCATGAAAGTTTCATAAAATTAGAAAACATGCACCTGGATTCATGGAGTTAATTAAAACAAATTTTATAAACTGGATGTTTTCCTCTTTTAGAATTATGAGCTCATATTATTGTTCTATTCTAAATGAGTCAAATTTTATATGAAAAATGTATTTCTTTCTGTGTATTTGGATATGAGTGTGATGTGTGTTTGTTGCATGTAGATGTGTATGTGAGAGAGAGAAAAAAACAATGAATAATGGGTATATAATTCAATTTCTGCCTGATTCTCTTGAGATGCATTCTTTCATTGAAGTTGGAGCAGAGCTGTCGATCAACAAGCCCTGTCAATTTTCCTGCCTCTGATCCAGCACATAAGTGTGATTATACTTGCCTGACTTTAAGATATTTAAGGGATCCAAGTATTCAAACTCAAGATACTAATGCTTGGCCAGCAGACTCCCTTATATTCTGAGCCATATTTCCAGCCCTATTTCTTTATTATCTTAATTTATTATTTATTTAAAATATCATTTAACTTTTTCATATAGTAAGTATATCTGTTTCTCTCTCCTAATTCTTTACAGACTCTCTCCATACCCAACCAACCCAATCTCATGCTCCGCCCCCCGTCTCTCTCTCTCAAAAGTGAAAGCAACAATGGGTACAAAAACAAGTTAGTGAGTAATTTAGGAAATTGCATACATAGTACATTCTGTCAAATATTTTCTTTGCATCCTTATCTTACAGGGGGAATGTATTTTTTGAGCATCTTAAAATAGTACCCAGAAACCAAATTATGTGTAGAATTTAAGAACCACATTGGGGGTTTGAGAAATGTCTCAGCACTTAGAAGTATTAACTTTTTTTCAGAAGACCTGCATTTAATTTCTAGCACCATATAGATGACTTAAAACCTACTGTAACTCCTTTTCCAAAGGTATCCAATGTTTACTTGCAAGGGTACTTGAACACATGTGAAACACACACATACACACACTCACACACACAATACATTCATGAACAAAAAGACACAAAACACATTGATAATAATAATAACCATCATATTAAGAAGAACCATATTCAACATAATATCGTGTTATCACAATACTTGCTTATAAATTTTAGTTTTCAATTTTATAAAGTCCTATAGTGCCCTGATTATATTTATTACTGAAAAATGTTACAACCTCAGAACTTTTAGTTCTGTATAATAATCTATACAGCTAATTTGCTATATTTAACAGATGTAAAAATAATTAAACTAGAGAGTTTATGAGGTAAGGAAACCAAACAGCAGCATAATAATTCTTTTAATGGATTCTTGTGTATGAAATCTGTAATCTTTCATTTTGTTAAGTGATACTTGGGAGAATTAGCTTCAAGTAACTAAAGAAACAGGTAATATTTCATAAAGACATTAAATGTAGGTTAACATTTGAGTATCTTGTCCAGACTTAATATTAGGGGATGTGCCTAATTTTATTGTTACTTGATATGGCATGTTTGTTTGATATCCCTGGATTCATCCTTTTTCTGAAGGGAAATGGAGGAGGAAAGGTTCAGGGAGAGGAGAGTTAGTAGGGAGGGGCTGAAAAAAGAGTAGAGAAGGGAAACTGTTGTCCGGATATAACATATAAGGAAAGAATAAATAAATAATATGATGTGAGAGTCCCCTCTGTGTGCTGTGATTACCATTAATGAATAAAGAAACTGCCTTGGCCTGTTATCAACATAGGTAGAACATAGGCAGGTGGGGAGGACTGGACTGAATTCTGGAAGAAAGAAGGGCAGCATCAGAGAGATACCATTATCCCCTGCAGGAGATAGATGTGCTGAAACTTTGATGGTAAACCATGACCTTGTGGTGATACACAGATTAATAGAAATGGGTTAAATTAATTTGTAAGAGTTAGCCAAATAAGAAGCTAGAGGAATGGGCCAAGGCGTGATTTAATGAATACAGTGTCTATGTGATTATTTTGGTTCTGGGGAGCCGGGGCGAACAAGCAATTCCTTACAACAGTAATAAGAAAAGGTTAGTATAGAAAATATTGTTTTCACCATAATAAAATCACATCATTTATGTTCCCATTTGATAACTTTCAGTTTCAATTCATGAATGTTAAAAATAAAGAGAGAAAAGATGGAAGCATAGTTGAGGGAAGGTCCTTTATTATTATTATTTTGTGTGGTTTTTCAAGATAGGGTTTTTCTGTAGCTTTGGAATCTGTTCTGGAACTAGTTCTTGTGGATCTGGCTGGCAATGAACTCACATAGATCTGCCTGCTTCTGCCTCTGAGAGCTGGGATTAAAGGTTGTGCCACCACTGCCCGGCTGGGAAGGTCAGTTATTATACTAATTCATTACAGTTAAGTATTAAATTGTATAGTTCATCGACACTACAGTCTCACAATACGTGTCTCAGAGCTGCAGAGGTGCTTCAGTAGATAAAGTGTTTCCTTCTCAGTGCTGATGCGCTGGCTTTGGATCGACAGAATCAACTTTATGAGCTTTGCATATCTGTGTTTCACCTGAGATCTGAGTGCTCTTAGATGATACAGGAGGAGCCTGGGGTTGTGCCATCCTTCCACCATAACAGTTTGGTGAGCTCTAGGCTCAGCTTCAGTTAAAAACTCTATCTCAGCAAACTAGATGTGGTGTGTGGTAGTCAACTGGGATGCTTGTTCTTCTGGTTGCTCCTTCCTGGTGTGCTGCTCAGTTGTAAATTTGAGATGTCTGCATTTTCAATGCAATCGTTTTGTGGATACCTATCCCTGTCCTGTTACAACATGCTTTTGGCTTGATTTTTGACAGGAAGTCCAATTTCTACTTCCAATCACTTTTATTAATACTTTGGTTACACAGATAGATACCCATGTGCTCACAGTCTGTTACTGCTGCCATGTGTGGATGATTGATATTATCTTGAAGGAATTAGAATTTCCTGTAGGGAAAGGGACGTAAAAAGCAAGTAGCATGTATTAGACCAATTGGAAATAAGGCAGAGAGAATTCATTTCGTGATTCTAGAGAAGTCTTTCAAATGAGACAAGGATGTCAGAGATGAGTCAAACTCACATTATAAAAATATTCAGAAATCATATTCAAACAGTGTCAAGAATGGGTAGGACCTCTTTAACCCTATCACTTTCAAGGCCTAGTCACTCTTTTCTATCTTCTTTATATTAATTCAAATGTAATTGTATTTTCTGTGTCTCACTATTATATTCCTTCTTTACAAAAGACAATTTCTAGACCAATATATAAACAATTCATTGCCTATAAGAAAGCCTCCATAAATATTACATATTACTGCTTATGTGACAAAGTTCAACCTCTTTTACTCAATGCTAAAAGTGTCTGGATTTTGCCTTCCCTTATCGGAAGACTGGCTGTAGTTTTATATTTAACTTCTGTTCTTCATATGTTAGCATATTAATTGGTAACATTTCTAGAAATTTGATATTCTATTAATTTGTTTCTGTTACCCTAAGGTAAGGTTCAGTTTAACTGAAATGATTCCTTGTGCATTGAATAGTAAGTGTTAAGTTACTACTGCCAATGAACCTTATCTCAGAACACCTAAGTTGATCATATTTCTTATATTAAAGGCAAAATACTTAACAAAAATATGTTAAGTGTAGATATTTTTTGATTCATCATTTTAGAATTCCTCAGTCCACAACAGCAAGTGGCGGAGGACTCTATACTGTATGGAACAATGCAGCCGAAACTCTACATATCAAGGCTGTAACTGAGTCAGGGACATAGCATGTCTTTGGTGAGCTCTTTCCATCCAATCAAAGTCAAATCTGAGAATCCCACAGCTTCCCCCAAACAGTCCAACCCTCGGGAAATTTAGCGCTCAAAAAGAAAAAGACAAGCTCTCCTGAGTAAATTGGGAGCATGGGGACCTTGGCAGGGGGATGAAGGGGAAGGGAGAGGTTAGGAGGGGAGCAGAGAAAAATATAGAGCTCAATGAAAATAATAATAATAAAATATGCAAGTACATGGAAAACAGTGCAGTTTCAAGGCACCACAACTACAGCTGGTATTTCAACATACAAATCTGTACTGGACTCAGCTAACATTCTAAATCCAGAATTAGATCCACCAGAATTCTAAAGGTAACTTTAGCATATTCGGGCCACTTCCAAAACTAACTTTGCAGTGTTTCCAGAAACAAACAGTTCACAGAGATAAGCGTTCTGTTAGTTTCTAAAGGGCGGGTTGTGAGAAATGCAGTTCTAAAAATTGGTTCATAAACAGAAAGAAATATTTCTTCATGAGAGAATATAATAGACCGCTCTGACACTTGTATAGGGTCACGTTCTTTGTCTCCTTCTATCTTATTAATCTGACTCATGCCAGTCCAACTCACCAAGTCATACACAGATTCAGAAAAAAAGGGACAAAGACTCCAAAATTTCATTAAAAGAAAATATTGAGCCTCATTTATTTTAAGTGAAACGTCATGTGCTGGCATTTAATTCATTTGCAAGAGAAACTGTGAACATACTATTCATTATGTGATGTCTTCTATTGTTCCTCAACAACTGCAGCTTCATCATTCTCTCCTTTCCTCCTTAGAAAATAGCTTGCCTTGTTTGGGGTACTCTACTTTTTCCTGTATTTCCTGTCTTCTATTTTATGTCAATGAAAGCTCTCTTATCTACCAGCTGTCCTTTAAACCTCCTTCGTTGAGTAAAGAGGTACAAAATAACCAACAGGAGAAAACATATAATTATATGGAATTAAGGAAGTGAACACTAAAGTTTATTATAGTGCACACCCTTTTTTAAGCAGATGACTTGCAGATTCATCTGCCAGTCTGAGTTCAGTTTCTTTCATCTTTGCTTTGTCCAGTGTGATAGTGAATACATGTGAGCAAAAAAAATCTGTTTCATTTACCTACTTGTGCTAAACTACATAAAGCACAATGTACATATGCCATTACAATAAAGTGGTTGAAAAATTATAAGATGTTTTATATTCAATATTTACTATAGGTACAATTACCTCTTAAATATGTAATTTCTTTCTGGTTTAATATAAGAAGTTACATGTCTTATCTAAATATAAAACAGGATGGTATATTACTCCTCTTTCAGTGCTAATATTTCTGATGGCAATTTGGAGACACTGAATTTGACAAGCTTGGGCAGATTTGCCCACGGTCAAAGTAACTGTTGCCATGGTATTTCACTGTATGGTATCCTGATATGCTGTCTATTCTATTATTCTTGGGGAAGCTAAGTTACTTTTCAAAAAATGAAGAAAAATGAAAGGACCTTGCCTTTGGAAGAGGATAAAAAAAGCAAGTATAGGAAATCGAAATTATTTTTTTTTTAAATTTTGTACTGAGAAGACTTCCTTGGCAATATCTTATGCACATGCAATCATTCACACAGTCTCTCACACAGCACCAAAAAACACAGTCACGCCCAAATACAGAGAGACATAAGCACAATTATCTAGGAAATAAAAACACCATGTGTTTAAATTATCTCATCTTACTTCAAGTAATTATATGCAATGTGTTTGGAAATTAGAATTGCCTTTTGAAAATCCAAATCTCTTTCACATATGTACACACACATATACACATATACAAATAAACATGATCTTGTTTTTAAATATCTTATTGTAACATGGTAGAAATTAAATAAATCATTAAGTAAATTACATAAAAAGTATTATGTTACTACATAGCATATCACCCAAGTTTAAGAAATGTCATAATTCAGATATTCTCATAGTAGCAGTGCTCAGATCAATGAACACAAAAATATTAGCACACCTTCAATCAAAATTCTACCACAGAGGAAATTAGTTCTTTGCCAAAATTAAAAATGAATAGGTTTTGCTAGAAGCATAAATGGGCTTAAGAAATATGTACTCTTTGTGATTGGTTTATTTGCTAAGCCATATTATGGAATCAATTGATGCCTGATGTAGAGAGAGGACTCACTTATTGATTTGTTTCCCTGTGCAATGCTTTTGTTTTTCAAATCATGTCTTATCTGTAACAGAATTGACATTTTAAATTAGGTACATTTGCTATAGTAGTTGGTATATGAAAATCACATGCTCAATGATTTTTCTCTCTGTAACAGTGTTTTCTTCCCTTTACTCATAACCATAAAAATTGAAAGAATTTCCAAGATCAAAAAGTCTACCCATAACCAGATATTTGATATGTATAAGTAAATGCCAAAGTATTCCTCTGATAAATTCTTGGTAGATTTCTACATTCTTTATCTCTTATGACTTTCCTAAAAATTGTGCTATAAAATTTTTATAGATTTTATCACACACACACACACATTGTCTCCCTTCTCTTTCTCTTTCCATCACCTATCTATTATCTCTATTATTTGTCTATCTATCTATCTATCTATCTATCTATCTATCTATCTATCTATCTATCTATCTATCTTCTATTTACCTCCCCCTCTCCTCACACACGCGCGCGCGCACACACACACACACACATTCATTGTTGAGTATGTTTTACATCTAGGACCAAAGTAACTGGTTATAAGCAATGGATATGACAATCTTCAGGAGTAACTGCCAAGCAGGCTTGTGGAGTAGGCATGCCAGTTACTCACTCTGAAAAGTTCTAAGCTTTTTCCTAAAAAAATATCCTCAGTTATTTTCTCAACATTTCCTGAAATCGGCATTTAATGAAATCTTATGGCAATTTTAACTTTCAAAAGGCAAATAACTAATAAACTGCTTGAGTTCTTTTAAGATAATCTGGCAGCTGAGATATTTTCCTGTTTTTTTAATGTTGAATTTAGAACCTTGACTCTCAGATTCACGGTTTTGAATTTTTAGAAGACCTGTGTTTCCTGAGTATAAGTGTTTGAGAATGCATGTGATTTCTCTAGCTTCTTCATAGTTTCTGCTTTTATTGAGACAAAGATTTTGTAGCCCAGACAGGCTTTAAACTCAGCATGTAATAGCAAATGTCCTTGAACTTCTGATACTACCTACAGAAAGCAGAAGTTACAGCTATGTACTAGCACATCTGGTTTTATAGGGTACTGGGCATCAAATCAGGATGTTTGTGAGTAGGGAAGCGCTATACTTCATGAGCTACATCCCCTTTCCAAAGTGTATTTTAACTTGACCTTTTCAAAAATCTACAAATAAGGACATGGTCTTGGGCTCAGCACATTATGGTTCCCTTTGTCTGAGCTTTCAGGCCCTGATGTACTGTGAGTCCTGGGGTCTTCAATCTTTCCCTGACTAGCTCCTCTGCAGTTTAGCTGCTTTTGCAGAATAACTTGGCTGCTTGCCCAGCACAACACCAGTGTTACCAATTGGCCCAAGGTGGGAAGCACACAGCTGTTTAACTCTCTTTAATGAGCTTCCCTTTTTATGGTTTCCTGTTTCCTCACATCCTGGTTGTCTTGGCTTTCCAGTACCATTAAACACTCATTTTTGGTTTTGATTTATTTTAAAAAAACAAGATTATAGCTGTTCTTTGAGAAATTTGTTACTCTACTCATCTACAAGTTAGTCCATTTCAGCCTGGACCAGAATTATCCACTAGTGGTTTGGCAATAATAATAATAATAATAATAATAATAATAATAATAATAATAATAATAATAAATTACTGCAGAGGTTTTGACTTATATCTTGTTTTCATTCTTGAGATTCCTTGTCATCTAAAACAAATAAGAACTCCTAAAAAATGACATATTTTCCTGTGACTGTTGCAAAAAAAAAAAAACCCTATATTTTATTGTGGTCATACTGATAGTCAGTAATGAACTATTTATTTAGGTTGACTGTATGATCAAAACTGACACTTAAATTAAAACACAAAAATAATTACAGGTTAAAGCAAGATGCATAAAATACCAATTTCTCATTAGGAGAATGCTACAAATGCAAAATAGATTGTTATATGATTACATTTATAACTGAGGAAATAAAGCATCTAGTACAACTTTTGACATTGGACATACATCCCAATTTTCTGTATGTTTCACTTCTTGGCATGATTTATTTTCTTCAGAGAAACATCTGTTACCCACCCTAAGGGCTATCCATCCAATTGCATAGCTATAACTTTGAGACTACATTAAATAATTCAGGTAGACGTTTGAAATTTCTTATAATTTATATTATGCCACAAAAATCAAGATATAATATAACCTTATTAATGTACAGTTCTTTCTATCTTCTGATACGATAGCCATGAAAATATATGAAATAAACAAGCAAATATTATAATTTATGACTAAATAGGCATTCTGGTATTATTAAACAGGGATTTCTCTGTAGCTCAAGTGGGTCTAGAAATGACTTTGCACATCCTCCTAATTTAGTGTGATTATAGTTGTGAGCCACTATACCAACTATTTATTCTTATATGGCAGAGGGGTATAACTCAGAATTTTGAGTAACATGAAAAAAAGAAAATATATACAAATTTAGCATTAAAAACAAAATCTTATTAATATGAAGTAACAATGTATATGTGAAAATCAGTATAGTATTGTTATGTGGTGAAATAATCATGCTTACAATTTTTTAAAAGGTCGTGGCTATTTTTAAGTATTATGATGAATTTTAGTAGTGCATCCAATGTTTTACTCTACTTATAAACACATAATATGCAAGCGGGCAGCAAGAGTTTTATGTCAGCTCTTTTTATTATTTGGGAGTGAGAGGATCTCTACCAAGATGACTCTAACAGAAAAGCTGGGTTTATGGAAATGTTACTTTCTTACTATATATTGCTAGCAAAATACTACTAATCAAACTCAAAGACATCTAATATTAAATTCTACTATAAACAAAACACTTTTCAAAACTATTAATGTTCCAATATTTAAAACTTCCTTACTTATTTTAGCCTTAAATGTTGGCAAAGTGTTGGGTCTTTTCTGATTTTACCCTCCCTCATCGTTGATTAATTAGAACTAATGGTGGACCTATTGTGTTGATTAGATTCCAGTCCTAAAGAAAGTTTAATGGAGAACTGAGAACACGTCAAGGAATGGTGAGACAGGGTTGCTGCTGCTCTGTCAGCTGCCCACTTCTCACTACACAGTGCAATGTGTACACCAAGACAAAGAGAGTAAACTGAGGCACTTTGTCTACTCAAATTAATTAAAGATGTGCATTTTCTTAAATATTTCGGGTACTTTCTGTCCAAAACGATCGTGTATGATTCTTTCAAATCAAGATGGCTTGTTAAACTCATCAATGCACAGTTAAATATCAAATAAACTAAAAGGGGTTTATCTGATCATGCTTGTTTTAGCTACTACTTGTTATGAGTCTCTGTGGTGACACTGTTACAGCTTTATTCAGCAACATTTCGGAAACAGAAGCGAAGATTATTTAGGATTTCATTATAACATGGAGAACAAAATTCTGAAATTTCCAAATTTTTATATTGGGAACACAGGATTGAAGCACTTCTTCAATAAAACAAAATTATGATAAGCATGATGACCATGGTGCTAAAACAAAAAGTACACAAGTAATCAGAAGATATATTTTAAGTTTGACTATATGAACCTAAGCAAATATAATCTACAGCATTTAATATCTTACATTCATCATCCAGAAAAGATAAACATTTGATTAGTTTGCAAAATAAAAATTAGGAAACTTGTACATTCTACCTTGCCTAAATTTTATTCTGCGTAACTTAAAGCGCTAACATAATAACTCTCTGTTGTTTCCTTCTAAGTGTGCTTACCAGCATCTTAAGTTCTGAATTCTAGTATTCTATCTTCCTGTTTGTGTTAATTTTGTTGTGTACCCTAAATAAATTTTGATCATTAATTTGTCTAATTTACCTATAATGACATAGAAAGGTAATCTCAACTATTCAACTATCTCCTTTAGAATGAGAAAGCACAATCTAATTTAGTGTAGGTGTCATCAAGCCCAGAGAAAACAAATTACATCAGAGTGAGGAGTGTAATTACTTAACAAATAAATGGCCCTCAACTGACAGAGTAGGTATCTAAGAATGGTCTCTTACAGCACATCAATTACGGATAAGTCGAGTGAAATACAGCTTCTAGCTTTAAAGAGACTGTAACCAGAATAGAAGAAAGGCATTTTATTTAAGCTGACATTTTAATCAATTTATTCCATCAAATAAAAATCATGCATATTCTGAAATGGATAAAGATTCCTTAATATTTTTCTCAGTCTTATCTCTAATTGCCATGTATAATTAGGAGATAGTAATTTGCCTTTCTTTTATGAGGGTTGAAAGTGCATTGTTTCAACTTCATTTGAGAATTGGGTAAACTGGGGACTTCAGTTCAAATACCTCTGTGTAGACATAGGCCAGTGATTAATAGTTACCATAGGTATAGTGAGATGGAGGAGAATCTCATAGGTATATGTAAAAGTGTTTATTACACCCAAATGAATTATTAATAAAAATCACATTCATTTACTAATACATCATTTTAACTACCCAGAACTTAGGTTTCAGATGAATTTCATAGAAAATAATTTAACCTGAAGTTTGTTCTTTCTTTAAAAGTAAGCAGATTTAAGAAATAAATGTATTTATGCATGGCATATATAGTCAATGTGTAAAGTTTTAGTTAGAAAGAATATGAAGAAAATATGAACTATGATTCATATATGAAGAATAAGAACATTTAACTTTATATAGAGAAGAAACAGAAAACAGAGCCCCAATTTCATTGATCTTTTATAACCATTGCATAATAAAATTTTACTTTTTATTTTTAGTTTATTTCTGTGTATTTTACTGTTTTGTGTGCACATGGATTTATGTATGTCTGTTCACATATGTATAGACTCTTGCCTGTATATGGATGGGATGCATGGGCATGTGTAGGGTTGAGTTTAATGTTCAACTAGTCAGATTGTGCACCCAGTGTCTACCTCTTGAATGTTGGAATTACAAATAGGATGTCATGTTATACTACATTAACAGGGTTAATTGTTCCTCTGGTCCTCATTCTTGCCATAGCAAGTTCTTTATCCATAGAGGTGTTTCACTAGTCCCCAATAACCTTTTATAACCTAAAAGTGAAAATATCGTTTGAAAGAAGGAAATGACAATACACTCTAAATGTTCCAAATGATAATTTGATAGATTATCTTGTAGAAGGAGCAGGTAGGAGCCACACTCAGCACTTTAACTCTGAGAATGAGCTTTTTATCTCAGTTACAGCCTAATCTTCCATGCAGAGCACTGCGCAGCCTGGAAACAAGCTCTCTGTATGGTGGCAGAAATCCACCATGCTCTCCCTTCTGCCTAAGCTTGATCCTTCCTCTGTCCAGGCAGGGAGCACTGAGCCATTTGCATGTTCTCAGAGTACTTTCTTCCTGATCCCCAGTGGGCACACAAACATCCAGTCTCATAAAAGCCATTGAAATGCTTTAAAGCCAGAGTTTGCACTGGCGGCACAGCACAGAAAGCCGTGTATTAAAATGGTGCAGCTTTTTTCCTGCTGAGGCTGCTGAGTCAGGAAAATTTCTCTGCAGCACATCCTAGCAAATAGCAAAAAGCTGTGTTAAACTCTCTCTTTCTCTCCTTTTTAAGCCCTCTCAGGTTTTTAAGTGGATTTAGTTCATCATGTTGGAGCACCAATTGTAGTAATAAGAGCGGCGGGCAGCGGCCTGGCTTCCAGCTAGCTTTACCTGAAATAATTACGTGGAAACTATATTCATTTAAACATTGCCTGGCCCATTATTTCTAACCTCATATTGGCTAACTCTCACATCTTAATTAACCCATTTCTAATAATCTGTATGCCATCATGAGGTCGTGGCTTACTGAGAAGTTTCTAACCTACGTCCATCACGGACCAGAGCTTCATGGCCTCTGCCTGACTCTGCATCTTTCTCCCAGCATTCTGTTCTGTCTACTCTGCCTATCTAAGCTGCTGTCCTATCAAAGGCCAAGACAATCTCTTGATTTGACCAATGAAGGTAACACATAGACAGAAAACCCACCTACATCATTATCTTGCAGTAGTTAAGTACTCTGATTAAACAAATTATCTAACAATATGAAGAAAGTTTATAAACTTTTATAAATTAATATAAAATAATCAACCCATTGTGCTTGTAACAAAGCATACTATTTCTAGTCTCCATAACTTCATCTTTAATTTAATTATACTTTGAATCCTGCAAGTAATGAAAGACATCACTTTTGGCTTTGTGGATTACTACTCACATTTTAAGTTGTATTTCAGGAATTGATCATTCTTTCTTAACTGTTCAACCATTTTGTGCTACTGTGACACCTAATCAAAAATCTCATGACATTTGTTGCGCTGCATATTTATCATGGGCACTCTATATTGCTTCTGGAATATCACTTTAAAGTAGACTTGTTATTGTGTTATTGCTCTGGTATATAACAAAATGCCTAACACTGTTTTGAACATCTGGAAGATTAATCTACTTTATGAAACAACATTTTGCAAGTACACAGCTCTGCAAGCAAATACTGTGCTTCAGGCATGTGAAGGCCTCCTTGCCACTGCAAATTTGAGTGATTTTTGAGAAGATAGGAGAAAAAACATTTTGTCTCATTAGGTGATTCACAGCAAAGCAATTATGAAAACTCATGGACATTGGAACACACAATGCATTTACTCCACTATGATTTTTGTCCTGATCCAAAATTACAAGATGAAAATAGAATCCAATGTATAGAAAAGTGTTACAAATCTTAACTTATTATTTGCTAGCTCTTTCAGCTCTTGGCAATTTATAATTTGTACCTTTTGCATAAAAGTCAAATACATACTCTGTATGTCTATATGCTGTGTCTTACTGACTCCTGCTTGTCTCGCTCCCATAAAAAAGAGAATAGTAATTTTAAAGATTCTATATATGGCAACTTACTTATATTCTATGGTCACATTTTAAAAATCTGATTATTACTATCTCTAATGAATAGCTAACAAATTTGAAGTACACAAATACAATACAATTAATAAACAACATAGCAAAATTTCAGTCTAAGTCTTTGAATGCCACAGATAATACATACACACTCCATACACGCAGATCTCTTATTGGCCGTTGAATTTACTTAACCAGACCTTGAAGCTTTCATAATTTGTTTTATGCCATGTTTGGCTTTGAATCTTAACATTATTTTCTTCTGTTCATATCTTTTTTGGTGGCATTATTTTAGTGCAACATTTTAATACACTCATTTCCCTCAAGAATTCCACCCCAAATCACAATGCTCAGTGAAATATTAGGTTTTTCCCAAAGGAAATTTCATACTATGGGTAGAAGCAATGAGCAAAATTCACATATATTGACCACTGAATGATTTATTGCAGATAAGTATACTAACTTTCTGATCTAAGACTGTCTATAGTCAGTTTAGAGAAAAATAAAAACTTCAAAATACTTGATAGACTATCTGAAGCCCTAAAATTAAGTCATAAAATTTTAAGAAAATATGCTAAGCTTTTTAAAAAAACTTTAAGATTAAAAATAAAGGAAGGGGAGCAGAAAATGTAGAGATCAATAAAAATCAATAAAAAATTTAATAAAAGACATTTGAATCAGAACTTATAAGCCTCTATGATTCACGAAACTTTCACTACATTTGGCTACCTTATATAACAAGCCCTTTGTCTGTCTTTTATGCATGAAAATATCCTCATTTTGGTTCTCAGAAACTTTTCCACATTAGAGAGATATTCTTATTTGCTTCATAAACTATATTCCCAGAAAAATGAAATTCAAAGAAATAAGTGAGCTAACTAAAGCTCACTGCAGTAATTTGTGTTGGCTGCACATCAGACATTCTTGATCCCTCTGCAGTAAAACGGGAATGTACACAAGCCTTGGATCAGCTCCAGTGTCCACAGCAGAGAAAAGAAGTTGAAACTGATATTACTGTGGATTTGCCAGGGAATGGGGGTGTTTTAGGTACAGCATCTTCAGCAATGCATTCATGAGCACCATTTTTTTTTGTAGTCTGTCAAGCCAATTGACACATTTTTAAAGATATATAGGATTGAGTAATAAAGAATGACCATGTTTCCAAATGTTTATTTCCTGATCCTATTCCAAGATAAGCCAAAAGTAAGTACCTCAGTGATTAACATTAGTTTGTAGACCATATTTATAGTTCCATTGCTCGATATGATACAAAATCTTCTGAAGTGGCAGGCTGATACAGTCACACTCCTCAATCAAATTAAGTAACTAAATACATGCTCCAATAACCGTTCAGTGTTCACCTATGTTTTTCATTGTAAACTTCTTCCTTAGAAGACTTCATCTAATATTTCCATACTGGATGAGCATTTAGGAGAAGTATACAACCAACAATCCATTCTGTCCAACACACCACGAACTGGATATTTCAGTAACAAACTTTGCAAGCCTCCTTTAAATATCAGTTGGAATTGTGGCTAACAGCAAAGAGAGTGGAAGGATTTTTACAAGTGAATAGGTTTTCTATTGGGATAGTATATGACTTAGCATTTAGCTTCAAAAATGGAAGGACAGAAAATGAATACAATGTAGCCTATCTACCAGTTCCTACTAACATGCTGATTACCATCAGCAGAGAGATTTATACACAAACACAAGAACATTTCTTAATTTCCAGCTTCTCTTTGGGGGCCCACTGATGTGGGTCCGTTCCACCATGACTAAAGGTCAGAGAGTTTAAGCCTACTCTTGCTCTTCAAAGTTACTGACAACAGATCTGACTTAAGGTGTGGCTGCGAACAAGATATCTTGACCTTTGGTGTCGTTACTTGCTATTTTGATTAAGATGTCCCAAAGAGGTGAATCTGTTGTACTTTGACCAAAGTTTAGAGATTTCATTCCTATTACTGCTCCTTCATTTAAAACCAGGAGGTTTAACTCAGGGAGTGAATGTCTATAGAATACTTGATCTAAGTTTTATTCACTGCATATCCTACCCAAAACATCTGAATACTTAACTCAGGAAATAGTAGCTTGATGTCTCAAGAATTGAAGCAAGTATTGTCCTGGTTGTCCTTCATGTCGTGTTAAAGCTGTCTTTTGCTTTGTTTCCCCCTTTTGTATTGGGGTATATAATCATATGGAAAAAAAGTGTGGGTTTATTGAGTATTCACTGGATTACCTTCCTGTTTTTTCCTATGTCTCTGTATTTCTTTTGTATCGTTGTTTGTCCTACATAGCTTTTCCAACACACATGCCCCTACCCTGGAATGTATGAACCCAACGAGACTGAACCCTGACACTTCCTCATCCCATCTCATATTTGTTTCAACTCCTTTCATTCAAGTGAAAGATCCTTTTCTGATGAAAGAATGAAACAAATAGTGGGGTTTTTTTTTTTGGTAAATTATATTCCCAAAGCTTCACATTTCATGGAAATAAGAAATATTTTGGTCTTTATACCTTAATATAATTACACTACTGTTGTTTCCTCTGTGTATTCAAAAGAGAGTCATATTCTACACAGCTCTCCACAATCAACTCCTTCATTTTTTTGAGCTTTAGGTGGCCATCAAATGTTTCAAATGTCCATTCAAGATAATAGAATTGTAATAGGATCAGGTATTTAATAAAATAGTCTTTTGAAAAACACTTTATTTAAATTCCTAAGAAAAATACTGACATTAGGCTTTTATCATCAGAGGGTAAGTTTGGCACAAAGAAACAGTCACCTTCAGAAGCGGATTTTCTGTGAGGAAAAACATGATGAGCATATGGTATCTCTACTGTTAGGAGAATCAGTGGAATTGAAACCCTGATTTTTCTTTTTCTACTCTTGTATCTTGTTAGTGTCTCACACAATTTAAGCCTGTTGTGTGCCAGAAAACAACATAGATCTTGCCAGTGGCCCTTATAGATTACATCTCCAGGATACAGAGCAAATTGAGCAAGCAGATCAGAGACGACAGGTAAATGCTGCTATATAAATGTAAATCCAAAGCTTCTATACATTCTACATACTAAATGTGTAGGAGGGGTCAAACAATCCAGAAAAAGAAAATACAGAGTAGGAGGTGATTCTGAATAACACACACACACACACACACACACACACACACACACACATACACACATACACACACACTGAAAACTATTGAGAAACCTGAACAGCAACAAATACTCAAGAGTAACACATCTAGAGGCCTTAAATAGTACCGGTGCATAGCGTGGCATCTGGTATCGTCAACCTAGTAGTCTCTAATCTACATTCCCCAGAGTCCTGTACCCTCCTGCATTTAAAGTCTGCCATATACGACTTTGGAGAGTCTACTTTCCCAATGTAGAGTAAAGAAAAGAAGACACTGAATGATGAGAGGATCTCAAAAGAACAATAAATAAATAAATGCTCAGTAAACCTTCCATATCTGAGTCACCATTCTTTCTCAACTATATCTGTTTTTATTAGCTGAAATATTGAGATGGATGCTTATCAATCCATGTGGAACAGTGTTGAGGCAAAATTACTTCTGAAAAATCTAAGGATCAGTGAACTAGGTTGATATCTTGATGAATATGGACTACAAAATACCCTGGCTGTTCTAGGTTTACTGTATATCCCAACAGTTAAGATCTAACTTTTTGTTACTTTTGTTAGACAAATTGTTACTTTTAGTAAATGTCATCAGAAAAATTCTGTTGAACTCTGAGGATGACTGAAACATAATACATAATTACAAAAATTAATAGGAAGATTACTTTCATCCTTTATTTTCTTTTTCTTTTTAAACTGCAGGAGATGGTTGTTCAATGTAAAGAAGATTACAACCATATATTGGAAATGTCACAATGTATCATTCTGGTAATTCCATTCATACAATTTTCATGTGTATATACATGTGTTAAATTATTTGTGGATTTTTTAAGATCTAATCTGTGCTGTTTTATTTGTGATAAATGATGTACTAATGTGGCTTTACATTTTTTTTGGCTGTCTCATAGAGAATAAGAATAGTCCTAATATATGAGATAGCAAACTCTCTTCTTAACTGTTGGCTTACATGTCACTGGGAAGATACAGAAATTCGTGTCCGGTGCTCCTTCTTACAAGGACAAGTGAGTTTTGTAAATAAATAAATGAAGGTAACATCATTATAAGGGAAGCATACTCTGTAATTCTCTCAGAATGCATGCTGCCTTAATGATCATTTCACACAGGTGCAAAGCAATCATACACAGAAACATTCAATAGATTGGCAAAATGTATCTGTTTCCAAAATTACAAAATTTATTTGATGAAATGATAGCCTTTCTCTTGAGAATTTCCTGGCATAAAGCAATATCCTGAAAGTTTGAAACATACATCATCACAGCAATGATGCACAGGAAGATGAATTTCCATAGGGAAATAAGATTTTCAAAATTAGTAGTTACTGATAAAGGGAGTCTCCAGAAGGCAAGGAAGTTTCATGCTAACATTTTAGTCTGTGCTCTTGGGCACTGGGAAGCTTTAAAGGCCAAAAATGTGCTTCTTTCTTCTTGGTTATCATGGGAATACAGATTTAATTTTCATCTGGTTACATAGAATAATACCTTCCTGAAATGACTTACTGACTATAAATTAAAAGGGTGGTATTCTTAGCTTTATTAAGAAAGAACAAAATACATTTAAAGACATTAGATACAAAGTACAGAAACCATGATAAAGATGTTTGGTTTTCTCTTTGTCTGTATGAAAAACTACCAATAGTATGCACCTGTTGGGAAGTCACTGAGTAAGGAATGTGGGTAAGAAGACAGGGTAACATTCCATGTTTCTCACCAGGGACATCTCACAAAATATTTCCTTTTGAATTAATAGCGGTAACAACTGATCAAAATTTGGTCAAATTAAGATTATAAATTTTGAGAATCTGTTAGAATTAGATGTAAGCACTCTCTCTTTATTGGAAGCAATAACTGCTAATGTTTCATTATGAAAAAGACTTCTGCAGTCTCCATGTCAGGTGTGAAGAAGATTCTTCATTTTTATTTAATAAAAGTATTTTTTTAATACAATGTGAATATTTGATACTAATGAATATTACTATGTTAAGAATTTGGCTTCAGTGGAGAAAATACTTTATTCTCTCTAAAGAAAGGACATGTTGTAATTTGGGCATGTTTGATCTTTGTGTTATTTTTATATATAATAATTCTGTCAGTTGGTGAAGTTCTTAAACTGCTATGTTTACAATCACTAAGGTAGCTTGGTCTGTGTCTTTTTCCTTTGGTTTCCATGTATCAAATCCTACCCTTTTAGAACCACTCAGTCTCTTCTGACTTCAGTGATATCATTTCATTAGCATATGTTTTCTGTGCAGTATTTTCAGCTTTTGTTAGTTAAGGACAATATTATTGCATATATCTGTGTCCCTTAAATGTTCCTTTAAGATGAGTCTATGTTGGTCAGGAATCTTTTTCAATATCATCTATTTTCTTATATTATTTCATGCATAATTAAACTTTTATAAAACACCTACTCTAAAATAAACAGCTTTGTTGTCACTTATGATATTATCTGATAGTGAATAGAAAAAATGATAAAGAAAAGTCTCCAGCTGCACCGTCTTTTTCAATTCACCATAAGATCACCTGGGTGCTGTGTCATTCGTCTCTTCAGTTTCCCTCACCATCTAGTGTGGATCTTTTATCTTAGAGTTCCTCCATCAATATCAGTTTTTAGAAACACTTAATAAGAGCAAATTGTCTAAGCTTCATCTATCTAAAAAAGTCATTATCTTATCTCCATTTTAGAGAATAATTTTCTTGATACAGACTTTGTTACTGACTGCTTTTCTCTGTGGACATTTTATTCCAGTACATTCTGAAGTCTCTTTACTCTTTCTAGAGAGAAGCTAATATTTGATCTTGCTGATGTTCCGCTAGCTTTCCTCTTGTGGCTTTCAAAGTTTCTTAGCAGTCACTGGTTTCACTAAAATGTGTCAGTAAATAATTTTTTAAAACTACATCCTATTTATCTTCTGAGTGCTTAGTATTTTTAAAAATATTTTGACAGATTTTTTTCAATCAGGAGATGGATTTGTTCTTTTTTTTATTCAAAGTTTATTAAATTATAAAAGTTTCCATTTCCGCCCCTCCTCCCAACACCCTCCCACTCCCCCCACTCCCCCTCCTCCTCCCTCTCCATCCCTAAGAGCAGTCAGGGTTTCCTGCCCTGTGGGTAGTTCAAGTTCCTCTCCCCTCCCTCCAGGTCCAGGAAGGTGAGTATCCAAATAGACTGGATCCCAAAAATCCAGTATATGCAGAGGAAACAAGTCCCAGTGTCATTGTCAATGACTTTTCAGAAAGACTCCGGGCCAGCCACATTCAGAGAAACCGGCCACATTCAGAGAATCTGGTTGAATCACGTGCTTGTTCAGTTCCGGTCCAGCTGGCCTTGGTGAACTCTCATTAGATCAGTCCCCTTGTATCAGTGGGTGATGGCACCCCTCGCGGGCTGATTTCAATTTTCATTTTCTTCCTCCTTCTGCTCCTCATTTGGACCTTGGGGGGCTCAGTCCGGTGTTCCAATGTGGGTCTCCGTCTGTATCGCCATCCATCGTCAGATGAAGGTTCCCTCTGGTCTTGCCTTCTTTGCTCACGTTCTCTTTCCTTCTGCTTCTCGTTTGGACCTAGGGAGTTAAGTCCAGTGTTCTGATGTGGTTCTCTGTCTCTATCTCTATCCATCGCCAGATGAGGGTTCTATGGTGAAATGCAAAATATTCATCAGTACGGTTGTGGGCCAAGGTCGGTACAGGCACCCTCTCCTCTGTCCAGAGAACAATCTGAGGATCTCTCCTTGGACCTGGGATCCCCTTTATAATCAAGTCTCTTGTAAACCCTAAAATGACTCCCTTAGTTGAGATATATACTTCCCTGATCCCATATCCATCCTTCCTCCCTCCCCCCCATCCCAGTCCACCGAGCTTTCCCCATTCCTCCCCTACTCCCTTCTCTCTAACCCTCTCCCCTTCCAACAATCCCCTCACCCCCCCCCCCATGCACCTGAGGTTACCTGGCACTCTTGTCTATTTCCAATCTCCAGGCGGATAACTACATGATTTTCTTCAGGTTCACTTTCTTATTTAGCTCCTATGCTGGAGAGGATGTGGAGAGAGGGGAACTCTCATTCATTGTTGGTGGGAATTCAAACTTGTGCAGTCACTGTGGAAATCAGTGTGGCGGTTTCTCAGGAAACTGGGAGTCAACCTCCCTCAAGACCCAGCAATTCCACTCTTGGGAATATACCCAAGAGATGCCCTATCATACCACAAAAGCATTTGTTCAACTATGTTCATAGCAGCACTATTTGTAATAGCCAGAACCTGGAAACAACCTAGGTGCCCCTCAATAGAAGAATGGTTAAAAAAGGTGTGGAACATATATACATTAGAGTTTTACTCAGCGGTAAAAAACAATGACATCTTGAATTTTGCATGCAAATGGATGGACATAGAAAACGCTTTACTGAGTGAGGTAAGCCAGACCCAAAAAGAGGAATATGGTATGTATTCACTCATAAGTGGATTTGTTCTTAATCACATTTCTTTTTTCTTTGGCCTCTATTTCTATTGAAATTCTGGATCTCTTACTCTGTGGAATTTTATTGTCTTTGTGAAATGCTCTAAGACCCTATGGCTCTGTTAGTTTTAATTACACTATTAGGTAGTCATACACTATTTTTTCCTAGTTAATATTTTAGCTTTGCAGCAAAGTACTTTAGGTGGTGATTCTGGATTCTAGCCTTCCTCCAAGATACTGCAGGATAATATCATCTATCAATTATTGTGTTAAATTTATTTTTGAACTGTTTAATAACAATGTGCTCCCATTGAGGACTCTGTTCCATGTGGGTTTTTCGTTTTCTATTCTTTCAGCTTCTAGTCCTCTCTATGTCAGTGTTGAGTAGTGGGCAACTGAGTAACCAGAATGTCTTTAAACACACCAATACAATCAGTTTCCACACATGGTGAAGATATGGTCAGAAATCAGTGCGTTCAGCCTGTTTACTTTTCTGCCTGGTTTGTACTGTTGACAAGGAAATCATGGAATTGATTGTCTGTAGTTCACATCACCAATATATTGAGAAAAAAACTTATTTGTTGTGGTACATTTATTATTTGATCTTTCTATTAAGTGACATGTCAATATTTAAACAGTTTCTTTTTGTAACAATATTTCTTTCTCCTCCTGATTTTCTTCTGATTGTAATTTTGCATAATATTAATCGATGATATAACTTACGAAAAACACAAATTTCATTGTGACATTTTCATTTTGTTTATTTCATTTCCACTGCACTGATAAAATGTTTTGACAAAAATCAACTTGGGCGAGAAAGGGTTTCTTTGAACTCTCAATTTCAGGCTATGTTCTGGGAAACCAAGGTGACAAGGACTTCAAGCATCACCTCACATCCACAGCCAGGAACAGAGAGAACAAGATGCATGCGTATGGAAGCTACTTTGCTCTTCTACAGTCTAGAGACTAAACCCACCTTCTCTCAGGAAGGTCTTCTCATGTTACTTAACGCAGTCAAGGCAATCTCACACAAACATTCTGACGGGTCACATGATATATGAAGTCTCATCCTGAGACTCTCCTCTCAGCCGGTTCTTCCCTGAAGTTGACAATCCTAAACAGTCATCACTTTGCTCATATTTACCCACATTATCCTCTCATCTGCTTCCCCCGTCACTTACCGCTTTTTCTTGGTCAAGTAGTTTTACTTCTGTTTCCATGTCATTGTCATTTGTGAATGTGTTAGTACGTGAAATCTACTCCCTCACATGACAGAAAGCATAATATTCTCCATGTTCCTTCAATTTCTTGTGAATGTCACGATTTCACTTTTACCTATGGCTAAATGAAGCCCCATTCGGCATATATGCCACAATTTCTTCTTTCTTCTTCTCTAGTGGACTTGGAGGATTTCATTAGCTTGCTTGTATGAACAGAGGCATAAAAAAACATGGAAAGTCAGCTCTGCAGTCTGCTGACCAGGATCCCTTCTGGTGGATCACTGTTTTTGAAGGTGTCCTGTACAAACCTTCCACAGAGTCCTGAAGAATATCACAAATCTGGTCTCTAAAATTTCCACACTCTCTTGCATCTGTGTTCTCAGATAATATTGCCTTTTTTAGACTGATTTTTTTAAAAGCTAAAAACATAGACATCACTGTAACTTTCCATAAGTACATTGGTAATATTTTTCTTTTTATTTTTCTGTGGTGCTATATAGATCCATCTGTACTTACATAAATAAAAAGGCCAAGAAGATCTCTATAATTTTATGTTCAATTTGAGGAGACTAAAGTTTTAGTTATAAAATATTCATTAAGAAAAACTATTCAGAACGTGTTAAGGTTTAGTTTTATCCATTATATGTTTCGTGTGTGTGTGTGTGTGTGTGTGTGTGCCACTTGTGTGTGTATTCTTGGAGGTCAAAAGTGGGTATGAGATCCACTGACGCTAATGTTACAAATGGTTGATAGCAGTCAGACATGGACTTTGAAAACGGAACCCAGGTCTTCTGCGAGAGGAGCCAGTGTTCTTAACCATGAGTCATCTCTCCAGCCCCAGAAAACGCACTTCTTTTTTAGCTATTACACTACTTTGCTAAAAGCTGAAATGTAAATTAGTATTCTTACTTGCCAGTATTTTTGTCAATTTGATATGAATATTTATTATTTCTTTAGTGTCATTTCACATGTTTCCCCCTTCGAATTAATATTTTAAACAGAACTTAGAAATCTCATATGAAGCACATTTGAACACTACCACATCCCCAGATGGCCACTATTTCTTTAAGATTTGATGTGCACTATCCAAAGACTTTTCTTTGACTGCTGATTGAAGGGAAATCTTCTGGACCTGGTTGTTGCTACTGTCTATGCAGTGACAGTTCAGTAAACACATTCTGACTGAGCTGGACAAACTCTATTCAACTCTGTGCACCTGTCTCTTCCTTTCTCTTCACTTTACATTTCATTTTGAATGTCTTCATTTCTCCTGCTGACCCTTCACAGACTGTGTGAGGTTATTTTGTTGTTGCTTTTTTTTTAAACTTGCTTTGAGGCTGTGCAGGAGAAGTAGGATCATATTAATCATCTGAATTAGCTGAGAAACTAACTTTTATCAACTTGCATTCACTCTGTGACATGTGGAAGAGACTGGGAAACTAACACTAATTAGGATAATCAGCGAAGCAGAAGAGATGTTTGAGCAACGCCAATATTCACAGACAAATAAACTGAAAATATACTTAAGGACAGAGGAGTTGGTTCTAAGGATAAAGAGATTGTCCCACAAGCATGTCTCGATTCTAGAGTCATGGAAAAGCAAACTAGGTGTTGCTTCTGACTACAACCCCAGCACCCCAGAGGTGGGCACAGGAATCAGCTGAGAAAGCTGATTAGCTAGACTACAAAAAATCTTTTAATTGTAGTACTACACCCCTGCCAATAGTGATGGAGGAAAACACCTAACACCAATTTCCCATCTCTGCATAGACATGTGTATACACACACACACACACACACACACACACACACACGCAAGTACCCAAACACATAAAATGAACACACATCCACACAAGTATACCACATAATATGCACAAAATTTATGAGTTCATACTCTGGATTTTTTGAGTTTGTATCTTGATTAGTTTAGCATATTTGTTTATGCTTTTACAATTTTCATTCTTAGTCTTATGTTCCTTCTCTTGATAAAAACACAGAATTGTTGATGTCTTCCCTAATTCTGCCATAAACCTCTGTGCTATATATAATAAAGTAACTTTTTTGTGTTGGTATATATCAGTTAAAGAAAATTTTTCTTGTCAATGAAGTTAAATTTTTTAAACAATTTTTTTTTGTACATTATGTATGTGGGTTTGGAGGAAGGGGATAGGGGGAATGAGGGCAGAAAGGGAGGGCTGGGGAGAGCTTGGGGAAGTGGGATGGTTGAGATGGAGGAAGGATGAATATGGGAGCAGGGAAGGAGATATCTTAATTAAGGGAGCCATTTTTGGGGTTGACAAAAGGCTTGGCTCAAGAGAGATTGCCAGTACTCCATGGGGATGACCACAGCTAGTACCCTGGGCAGTGGAGTAGAGGGTGCCTGAACTGGTCTTGTCCCATATTCAGACTGATGACTATCTTGAATATCACCATAGAGCCTTTGTCTGGCAACGGATGGAGATAGAGACACAGACCCACATCGGAACACTGGACTGAGCTCCCAAGGTCCAATTGAAAATCGGAAGGAGGGAGAATATGAGCAAGGAAGTCAGGACCACGAAGGGTTGGTCCACCCACTGAGACAGTGTGCCTGAGCTAATGGGAGCTCACCAAATTCAGCTGTACTGGAACTGAATGAGCATGGGACCATACTGGACCCTCTGAATGTGGCTGACAATTGGGGCAGACTGAGAAGCCAATGATAATGGCACTGGGATTTGTCTCCACCACATGTACTGGCTTTTTTGGGATCCTAGTCTATTTGGATGCATACCTTCCCAAGCCTGGATGGAGGGAGGAGGGCCTTGGACTTCCCACAGGGTAGGGTACCTTGCCCTCTCTCAGGACTGGAGGGGGAGGGGTAAGGGTTTGTAGGGGAGAGGGAGGGAAATGGGAGAAGGGGAGGAAGTGAAAATTTTGATTGGCATTATTTATTGTGTAATTCTACTTATTTACATAGATCTATAGTTCTTTTTAGGATAGTTCACATGAAATGTATATATCTATATCTATATCTATATCCACTAAATTTTAGTTGCTAGAATAATTAAGAACTCTCTCTCTTCTTCTACACACACACACACACACACACACACACACACACACACACACACACTGTATTTTTAATGTTGGTAGAATTCCAAGGAGAAGGGGGAGGTTGATAGAGGCAGGTAGAGGAGAAATGTGAAAACTGAATTTAGAGATAGAGAAGGAAGGAGAGATGTATTTTCTTTACAGGGAGAAAGAAATTTTCCGATAAAGGATGTCTTAAACTCTACATGTAAATGAGATTTACTTTCACCACCAGGTTAAGGTCTATAA
The DNA here is from genome assembly GCF_982192425.1 of Myodes glareolus. Taxonomy (NCBI): domain Eukaryota; kingdom Metazoa; phylum Chordata; class Mammalia; order Rodentia; family Cricetidae; genus Myodes; species Myodes glareolus. The sequence continues at coordinate 119,045,325 of NC_142026.1, read as the reverse complement.
TTGTACATGAATATCATATAAGCGTGGGGCTTTGCAAATATTTGAAACCAATACTACATAAGGGCATGAATTTATCTATGATAAGTCATACTTTGTATAATTTGATAATAGTTCTCTATTATTTGTTGTCGGACAAAAATTTGATCTTATTAAATCTACAATAAACAGCCATTTAGAAAATACCAAAGAATGAGATATGGCTATCCATATTAGGAATATATAATAACAGATTTCTCTGTGTTCACCTCCCAATAAGATTGAATCTTTTTACTTTCTTTGTGTAAGAAATTAACGACTGTAAATATAATCATTAATAAGAAAAGGTTTTAATCTTGAATTAAAAACCTTAAGCAGAGTTCCACTTTAAAATGCAATATATAAATAGCCTTTTAAAATGTAAGAGGTTTTAGGCACCATCTTAAAAAATTGTGTACTTCTAGCTTTTCTTTTGTTTCTCAATTAAATAAATTAAATAATATTAAAACTAACATCCATGAAAACAGAAAATCATAATTAGAGAAATTTTTGGTTAATATAATCCAGTATTAAATGTAAACCCTTTTGCATTTTGTAGCATCTTGTATTGTTCTGTTTCTTTTGAGGCCCAACCAAGAAATTGAGAATTGAGCAAATTAGTGGAAAAAGAATAAGCAAGTCATTAAGTCTGTGGCAAAGAGACCATTTAAAATGCACTTACAACTGAACCACAAATGTGTCTAACACTATGAAAGAAAGACAGTAAGTAATAAATACTTCTTTCTTCTGTTTTCTGCTGACAACAGAACTTAGTAATGTTGCTCATGACAATTGCCTCTGTGTGTGAGATTTACCAACTCTGTTGATAAAATATAGGTCTCAATAGCTACTGTGGTCACTGTTCTTATTAAACCAACTTTGAAAGGGAAATAGGTCACAAAAATACAGGGTTATACAGATCAAATTGTGAGTAGAATAGTAAAAGAGTCATATTAATTACAATGTAGATATGCAATCATTAAATAATTTTAAACACATAAATATCCCCTATGAAAATAATAGCTATAAAACTAAAACATTAAGTTTGTCATTTGCTAATGAATAATAAAAACACCTCAATTTCCCTGCCAATAATCAGCATTATTTCATAGCTGACATCTCTAGGCAACTTTGTCCTATAGGATAAAGATGTAAAACTGTGAAAAATTGTAATTGTCAAATTTCTTACAAACTACTATAGTCAATGAAACATAGTTTTATTCTTGTGTATACATGAATCAACATAACTATTTTATGACAAATAGCAATTGTCATAAATAACTGTAACTGGTAAGGCTGTATTATTTTTATTAATGTTGACATGAAGCTGCACACGTACTCCTTTGTAACCTAGGTTTTTTTTGATGGCTTCTTGTTAAAAATGCCACACCTATTTTCAAATTGTGTGTTAAGTTAATGGGAACAAATAAATGCGTACGCATTGGAGCATTTTCCTATGTCAGCTTTAAAATTAATCTATTTTAACATAAAAACAGATTGAGAGAACATACCAGGAAAGTTCGCAACCCCATGGTTTCTCTTAGAGGAATATGGCTGGTTATCACGTACTGCTCCACTCCAGAGGAAATTGACTTAAACAGTGAAATTAAGTGCTTAAAGAAGGAAAAGTATTGAATAATTACAAGTTTAATTAGTAAAATATGTAAATATAGGTCTTTCATATTCTAAAACTGTCAGCTCTCAACTAACTTAATTTCTTGATTGGGCTTAGAAATTAATTAGGCTGTAGTTTTCCCTAGCAAGCTTCATTTGCACATTGAATAGCATTATGATGTATCTGGTGTTAAATATTATTTATGAGAGGAATAATATTTCCACAAGGATATATAAATGATGGATGTGTTAATATCTATGGTAGTGAAGAAATAACTTTATACTTTTAAGTATAATTTTCTGGGATACCCTAAATCTAAGAGTAGAACTATCAATTAAAATGTCATCCTTAGAAGAAAGACTACATCTTTCTCCTCATGTCCTTCCTTCAAATTTCTTTTAATTTTATTTTCTGTAATTACACAACAATAGAAACTGAATGTCAAATAACTAAAATATAAATATGAGATATTCTCCAAAATTTTGAGATGCAATGCTTTACTAATTTAAAAATTATTTAAAAATTGGAGTCAAGTAAGAAGTACATAGGTATAAAAAAGGAAATAGATAACTTTTGTGTATATGCATATTTACTAACATACATGTACCACACTTGCACATGTACAGATATAGATATATACACACACGTACACATATACTTGTGAGTATATAACCAAATAGTATATAGCATATGTCGCCTATATATAGTATACATAGCATATACTCACATGTATACATATGCATACACATGTACCATTTTGTAAATATATGTGTATATACTCATATATGTGTTATATGTGAATATGTCATGTACTCACATGTATATGTGCATGTTTAACACATACATGCTTGCATACGTGGTACATATATATGTGTTTGACATGCATATAAACATACATAAATACATGTACCATATGTGTATATAAATATGTCCGTGTGCATGTATGCACATACACGTATACACGTGGGTAGATAATATATACAGACTATATATTATATCTATCATATAGTATATAATTATATGCAATATATGTGCATATATACATGCAACACACTTGCACACCTGCAGCTATACACACACACACACATATATATATATGTACATATACACTTATACATACATACACATTTATGATGGGATTTGGCTTCTATTTGTATGTATTTGGTAGTTATAAATCAAGTGAATACAATGCTCATCACCAACTTTATCATGTTATCTTTAGCTTTCTATTTATTTGTCCCACCCATATTTTATCTTGATGTACAGATGTAGATCCACATCTGAACCTTTCTCTTATGTGTCACATAGTGATTGCTCATCAGATATTTTTAGAAAACATGTAGAACTATAGTTTCTTCACAGAGATTTCAGCCTATATGATCCATAGTGAGAATAAATAAAGCCATAGACATTAAACATAAAATATGTAAGAGAAGAATTAAAGTTCCAGAGAAGAATGAAGGTCTAATATCCCCTGACTCAGGAAAGACTGTAACAGTGACATCACTGACTTTTCTGTCCTGTAAGACCCAGACACACTTATATGTACATACACACTTATGATGGGATTTGGAGAAACATATAATTTAGAAAGGCCAACTGATACAGAAAAACAAATCATCATACATAATTTTCTCTCTAGTTAAGTAACATAAGTTGTGCATTCTAAAAAACTTGCTCTTTTAGACAATACTATTTTAGTGTATCCAAACAACATTGAGCAATTAAAGTAAATAAGAAAATAAAATGTAGTCACATCTATCTGGTGTAAAAAGAAGGGAATTCTCAAAAAAGATTGTTGGTGGTGTTGTTTTGGGGTGCTTTTCTTAGTTTTCCTTTCTTTTGTTTTCCAGAAAAGAAGTTGCAATGAGTTAAGTGGAAGGAGGAGGCTGTCCTAAGGAAGATGACACTGAGGTTGTCATGAAGTGAAGCATGAGATTTAGAAAAAACTCTTATTTAGAAGATGAGTCAAGTTGATTGATACTACCACGGAGAACAACTTGTTCCCCTTCCACTAATGACTAAACAAGGCTTTAGCAATGCATATTACAAGTCTACAGTATGAAGAAGTGGCAATGTTTGTAGGGAAACATCTCTGTCTCTCTTTTTTTTTTCCTTACTGGAGGTTAAGAAAGTTGTTTAGAAGAATTCTGAAAGATTTTTTGTTGATTTTTATTGAGCTCTACATTTTCCCCAGTATTTTCTTTGGCAGAACTGAACAGTCCTAGACAAAGAGTGAGAGCTACTTCTCCACTGGTACAGATGGTCCTAATTAGCTAAATTATGTCTTTAACTAGGCAAATGAAATAGAGGGAACTTGAAAACTTTGTATTGAAGCTTTTGGTGTAACTTCATAATGTTGACAACAGGCTGTATTGCAGTTCTTTTCTGCCTTGAACATTATTTTTCATTAAATCAACTGTCATCTCTTATGAAGTCTGTAAATTGGTCAACATGCCCTAAAATAGCAATATGAATTATCACCAAAAAGGAGGAACCTCTCTGTAACCCCAACATTAATTCAATGATAGTTTCTTGTAACTTTGTCTATACTCATTGGTACTTTAATATCATAGGGAGATTTAATTTATATTTGACAGGTTCAAGTAGATACACAGTTTTCTATTGAATAAAGTCTCACTGCATGGGTCATATAGTCTTATGCTTAGTCATGTTGTAGTATTATTTTACTTGGCCATGAACTCCTCACTTCTACCTCTTGTAAAGTCACTTTACTATGCTAGTGTAAGTGCATCATTCCAAATATTCAATGTGTTAATATCATAATATTTGTCTTAGTTAAGCCTCATCTATTTTGTCCATAGGAACATCAAAACATCATGATTTGCTGTTTGTTTGTTTCTGTTTTTAGTCTTGGGGCAGGGTCTCTCTATGTAGTCCTATCTGCCCTGGATCTCTCTATGTAGATCAAGCTGGCCTTGAACTCACAGAGATCAGCCTGCCTCTGCCTCCCAAGTGTTGGGATTAAAGGACAAAATGCCAGCTCATTTCCCATAATAATAAGTTACTAATCCTTATCCTTTCTTGCATCCTACTAAGGGAAAAGACAAAAGAAAGGTTGATTTCTTTAACTTCAGCTCTTTACAAGTAACCCTAGTTTAGCAATGTCTTCTCCTCATTCCATGAGATTATCAAGGCCTTCATTAATTTAGAAACTTTAATTATTTCCTTCTATAGGGACTTTCCCTTGTCCTGTGGCACAGTAGTTCTTTAGCTTTCAATATGGCAGTCATTAATCTCATGTGATTTATGAGAACCAAAAATGAAACTAGTGACTTCAGAGAACTAAATTTTTGTAATTGCATTTAATTTTATTTTTTTAAAAAAAAATAGATAATAGTCTTCCTGATTAGCAATAGTGTCTGGAGAGAAACTAGAAGAAATATTAAAATCAGAATCCCCATTTTACATCTTAGAACTCACTCTTAAGTGGATACTAGTCAAAACAAAGTGCAACGAGCCTATAGCTCAGGATCCTAAAGAAACTAAGTAATAATGTGAACCCAAAGAAAAATCTATATAGACCCACCTGGAAATTGGAATCAGACAAAAATTTCGGAGCAGGGAAGCAGGGGGTAGAGGTGAGGAGAAGGGAGGTGGAGGAGAACTTCAGGGAATGGGATAGTCGAGATGGAGGAAGGACAGATATGAGAGCAAGGAAAGAGATATCTTGATTGAGTGAGCCATTGTGGAGTTAGCAAGAAACCTGGCACTAGAAAATGTCCAAGAACCCACAGGGATGAACCCAGGTGAGACCCCAAGCAATAGTGGAGAGGGTGTCTGAACTGACCTTACCCTGTAGTCAGGCTGAAGTTTATCTTAAATATCACCATACAACCTTCGTCCAACAACGAAGAAAAGAGGCAATGATTCACATCAGAGCACTGGATTGATATCCCAATATCTAGTTGAAGAGTGGAGGGAGAGTATGAGCAAGGAATTCAAGACCATGAAGGGGTTCCACTGAGACAGTTTGCTTGAGCTAATGGTAGCTCACCAACTTCAACTGGACTGGGAATAAATGAGCATGGGAACAACCAAGCCCCTCTGAAGGGGGTTGACAGCTAGGGGCAGACTGAGTGGCTACTGATAGTGACAATGGGATGTGTCTCTACTTGCATATACTAAGCAGTATAACCCTGAATAACAGTTTATAAACATTTGTGCTTATACCCACAGTTAATTTTAAACTTAACCACTCTTGGAGTAAACTTCTCTTTGCAGTAAACAGAGACAACTGTTTAAAAAATGGCAAGCACATCCTCTCCAGCATAAGCTATTGTTGGTGTTTTGATCTTAGCCATTCTGACAGATGTAAGATGGTATCTCAGAGTCGTTTTGATTTGCACTTCCCTGATAGCTAAGGATGTTGAACATTTCCTTAAGTATCTTTCAGCCATTTGAGATTCTTCTCTTGAGAATTCTTTCTTTAGATATGTACCACGTTTTTAATTAAACTATTTGATATTTTGATGTTTAATGTCTTGAGTTCTTATATATATTGGAGATCAGTCCTCTGTTTGATATGGGGTTGAAGGCTACTTCCAACTTTCTCTTCTATCATGTTAAGTGTGGTTGGATTTGTATTAAGGTCTTTAATCCATTGGACTTGAGTTTTGTGCATGGGGATAGGTATAGATCTATCTGCATTCTTCTACATATTGGCATCCTGTTATGTCAGCACCATTTGTTGAAGATGTTGTCTTTTTTTATTTTATAATTTTAGCAGAGTAAGAGGAACACTCTTCCATTGCTGGTGGGAATGCAAACTTGTACAACCATTTTGGAGATCAGTATGGTAGTTTCTCAGAAATTGTGAATCAAGCTACCTCAAGACCAAGCAATACCTCTCTTGAACATATACTCAAAGGATGCTCAATCATTCTACAGAGGCATTTGTTCATTTATGTTTACAGCAGCATATTTCTAATAACCAGAACAAGGAAAGAACCTAGATGTCCTTCAACTGAAGAATGAATAAAGAAAATGTATCACATTTACACAATAGAGAACTACCCAGAAGTAAAACAATGACATTCTGAAATTTGCACGCAAATGGATGGAATTAAAAAATAAATAAAAACAAAACAAAACAAAAAAACAGCCTGGGTGATGTAACCCAGACCCAGAAAAGTGAGCATGCTATGCACTCATTCATAAGTGAGTACTAGCTATAAAACAAAAGATAAGAGTCCTATATTTCATGACCACAGAAAAACTAAGTAACAAGGAGAACCCTAAGAAGAACATGCATAAATCCCTCTGGGAAGGGAAAATATACAAGATCTCCCGAGAAAATTGGGAGTGTGAGGGTGCGTGGGAAGGGAAGGAAAAATGGGCAGAGGACAGGAGAGAGGGATGGGGTAGGAAAACTTGAGGGAATGGAATGGTCTATATGAAGGAAAGACAGAGACAGGGAGCAAGGAAACAGATATCTTCATTGTAGGAGTCATTATGGGGCTAGCAAGAAACCTGGCATTAGAGAAATTCCCCGGAATCCACAAGGATGACCGGAGCTAAGACCCCGAGCAATAGTGGAGAGGGTGCCTGAACTGGTCTTGCCCTGTAGTCAGATTTAGATGACTATCTTAAATGTCACCATAGAACCTTCATCCAGCAACTGATGGAAACAGATGCAGAGATTCATAGCAGTTCACTGGACTGAGCTCTCAAAGTCTAGTTGAAGAGTGAGAGGAGTGAAAATATGAGCAAAGGGTTCAAGACCATCGTGGGGAATACCCACTGAAACAGCTTACCTGAGCTAATGGAAGTCCACCAACTCTATCCTGACAGTGAGGGAACCAGCGTATGGACCAAAATAGGCACTCTGAATATGAATGACAGCTATGTGGTCGGGACAGACTGTGGGGCCACTGGCAGTCAGACCAGGATTTATTCCTGCTGCTCATTCTGCTTTTTTGGAACCCATTTTCTTTGGAGGGCTACCTTACTCAACCTGAATATAGCTCAACCTGAATAGAGAGCCTTGGTCCTGCCTGAAACAATTTGCTAGACTTTGTTGACTTTCAGAGGAAACTTTTTCCTCTCTGAGGAGTGGAATGGGACCTGGGATGGGGCAGAATATGGAGGGAGTGGGAGGAGTGGATGAGTGGGAACTGGATTTGGCATGTAAAATGAGAAAGGATGTGTTTTTTTTTAAAAAAAATTAAAAAATGGCAACCAATCAATTAACTGGATTTGGCATGTAAAATGAGAAAGGATGTGTTTTTTTTAAAAAAGAAATAAAAAATGGCAACCAATCAATTAACAAAGTTCTGTAGCGAAGTCCCATCAATACTCTTATACCATAGGTTCATAGAGCAATGAGAATAAGAGGGCAGAATCATTGTAAGAGCCAGAGGACCAGAAACTTTACCTGAAGAGTGCTCTTCCTTTAGTGTCAGGTGATTTGATGTTTCTTCCTAATTGCCAAAAGGCTAATCCACCTATTTTTTAAAACAATCACCTGAGTATTTACAATTTGTATACAACGTGAAGGGGAATGCACCAGAAGAAGGAGAAGGCAAATCAAATAATTCCACACTAGCTCTGAATAGAGTGTAAAAAGGGAACTCACAGGTAACAACAGGGAACAGGAAGAGAATCCAACATCCAAGTGTGGGAAGAGGAGAGAGAGAGAGAGAGGGAGAGAGAGAGAGAGAGAGAGAGAGAGAGAGAGAGAGAGAGAGAGAGAGAGAGAGAGAACAAGTGGGCACGTATTCTGTTCGGTATCCAAGGCCATACCCAACTGGTCCAGCCTCTCAAAGGCCATTGGCTGAAAGAGGTTCCCCATTAATAATGTATTTTTTGCTTGATACATTTGTTACAATGTATGAATACAAATTACTTTTTCATTTTATATACTATTACTTATAATTTTCAAGGCCATGGACTGTTGCATGCACATATATTAGTCATTATAAACACATTAAGTTTTGACATTGTGAATTATGAGTTAAAATAATTTTAAATTATTTTGTACAAGATCAACTTAAACTACCAAATTTATAGTGAATATATATTGCTTCTATGTTTCATATCTAATACAATAAATAAAAGGTGTTAAACACATTGCCCCATTCTATGGGTGAATTGATTGCAGACCTCAAGCTTGTTGTAAATTTCATTTCATTTTATTTAAGATAGTTATGCTATTCTATCAGTATTATAAGCAAAATATATGACCTTCCAAGTTTTTTGTATGTACTTAGATTGTGTAGGTAGTTTGTCTATATAACATGTAATTATGACTATAGAGGTTTACTTTTGCTACAGTTTTGAATGACAGTTTTACATATTTTTGACAATTTATGATAGAATAGAATGTATAAATAAAACTATTCAGAATGCATAAAATAGGCATTGCTTCAATTTTTGAAAAATTTAAAGTATTATTTACTGTTATTCTCTGTCTCTCAGTCACATACAAAAACATGCATTCATCTGTCTGATGTTTGATGTATGTGTGTGTGTGTGTGTGTGCAGATGTGTCAATCAGAGGACCATTTTCAGGAGTTGCTTTTTTTTATTCTAAATCAGGTTTCAGGTTTCAAATTCAGATCCCCAACTGTATGTAGAAACTCTTTATCACACTAATCCATCTTACAAGCTCTTATTTTAATATTATATAAAATACAAATTAAAAATGCATAAATTTATTACTGTGTACTAGTCAAAGGCATGTTATGTGGATAAGAAATAAGGCATGGTCTAAATTTTAGTGCTCTCATTTTTCTAAAGTTCCTTCTCCTTCTACTTTATTCTAAATATTATTATATTATACACATTTTGGAGAAAATACCTTTTCACACTATCCAGTTAGTAGAAACCATTTATCCGATAAATCTGACACTAATCTTATTTATTTTATCCTGGGGACGTGCCTCAATCTCTCTGACGCTGTGTTCTTATGTGAAAACTAATAGGTTTCTGTTATTTGAAACCTTAGCTCAAATTTTATCTAAGATCTAAATAAATTTATTTTGCGTGTAGTTTTGTTTCTTTGCTATCTTTTTAAAAAATATTTTCTATTATTTTTGTGCATAACTGGGACTGAGATGTGTGCTCACATGAGTGACAGTGAACAAGGAGATCACAGGAATTGGATCCCCAGAGAGAGTCACAGACAATTTTGAGTTAATTGATGTGGGTGCTGGAAACTGAATTCAGGACCTGTGCAATAGTAATGTATACTCTTAGCTGATGATTCATTGCTTCATCGCTGCTTTGGTTCCCTTATCGTATCATAGATTCCAGACTGTTCTGTAAACTACTACGGGCAGAGTAGTGACGGAGCTTTAATTGCTTATTCTTCTGTCTCAGTTTCTCCAGGGTTTATTTGGATTAATATGTTTGTTTGGGCTGTGTGTGTGTGTGTGTGTGTGTGTGTGTGTTTATGCATATATATATATATATATATAATCTCTGAAAAGATTTTTTATCATATAAGCAAGCAAAGGATTATTACTTTCCTTTTTGATATAAATGTAAAGCTCATGGCTATGTGGTTAAATTTAACATTTCCTGAACTCACACCACACAAAGCAAAGTGCTCATCTATGCCAACAATCAAGTGATGTTGAAAGTTACTTTTCTATTGCTGTGATAACATGTCATGTGACCAAGGAAACTTATAGAAGAAAAGGTTTATTTGGTTTTATGGTAATAGAGCAGCAAATGATGGCTGGCAAGCATGGCAGAATGCAGGCATGCCACCTGGAGCAGAAGCTGAGAGCTGACATCTGAACCGCCAAACAAGGTCAGACAGCTCACTGGAAACGACTGAATCCTTTCAAACCTCAAGCCTGCCTCTAGTGACACGTTTCTTTCAGCTAGGTCACACCTCCGAATTCTACCCAAAGAACTCCTTATCCTGGAGAGTAAGTTTTCAAACTTCAAGGCTCTGGGAGACATTCTCATTCAAATAGCACAGATCTGTGTTTTATATATTTACTATATTTAATATGTACAAAAATGAATGAAATTTTTTTTGTCTTTCTACTTTAGAACTGAAAAAAATTCTATACACATTTCCCTGTTGTGTGATTTGTAGTCATAGTTAGGCTTTACATGTTTGCACAAATATTGTATAAAATATTTGCAGAGAAGCATCTAAAAGTATAAATGTGAAAATATGTTCCCTGTATGCATTTTCCTTTAACTTTGTTTCTTCTTAGAAGCTAATAGTTGCAAAGACATTCTGACACTATGCATACACAAACCACTTTGTTCCTAGGTTAAAATCTCTGTGATCTTCCTTATCTAATTTTATTATCTCTAGTTAAATGAAAAAAGTCACAGCAATATCAGCTCCAATAGAGGTCACTGAGTGCAGTCACCACAACTTCCTTTCCTTTACTTGTAATTTGAAATGCTCTGTCTTTGTGTCAAGCATTAATTATTCCCAACAGAGAAAAGAAAGACTTAGTTTGAAGCAGCACATTTGCAAAACATGAGTTTTTATGGCATCTACTAGAGATGTCATTTTAATACTTATTCTCTTCATCAGTACCTGAAAGTAATATAAAATAAAACTGAATGAAATTTTTACTACACTATTAGAAATTGTAATTTTTAGTATATCATTCAACTCAGTGACATGACTATTTTATAAGTACCATAACTCTCATTTAAGGTTGTAAATACAGTGAGAAAACATGCGTATTCTGATATTTAATTATGAATTTATGAGTAGGCACTAACATGCTTTATAGTGAAGTTTGTTTTGTAAAAAACATTGGGGTCAAATTTTATGCTATTTTATTTTGATTATTTTGGCTTTGGTTTTCTGTCTGTCTGGAGTTGTCATTTTGCTCATTGTTTTATAGCTCTTCTTATTTTTTTAATTAATTAATTTATTTGTTTATAAAAATTTCCACTTCCTCCCCTCTTCCCCATACCCTCCCATCCCCCCTACTCTTTTGAAGAAATCAGATATATATAGTAAAACTTTTACTATTTTGTTTACTTAATTTTATTTAACTACTTTTCATTCATTTCTTACATAAGAAATAATGATTTCAACATTTCTTCTCAGTTTAAAATGATGTATTTGTATTTATTGCATTTCATCCACGCAATGAGGGCATGTGTTTTTTTGCTCTCTATTAGATTCCACAAATTAAAATGTGATCATGAACAAATACCATTTTGGATTTCAATAAAGAAATTAACCTTGATATTTAAACATCAAATGTCACATTTAAATTATATAGCTCTTCCATTATTCAGAGAAAAAATAATTTAAATATATTATCTGTCAATATTTTTCAGATTAGTTATAGCATCTAGGTCAAAACCTGGGTAGATCACTATGTGGATGACAATCTAGGTAAGGCATCCTAAATTCGTTTCTGTTTTAAATAAATTGAAAGACTATTTTTCAATTGCAAGTTTGACAGTTAAATGTCAACTAATATTTATGTATCTGGTTTTTAAAGTCTGACACACTAAAGTAGTGCCAAAAGGTGAATTTATGAAATGGTTTATGCAGGTTTATGTTTTGGGGTGCACATACTATAAATGTACTGAAATCTACATTTCAAATGCTCACTAGTTTATCACATCAGATAACTTATATAAACTGAGATTTGTTCAGCTTTTCTCATATGTTAACATCACATACGCTATTTCTAGTATAAATGTCAATATTATTAATTAAGATATAAAGATAATTTATATAGGGAACCTTTTATGTTATTTTGGCTAGTGTAAAATGATATGGCAGTAAGTGGTACATAATATAAGTTTGTATGAAATATAGAGGTTTTCAAAGATTGTAGATGAAATCTACCACCATTCAGTGTCAACAGCAATTAACCTTGTTAATGCATCTTTGTAAATGTTGAAATTATTACTGCTTATATTTAAAAACTAATTGTAATTTTAATTGTGTTTGCCTTTGCCCATGTGTCTGTGTGTCTGTGTGTGGGTGTATACATCTGAGTAAGAATGTCTGGGGAGGCCAGAAAAGAGCATTGAACACCCTCAAGCTCTAGTTACACTCAGTTATGACCCATCTGATGTGAGCACTGAGGACCCGAACTTGGGCCCTTTATAAGAGCAATGTATTCCCTTATCCACTGAGCCATCTCTCTAGCTTCTTAAAACAAGCATTAGTTAGAAAGGATTTAAAAAAGGTAGTCACTGGTCTGATCATCTTTGGACAAGATTAAATGTAGAATGTCTTTACATTGAGCTACATCACTAAATTTACACAACATTAAACATATATTAGTTTCATTTTGTAGTATTAATGGAGACTCCTTAACTCTCTATAATGGAGCAGTCATGGGGCAGATTAAAAGAGCAGAAGCACAGAATTTGTATATAGTTTGTTCTGGCTGATAGCAAAACACCACTAAGTAGCTTGTCAAGAACAGGAACAGCAAGTAATTTATCATTATTCTGAGCCAAGAACCACAACCAAGGTCAATTCGCTGCCTTAAAAATAATGTTCCTTGCTATTTTCACATAGTGGAAGAGATAGTGAGGTCTCTGGGCCTTTGCAGGGATACTAATTTTGTTCATGATCTCTCTGCTGACATGTCCTATTATTGCTGAAAGTCCCATCTCCAACCCTGATACCATCATGTCGAGATGTAGTTTCAACATGAGACTTTTAGGGAAGCTCATTCCGTTTATAATACTCTCATCAGCTAATGCTTATTTTAATCACTCATGCAATACATATTTAAGATTTAGAACAAAAAAATTTAGGTATTCTGCTTTTCATACTCACTTAGGGATTTCCTTTTTGAGGGAGAGGAAAATAAATAGACCATTCTTATATGAGTATAACAAGAAAGAACTATTTCCTGAGATTTTGCTCATGTTAAATAATAGCCAAATGTTTATTCAAGAAAAATATGTTTTCATAACAATAAAGCTAAGGGATGCATTTTACCTTTCCAATTTGTGTATTAGGAAACTGGTAACTCAATTATTTAAATAAACAAGGAAGATTAAATTTGTTTTCCTTTGGATAACATTGAAATATGTAATGTAATTTTTTAGCAAATAAATTAAGAATGTGTGAACCTTTTAGACAGTGGTATTCCATTTTTTTCTCCAATGGAGATATGATGTTAATTATATATGTGCACACACACAATTATATGTGCATATATGAACATCTATGTGTGCATATATATGTATATGTGTGTGTATGTGTGTTATAAACAAGATTTCTAAGAGGGACATTCTAGGTACATACTTTATGAGATTAGATTATATAACTCATGTTGATAGTGATAATGCTCAAACACAGCATACAAGCATGACAACAAAGTTTAGGTTCCTTTAACAAAAGAGAGACCACTAAAATCTAGACATTGGAAGTGGAGAAGAGGCAATGGGATTAAAAGTGTGGTACATGGTAAACAATGCATGGATTTAAAAGGTAAAATGAAGACCTTAGGTTTAGTTCCAAAAAATAAGAAGCGATTAAACAAATTTAAGCAAAAAAGACAATATTGATAACGATTTATTGTGATATCAATTTGCCTCTACAAGAAAAGTACATCATGGTTCACAGAGGCCAACTCTGGTGTAACAATTAAGGGTCTTTTCAAATATGAAGACAGGAAATATTATAACTTGGTGATACACTGCTGAAGATTGTAGAAAGAGGTAGACAGACTAAAGATCTGTTTAAATGTTAAGCCAACATAATCTGTTGTGTGTAAATCTATATTGTATATTTAATTTGCTAAAAATTACCTTAAAATAGGAAAAATATACTCCAACCTAAATAAATGATCTAATACTAGTATTCTATGTTAATTTAAGGAAAACAGAGAGATATGAAAAAAGAGAGTGAAAATTACAAATAAAATAAAATAATTCACTCCCTAGATTCATAAAGCACTCTTTTAATCAGTAGGAATGGGGGAAAATTTGATACTGTAAAAGAAAAATTAAATAATTATACATTGTTAAATATATAATAGGATTTTAGTTAGGTCATTTGTATAACAGTGAGAGTTTGTGCCAATAATCAGAACATAATATAATCAACAAAAGCATTCCAGTGAAAATACAAAAGGCTTCTAAACACCCTGCCTGGAGCTTAGAAAAGACTAACCAGGCTAAGTATTTCTACTTACTTCTTTATTTAATAAGAATTAATTGAATAGGTACATAATTTACACTGTAGAATGTTTATATATTGGAGTTGGTTATGATGTTTTCTTTCTTATAAGGCAAAGGCAAACTCAATACCTAAGTGAGCAACATTAAGATTGTCTCCATTTCTGCTGGAATGTTTGCTTTCTGGAGGTTCACTTTTGTGAGTTATTTATATATGTAAAGACTAATTCTCTGTGAGATATGTATCTTGTATATAATTTTTTCCATTATGTTCTTTGCCCCTTCACCTAATTGATTGACAGTTTCTTTTGTTTACCTTTGCCATTTACCGCCCTAATATAATTGGTGACCAGAGTCCTATATAAAATTTCTTACCCATGACATTATCTCAAAGTATACTTCCTACTTTTTGCTTCTAGTAACTTCAGCATATAATCTCTTCTAATGATGTTCTAACTATTTTGCAGTTGGGCTTTGTGCAAATTATGAGATAAGAATCTAGTTGTACACAATAAAAGGAACCCAAGCCTGCTTCTATGATCCAGACAAAACCGCATGCTTTTGTAAGTAATGAGCCCTAATAGAACTTATTTCTGCTACTTATCTGAACAGATGTAGAACCATCAAACTACCTTAAAATATATAGGGTTTTTATTATTAATTTAGAAATTACTTATATGGAAAAGACAGGGCAAAAAATATATCATGTGAATCATTTTTAAATTATTAAGAATTGTTTAGTGTTCCACTCTACACATGGGTACATACATAGCTAAACAATCATTTATAGTAATATAATTTAAGATGAAATAATATAATTGATAAAGGTAATGTAATTATACAGTTTGTTAACATTTATTGACCTATTACACTTTTGTTAAAACAATTTCTAAAATATGTACTTAAACTTAAAAAAAACTGGAAAAAAGCAGAACAAAAAAGACCCAACTTGAAAATAGTTTGTCACTTTTGTGTAAAAAGGTAAAACCATCAGAATGAACTTGTATTACTTAAAATGTACATAAATAAATTATAAAACTACATAGAAAGTAACAAAAATGTTTACTTATATGGTTATTAAAAAAACAAATAATACTCTATTTACTTTTCAAAATATTTATTTTATTCTTTGGCAAATTTACAGATACGCACTCTATACTACTAATACCAAACACTTTCAGCTCCAGCCTCTCCCAGATTCCTTCTTCCCCCATCTTCCCCTGCCTCTTCCTTAGAAATCTTTCTCAATTCATATCTCTTCAATTTGTTTTGTGATTCAGTATGTTCATCTCGGTCCATGTGGGTGACTTTATCTTTGCAGTTACATCTTGGAGCTTTGTGGGATCAGCTGTGGGTACACAACATTGTCTCTCTCTCTCTCTCTCTCTCTCTCTCTCTCTCTCTCTCTCTCTCTCTGAAACGGCCAGTAGCCAGTATTTCAGTAGTAAAGATCAAGACTCCATGAGTGCTTCCCATTATATAACAAATTTCAGACAAAGCAAGTTTTGTGCAGGTCCAGTATGGGTAACTGCTGCTGCTGATTTCAATTTTACCTGAACTTTAAAGTGGGTAATGTAAGTGTTCTGTTTATTCCTGAGTCCTCAAACAGCACTTATTCTCTTCACTGTGGGCATTATGAGCCTTGGCATTAGCTACTATTTACTGCAAAGAGGGGCTCTCTGATTAAGGCTGAGAGTTGCATTTCTGTATAAGTATAAATAGATACATAAAAGACATTTTGATGCTCTGGTCAGTTTAATCAGATAAAAGTATCAAATTCCCACTTGTGTCTATGACCTTCCAGGCATAAATTGTTAACTGGGCTCGCAGTAGTTCCCATAGATTCCCTCATGTGGAGTGCTCCTCAAATCTGACAAGGGAGCACTTGACTCTCTCCACAACAGCTATGTCAGCTTCACTGAGGAGCATATATAGCTAACTATTGTTTCTGTCCTTGAAGTTGGGTTAGACCACTAACATTCTCTTACTTTTCTTCTAGCTGCTTATATTTGTACTTATAGATAAAGACTTTATTAGCAGAAACTCATAACTGGTCAATGTGCAAAGAATAAAATATGGGTAAAAATTTAGTCTTAGCAAAATATTTTGCCACTCTCTCTAAGGTTCAGGAAACGTTATAGAAGAAGAGGCAACAAGACAGAACCCGAAGTGCCAAGAAATAACCCATTCTCGTCATAACACTGACACTACAATCCTAAACTCATGACTCATTACTGGGCTAAACCTGACAAGACTGTTTCTGTCACCAGTCAATCATAGATACTGAAAGGGATCATAAGTCCATATGTTTCCCTGCTGCATTATTAGCTAATTAAACATTCTGGGATTGGGAAATAAGTCATCAGTTGTATATTCATGCATGAGACAAGAGGGAACAGTGAATATGTCTAAACACGAGTCAGACCAAGAATTTTAGCCTTTGTTAAAAACAAGTGTCATATAATGCCAATAAACATTTTAATGAGTATATGAGATCATTGTTGTAGCACAAATAATAAAAGCCCAGAGACAGATATTTGGTTCAAGCTGAGGATCAACAAGGCAAGAAAACCAACCACTAGAGAGCTATTATGTCTGTGAAAACCTCAGACTGAAATGAGCAAGTTCCTGTCATCCAACCTAATCTTTTTCTCTGGTGCTGGTATTAAAGGCACTCACCATCACTGCCAGGCCTCTATTTCCAACTACTGTATTCTCTGGAATTGATGGTGTGTGCCACCACTGCCTGGCCTATATGAATGTCTAGTGTGGCTGGCTTTGCACTGATATTCAGTCAACACTTGTTAATTAAAAACAAATAAAGTATCATTATATTTCTCCTTTTTGTCTAAAGCAATGAAGAAGAATATAACTAATATAGGAAAGACTATATAAAATAAGTAAAATAGCTATATACAGGCAATGAGTATATCAACAATGTCTAGTCTATTTGCATTTGGAAAATTCAGAAAAAAGCATTCTATTATCTACCCTCTTGGTAAGTCCAAAATCTTGTAATATCATAACTTGCATTACCACATCAAACTATATTTTGGTATCTCTCAAAATTATACACTTTTTACTCCTTCGGTGAATTTCTTATCTGAGTTTTGTAAACAAGGAAAACTAACTATGTAGTCTTCAACTCCCTCAGAGATCAAAAATGGAAGTAATATTAACTGAGTAAGCAGGAAATGTGAGTAAGCTACTTCTAAGAAATGTGAGAAATGGCAGCCATCTTCAGTCTAAAGGCCTAGAATATTTGACAGACTTTTCTATAAAGTAGGATTTTTGAAGGACTGCCCTGCCTTGTCTTGACAGTGGCCTTTTTGTGGCCTGCTTATCAAATTAGGACAGCATACTCTCAGCAGTTGAGGCAAGGGTATTTTCTTGCCCTTTGACTTATTTTCGCCACAAAGAAAACAAACTTCATGGAGAGTTTCTTTGATATCTATTATCTACTCTGAAGTAGACTGGTGGTATCAGGAGCAGACATGTCTCATCATCACAAAAAGATGTCATTAAAACATATTAAATAAGATATTCTGTATATCTCAAAAGTGTTAGAGCATGGCCTGTCTATCTAAAATATATTTGTTTGAACTTGAATACACCTAATATGACTGTAATTTTAATTGTAATAGGTAACCCATTACAAATATGGATTTCATTATTATCCTAAGAAGTTGGTAAAAACTTTGAAGAACTAGAAATAAGCATTACATTTTTATATTAGCTCTATAGGTACAATACTTTTAAAAGATTATAAATATATGTACAGTATATTTTTATAAAAATTAATCATAAATTTGTACCAATGTTCAAAATTTGTATACAATATAAAAAAGTTCAATCCAATGTAGAATATTTGAAATCAATAGTTGCTTTTTAAAAGTGGATTCTATAATCTACATTTTTATCTTATCGTATCTATATCCTCGCATTTTCTTTTTCAGAGTAGATTCAATAATCTATTCTATTATCCTATCATATCTGTAGCTCCCTTTGTATTTTCAAGACAAGCTCTAAAATTAATCTTCATTGTTCAACTTTCCTTCTGACCATAATAAATAGCAATTTATAATTAACTTTCTAAACAATGATAAATACCCACAACCTGATGAAAGATCAAAAACTTCCTACCCCAACTCTTGGGAACATGGGTGTCATATTCTTAAATTTACTTCCTGCTGTCTGGGGACAACAACAATTTTAAAGGCTCGAGAAAAGAAAAAAAAATAGGTTAACTGTCAAGTTCTTGAAGAGGTAGCTTTATTATTTGTTGCCCAGTCTCTGTGTAATGGGAAAGTGTAGGGCTTGTTTGAAGTCCTGTCTAGAGTAGTCCATGAGGCTGAAACATCTTAGTTAGCCAGGCTGAAGTTGTTCTGAGCAGTTTTGCGTCCAAAACCAATCTTTAGGTGGTGTTTTGGTGTTTTTTCCGCTTAGTGGTGTTATTATAGTCCTGGAGGAATAATTCTTCTGGATTCCAGACGCCTTTTGGAAACTTCCAAGGTTGCTGTTAGGCATGTTCATTGTTAACTAATAGAAACACAATCCCGAAATCATGTGTAGGAAGGTAGATGAAATTTTTTCTAGAATTAATACTCTATATGACCATTAATATCATGACAAGATTTTAATATATACATATATATGGATGTATGTATATATACATATATACTATTTTATATATATTATATAAAAATTATATCATAAGAAAATCTGTTAAAGAGTCAATCTAAAACCAAAATATTATGAGATTAATGGCAATAAAATAGTCCTTAAATGAGACAAGGGTTTGGATTGCACTTTAATAAACATGCTTGAGTTTACAAGAGAGAGCCACACTTCAACACCAAAGCCAGCGCTAACCTTTAACTAAACTTGGACTGCGAAGAGACCATTTGCATTATATGTATGTAGAGAATAGCAGAAACAAGTATTTGAAAAGATTTATGAAATTTTATTCTGTTGGAAACGTGATATACCAATAGGCCAGTTTATTTCTTATTTTGAGGCATTTTTAATTTATTGGATGATCTGTCCTTTTTCTACAGATGTCTTGTTTGTCCAATGGTCTCAAATTTCTTTAACTGAATACCTTTATTCTCTTGAAAAGACAGAAACAAAACCCTTCCCCAACCATAATTTTGGGGATATTCTCTTTGGAAAATTACAGCTAATTCAATGAAAAGCATTTGTTAGTTTTATAGGTAAATTTAGATTAAATGGCCATGATGCTTAATGAACTATCATCTATTCTAATTAAGAAGTGTCTCTTGTTCAAATAAAATCTTTATCAATTTTGATGGTACCCATAGCTTTTCTTCTCTTGTGGGAACACAAGCAAACTCCTTTCCCAATATAACACATTGCTGTCTTTCATTCTGAGGTCAGTCCATCTTCAAAGTCTATCAGTTGACTTAATTCTGTAGCTTTTTCTACTTTCCAACCTATCCCCAGAGCTGTTATTTCTTTTGTCATTAGAATTTAGAAAATTCACAATTAATAAATCATTATACAGTCTATTTCTGGATGTCTTTATCCCATTTTGTTTATTTTACATATCTTTTAGAGTTTAGTTTGATCTTTCTTTATCTGCCTGCCTTGCAGAATTGTGTGGTATATCTGTAATCTATAGTACACTTTATGTTATAATAAGCAAAAAAAACTGTTCCATTTTCTTAGAGACATTTGCTAGAGCATTATCTTTTTTTTTTATTTGTACAGGTATGCCCATGTTGACAATTACTTCTAGCAAATGTGTGATTACCAAATCAACCTTTCCAAACTCAAAGTAGTTGCCATTGAAAATGGTGTGATGTATATAATTTAATTTTCCAAATTTTCCAAATTGGAACACATCCATCTGCCAGATTTCATCCCATTGAATAACCTTTGGGTTATTCCTACAGATAATGGTGTTTGATCATATAAATAACAAGTAAAACATTTACTTATAAATTTCTTGATTTGTTGCCACATGATGAAGAAAAAACTTCCTAAAAATGTTTGCTATTGACATGATGTTTTTATAATATTATGATGCCTTCAGAACATTTTCAATAAATAACTTACTAGTTTCAGCATTACCTTGTGATAGAGTACCTGGGAGACCCATATGGTATTAGATATGTGTTATGTTTATGGGATGATTCCTATTTCTGATTCTACCTTGTAACCGAACATATAATAAAGTCAGAATTCTCTGTCATCTGATATGAATTTATCAGTTTCAATATTCAAACTAACTCTGTATGCTGCAAATTGGTAACTACATTGACGGGTTCTTTAAAATTCCTTAGTACTATGAGAATAACATATAATTCTTAACTTTGAATAGAATTATGAGGGTTTAGATCCACTTTACATATTTTTTCTGATTTCTAGCATACCTTTCCTGATTTATTTGCATCATTATAGAATATAGGGATTTCAGTTATTGGTGTTTACCATACAATGCTAGGAAGAATGCTGTTAGTTCTCCTTATGAGTTGAATTTTCTTGCTATTTGGATAGTTGTTAATCTTTCTCAAAAATTACTACACGTTTCTTGTCATGGTTTACTTTCTGCTCATAGTTAGTCTACTTCATCATTATTTATTGGTACTACATTTCTGCTGGGTCTATTCTCGCGAATTAACAAAGTCTCAATTTTCCTTATAAAATTATTTTAGAAACTTTTTCCACATTAGTTTTTATTTTTTTACTCAGTGTATGTGATAAAAATATTTATTCTAAGATAATATCTTCCCTAGTCATTAAAATTCCTTTAGGGGAAAGCTTGCAGGTAATATGAACAGAATGCAGGTAAGCTTCAGATTCACATGATCCATATATACCCTCTGTAGTTTCTCTTCAATCAAAGTCAATTCTCTTTTGCCTTTAGCTGATAATTCTCTGGGACTCTTTAAATCCTTGTCATACCTAAGGTTTTATTTAAATTAATGAGTTCGTCAGGTTTTATCCAAATTGTGGACCATAGGTTGGAAATGTCTCTTAGCAATCTTCGCAAGTCATTCATAGTCTACAATTTCTCCTTATTTGCTCCTTTTAGGCTCTAAATTTTTGTAATCCTATTTCATAGCCTAAATAATTAATAAAATCTTCTCTTTTTTTAAGAAGCAATTTGTAATCCACAGGGTAAATCTTTTTTTTTTCATTCAAACATTCTTTCTAAATTATCTATATTTGAATCATCTAATAAGAATTCATCCTGTAATGGCAAACTATAAAAAAATGGCAAAAAAGTAGATTGAGAAAATTGTTTATGTTTTATTTCCAATGGCTTCCATACAAAAGATTGGCACAGGATGGGGTATTTAACATTCCCTGTGGGAGAATTTTCCATTGATATCTCTAAGCAGACAGATTTCCATGAAAGCAAATTTTTCTCTGTTTTTCTTTTAAAAGTATAGTGAAGGAACAATATTTTAAATCAATAACTTTAAGAGACCATCTTTTAGGTAATAGAGAAGGCAATGGACTGCCGGTCTGTAAATAGATTATTAGTAGCTTTATATCTATTAGCATCCTCCATTTTCCAGAATTCTCTTTAATCACAAATACAGGAGAATTCCAGGTGTTTGTTGATTCTTTAATAATGCTGAGTATTTAATTTCTCCTTTAGCAGTTGTTCTAAAGCCTATAGTTTCACTGTTGTTTAAGGTCACTGTGCAACCCATACTGGTTTGTCTGTCAACCATTTGAAAGATCAACAGCTCCTGTGCCATGCTATTGTAAAACTTGACTATTCAGTGAATGCTCTTTATTTTTGGTTTGTTTCTAAGATTAGGGGAATGTTAATCTGAGTGTGTCATTGCTGTAATTAATTATATAATCACAAATCCATTGTTATGTTTCCACATATGATTATAACTTTCTTACTTTTTGACACTATACATTTGACCCACTTCTTGTTCTTTTTTACTCAAAATAAGGTGCTAATACCTAAAAGCTAAATATTTACCTTGTGAAGAGGCCAATTTGGATGCCAAGATTCTGATGCAATTATAGTTACATTTGCACCTGTGTCTACCAGACACTCAATGTACACATCATTTGCTTGTATTTTTAAATCTGGCCTTTGTTAATTTATAGAAGGTTGCCAGAATACTTGCTTTATGGTTTCTCATGAAATTTTTTATTTCTTTTTAGAAACTTTTCTATTATCTAGAGCAATATGGTTTCTTGTAATACGCATTAAGATCTTTAACTGCTCTGGGAAGGAGTTTCCTCTCTGATGGCAGAAAATGATTGAACTGGAAATGGCATAGGGGCCTACAAGAGGCCCTTAAAGAAGATTCCCAATGACAAAGGATTACCTTTATTGTCTCTTGTTGGCCTAAATTTATTAGTCCAATTCCTTTCTTTGTCACACCTTCTCCTAATCCAGAAGGGAGGGTAGTTCTATTTGGTTATGCTTAGAAAAACATCATTTCTAGGAATTTCTAGCTTGCAATCCCTTTTTAAGTTGACTTTTTTTTACAATCTAACACATAACATTTCAGTTTTTCCTCAAACCTCTGAAAAACATCTCTCCAATACAAACATTGTCATGCTCATGAAAATCAATATTGCTTGTATATAAGATCCATTCCTCCAAAAATGCTGTCCTTGCTTTTAATTGTCCAATTATCCTTTTTCATTGAGAATTAGTATTTTTGAAACCAGATATGTTACAATGAGGAGCCACTTGTTCATACTGACCTCCCAGAACTGACATAATCACACAGAATCTGTATTAATTAAATCACTGCTAGGTCCATTAGCTTTAGCTTCTTATTGGTTAACTCTTACATCTTGATTTAACCCATTTCTATTAATTTGTGTAACACCATGTGATCGAGGCCTACCAGGAAAATTTCAGCACATCTATCTCACGCGGCAAGTTCATGGCGTCCCCTGACTTAGTCTTTCTTTCTCCCAGCATTCAGTCTGTTCTTCCTTGCCTACCTAAGCTCTGCCCTATCAACAGACCAAGGCAGTTTCTTTATTCATTAATGCTAATCACAGCACACAGAGGGGACTCCTACATCACAGATATTCAATTATTATTTGTCTAGTTTCTGAATGTGATATCATTCTATTTATTGCTGATGTCAATCTTTGTAAGAAATCCACAAAGTCTTTTTTTGAACCCTGTATACAGTTAGTAAATGACTCAATTTTCTTTTCAACTTCTCCAATTCAGTACCAATCATTTGAAGATGCTGCACAACATAAATCCAGGGCATGGACATTATATAAAGATTACTTTTCTACAGTAGCTTAATCTCCTTTAAAAAGTTGATCTTGGGAGATATCCTTACCTCTAACTTTACTCTGTTGTTCAATAGTCTTAGGCTCTTCTTTGAACCATATATTCCATTCTAATTGTGGACAAGGCTCTAAAACTGCTTTAACTGAGTCTATCCAATATTTATGGGAAATGATATTACAAACTGACCATGATTTTAATATTTGCTTTACAAAAAGTGAATGCATACCCTATGAGACTATCACTTCCTTGAATCTCATTAATTCTAACATTGACATAGGAGTCCAGTTAGCTCTTTCAGAGTCTCTATCATTTGTCAGTTCCAGTATGGTTACTAGATATATTAAGTCTGTTTGTTTTAAAAACTGTAAGCTGTTTCTCTCTAATGTTATAATGCAATGCTGAAATTGGTTCTACATTAAATTCCTCTGTCTGGACATGACTATCTCTATAATCTGTTTTATTAAGTTTTTCGAAGGCCTATATTTTGTCAGTCAAACCAATCAACTGTTTAAGAGACTAACCAAAAATTATCAAAATGACAGCAAGGATTGTCAGATGATAATTAACAGTATGTCAATTCTCGTTAAGTTGATTATGCCTTTATTTAATTGTACTACTTTTAAATCAAACATTATGCAATCATTCAGAGACCTAACTTTCTCTATTGCAATTGTGTCTTCCATTTTTTAATGTGTGAAAGAAACTCTCCCTTTTAACTAATTCCTCCTTTAAGTATTTCCAATTTTCTTAACAAATCTGCTGCTACTGCTGCTGAAGATGTGGGGTTTACTTCTGCTGGTTAGAACAGTAAAAGCCTGGCTGGATTTCAACACACCCCCCTAGTTTGGCAGCAGCCCATGAAAGGGGTTCAGGGAAAGCCCATCAGGAGAGCAGAAAGGACAGACTAGCTAATTGGGTGGTGCATATCTTGCCTATGATGGTGGCGGTAAAGCTATAGGCAAACAGCATCTTAGTGAATTCATAACCCTATTTTGGGTGCCAGAGATAGAAAAAATAATTAAAAACCCAGAGACAGGTATTTGGGTTTGAGCTGAAGATAAGAGAAGCAAAGCAGCTAAGCACTAGAAAATTCTTGCCTCTATGAAACCTTGAAACTAAAATATGTGTGTTTCTGTCTCATCCTACCTTATACTCCTCCTTAGTGCTGGTATTAAAGGTGTGAACCACCACCACCTAGACCCTATGTATAACTAGTGTGGCTTCTGGAATTAAAGATGTGTGCCACCACTGCCTTGCCTATATGGCAGACTAATGTGGCTCTCTTTGCACTCTGATCTTCAAAGAAGCTTTACTTATTAACACAAATGAAATATTGTTATACATTGAAAAACAAAATTAATATAAATCTCCACTACAGTCTGAGCTTATGTGTATTTGCCAAAAGAAAGGACTACCACCTCACTCCCCAGATGGTTTACCAGATGACATGATTAAAGCCACTCACAGATTCAGAATACAGTGTGGAGAAGATCGCTTTAAATGATTTGGCATGTGTGGCACAGACCTGAGCAGTGCTGATCATAATCATAAAGACTCAGTCCTCAGTATCATAAAAACTAACATTGAAATCCTAGGAGATAAAAATCCCTAAAGATTAAAATTTCTAAAGATCAGGGTATCAAAAGTTGCAATCTTGAGAACTTAATCTTTTAATCCTAAGAGTCCAAATCTCGAAAACCAAACTGCACATTTTTTTTTAAGCTATATAAGGTGTAGAAAGCCAAATCCTGTGGGAAGGATTACTGCATTTTCAATTGTGGAAAATTATTCAATCTTATGCTGCTTTTACTCCTTCATGCAGAAGACCATGTCTCACTTCAAAAAAGCATCTCATGCAAGAATGAAAACAAATGGGCAAGCTCAGTGACCTTGTGAACCACATTCTTGCTGATGAGGATATTTGGCCAGAGTTTCCAAACACAATAGCTAGTGAAACGTAAAATTTTCTTATAAAATTGAGTGTGGAAGAAAGGCGTTTTATGTCACTAAAATAAGTATAAAACGCATCACATATTGTGCCTTAAACAATGGGAGGCACTTCTAAAATTGCCTCCAGTATTATTTTTAATTGAATAGGCAAAATGAATATCTTCTTTTAATCTCAAAAAGGGACATAATAAATACTTGAAATTGGTGGATTGTTGAAGATTTAATAGAATAATCAAACCACAATGATAGATTTGAAATTAGTTTAAGTTAAGGTTTCTCACAGTAAATTTAAAAACATACGCAATACGGTTTATTTACTCAAATTAGCCTAATATATTTGTTCGAAATTTCAGAATTGAAATTGGCCACATTATGATAATGACTGATGAATGAATGCATAGATAGATAGATAGATAGATAGATAGATAGATAGATAGATAGATAGACAGACAGGCAGGCAGACAGATAGATAAATGTTATTTGGTCTTATTGAGGACATATAATACGATAGTGACTCAAAAGTCAATAAATATCAAATCAAAATAATTGATGTCTTCTAATTTATTCCTTCTACCTTAGGAAGTTTAAATATATATTGAATTAACTGAAATCACACTGGCCATAATAAATCAGCTAAATTGCTGATTTGTAAAAAACATAATCACTTGTGCATTAGAAGACATCCATAAAATTATAGGTTTTGTTTTTTATACTTCTTAGTATGTATGTATGCACACATGTGTGTTCCATGCCACCAGTAGAGGTCATATGTCAACTTTCAAGATTCATTTTTTTCATTCAACTACACATATTGTAAAGAAGAAACTCATGTCATTCAATTTGGTGACAGTGTCCTTAATTTTTGGGTAATCTCACAATCCCACAATATTTTTCTTATTTGTAGTATTATACATTATTATTAGTGTTATATTTATCACTATTATTTCTGCCGAATTTTTCTTAAAAGTGACAGTAGACCAAACAGCTAAAATTAACCTTCAATATAGAACATATGAAATATGAATTAGGAATGTTGATATGTCAGTCAAATAACAGGCAAACGTCAAATAGAGTAGCACCAAATGAGGATCTTGTAGTTCAGTGGTAAAGCACTTGTGTAACATTTGCAATGTTCTGATTTGGATCTCCAGTCCTGAAAAACTAAAATAAGATGAAACAGAGTCAAATAGAATATAAACATTAAGTCAGAGACATGCTGTGGCTTAATGCAAAAGTCAAATGTGTATAACATTAAAATTGTACTACATCCTGTGTAGTATCTACTTATCTTCCTTAAAATTACAGAGAATTTCTAGAAGAAGTTTTGCATGTCAATTTTCTTTTTTTCTATTCTTTTCTGTTTCTAGTTTTTTCATTCTTTTCAGTTGCCAGAATTATAACTTATTACTTCATATGCTATATCCTTCACATTATATAATTTCCAGTATTGGAGGAAAATGTCTGAGAAGATTTGCATAAAGTTCTAATTTGCAAAAAATCATATTTCTGCAAGAAAAGTTTTATCTCTTTATATTTGTTATACTTGGGCAATTATTATTGTACAAATGATAGTTTAAGCTTGTAGGCACAGATGTTGTTATCCCTTTCAATGGAGAAAGAGACTTAACAAAGTGTTAGGAACTGCTTTTACATGCTTTGTGCATAAATTGCTTACTAAGATATGTGTACATCCTTTTAAAGCAATTGTCAATAATTTATAAAAATTTGGGGATATTTAAACTGTATAAATTTTCTTTTTTGGGTATTTCAAAGGATGAGAATATGATGTTTAGAGTTATGTGTCTCAGTGTTATGAACTAAATAGAAATTTAAGGAATCATAGTAAACATTATCTCTTTTTCTAGGGAAATTCTAAACTTGGAATTATAAGAAATTTTGTCCAAGAAACAGTATAAATAGAAAAGACAATTACATCACAGAGTCCAGGAAAGAGGAAAAATGCTAAGATATATTAAGAGAAACATCAAAGAGGCACGTAGAAATTAGGAAGATTTATATTATATTATATCAGATAAGAAAATGGTAAATTAGGTAGAAATAGAGAGGGATAATTTCTAATTAGAGAATCTGATTAGGCAAAATTATTAGTACATGATTATATAAAGTAATGTTTAACTTAGAATTCTGCTAAATTTAAAACTCCATGGAGGGATATTCTTAGTTTTTGAGTGCACAGAAATTAAGTAACTGCAAAAATCAAGTAAACAACTAGTCCATTAACTACACAAAAAAGAAATGTAGTCATATGTATGTCACAAATTATGTAAATATATATATATATATATATACTTAAATATTATAAAGAATAGGTTTTGTTTAAAATGTTTATCTAGAATAGTATAAAGATAAAAATTAACTTTTCTTAAAAATAATTTGTGAAATCAATTTTATGTCATACTCAATCAAATTTATTAAATGGTTTCAACATTATACAAACTTTTCATCAGAGTAAAAATACAACTAGTAAATAATTTATTTTAAGATTTTCTTATAATATTTATATAGTCACATAATTAAGAAAAGTAAATAAATAGAGTCTGTTTCATACATGTTAATGCAATAGTCCCAAAACTTTGGATCCCATTGTAGTCTGGCTGCCTTCATAATACATTCAAATCTTCTACTACAGCAAGACGAAGCTTAGTTGCTTTTGAGAATTCAAGAATGTTTTCCTATTTTAAGATGTTAGACATGCCTACCTGTAGTTGGAGGAATGGCGGACTGTGTCCCACCGTCCAGCTAGCTTAGCCCCTAAAATAACGACACAGAAATTTTATTAATTTAAATACTCCCTGGCCCATTATATCCAACTCCTTATTGATTAATTCTTATATATTTGTTTAACACATTAATAATGTGTATTGCCACTTGACTGTGGCTTACCGGCATGAGTCTAACCAACGTCCGCCTCGGAGAGGAGAGCCATGGCGTCTGCCACACTACCCTTCTTCCTCCCAGAATTCTGTTCTGTCTATTCCGCCCACCTAAGGGATGCCTTATCAAAAGGCCAAGGCAGTTTTCTTTATTCAACCAATGAAAGAAACACACAGAAAGAAGACCCTTCTACACCTACCACTTATGGAACATTATAGAGTAGGGGGCAAGAAGAATTCCAAAACCAGAGTTTGGGGAAGTCTGATGTGATTGTGTACCAGAAGCTACAACCATAAAGTCAAAAATAACAACACCAATAGAATAGACATACCACAGTGGATGAGGAAATTCCCATGAGGCCTTGAACACACACAAAGAACTCAGGCAACTGGGGACAGCTAGAAGAAGGAGAGGTGGTCTTTCCTAGGGAAGAGGAAGCTAATTGATTTTTCAGAAGGTCATTCCTGAAAATGTACATACAAATAACATTCTAAAGATTAAACATGCTATACTAATTATATATATGCAATAGAGATTAGTGAAAATAGAGATCATGATTGTGAAGGACAGTATGAAGGATAAGTGGGGGGTTCAGACAGAGGAGAGGGAAGGGAGACATACTTTAATAAAAAACATTAAAATTTGTCAAGTTATTACACTGCAAATAATATGAATTCAGATTTTCTGCTTGTGTCTAAGTGCCAAGTGACTTTATCTAAGGCATTTGCTCTTTTTTTAAAATTGATCATCACAGAAATTGTCACATGAGGAGGAATAGGGATACTTTACAGAAATCTTTAATACAGTATAGGATGGATTAAGTCACTAATCCCAAATGACCCAAATAACAAAGAAACAATTTTTTTCAAGTAGTATTAACATGTGTCCAGAATTTATGGTGAGTATTAATTATTAAAAAATGCTTTCCATCTATATTTTCTGATACTATACCATACAAAGAGACACACTTGCTTTGTTCTCTGGGTCAGGAACACAGAGAAGATTATCATTTAAAATTATGTTTATACATTAATTTAGTTGTAAAACTTGATTGCATAAAAAATCTAAGGCAAGTAAGTTTGGTCATTGCATTGAAGATAGTTTAAACAAGCAGGTGATTACATAGTAGTAAGACTTAGTAGATCTTAACTCTTAAAGTGACCTCAAAATCTGTTATTAACTCTGGCTTTGAGGTTCAACAAAATTTATAATCTCTTTTAATGTAGGAGATATTTTCAATCTGCAGTGTTACTATAAAAATTATTGTTCAAACATATGGGCTATATTTTACTTTAAAATAATTATAACATGTATCATTATTTTTGATGTACACTAATCATTATACTCTCTGTAGATTTATAGAATGCTAAATTTATTCCCTTTGAAATCAAGAAAAAGATAATTCATTGTGTCTTCTATAAATAAAATAAATAAAACAAACAACATACAGGATTAAAAGTAGTTTGTTATCTAATAAGAAAATAAGAAATCATGGATTCTGAAAGAATCTGCATATACATTATTAATGTTAATAATGTTCCTGCAAAGCGTGGTACAGGAGCATAGGAGTTCTATTAAATTTTTACATTTATAACAAGAATGAAATAAAAAAAAATATTTACAATATAAGTTTAATAGCATGCCAAACATTAAGATTTTTTAATAAGACTGATAAAATTATTTTGATTTCTATTTAAGTAAAAAATGTGAAGCATAATTAACAGAAATTAAAGGAGTAATAATTAATTGGGACCTATAACATGTTAGATGAAGTAAAAAAAAACAAGACAAATTCCTTACCTTGATCAATTTCAACATTCTCACCAACACACTTAGAATTTACATTGTATCAGTTTTTGTAATTTTTTCAAGATGATTGAAAAAAAATCACACAATTTTAATAATATCTAAGACATGCATGTTTATTATTACAGGTGGTAAACCTGATCTGCCAGATGTTATTTTAAATCTATGTGAAATACTTTGTATTTAAAAATACATAGAACTTTGATGAAATAAAAAATCCCAGTGATGTGTATGAATTTTTTTAACCAAAGTTGCTCTACAGGAAGGAAATTATAGACTTTTAAACAAATTCTACTGTGTTTTCAGATTTCAATGTGAAGAGAGGGAACATTTAAAAAGTACTTCAATTATATAAAATATATTCTGTTTGATAATAGATTAAACATGAAAAGGCAAGGAAATATTTACTTGGTTACAAGATGTCAGTAAATTATGATTCATCTTGTAACGGAGGGAAGGGGAGAACCCTGCCATTGTTATGACATAGCACATAAACATGACTAAGAAAAGAACCAAAATTAGTTTATGTTTTCAGAAAAGCACAGAGAGGAAGGGAAGAAGTTGGTAATATAAATCAAATTCTGTGTGTTTCAATGCACTGAGACAATACTATAATTTTATTTGACAAGAATGTGGAATAGCTCTCAAATGACTAATTAACCCAAATTAATAAAGTCAAAACTATTTCATGCAATTATAGTTGGAGAGAAATTTATGTGGTTGAAGAGTTAGTAAAAAGGTATTTTATATTCTATATCTGGTCATCTTTTACTATTTGAAGTGTGTGTGTACACACACATGCACACATGTATACACATACACACACGTTTTTGAAGAAAGGGTTCCTCTATGTAGCCCTGGCTGTCATGGAACTTGCTTTGTAGACCAGGATGACTCTGAGCTCACAGAGATCACCGGCCTCTACTTCCATGTGCTGGTTTTAAAGGAGTGTGCTACCACCACCAGGCAATATGTATATATTTTTATATTTTGTAACAAAATAAATTTCAACATTAAGATTTAAAAAGAGGCAGGAATAAACACTACTGTCAAGGAAAATAGTTATAATTTTGTAGTAGGAAATCTCTGAATGAGAAAACAAATCCTGTAAAGACATAAAGATATAGTATTAACTGTACTAAAATGAGAAACTGCTTAAATACAATAAAACAAAATAAAGATAATGCTGAAAGACCTGGATAAATCCAGATCCCCCTAACAGGAAAATAGAGCCAAAAATCTAACAGGAAGAAAGATTCAGAAATCTAAGGTTAACCATTTCCAGGGTTCCAGGAACTATCTGAAGATAAAGGTGGATTGTAATCTTGAGAGACAAAGAGATTCCCCCTAGTAATTGTCACCCCCTAGTAATTATCACCAGAATAGGAACTAGCTGATTATGATCTTTGAGAATGATCTTGAGAGGCAGGGAATTGCCCCTTTGTAATCCTCACTGGAATTTTCGGACATCCTCCCTGTCCCCCCTTTCGGATTACTGGGCTATGTGGTTTCTTCCTATAAAAACTACTTCTCCTGGTCACTCGAGGTCGAACTCTTCCCCTGTGTGGGTTATGAGTCTCGGCCCCAGTGCACTGGTCCCCGTCTTGTCGTCTTGTCATTAAACCTCGTGTGATTGCAGCAAGGACGGTCTCTCGTGAGTTACTGGGGGGATTCGCCTCTTCCCGAGGCTCGAGTGAGAGTCTCCCCAAATCAGGGGTCTTTCAATGCTAATATAATGTTTAGTAACCTTAATCAAGGAAATCAAAGATTTTTACAGAAAACCATACTTTTAGATCTGAAGAAAAAGCATTTACAATAAGATATGCTCATTTCATTGTATCAAAGCAATGTGAAACCTCATGGGAGATGTCAAAAAGACATGAAATCCAACTGAAGATATTTATATTGATAAATGTTGCCAAAGTTTAACAATAGAAGAAATAGACCAATGTAATACTATTCTACAATGTATAAAATTGTTATCTATGAATCCATTCTACTATAAAGTACATATGGTTTAATACAAAGTTTGGTAAGCACAAAATTTGTTCATAAAAGTAACAGATATCTGTGTAATGTTCACATCTTGTCTGCCAGATATGCAGCATAACTCACAAGTCTTTAAATTTTGGGAAACACTATGAAGCACCTTTCCAAGGGAATCATTATGGAAATTAAGTTGATAAAAGAATTAACTTCTCTTAAATTTGAACAACCCTGCTTCGGCATTGTGACCAGGCTAGACATCATCGAGGTAAGTCAACCTAAGTGTGTGCACACACCTTGAAAGGGTGTGATGAATTTTGTTTTTGCTTCCATTTCCATAGTCTTTTTTCCTAAAGCTATTATTGCATATAATCATGAGAAAGATCTGGAAAATTCAAACTAAGGGACATAGTATCAAATAACTGCTCTTTTTATACCTCTGGATATAATCACAAATGAGAAAAGTCAGAAAGTAGGGTTTCCATATGTGGTGTTTAAAGGAACACAATGACTAAATATGATGTTGTAATTTGGATGAGATCCAGTACCATTTTATAATACTTAGAGAGAAAAATTCCATAATGTTTAATTATATGTTTGGGGAATGACAAAGAACTACAATTGTAGTACCTTTATTGTCACATTATCAGAGACCAAGGCATAAGGAAACCTTTAAAAGCAAAAGAGGAATAAATTACTAAAAATACAATACTAGCTGTTAGAGATCCGTTAGGCATTGGTTCTTGCACATTAGTGGTCATAGCATTGCTAGACAAGTGTTCTCTCCATAGATGCTTCTCTAAACTGCTGACTTCTTTTCAAAACCTGAAAAAGTAAACCTGTTACAGAAACTTATACATACATTAGAAGTATTCAAAACATGAGGTGTGGGTGTAATGAAAGTAAGTCTCTTTAGGATATTAAAAAATCATTAGCAAAGTTCCTGTCTTAGATAAACATGAGCACCATCTAATATTAGCATCCCAGTTAATTTTATCTGACTCTGTTATGAATTATTCATTTTGTTTGAAGCACAATTAATAAAAACTCAGAGACAGATATTGTGGTTCAACCTGAAGACCAGAAAAGTAAAGTGGCCAGCCACTGGCTCTTACCTTGATCTCAGTATGAAAATGGTGATCCTGCCTCCAAGAAACCTCAGAATGAGACTGAGACTGAGAGCTGTCTCCTACAGTTCTATAATTCTCTCTAGGGTATGCACCACTAGGATTAAAAGCATGCACCACCCAGTTTCTATGGCAGCTAGTATAGCTACTGGGATTAAAATAGTGTGCTACCACTGCCTGGTCTGTAAGTGTGGGGCTGTATTACTCTCTGATGTTCAGATTAGCTTTATTTATTAAAATACAAATTAAATGTCACTACACTTGGTCTTATCAACTTTTACACCTGAGCAAGGCATGGTGGTTCATTTGTATAGTCATAGTACTTAAAAGGTAAATAAAAGGTGACTGGATCTAATTTAAGTTCAGTCTGAGATACAAACTACCTTACAAGACAGTCTACTCTATATATCTGTAACTATGACTGTTGAAATATAAAGTATGAAGTTTTATGATTAAATTAATTTATAATATTGTTATATTAGTTGTGATAAATACTGTATCTCATATAACAAAGATTTAAATAGCTTCTTAAACTAGAGGGTGTATGCATAACCACTTACTATTTTCTTGTAAATTAAAAATATTTTATAATAAGTTTACTGTAAGTGGTGTCCATGATACCATGTATATAAAATAAGTTAAAATGAACTGTAATATTTTTTATGCAATGTTGAATGCTAAGTATAAAGGAGAAAAAGAGTAATATTCTTCAAGCTAGTAATTTTGTGTAAAGGGTAGAGAGCAAGTGGGCGATGGAATGAACTAGCCCACTTGGATATAGGTAATAATTTTTTTATCTTTTAAATATTTATTTAGATTTTCTATATTTATTTATATTTCTGTGTGTGTGTATTTTGACGTGTTCATGTGGCTTCCACTTGCACACCTTTGTGACTGTGCATGGTGCCTTGTGTATGTGTGTGTATTATGTCAGTGGATAATTTGTAGGAGTTAATTCTCTCTTCCTGTAATAGTGTTTTCCAAGGATTGAACAGGTGTCATCAAGGCTTAGCCCAAACTTTCTATCCACTTAGTCATCTCACCAGCTGATGATTTCTTTTGACCTCCATAGTAGTAACATTATTTGTTTCACAGTAAATTAATTCGCTGTATTTTTTGTATACCTCTCTATGTTTTTGTCTTAATTAAATGTAGGGTATACACAATGACTTCACACACATACACACACACACACATATACACACACACATTGTAAAAATGCAGTCAAAATAGTAAAATAAGGCTACATAGACAGTGGATAAACTTGGCAAACACTATGATTCTAGTTCACACAGTTGTATAAGTAATATGGATACTACTCTGCCTGTGATTTTCTCTTCTAAAACATTTCCTGCCTAATTCTGAGAAAACATAAAAAGAAAGCTAAAATAGATAGACATTTAAAAAATGTGCTAATGGTACTTTTTGGTTGAATATCT
Source organism: Myodes glareolus (assembly GCF_982192425.1). NCBI lineage: Eukaryota > Metazoa > Chordata > Mammalia > Rodentia > Cricetidae > Myodes > Myodes glareolus. The sequence continues at coordinate 119,010,120 of NC_142026.1, read as the reverse complement.
ACCTATCTTTCATCTTCATGTCTCTCTGTCATCTCTCCATTCATGTACAAAGTATGATGCATCCCTGAGGTCTGGTAAGATTCTAGCAGAAGATTTCTATCTGTGATGATGTATCTGAACTTTTCCAGACATTATATCATTAGCATCAGAGGGCTGTGTGAGGAAGAGAACTTACAAAATTTCTTGCAGAATAATTCTGCCTTCTCACTCAAAAGCTACAACTTGAGGGTATGCCACACAAGGGACCGATAAGTTTATAAAATGCCGTTCTGGAAACGACCTCAGGTTGAAGAGGCAGAGATTATCTAAATTGAGTTTAAGACTGCTGTATTAAAATTGGAATAAGATTCATTGCATAATTTTGTCAAGACATGGAAGTTTCAACTTATGTGTTAACAAAATCTTTTGCTTGTATACATTAAATTCATCTCATTAAAATTGATTATATTACATACAATAAAAGATATTTTGACTTAATATGTTAACTTGGATATATTGATTTAAGATAGCATGCACAGATAGAAAATTTCAAAGGGAACAGTCAATGGTGAATATTTAATTTTCTTTTTTCAGAAAACATACACATGAGAAAAATCTCATAATATTGGCTTCATATTTAGTTACTTTTAAATACAAACAAATCTGAAGAATTATAACAATTTTGTCATAGATCTATATACTTATAGATATTTGCAGTTTCTGTGTTTTAAAATCATTTTGTGTCATAATTCATTTGCCAGGATAAATTGTTTTTAGCAACTTAGATTTGCCCAATCTTCCCAAAGCTTTATCATTTTGAAAGTTAGTATTCATTAAATTCAAGATAACCTAAATTTTTTGTTATATTGTGTGTGTGTGTGTGTGTGTGTGTGTGTGTGTGTGTGTGTATGTGTGTGTGTGTGTGTGAGAGAGAGACTTATGGCTAAATCTCAAACTTATTTGGAATTCATTAAAAATTAAATTTAAGAAGCTAGTGTCTCTTGCCATGATTCATGGTCTAATGAACACCAAACAGATTTAGTGTGTTAGGAGAATAGAAAGTTTTAAAAGATTTACTTTAACCTGAATCTCAGTTGGTCACAGTTTTCAAAGCAGCAGTGTCATCGACTCAGGCAGATTTATTTCCCCACAATTGTGGGGAAAGGTTTTAGATTGTGTTTATAAACTTGCCTGCACACAGATATACTAAGATATGAAAACAGATAAGATTGTCCAAGAACAGGAAATAAGAATTAGCAAAAAAAATCTAGGGTCAAGGCTATGAAGAACTCAGCAAAATGGATACATAGTTGAAGTAGGAAAAGAGCAATAGTTGCAGACAACTGGATATCTGATAAACTAAGATAAATTATTTTGAGAAAGAGGAAGACACATTCCAAACCTGAAGTTAGGAGTTCAAATATGACTAGAGCTAAAAAGCAATCTCTCAATTTAGCCACGTGATGTTCTTGACAATTGAAGTGAGAATATGTTCAATGCCCTCACAAAGTATTTAACCAGGTGGTGAAAGATTGGAAAAATAGTGAGAGTTAAGGAAATTGAGCTATCAATATCCATGAGAATACAATCTATCACGTGTACATTTTTAGAGTGGCGATTAGCAGAAAGGGTCATGTGGGTCATTCCTGACCAAATGGTGATAAGCAAAGAAAATGTTTCCTCTATATGTGTGTTCAGGAAAACTAGACAGATGCAATTCTGAAAGGTTCATTGACAATATCTATAATCTTTTTCTAACATGACAAGGTCATATGCTGTGGATTGGTCTTTGTAATAGGAACAAATAGTGCTGAAGTCTACCCACCAGTGAGGGAAGGAACCAACATAATTTTCTGAGAAGTTAAGGCAAGTTTTGATGAGACAAAATATGGTCTAGACTAGGTTGAAATCTGTTTGAGATTTGACACATATTTTACTAGATTTCTTCTATTAGATTCTTTTCTAAATATTTAGGGTTCTCAAGCAAGCAAAAAGAAAACAGCTCTTTTATCCAAAGTAGAAATGTGTGGATAATTTTAAGAAAAGTTTATTAGAACTGATGATAAACTTTTAACATATATAAAGAAGACAATGGAGACTAAAATTAGGAGGAGATGGTAAAATTGTTGTATTTAAAATTAACATTAAATACTGAAAAGATAAAACATCCTCAAACCCTCTTACTATTTCACATATGAGGATATATTCTTATTAGCTTAATATTTTCAGAACGTTGTTGCAAAACTCATTACTATTCAAATATCTCTGCTCCATTCCATTTAGATGGTGCCCAAATACAACTTACGCCATTATTTGAGCAGATGTATCCATACAATACTATTGTAGATTTTTATCCATTGAAGTGAAAATTTACATTCATGAAACATGTCCAACACTGCCTGGTGTTTAACAAGTAGGGCATGCATGGGTGTGGGGCTGCTAAAATGGAAGGAAGAGCTGCTGAAATATTTTCTGTAGAGAAATTTCTGTCAGTCAAGAGGAAGATGCCAACAAGTATTAGAATCAAACACTGTTGTTGTGGATGTCATTTTAAAGATTAGCTTTTTGCTAGTACTGAGAGCTGAACTAAAAGTCATAATATTGCTAAAATAATGTTTGATTTGGAGCAGCCCTTCTTAATTTGCTACTATTCTCTCAGTTGGGGCATTGATCATGGTATAATTGCAGCTCCTTTTGCTTCCGATTGTGTGTTCCCATTCATTTTTTTCCATAGGCAGCTTTCAGCCTCATGGATAATTATGTCTAATTTCATGAGTCTCAGATTCAGATTGTGATGACTAAATGGGATCTTTTGTTTTTTCATGCTTTGCTCCCTGCTTACTCTCCCCCATGAATCAAAAATTTTGACAGAAAATTAGCTATTTATTTTTAAAACGTATTATTTTATATAATAAACCTAATAAATTTTACGATCTGGTGAAAATATTATTTTTTTAGAAAGCATTGGTCACTAACTCTGCTTTCATGCTAGAAGGCAGATTCATTGTAATATTTCTAATACTGTTTATTAACGTGATATCAGATGTTTACGTAGCTTTGAAAGAGACAAATGTGCAGGACATTGTTAAATAGTTCCCTGGATGAAAGCTGCTAGCTGCTCAGTCTTCATAAAACCAATCACAAGACACATATTTAGAGAAGAAATATCCACACACATATGAATTTAGTGCCTATGCCATTCTATAAAATTACTGTCAAAATGCAAGATGAGAATTACCAGAAAAATACATCAAAATTATTACGTGATTTTTTTTTCTTTTGAAAAAATTAGTTATCACTCTCAGGCCCCTCTGCAGTCAGCACAGAGCTTCCTGGAAGCTAGGACAGCAGGAGCCAGCTAATGAGGCAAGTCACCCTTTATCATCACTGTGCTTAGCCTGATTTAGTTATCTGAATCAAAATGACAGACTCAGGAGGAAGGCTCCTGGGAACTTGACTGAAAATGTTATGTTGATGTAACCATGCATTGATCAGTCTGGTGGAGTGGTTCTTAGTCTCCATGCCAACAAGAAAAAGAAACAAAAATTACTGGGTTAAAGGGAGTGCTTTAGGAAAACGGATATTGGGCAAGATATTTTTGTTAGAAACAGGCTGAGTTAAACATTGAAATAAGCTTCATGCCCTGACCAACTCAGGGCTTCTCAACACATAAGAGGTTTTATAAAGTAATTTCAGCTTGTCAGGAATGATTTTCCTCTTTCCCTTTAGGATTACTTATAACTTTAGCTTTTGCAACTATAACCCGCGTTATTGGCAGCCTATTAACTTGATTCCACTCTGAAAGCTGAAAGAATTAACTCTTTCATTCCTTCCCAGAATCCACTGTGAACAGCTCTTTTTTTAAGTGCATTTAACAGGTATGTGGTTAAGAGACTTGATAGCGGTGTGCTGAAAATAATAAAAGATTCAAATCACCTAAGGGTAATATGAGGTATTAACAAATTCCTGTGACTTTGCTCTTCATTAGGAGAAAGGTTTACTTTTATTTATTTTAATTTTTAAGTCAGGGGGTTAGATTATTTTCTTCTAATGGAGTAACTAGTTGTTAAGGGTGCATTAAAAGCCATCTATTCAGAAGAAATTGTCTTTCTAAAGGTAGACCAATTCATCATACAAACCCTATTCCATCCAAGATAGTAATAGGGAAGAAGATTGATACCCGGGAGGATTGTGAAGTGTTTGACATACAGATTTCTATCATGGGGCATGAACAGAACAAAGATACACCCATACAATTCTTCCATTTGACATAATGGGTTTATTCTCATGAGTAGAAATACACAAAACATCGCTAACTACATTCCTTAAGTTATTTAGGTTAATTTGGTTATCATATTATTAATTAACACTTTTCAGAAATGACCCAATTTATTGCTAAAAAATTCCAAACCTCTTACTTCTGAGTCTTTTCAACCGTCTCTCCACGTCGCCAAAACAAGTGCCCAGCTGCATAAACGAATGAAATAAGAGCCTGCAAGGAGCCAAAATCCTAATTTTAACCACATGTTGGATAGTAAGAGAATTTATCTGTTGCTTCCAAGGATTTTTCTTTCCATTTAATGGGAACACTGCTTTGGTGGTGATTTTTTCCCCTCTTTTGGGATTTTAGTATTTAATCCATTCTGAGCATAGTTACAATGTTAAGTACTTGTAGCTGTCTTATTACTACCTTGTGGTTGTTTTTACGATAAATGTTCCCTGTCGGCTAATGTTTTGAACACTTGGATGGCTGTTATTTTGGGGTGGTTATAGAATTTTTAGAATGTTGATCCTTGATGGAGACAGTACATCACTCAGGGCAGGATTTGAGGTTTGTGCAGCCTCACTAAATTTCCTATTGTACTTTTCTGCTTCCTGAATGCGAATGAAAAGTGATCAGCTGACAGCCACACCTGCTGCCACACCTCCATGTTGTAAAGGACTCTATCCCTTTGGCAGTGTAAGCTAAAGCAAACTGTTCCTTCTTTAAGGTGCTTTTGTTAGGGTATTTTATCACAATAGAAAAGCAGCAAATACAAGTTACCTTCTAGACATACTCCACAATAGGAACTTAGAGGCTGTGATTTTCAAGCTTTTTGCAATGCAGAGATGTCCAACCACTCTCTAGAGAGCTCAAAAAGTATTCTGGACATGTTCTACACAAAATAAGGCACAGGGTTAGGGAGCTTGATTTATGCCGCTCTACATCCTTATCTAGAACACATGTGTTTTTGATGGCCTGAAGCCCAGATACTTGTTACCAATAACATCTACATGCAATAAAAAACTAGTCCCTATATCACATTTTAGGTGGATCATTACCAGACCAGACCAGCGACATCCTATCAGGCTATTCTAGATAACTTAATCTTTCAAAGGATTGTTCACAATCTATCATTCCTATTATATATTCATTGTTAATAATGTCCTTAAGATTTTTAAACATAGTGCTTCTTTGCCTCATACTCTCTTTATGAAGTTCCACTGCTATTGTCACCTCAGCACAGTAGAATGTCTATTATCTACTCAGTTAAAACATGTTTAATGAGACAATCTGGTTGGCAACTGTACAAAAAAGAAAAAAAAAAAGAAAAAAGAAAAAAAAAAAGAAATTCTTCCGGAAGGAGTTATGTACTAATTAATTGACTTGAGAACCTCACATAGAAAGGAAAAGTACAACAGCAGAAAAAATAAAATAAATTACTTTCTTGAACCCTCTCCCAAATACCAGCACAACAAAGAAAACTCAAAGAAAATATCAAAGCAATCCAGTGAGCTGTGAAGGAGAATGCCTTTCCTGGGTGAAGAGAACACAATACAATGACAGGATCTCCCTTTTGAGGCAGTCACCTACAGATCTGCTCCTGAAGAAGATGGTCAATTAGCAAAGAGAGGAGGCACAGTCCTGCAGCCCCAGTAATCCACTGTGATCTTGCTAGGAAGCATTCTCTCTAACAAATCACTGAATATTGAAATTTAAAATTTATTCATTTTCTTGTCTGCAAATAGTACAGGCGAATATGGTCTTTCATTTAAAAGAGGTCTTTTGCTTAAATTATTTTTATTTATTGATTGATTGCTTTATAAATAATACCATTCAAAATTTCCACTTCCTCCCCTCCTCCCACTTCCCTCCCACTCTTCCTTCCCCCTCCCCCTCCAGTCCTAAGAGAGGGCAAGGTACCCTGCCCTGTGGGAAGTCCAAGTCCCCCTACCCCCCATACAGGCTTAGGAAGGTATGCATCCAAATAGACTAGGATCCCAAAAAGTTAGTACATGTAGTAGAGACAAATCCCAGTGCCATTATCATTGACTTCTCAGTCTGCCCCAATTGTCAGCCACCTTCAGAGGGTCCAGTTTGATTCCATGCCCATTCAGTCTCAGTCCAGCTGGCTTTGGTGAGCTACCTTTAGATCAGGCACACTGTCTCAGTGGGTGAACCAACCCCCCGTGGTCCTGACTTCCTTGTTCTTATTCTCCTTCCTTCTGATCTACAACTGGATCTTGGGAGCTCAGTACGTTGCTCTGATGAGGGTCTCTGTCTCCATCAATCACCGGATGAACTATGTAGCCAGAAGCTGGAAATAACCTGGATGCCCCTCAGTGGAAGAATGGATAAAGAAAGTGTAGTACATCTACACATTAGAGTACTACTCAGCGGTAAAAAAAAAAAAAACAAAAAACAACAACAACAAAAAAAAAAAACCAATGACATCTTGAATTTTGCAACAAATGGATTTAAATAGAAAACAATATCCTGAGTGAAGTAACCCAGACCCAAAAAATACGAATATGGTATGTACTCACTCATTAGTGGATTCAAGACATAAACAAAGGACATTGATCCTATAGTTTGCGATCCTAGAAAAGCAAAGTAATAAGGTGAACCCTAAGAAAAACATATATAGTTCCTCCTGGAAATTAGAAGCAGACAAGATCGCCAGGTAAAAGTTGGGAGCATGGGGGCAAGGGTGGGGTGGGGTAAGATGAGAGGGGGAGTGAGAGGGGAGAAGGAGAAGATTGGGGAGAGTTTATGGGGTTGAGATGGAGAAAGGACATATATGGAAGCAGGGAAGTAGATATCTTAATTAAGGGAGCCATTTTGAGATGGCAAGAGGCTTGGCTCTGGAGGGGTTCCCAGGTGTCCAAGGGGATGACCCAGTTAGGATTCTGGGCAGTGGAGGAAAGAGTTCCTTTTTTATCCTGTCATCAACTTTTTTTTACTATTTCCTAGATTTTTTTTCTTATTTATCCTATTTTGATTTTCCCCCTAAATTTTGACTCTGCAAGAAAATTCTTTGTCTTTAGTTACTTTCTCTATGAAAGGTTAATGATTTTTTTTTCTTTGTTGAGCTTATATAATAACGGGACCAGGTTTTATGACTCACAACTCCACAGATAACAATTCCTAAGCAACTAATTGTCTAATAATTGCGATATTATGATCTTAAGGCCTCATCATGGCATTCCTGCTGCTTTGAACACTACACAGACAACTTGATGTAACAATAATCTGCCTGTAAGAAACATTTCAATCAGGATGCTATTCACATACTAGCCTAGGAGATTGTGCTGTCCTCTGTGAATACCCTAGACAACGAACCAGCACAAGCCTTAGGAAGTTCTCCTCTGCAAAAGATATACGGAGATCTCTGGGTCTTGAGGAGAAGAACTCTAGGTCTTTATGATTCACTCAGGATAGGAGGGAAAACATACACAGGCATCCAACACAAACATGGAATTGACATAATTTGTGGCTACTGATTATCCTTTATGCAAGTCTTGTAACTGATGAAACAGGTAACCATGATGTGATAATCATAATTATAATTTATGCACAGGTGCAGAATCTTCTTTTTTTTCATCCATATAAGGAATTTTAAGTCTTGCCATGATTTTACTGGGGGTAGGGATTCTCCTATACGTGTTCTCTGATCCTGATGCTGCAGCCCTGAGCGCTGAAAAGTCTTATTCTTAAGGCCTATTTACACACTTGGGTCTTTGTTATGAGTAATGCAAACGGAGCAGGTTATACAAAAGAACAGACAAAAGCATAGAGCTTCAGTGTAACCTCAGAGGCAATGAGGCAGCTAAAAGTTGCAGATATCTACTGACAGGCAAAAGCCCTGAAACCCAGAGCTCAGAGCTATAATGTTGGTGGGGAGGTAGCTAAGTTTCTGAGGGCAACCAAGAGTAAAGGGTTAAAGCTTTGTACCTTAACTCTCATCAATGGATATTGATGTTCTAACTCTAGGGTATTATGTTTTGCCTTGAGCTAAAACCCTCTAGTTTTAAAAATTTGAACCATAAGTCTTCAATCTCAAGAATTAAAACTATAAAGTTCTGGAAGCAGAAGCTTAATATATGACTCTTTAAATTCAAGGTCATCTAATATCAAAGGAGCTGAAGTATATTTAGCTTTAATTTCTGTCTGGGTACAACAAACAGAACCCTAGCCATTCATGACAGCAAAGTAATTTAAATGACATTACTGTAGGTTTATGTGTTGCTTTAATAGGAAAAGGTACCCCCATTAGCTTTTATAATGCAGATTGACTTAATACTTTAGTTTAGAAAATCATTAAGACATTTTCAGAAACTCAGATTGGAAATTATCTCTCAAGTTTGCTAGGAGGAAAGAAAATGACTAGATTCATAGTTATTTCTAGCCTGGAAGGTAAGTTCATTGTTTCAATGGAGCAAGTGGTACTTACAATTAAGCTTTCTATAGACACATATATAATTTAGACTATTTGACATATTATACTATCATGATGAAAAAATTGCTATTTGATATAGCTGTATAAAATTGCAAGTAAAGATATTTTATTTTTCTTTCCATATATCTTGTAAAAATCTCCATCACATAACACATAAAAATCAAATATTACATAGGGATTTTATAGAAGAGTCATAAAAGTCTTACTTACCCCTCTTACCTACTATAGCACATGGGAATTTAAGTTTGAATCTAGTTTGTATAACCATTTAGGCATGCTAAAACGTCAATATTCTTCCTGAAAGCATGTATTCAATTTCAGTGTGGATCAACATATAATTGGGTATATGCCTGCTTAAAGATATTGTTCACTTGGCATTTCTTGCTGCATTCTAGCTACTTCTTATAAAAAGAAGGAAAGAAAAAAAAAACATTTGCTTTTCTTAAATTGCTCCCATGCTTGTTAACTCCTCAGATCCAATGTATGCATTCATGTTTTGCATTCAGTATTCTAAAAATGGGAATGAAAATCATCTTGACAGATTATTTTTCCTTGGAGGATTTTGGTTTAAGCCGTTATGCAAAAAAAGAATACTAGATTAATGATAACTGAGAAGCAAGAAATATTCCTTCTGGTCTCAGAGCAGTAAAAAGACACATGGTAGTGTGTGCCGTCATGTAGACTCCTCAAATCCCAGCAGAATTTCAAAGACCTGAATCTCACAATGTTGTGCTTTCACTAGTGTGAGAATGGCATTTTAAGTATACAGGCTTGATGGCCCACCACTGAGGACCACGATTTTAAAACTGCCTCTTACTCTACAGTTTTAGAACATCCTAATGATAGTAAAAATATTATGAAAAAGAATGGGGACTATGTTAACTCATATTTTAATGTTTGTATGCATGCATGTTCATGTATGTGCATGTGTGTTTGTACTGGTATGTGAATGTGTGTATGTATATGTGTATGTGTGTGTGTGTGTATGTGGCGTGAGTTGCATGTATGTGGCAAATGCTTGTTTATTTGTGTACATGCACATTTGTGTGAGTTCTTGTGCATTTGTATGTACACACACCTAGAGACATTGTAAATGAAAATAGACTACATTGTTTGATATTGGGCTATTCCACACTACCCATCTCATAATACCGCTCCAGTTTTCATGATAGTTTTAATGTTGCATAATGAATGTAGTCAGTCAACAGTTCATTTCTGAGCAAATTGGGTACTTTTTGGAGAGACCCGTGTTTCAAAAGAAATGGGGGCTAACATGAATTAGATTCAATTCTTTCTTACCAGATACAAAGTATTTGAGCAAATATATTTATCTCCAGTTATAGTATATTTTAATTAATTTATTGAGTAGTTCCCTAATTATATTTTTGATTCGCTAGAGAATAAAGATAAAAAGTTTTTATGGTACTCTGGACATTTTGATTCACATTTAAAAATAAAAATGCAATTTTAAAACTTAAAGATACCTATCACTTTGTGCGCTGCATTAAAACATTTAATCTTTAATGTGGAAATGGAAATAGTCTGGCATCATATAGTTCCATGAGAAACAACTGAGTTTACATATAGGATGTTTGTGTAATACTTCTATGTTCATACAGCTAAACAGAAAAAAAAGTAAAGAAAAAAAACTCTTAGCTATTTGTACTATCAATATAAGTGATATAAAATAGTAATCTGTTAAAATGAGTGAATTTAAAAAATTCATTACTTTTTCTTTTAATATTAAAATTACAGTAACTAACGTTTAGCTATCTTCAGAAATTGTTTACTGACTAAAACATCAGACTTCCAGGATATAGTGTAAACTTCATTGTGAAAGACTCATGTTTCTGTGTCCTAATGCCATGGGCATTATAATGATCACTTCATATGGTAGATAAAATCCCCTACATTCCCCAATATCCATCTTTATGTCACTACTATTTTAAAACAGACATTCTTTGCTGCTTTTATTTGGGTTATGAATGTTCCTCAAAGACTGGTCATTAAACTGTAGAAGCAGTAGATCATTTGAGAGTTTGTACTAGGTGGGAGGAAGTTAAGACATTGGGAGCAAAGCTGTAGAGTCATCTCATCCTGTTCCTGTACCACTCTTTACTTCTGAACATGCATACTGTAAACAGGGTTTTTCTGTTGTGTAATTTTTTCCATGGCTTGCTAAGTTAGCCTGTCCTCCAATGATGGAGCCAAATGACCATGGATAGAAACCTCTGGAACCGAGAACAGAAATTAATTTCAGTAGCACCCTACATTGTCCTTGAACTAATCCCTATAGTTTTTCTCTTCTTCAGTTATACTCTAATTTATGTCATCAGGATTTTTTTTTGCTCTACGCTTTTGATCACTGGTAAGATATGCTTGTTATTGTTATAAGTTAGGCAACTCAGACTGCTACAGTAATTTTTAGGCTTTATTCTATCGTTTTACCTAATCAAAATTTCCAGTTACTGCTTCAGAGATTTTTTTAACCTAAATACAATTGTGTTTAGTTAAACAAACTTTTAGGAAAACACCATGGAATATAGCAAAACAGTAGGATATATATATGTGATTTTTTGAGTCAGAAACATGCTACAAATGAATATTTGTATAACAAATAAAATCTAAATTTTAAACTTGTTTTCAAGCTTTTAAAGAATTGTTTAAGGTCTACAAGAATATCTCCAAGATGGCATTACAGCATGTTAAATAGAACTACAAAAGTCAGAGCTACCTTTAGATGTCCCTTAATGAGAGACAAATCATCCTTTGAAGTTAAAAATCAAAGCAGATTCCTCATAGACTGAAATACTTTAAAACATAACAAAATATCTGCTTAAAAGCAACCATTCTTGCCTATTAATTATTATAATACTTAGTATAGAATTTATAATTTGTTCCATTGTCAACAGTGAAGGCCCTCCTAGTCTTTTTAGTGTCTTGATAGGGAGCTGAGGGATCTGCTTGTTCAAAGCCAATATCACAATACAAAACAGCTCCAGTACAAGAAATCTGTAGAGGGATGCATTTGGTCATGTGATGGTTGCATTTGCTTCAGTGATTCTTCTCAGTCTTCATGGATTCGCTCCTTTTCACCTATGCATCACTATCCATATAACCCTTATATATTAACCGTGTGTATTTCCAGAATGACTATTTTTACATAAAAGCATAAACTATCACCAAAATAAGTGTATTTCTTATAATCAAAATTTGCTCAGAAATGTGTTATGAAGACCATTGGTGTGCTGTCATTTTCAGAATACACCATGCTTTAATTCAGAACATATCCCACTAGATTTTTATGGTAAAGAATAAACTTAGAAAAGTCCCTCATGTATCTTAAGAAAGTTAAAAGGAACCCTTTTTGAATTATATAGAGAGAATTCACGACAAATTATTATTCAATGTATAGGTTTTGACAGGCAATCACCCAATTCTAGCACTTAAAGTCTTTCTGTTCCACAGAGGGAAACAAGCTAAGTAAAACTTATGAATACTACAGTCCAATCACTAAAATACACACATGATCATAAGATTGCAGGCTACTTTCCTCCCAATCACTCCACTATGAAAATCTGGACAACAGCAAAGGGCAGAATGAAGGAGCTGCTAGGCACAGGGTGTGTGTAGGGCAGTGAGTCCTTAAGGAGCCCCCACAGAGAAGCAGGGAGACAAAATTCAGGCCACTGATTGATGCTGCCGAAGCTTCAGCATCATCAAAGTTCTGGGAATGAGAATCTATGAAACACAAACCTCAGAAGCCACCTAGGTCTTAGGCAGATTGAAATGGAGACTCCTGTTTATGTTTGCACGCTCAGTTTCAAGTGTCTGATAGATCATGCTTGGTCAAGCTTCCAAGAAACATGGAGGGGGAGGGGTAGTTGCTTTAAGCACAAAAAAATTTGCTTGAAGAAAGAAGACAAACATCAGATCCAGGGAGACAGATAATTAAATAACAAAATAAAGGAATAAATGATTAACTTGTCTGTATTGATATAATATTGACATACAGGAGCATCAGATAAAATATGATGATGGACTTTATGATGGTTAACTGTGAATCATCTTAATGGGGCCACTGGGGACTTGGATACTTCTCTGAACATTGATTTTAATGTTTTTTTTTTTACAGTGTTGTTTGAAATAGTCAATATTTGACAAAGCACATCAGATTTCTTTTCATCATATTGGTGGTCCATGTCTAATCAATTTAATATCTGAATATATATTCTGTGTCTCTGGATACCATGATTGGATATTTTCTCATTGGTTACTTATAACTGTGCTTCTGCCTTTACACCATATTCATTAAACTATTTGAACTATGTATTGTCAATATAATTGCTATCATGCTGTAATTGCATGATGCTAATGATGTCAGCCTTTATCATATTCTCTTACATCATTGCCTTTTATATTGATCCGTAGATACACCGCATCATTTTATCAATTCTCTCCACCCGAAATCGATTCATACTTATTGAGTCATATATACCTAGCAGTTTGTTTACCAAAGAGTGGAAAGGGAAACCAGAAGCATTACTTTTACTTGTTTGCTTGCTTTTATTTTTTGAGACAGGGCTTCTCTGTCAAACAGTCCTGGCTGTTCAGGAACTTACTCTATAGATCAGACAGACGTCAACCTCACAGAGATCCTTTTGCCTCTGTCTCTCAAGTGCTGGGATTAAAGGTGAATGCCACTACTGCCTAGACTCAGAACACTTCTAATCCATAAAAAGTTGTAATATTACATATTAGTAATGAGTTAACCAAATGAAACAGTCTATTAAATACAACCTTTAAAAGAGAAGTTCATAGTTAAGTAAAAATGCTTTAGGGCAAAGAAATGGAGATCAGGGAATACAAGCATCAGTGTTTTCACTTCAGATCTATCCTTCCTCAACACCCATCACTCATTTAAACTGTTGGACCAATATGGCATTTATATTCATTCTTTTAAAATTTACTAAATGTTCTCCCTGTCAACACTTAACCCCCACAAATCCCTAAAACACAACAGAGATCTAAGTTAAGTATTTCATTTATTTTTGTGTTGCTAAGATAGAAACATGTAGTTCAGTTCAAATAAATTACTTTTATTCATGCTTTCAGTATGAAATTGAGACAGAAAGGTAGTACTTGCTGAGGGCTTTCTTGCTGCATAGCATTCTGCCAGGCATCAACTGGACAAGAAGGGAGGATATGTGCTTATTCTTAATAAATATTCCTCTCATGCATATGGTTGTGAGATTAATTCTTAGTAAATAATCACAAAAATATGTCCACTGTAGATAGAAAGGTAACAACAGACCGACACATCAATTCCTTTAAAATCTTGCTTAATGAACCAGGGTATTTACTGGAATTTATCAAGGGAATATGGTTAAGGTTTTGTTTTGTGTTTTTTCGGAAGAAAGTGTGACTCGAAGTTATATGTAAAATTGGAAAAAAATTCACCAACAAGCCAATCAACAAACAAAAACAAAAGCAAATTGAAGCATGGTTAAGACTCAGGAAAACTGTATTCCTGTATCTCCCAGTATGACAGGCAGGCCACTCTTTCAATCACATTCTCCTCAGCAAATGTTACTGCTTATGTAATCTTGGAGGTGGGTCTTGTGAATCCTGTATGTTTCAGGAGTCCTGTGAGATTTGCAAATGTTACTTCCTGTGTCTTAAGAAGTTTTCCTCAAGGAGGGACTATTTAATCTTGAGTGAATATGTGTACAAAAACAACATTACTCCAAGGATGAGAGCATTAATTCGTTCATGAAGGCAGAGTCTTTATGAGGAAGCATCTGCTGAGATTCTTCTCATAATACTACTGCCTTTGGGAACTTTAGAAGTAGGAAATCATTGAATTTTTCTATAACACCTATGAAATAATGATAGCCTTCATATCATTATACTTTATTATGTTAATATTTTAGGTATATATTTGTAATGAAATGTACTTAGAAGTCACAGTATTCATTATACCTTTATAAGAATGAAACTATGAATTGATAGATACATAATTAAAATGAGTAAGAGTAAAATTCAGAATATTGTAAACAGCACAAATTCTAATTGGTCTTAATTATAAAAACCCAGATTCAGATATTAGGGGATGAAAGCTGAAAGATCAGAAAGCAGAGCAATCAGGCACTAGCTCCTCATCTTAGATTAGGGAAAAAAATGCTACGTTTCCCAAATGAATTAATAGAAAGGAGAACCTACAAGTTTAATATAACTGATATTCAAATCATGGCTGTATAATGCTTTGTGGCTTATTATGTATGAAGAATGTTAAAAGAATGTTAAAAGGCTGTCATGTTTAGAAATGTGGAGCAAGATTCTAGTCAGAAGTATTATGTCCCTACTATTGTTTGTTACTTGAACAATGGATCTCTACTCAAGACTAAACCAGTATTAGGTTCATCTGCAGATTTTGTTAAAATGCAGATTAATTTATTCTAGTCTATATTCTCTCATCAATTTATTTTCTACAACAGGGTCCAAATTGTTAGATTTCTAAGAGGTTTACATATGATATTTTTGACCGACCACAGTTGGAACACATCTCTGTAGAGTGATAGATAGTTTTAAGTATTCTGTTATGTGATGTAACTCCTCACTTTTTCGGTCTAGAAAACTATTACTTATTTTCAATTTATGTAAGTAATCTCTATTCCCGATAAAAAGAGCCACCTCTTAGAAGCAGGTCAAGAACATGGTAGTCTTTAATGCCTTCTGCTTTCCCTTTGAATATTGCCTTCCTGTTTGAAAAACTGCTCTTTCACTCTCTCTGGTGATATAATGCTCTCGCCGTTTATTTCTGTGGTGGCCATTAAATCTCTTTTGATTCTATTGTCCAGTGAATCCTTGTTTCTCTCATGGAGTATTTATTCACTCTGTAAAAGGTTTTAGTAGGCTCTCATCCACTCCCTCATATCTGAGTCACACACAAAGGAATTCGTTATGTGCACTCATATCCCAAACTCAGGAGCTTTAGGCTTATAAAGTGAACCGGCTTGCATTGATCCGAATACAGACACTCACAAATAAACGGAAGCCAACATTTTCCAAGTGGATTATCTGTTTTACACAAACACCTCCTGCCCAATTCTATGCTGTGGCTATCATTGCATGCACTCTGACCTACCGTTTCTTTCTTTTGTAAACTTCATCACTGCTTTCCATGATAGACCTTGGTATAATCTCTAATTCTTACACTTGCACCTAATTTTGCATACTATACTTCTTCAATCCATCTACTTTGTTTTACTGTGAGACTTTTAGACTAAATTTCATGACATCTCATATAGATGGAAGTTGCTTCCTTCCCTTCTGTTTATTTTTTTCACAGATTCCTTTTCATGTGAGGACATGGCAATTAATCGCATACATAACTGTTAAAAGTGCTCATCTGCTTCATACAAATCTGCTTAAGCTAGAATACAAGCTGCAAATAAGAAATATTGAGATGGATCATTTTTTTAAGCCTATAGACAAGTGTTTGGGGACGTCTGCACATTTGAACATGACACTTGGTTAAAAAGCATTTTTTTGTTCTTTTTCTGTAAGTAATATACAGCGTCCTTTGGCTAAGCGCTAGTTATAACATACTTTCAGTTTCTTGGTTCATCATTTTGGTTCTTGTACTGAGTGATCTCCTGTTTACTTTCAAGTTTCTAAAAGACAGATTGTAGAAGACATTCTAATATTATTATTAATTTTTGTTTTTATATTCTGCTTGCAGTTCCCCTCACTCCTCTCTATCAATTCGCCCCCACACCTCCTTATCCACTTCTCCTCTGTTTCTCTTCAGAAAGAGGTAGATTTCCCATGGACGTCAACAAAGCATGGCATATTCATTTGAAGTAAAACTAAGTTTGTCCCCTTGTATTAAGGCTGGACATGCCAACCTAGCATGGGTAATATATTTCTGGAAGCCAGCCAAAACCTTAGGGACAGTGCCTGCTTCTACCATTAGGAGTCCCACGGTACAACAAGCTATACAACTGTCACATAGAGAGGATCTAGGTTGGTCTTTACAGGTTCTTAGCTTTTGGTTCAGAGTCTGTGAGCTACTATGAGCCCAGGTTAGTTGTTTCTGTGGGTTCCCTTGTGATGACCTTAACTCTTTCACTTCATACAATCTTTCCTCCGTCTCTTCAGTAGGATTCCCTGAGTTCATCCCGGTGCTTGACGGTAGATCTCTTTATGAGTTTCCATCATTCACGGCATGAAGGCTCTATGATGATAATTGGGATCATTACCAATCTGATTACAGAGGGCCAGTTCAGGCACCCTCCCCACTATTGCTAAAAGTATTTTCTGGAGTCATCCTTGTGGGTTCCTGGGAGTTTCCCTTGCACCCCATAATGCCAATCCATCAAGACATCTGTTTCATTATCCTTCTCCATCTACCCCTAAATAAAATGCTTCATGTTCCAGTCCCCAGTCTACACATGGAATCTCTTCTATTTTACCTTCCCAGGGAAGTCCATGTGTCCCTGTTCTCTTTTGACCTGGGTCTGTGGATTGCAACATGGTTGTCCTTTACTTTACAGTTAATATTCACTTATAAATTATATATTATAAAATAAAACTTATTCTTTCTATTTATATCTTGCTTAATTTTCAAACTAAATTTCTTCAACTTAAAGAATGACTTTTTTCATTGTCAAATTTTTGAAAAAGTGTGAAGAAGAAATATTGGCCTAGGTTTTTCAAACTTGAACCATTAAATATTAATTTTAAGAAGACTCTTGTAGAAAACATATTTCTTATTTAGAAGTAAAACAACAGCAGCAAAATTGTCAAGAACAACTTTGGAGAACAGCAAACTTAAGATGGGTCTGAAACTGAAGGAATAACTATCACTCAAGAAAAGTCACAACTAATCAATCATCTCTTGCAAACTTTAAAGCAAATTTTGAAAAACTGCCATCATTAAACCTTTGTCCAAGCTAAAAGTTAGAAAGTGGAATGAACATATTATAATGGTCTGAGATCTCAGAGAAATAGTTTATGGTAAAACAATGACTAAGTAGTAAACATTATTTAATTTTACTACACTTAATTTGAATATTTATTAAAGTTGTTTTAATATATTTCATTTTTTCGTTAGGGAAAATGCAAGATTTTATATTCTCTCTTTGACATTTTATCTTAAATGTCAATAATAATTGTTAGGCGAATCACTATTTTAATGGTGGTATATATTATAACAAATAAAGGAATAAGTGCTATTATCAGGAAAACAAAAGAGGAAGATAGTAATTAAACTGAGGGAAATAAAGGAGCAAGACAAACTGCTAGTCAGAGAAATGAGAGACATAAAATATAAAAATATAATTACCAAAGCAGATAAAATAAAAGAGTATGTCTGTAATACAATATCTTTATTAATTTGTTTATTTATTTATTCATTTATTTATTCTTTTGAGGGAATGACGGTTGTTTTTTAAGACAGGATTTCTCCATGTAATAGCTGTGGATGTCTTGGAATTTCATTTGTTAACTTATGCTGGGCTCAAAGTCAACAGAGATTCACCTAACTGTCTCTGCCTTCCAAGTGCTGGGATTAAAGGCACATGTCAATACTCCCAAACTCATACACTATCTTTATTAATGCCACTTGAGAAAGATACATTGCTAAATTAATATCATAGTGGAGTTTTATGTAACTTATCTGGACAAATATCAAGCAGACCAGTAGCTAATAGACTTGTATACAGTACATCTTTCTTTGCTTAACACACTTATTCACACACATCATTTAATTGTTATTGCTCTGAAAGAATTTCATAGTATAGCTTATGTTTTTCCTATAAAAGAAAAGTAAAACCTGCATTATGTTTAAAAATTGCATTAACATATATTATTTGTGTATAAAACTAATTTCTCTGGTGTTTCATAGCAGGCACACAGATAACCAGATTTCTTCAATCCATCTGCTTTTTTTCCCCTCTATGTGCTTTCTAGACTACATACCATGGCATCTTGCAAAATTGAAACCCGACATCCCCATTTTCACACTTGCCTTCCTTTACTCACTATCAATAATCACTATTCCATCTCCAAGTAAATTTTCGTAAACACTTTTCCATATGTTGCAAAGAACATTTTTGTGGGATTTATATCTCTGTGACTTGCTTAATAAAGTATGTCATTAAGTTCAATTCAGTCATCGTCAGCTAACAGAGTTTTATTTTTATATATGGATGATATATCATTATTTATACAGCATTATACTTTAATATATATCCAATGATACCTAGATTGATTTCATGTCTTCATGAAATAAAGGAGCTTATTAAGAATTTTGGTGTTTTTCAAAATAGCAAAGCCTATATGATTTTAGATGCAATCTTTATTATATTTTAAGAAAGCAAGGATTTTAAATATTATATAAATAAATTAAACATCCTTCAATTAATGTTTCTAATTACTTTGCCACACACATCTAAAAAGGAGGCTTTTAAATAAAAATGAAAATACTTCAATAAACTTCAGTAAACTGAATATAATCACATGTATAAAATGTCATGCAACATATTTTTCAGATAAACAAGGTTTATTCAAACTTGGAAAATTTATGCATTGATGTAGGTGGGTCATCTGTCTATGTGTTACTTTCCTTGGTTAATAAAGAAACTGTCTTGGCTTTTGATAGGACAGCAGCTTAGGCGGAGAAGACAGAACAGGATGCTGGGAGAAAAAAAAAAACAGAGTCAGGCAGTCACCATGAAGCTCTGGTCCAAGATGGACATAGGTTAGAATCTTCCCAGTAAATCACCACTTCGTGGTGCTACACAGATTATTAGAAATGGGTTAATCAAGATGTGAGAATTAGTCAATAAGAGGCTAGAGCTAATGGACCAGGCAGTGTTTAAAAAAATATAGTTTTTTGTGTAATTATTTTGGGTATAAACTAGCCGGGAAGCCCAGATCCCGGCAGGAACTCAGCCCGCTGCTCCCTTTTGTAACAATGCATGTCTATAAGTAGATAAAATATTTTAATATTTTTAGAATAGAACTTGAGAAAATAGTAGGAAATATTGCAAAAGTTGGTTGACAAAGGCTTCTCTTATTTATATGATTTCATAAGTGAAGTATAACAAGATAAGTAATATGAATATTTCAAATGTGTGCATACACATAAACATGGTACTCACTTGACAGCATTGTTTTGCAGAGTTGTGAAGCTGTTGGGATATGACATCTACAAGTGGACAGAAGGCTATTGGTGGGTCTTAACATCTGTAGGACAGATCCACATCTAGCTTGAGTGTGGATGCAGTTTTCCACATGTTGGTCAGCATTTGTTGACTGAGGTTCTGTCCCACCAGGTCCCACATCTGCTTAGTCCTACCCCCCCCAAAACACAGAGAGATCTACATGAATTATAAACTAATTGGTCTATTATCTCAGGCTTCTTATTAACTCTTATAACTTATATTAGACCATAATTTTTGTCTGTGTTAGCCATGTGGCTTGGTACCTTTTTCGGAGAGGCAGTCACATCTTGCTTGCTCTGTGTCTGGCTTCCTCTGTGTCTGGGTGATGACTGCAGACTGAAACTTCTCTCTTCCCTGAATTCTTGTTGCCCTGCCTCTACCTCCTGCCTTGCAGCCCTGCCTGTAGTTCCTGCCTGGCTACTGGCCAATCAGCATTTTATTAAAATCTAATTGACAAGGTACAGATCATTGTCTCACAGTCCTTCCCCTCCATATTTTTTAAAAACAAGAACTCTGAATCAAATATTCTTTGTTTAGCTTTCTTCCTGACCATTAGTCATACAAATGTAACCAACACTCTAAACAAAGGAAAATGTCCATAGTCCATAATTGGAGATGTGGGGATAGTTTTCTGGGCTACTTCCTGCTGCTTGGGGGCACTGATAATCTTATGGGGACCTAAAGAAAATTTAGAATTATGATCAAATCCTAACTGGAAAATTCTGCGAGGCTTGATTATTTCAGCCAGTAGTCTTGGAACTGTTCTGAATGCAGAACTCAGACATCTGGACCATCTGTTCCTACTGGAGTTTTCTCAGGTGGTCTTTCTTGATCAAATATAATTTTTCTTAACTCAGTTTGAATCCACAGCCTTACATTTCCTGTGGAAACAAAAAAAAATTTCTTCTCTAAAGTAACATACCTTTTGACTTACATTTTAAAGTCAAGGAATTTTTAAAACATATATGTTAGATTAATCTAGCTGCCTTATAATCAAATGTTTTTAGCAGCTTTTGCTCCTTCCTCAGCCATCAATTTATAGACAACACAATAACATACAATATTCAGATTCTCTGTGTATTTTTCTTTTTTATGTGACTTCATTTTAAACTCTATTTCTTTTATTTTTAATTTTTGGCTTTTTGAGACAGGGCTTCTCTGTGAATCTTTGGCTGTCCTGGAATTCATTTTGTAGATTGGGTTGTCCTTGAACTTATAGAGATCTACCTGCCTCTGTCTCCCAAGTGTTGGGATTAAGGGTGTGCCACCACACGGTGAACTCACAGTGATCTGCCTGCCTCTCCTTCCCGAGTGTTGGGTTCAAAGGTGTATGACAGTACAGTCAACTATGCTCTTTTTCTTTTTTGCTATTAAGGACTTATCTTTTTTCCCCCAAGTCTACACATATTTTTAAACACACAATAAACCATTTAGAGGTTTTCTTCATCTTTGAATCTATCTTTACTCTATATCTCTTATTTTAATCGGACCACTTGAGTTTTTAATTTGCTAAGTGATATGGTTAGGATTAAAGCCATGGCTTTGACAGCTGGATCCAGCCCATTCCTTAGCTTTCTAAAGTACTAGCCTCATGGTTGCTAGAGATGCCGGCCGGAGTCATGTTTATTGCTACAACTTTATGGAATTTCAAGGTCCCTGCTACCACCAAGAAGTATGCTATTGGCTACTCATAAACACCATTTAACTGTTTGGTGGTTGGGACTCCTAAAAGAGTTGCAAGGTTTTTACTTCTAAAGCTGGGTCAGGATACTTACCTTAAAGGGGAGCACTTGCCTCTAGCAAAGAGAGGGAACCCAAAAATTGCTGCTACCAAGAAGCTATGTTTAATGCTGTTATTTTGTGTCTATAATTACTTCCCAACCTCACAGGTTTTCTGTGGATGCAGTTGACCACATGCTGCGCACCGTTTTTTAACTGAGGTTTCTGTTCCACCAGGTCCCACAGCCTTTTTTTTTAATGTATGCACAATTTTTATTTTTACAATTTAATCAAACATATTGCAATAATTTTTTATTTTTATTTTTTATTATTAATTTATAAAAATTTCCACTTACTCCCCTCCTCCCAATACCCTCCCACTCCCCCCACTCTCTCTCCTCCTCCCTCTTCAGTCCTAAGAGCAGTCAGGGTTTCCTGCCCTGTGGGAAGTTCAAGTTCCCTCCCTCTTGCTCCAGGTCTAGGAAGGTGGGCATCCAAACAGACTATGATCCCAAAAAGCCAGTACATGCAGACGAAACAAGTCCCAGTGCCTTTATCAATTACTTCTCAGACAGCCCCCACATCAGCCACATTCAGAGAATCCGGTTTGATCACATGCGCCTTCAGTCCCAGTCCAGCTGGCCTTGGTGAGCTCTCATTAGATCTGTCCCCTTGTATCAATGGGTAAACGCACCCCTGGCGGTCCTGACTTCCTTGTTCATGTTCTCCCTCCTTCTGCTCCTCATTTGGACCTTGGGAACTCAGTCCAGTGTTCCAGTGTGGGTCTCTGTCTCAATCTCCATCCATTGTCGGATGAAGGTTCCCTCTGATCCTGACTTCCTTGCTCACGTTCTCCTTCATTCTGCTTCTCATTTGGACCTAGGGAGTTAAGTCCAGTGTTCCAATGTGGGTCTCTGTCTCTATCTCCATCCATCGCCAGATGATGGTTTTATGGAGATATGCAAAATATTCATCAGTATGGTTATGGGCCAAGGCCAGTTCAGGCACCCTCTCCTCTGCTGCCCAGGTAAAAATCTGGGGACCTCTCCTTGGGCCTGGGAACCCCACCAGAATCAAGTCTCTTGCAAACTCTAAAATGTATTACTTCGTTGAGATATATAATTCCTTGCTCCCATATCCATCCTTCCTCCCTCCCCATCCCATTCCCCCAAGCTATCCCTCATCCTCCCCTACTCCCTTCTCTCTAACCATCTCCCCTTACTTCCACCCCCACCCCCCATGCACCCAAGTTTGCCTGGCAATCTTTTCTACTTCCAATATCCAGGAGGATAACTATATGATTTTCTTCAGGTTCACCTTCTTATTTAGCTTTTCTAGGATCACGAATTATAGCCTCAAAGACCTTTAATTATGGCTAGAATCCACTTATGAGTGAGTACATACCATATTCCTCTTTTTGGGTCTGAGTTACCTCCCTCAGTAAAGCGTTTTCTATTTCCATCCATTTGCATGCAAAATTCAAGATGTCATTGTTTTTAACCGCTGAGTAAAACTCTAATGTGTATATGTTCCACACCTTTTTTAACCATTCTTCTATTGAGGGGCACCTCGGTTGTTTCTAGGTTCTGGATATTACAAATAGTGCTGCTATGAACACAGTTGAACAAATGCTTTTGTAGTATGATAGGGCATCTCTTGGGTATATTCCCAACAGTGGAACTGCTGAAACTTGAGGGAGGTTGACTCCCAGTTTCCTGAGAAACTGCCACACTGATTTCCACAGTGGCTGCAGAAGTTTGCATTCCCACCAACAATGGATGAGTGTTCCCCTCATTCCACATCCTCTCCAGCATAGGCTATCACTGGTGTTTTTGAGTTTGGCTATTCTGACAGGTGTAAGATGGTATCTCAAAGTTGTTTTGATTTGCATTTCCCTGATCGCTAAGGAGGTTGAGCTTAAGTGTCTTTTGGCCATTCGAAGTTCTTCTGTTGAGAATTCTCTGTTCAGTTCAGTACCCCATTTTTTAATTGGGTTAATTAGAGTTTTAGTGTCTAGTTTCTTGAGTTCTTTGTATATTTTGGAGATCAGTCCTTTGTCTGATGAGGGGTTGATGAAGATCTTCTCCCAGTCAGAAGGTAGCCTTTTTGTCTTACTGACAGTGTCCTTTGCTTTACAGAGGTCTACATTAATTATAAACTGATTGGCCTATGAGCTCAGACTTCTTATTATCTCTTACAATAACTTATATTAGACCATAATTCTTGTTTGGTTAGCCACGTGGCTTAGTTTCTTTTTTGATGAAGCAGTCACATCTTGCTTGCTCTGTGTCTGGCTTCCTACAGGTCTGGGTGATGACTGCAGACTGAAACTCACTCTTCCCAGAATTCTCATTGCCCACCTTTACTTTCTGCCTAGTTGTCCTGCCTCTACATCCTGCCTGGCGACTGGCCAATCAGCATTTTATTAAAACACAATTGACAGGGTACAGACTATTGTCCCACAGCAGCGGAGTGTCCTCCTTCCTTGCTGTTTATATGTTGTAAGCAGCCACTTCATACTCCTGTTGCCATTTCATGAGCCACTTTGTGTCTATGACTTCTTTATCATGATGTACTACATCCCCCAAATTATAGATCAGAATAAATCCTTCATTCTTGAAGTTTCTTTTGTCAGGAATTTTGTCACAAGAACAAGAAAAAAAATTCAATACATATCTTAGATATTCATGTAGAGTAATATTTATGTAAATTAAAATAAAATATCTAACACATAGGCAGATATTTAGTAGGTAATAGATACATATAAAAACAAAGTCTGGCTTTATTTTTGGTAGATCTTAACTTAATTTGAAAGAAAAAAGTACATATGATGAAAAACAGTATGGAAAACAATGCCCGATACATAGTTGTTCAGAAAATAATCAATGCATAAATGTATTTGTAAGGAGGATGAAACACAACGCACTACTACAGACAATGCTGTGAGTAAAAATTTAGATAATTTGTTTTACTTTACAAAAAAAATCTACAGTAGACTGAATATCTTGCCTCCCCCAGATTCACGTTTTAAAATAATCATCAAACATGTAATATTAGGAGTATGAATACTTTAGGAGGTGATGGTATAAGGAATATTGAACATTACGGAAAATATTAGAATAAAATAAACTGATGTTTGGTAATGAACTATTTTCAGCCCCATTCACAGCTTTCTAGTTGTGTTTTCATATAGTAAAAGTAAGGACTACACTTGATTCACAATTTGAATTTTTATTGGAAAGGATCATAAATTTAAACTGTTGCTGCAATTGGGAACAGCTGTACTTAGCTCTCTAACCCTTATCATAGATATGTGTCAGAACAATGGCCCTATCTGTTAGAGAGAATGTCGCATAACCTGATTGCTGAGAAAGATAAAGAATTCTAAAACATCTGTGTGTGACCTTACATTTTGTATGTTTACAAAACTAAAATAAAAATGTTAAAGTAATGGAACAATATGACCTTTGCCTGTAGTATTAACAAAATCAATATTAGCATTATTACAATTTTATATTTTGGAGGATTTAAAAAAATATAAGTACAGAGGTTTGTGACTTCCCAAATGAGAGCTGAACAAGGTTGAACCAATGAGCATACAAAACTGGACAAAGACAAGCCCAACAGACCTTAACTTTGTATGAAAATCTATAGGCAACTCAGAAAAGCTGGGAGAGTGAGGGGTGGTATTCCCAAGGAAAGAACAAAAGTTGTTTGTCCAGTGTAAACAGTCATCCCTAATAACACTGCGCAGGTACCATTATATAGACTGAACCGCCTTATTCAGAAACATGTATATTCTTGCATGCAAAAACAGTTATAAAAAAGGCATGAACTAGAGGAGAGTGTGGATGAGACTAATGGAGAATTTGAAGGATGAGAAGAAAAGAAGAAATAATGCAATTGAATGATAATATCAAAAATTAAAACAAAAACAGAAGTATGACACTTTCCTTAATATTGGAATGAATCTTTGTTAATTAGTGAAATCATTTGTTCATTATTTTTTTCTGGCTTGGGGGATTAGTCTGGAAGTAAAACTAATTGTTCAAAGTTTTATCATTTCACCTTTTTTTCAGGAAGAGAATTTAAGATCGTAGTCATGTCAATTTAAGTATTCTTCAGCAAAAAAATTAATTATGATTATTAGGAATATAACTTTTGGAAATTTCTTGTAAGTTAGTGTGCACTCTTCAGATAGACATAATACTTTTAGGTATTCCCCCGTTATATATACAGTTTCCACTCATCATTTGGTACTCTAATCAAAGAAAATACATATGAAAATACTTGTTATCAGTATTAAGAATAGACTAGTATTTATGAAAAGTCATTGTTTATTAGATCCATCCTACAGCTTAGAAAAAATTTTAAATAAATTCCATCTCTTAGTTTCTTTAAGTTGTTAACTTGATTAAATATAATCTTTTAAGCACATGAGTATAAGTGTTACCATGATCAGATCAACATTTTAAAGAAACTGTTACTGATTTAGAGATTCATAGCAATGTATTGACATTTGACCTTCAATATCTTAGTCACTTTTAATCACCAAACATATTTTGAACGTTGCCCTCTTTGGTTCCTTGTATTTTTTATATCATTCAGTCAATTTTTAAAGGCAAGACTTTATTATATCATACAAAATCCTTGTCTTTGAAATAAAGAATGAGACAAGACTCTCGATGGAATGTACTAGGAAGTGAATTTTGAGAAGCAAGTCTTCCAGTCTTCAGCGGTTGTTCTTTAGATTTATTGAATTTTCTCTCTTCTTACTCATTCCTATTTTTTTTTTCCTCTAAGCTCATTTCTAAACATTCTAAAGAAACCCTTCAAAAAACTGAAACAGAATATCCCTGAGGGAAGGGAGGTCTTTGAAAGATTTCAAATAAAGAAACAAATTCCCACTGGAAACAGGAGAATGCTTAAATTCTTGTTCTCTGTTGCATGACCCCATGTCCTTTTAGAAACAAAGGCTCTCTCTCTCTCTCTCTCTCTCTCTCTCTCTCTCTCTCTGTGTGTGTGTGTGTGTGTGTGTGTATGTGTGTGTGTGTGTGTGTGTGTGTGTGTGTGTGTGGTGTTTGGAAGCTAAAAAAGTGAACTCCTCTAAGAGTCAGTAAAATTATTTCATGAATAGAATATTTCTATCTAATATGGTTTCAATGGTTAAGGTTCAGTGGATTGTAAGTTGATAACTAGCAGGACAATTTAGAATAGAGTGGCAGGTCCTAAAGGGAAAATAATGTACTCTTAAAAATTACAAACATGTGGAACCTTTTAACCAGGGTTTACGTAAATTCATTTGTATTTCAACTTAGTAGACAGTTTCCAAATATCATTGTGGCAAAGGCTAACATTATATCAGTTTAATCATCATTACATATTTGTTTCATTTTATCTGATTTATGTTTTATCCATATCATTAATCATTTCATCTTTTAAAAATTGTTAGAGAATTCCATATATTCTTATAATATGTGTTGATCAAAGCCATGACCTTCTCAAATTCTTCTCCTATCCTCTTTGACTCTTTGCTTTCCTAACTTTGTGTGTTCCTTTTAAAAACCCACTGAGTCCACTTAATGCTGCCTGGCTGTACAAGGATGTGATATATTGAACTACAGGCACTTCATTTTGTTTCTGTATTTTAGGTAAAATAAAAGTTCTTTGTGTTTGATTTCCTTCTTGTTCTTATGCTTTGTGTATATATTTGAAATATGTGTTTTGTACAATTAGGACACAAATTTTATATAATTTAATTGGCTAATTTATGCTTCAGAGCAAATCCAGATTTCCTAAACTAACAAGTTTTCTTTCGGGTTCAAATTATGCATGAAAGGGAAATAGTTTGTAATTTCATTAATGACTATCCTAGAAGCACATTTGTGTTTAATGAAAATATTTTAGAAATTGTTTTGAAATATTTTTTGAAAATTGAGATTGAACCTAATTTTGTTTGCTAATAGCTTTTATATCATTTAAGAACCTTTTTACATGAAATATTTATTGGTTCATTTTAAAATCTGAATTTATATACAGAAGTAAAAATAACATTATTCCTAATACACAAATTCCTTTCATAAAAGTTACCAACTAATGTTACAATAGGAAAATGAAAGCTTCTTCAACAAATGGAACTTGCATAAATGGCTGTTGACATGTAGAATGATTGCCATGCACAAAACTTCAGTCCAAATGGATCAAGGACCTCAGCATAAATCCAGTTACAATGAACCTGATAGAAGAGAAAATAGAAAGCAACTTGAATGCAGTGGCAAGGAGACGACTTCTTCAATATAACACTAGTAGCACAGACACTGAGAGCAACAATCATCAAATGTCACTTCCTGAAACTTAAAACTTGTAAGGTCAAGGACATGGGAAATAAGATAAAATGACAGCCTACAATATGGGAAAATAGCTTCACCAACCATACATCTGACAGAGGGCTGATCTCCAAAAATATACAAGGAACTAGACATCAAAATAAAAAATAACCCAATTAAAACAAAGGGATACAGAGTTAAACACAGAATTCTCAGCAGAAGAATCCTAGTGGCTGAAAAGACATTTACAGGATTGTTCAGCTTCCTTTATCATCAGGAAATGCTGATCAAAACGTCTCTGAGATACCATCTTACACCTTTTGGAATGGTTAAAATCAAAAGTTCTGAATACAGCTTATGTTGGAGAGGGTGTTGAATCAGGGGATTCCCTCTTCCACTGCTGGTGGGAGTACAAACTTGTAAAGCCACTTTGGAAATCAGTATGGTGGTTTCTCAGAATATTGGGAATCAATCTAACGCAAGACCCAGCAATACACAAAGGTATATGCCCAAAGGATGCATATTCATACCACAAGGACATTTGTTCAACTATGTTCATAGCAGCATTATTTGTAATAGTCAGAACCTGGAAGCAAAGTAGATGCCCCTCAACTGAAGAATGGCTAAAGAAAATGTGGTACATTTAAGCAATGGCGTATTACTCAGCTGAAAAAATAAAGCAATGATATCATGATATTTCCAGGCAAATGCATGGAACTAGAAAAAATTATCCTGAGTAATGTAGCTCAGACACAGAAAGACAAATACAGTATATATTCACTTACAAGTGGATATTAGAAGTAAAGCAAAGGATTACCTGACTACAGTTCACAAATCCAGAGAAGCTAGGTAACAAGGAAGGCCCTAAGAGGAACACATGGATTACCCAGGAAGAGGAATTAGATGAGATCTCCTGAATAAACTGGAGGCAAGAGGGGCCAATAAAGGGAAGAGAATGGAAGATGAGAACATGAGAGAAAAAGATGGTTGAGGGGAAAGGGACAGAGTGGGAGAGAAATGAAAGAAATCTTGATAGAGAGAGACACTATGGGGTTAGGGAGAAACCTTGAACTAGGGAAATTTTCAAGAATCCACAAAGATGACTCCAGCTAAGAATCTAAGCAAGGGGGTACCCTTGGCCATTGGTGTAGGAGGTTCTTCTGTTTATGCGTTCCTTTCATTGGCTGAAAAAAGAAACTGCCTTAGCCTTTTGATAGGGTGGATCTCAGGTAGGCAGGGAAGACAGAACAGAATCTGGGAAGTAAGGCAGAGTGGCAGAATCCATGAATCTCCAACCTGAGACAGACGTAGGTTAGAATCTTGCCGGTAAGAAAAACAGTCATGTGATGATACACAGATTTAATAGAAATGGGTTAATCAAGATGTGAGAGTTAGACAATAAGAGGCTAGAGCTAATGGAGCATGCAGTAATTTTATTAATATAATTTCTGTGTGAATATTTTGGATGTAAGCTAGCCGGGTGGCGGGACGTGGCCTGTTCTTCATACTACAGGCCATCCCCTGCACTCAGATTGTTAACCATCCATATCTCTATCATCATAGAATCTTTATCCAGCAACTGACAGAAGTAGATGCAGAGATTCACAACCAAGCACCAGACTGAGCTCTTTCCAATCGAAAAAAAGGAAGGAGGGAATATATGAGCAGAGAAGGTCAAAATCATGGTGGAGAAATCTATAGAGACTGCTGAACAAAGTTTGTGGAAACTCAGGAACTCTAGACTGTTAGCTGCAGATCCTAAATAGCACTAAACCAGGTCCTCCATATGTGGGAGAGAGTGGTGCCTCATAGACAATTCAAACTTCATCACTGTCTCCTACATATGGAGGGCCTTGTATTTAAAAATGCTTATAAAATAACTTAAGGTATTTTTTAAAAGGATTTCATTGCATATTTGTTATGAAGAAATAAAAATTATAAATATGACTCATTTCTAAAACTATTCAATAGTGGTATGGATATTTTATAAATGTTAGTTTTTAATTAATGATAAAAATACTTTCTATAAATGAAATGCACATAATCGTAGACTAAGAGGCACAAACCCTCCTTTCCTCCAGGTAAACAATGATTCAACAATATCTAGATGATCGATGAGAATTTAAAAGCCAATTAAAAAAAGCTATAACCCAACCACAATGAGGTTCGTAGGAGATGTTTGGACACTACAAGCCATATAATCCATGCCTCATGCCAATAATGTTGGAATCAGGAAGAAGCTGACAGCTTAGTTTATCACATATTCATGCTCATAATACACTCTCTATTTCAATACAAAGAATGCTTTTATGTTCCAACTTTCTACGGGGGAAAAAAAGAAATCTCCATGGTATATAAAAGAATTGGGCAAGATGATTCTGAGTACTGGTTTCTTTCTCTCTGTTATGTCTTTCTTTGGGTCTCTATATTTGTTCCAATATTCTGCAGAAGAAAGATTACTTTTTCTGCATAAAACTAGTCAATAATTATTGTAAAAATATTAAATTTTGCTAATAAATAATGTCTTGGATAAATTTGTGTCAATTTGACACAAACTAGAATTATTTGAAAAGAGAAAACCTCAGTTGAGAAAATGACCCCATAAGATCAAGTTGTATGGCATTTTCTTAATTAGTCATTGATTGTGGAGGGCCCATCCCATTTTAGGTGCTGTCACCCCTCAGATAATTGTCCTGGGTTCTATTAAGAAGCAGACTGAGCAAGCTATAATAAGCAAGTCAGTAAGAAGCATCCCTCATTGGCTTTGCATCAGCTCCTTCCTTCAAGTCCCTACCCTGATTGAGTTTCTGTCCTGACTTCCTTTAAAGATGAACTATGATATTGAAGTATGAGCCAAATCCTCTACCACTTCTTTTGGTTGTGGTCTTTCATCGCAGCAATAGTACCCATAACTAGGACAAATAATATAACTATTTATTTGAAAAATCCAGTGCATATGTTTCAAAGTAGAGTTGAGCCAGTGGAAAAAGAACCACTATACTCAAAAATAAGTCATGAAATTATGAGGTCAGGATAACAAGATGAAAGAAATCCAGCATAGATTAAAAATAAAGGATGGGTTTTCTAATCGAAGAATGAATTAAAGGTTGTTGAAAACTTATTTACAGGAACAATGACAAACCCTCCCAAATCTGAGGGAGGCATCAGACATATTCAAAGAGAATAACTTATTCCAAACAGGAAGAATGAGAAGAAAATTATATTAGAACAAATCAGACACAAATACACACAAACCAAAACAATACAAATGTTTGGAGAACAAAACAAAGGATTTTCTAATCACCATGAAGACCTTCATCAGAAGAATAGAGTTGAAAGATGTATTCAGAGTAGTCAAAGAGAAAATATCCACCAACAAAGGAAGAACTTTACTTCAATAATGAAGGAGAATGAACATTTTAGAAAAACATAAACTGTAAAACTTTATCCTTTGGAATCTCCTCTAATTAATTACTGAGCTGAATTTTTAAATTTGGCTCTATAGATAACATTAGCTATTTTAAACCTAAATGTAAAAAACATCTTTAAATTGTGGCATACAGATTAAAAAGATTAAAATATTTGAGTCCTAGCTATGAAAATGTAACAATGAAAAATAAAAGTAAAATGGACCATTTTGGGGCCAAAAGATGATTCAATTGGTAATGACTCCTGACACCAAGCCTAGAGAAGTGAATTGAATAACTAGGACCCTATTGTATATGGGGACCACTCTTTCCTACAGTTGTCTTCTGCCCTCCATATGTGCACTCTGGCATGAGTATATCTACCTTACCACAAAAACGAACAAAACATATATTCCATCAGACAATTAACAACAAGTTGTAGAAGGAGAACAATGGACATTTCATGTGACAAAATCATATAGTTAATATGTTAAAATAAACTTTTAAAATTATAGAATTATTTAAAGTCCATAGTAACCACAAAGAAAATAACTATAAAAGTTACAACAAATCCTAAGAAAATGATGAATAAAAACAAACCAAATTCCTGCTGTATAACCAAGCGCTGTGCTTTTCCCTGAGAAGGACAACATCTCCCAACTTTACTGGGTCGCCTGTCGTTCTCTGTGTACGTTTATTCTATTAGACAAATAACATTCCTACTCAACTTATGTGGGTGACACTTTATAGGTGTAGCATCTGATGATGCACAACAGACGCTGATATTCTGACTCTTACAACATTTCTGTCTTCTTCTCCTACAGTGTTCTCTGCCTTAGGTGTGGGTGTGTTTTGTAGATGTATCCATTGGGACTGGGCTGTACAGCTCTGCATATTGATTCGTTTTGATTTTTCTGAAGTGGTCTTTGCTACAGAGAGAGGAAATGGAAGGAAGAAACATTGCAATTAAATACAACTTTAAAAATAAGCAACAGTAAAAGAATGAGACTGCATTCTATGATAAATGAAACCAAAAACATAATGCACCAATTCATGGAACAAAAAGCCATAATAAATGGAAATTGTGTATGACTAAATACAATTTTTAAATGACCTCTAGTACACATATTTTTCTTGAAAAAGGAAAACAGTATTATCTCAAAGTTCATAAAGTAGACAGTAAAGATTAGATCACAGATAAATTAAATAACCTGAGCATCAAATACAAATTGCTATTAGAAGCCTCAAGGGTAGAGCTGAAATTAGGCAATGAGCGCAAATGTTTCTGTGATTTTTTTTGGAACCTGTGATGCACGGTGAGGAAACAGTTCATAGAGTTTTCACAAGGATGGAATTAAAAGAAAAAGCCACAAATATCTTCTTAGACTTCATAAGCAGGGTTCTTGTTTTTTACAGAAATATTGAGGTTTTTCTATTTCACAGAATGCTAGTTTACCTGAGTACCAATCAGTGGAAAAATGAAGATGAGGACACAGCCATCTGAACTGAAATCTTGTGGTCACAGTACTTACATGAGACAGTTTCAACAGTTTGAGAATGACATTTAACAGCCTCTCAAAAGAATGAACATCCTGGCATTAAACAGTTGGCATTGGACTGGCACCCCTAGCTCCCTGTCTGAACAAACCTCAGGATAATAGCCTTTACATGGTATGAAATGTACAGAGATGACAAGTGATGATTTGGAGGACAGAAAGTTCATTATCAAGGTAAAGTAGTTTGGTAAAGTTGTGGTTAACTTCAGCATTTAGGTTGCAACTTCTGCCATTAAAGAGGGGATGAGTTGGTTTAGACAGAAAGAAAAAAAAGTGTCAAGATTGACAAATCCAATACCATGATCTTAATCGAGGATAACCAGTGTGATGTTCAAGAATATTCAGAGTAGATCGAAAACAAGCAGAAAGTATAATAGTTGAAGCCAAATAACTTCATCCAGAAATCATGTTGAGACCTCAAATGGTATGCTGTTGTTTGATTCCTCAGCAACCTGCAAACTATTCTATGTTAGAATAATTGTTAGTAGAACTGAAGTTCTTCAATTAAATTATTGGGTATAAACTTGTATAGAAATACATGAATGAAGCAACCTCAAATAGTGTATGGACTTCTTTGAAATGTAGAACAAAACCAAGCTCCTGCCTTCTTCTGGATGATGCTAACACCCTGAGAATGGATCAATTTGGTTATGGTTCTTGAGTGATGACTAAGCATAAAGAGACTGTCCAGAAGCTGGATAGTTTTACTTTGATTCAAAGGTCACAAGTGATAGTGCCCTCTGACATTTTAGATTTAACCAGCACTGCTAAGGCCAGGGAATTGAGATAGGAAGATAAAATTTAAGTTACTAGATTTAGAGTGTCAGGCTCACATGTTTAAGATTGCTGATTATTCGATGTTTATTGAAAGACATGGTAGATTGAATTGTCAACCTATATGTATCTAGCTCTGGGATAGAGATTTAAAAAGCCTTTAAGAAAGTCAGTATGTTTTCTATCTGAATGCTGTGAGGAATTGCTATTGAGAGTGTTTCTTGTAAGCTGTAAGAATATTCAGTCTTACAGAAAATCCAATGATACTCCAAGTATTCATTTCAGTTCCAAAGGCTCACACATACAAACACTTTCTTCAGCTGAAGGTCATATCTTTTATTTCCTTACAAAAATAAGTGGAGTCAAATTTGCCAAGATATGCAAACAACCCCCCATACAAATTGGTAAGGATTGGTAACAGATTCATTAAATTATCAAAATACAAATCGATAATTAAAAACAATTTCTTTACACTAAAAATGAACTAAGCCAAAATAAGAAAATAGCATTTAAAATAAGATAAGAAAACAAAACATTGATAGTCAATGTAAGCAGATAAAAAAAGATCAACATCCTAAGACAGCATGTAATTAATTTAAAATATTACAACACAAATAAAAAAGATACAAAGTATGTATGGGTTAGAAGAGTCAATAGTTGTTTTTTTTTGAAAACTATCTATAAAATTTAATGTAATCTATAGATTCAGTGTAATTTCTGCCAAAATTGACATTTTTTTGTGGGAATTGAATGGAAAGTTCCTAAAACTTGTTTGAAATCAAAGAGTACTCAAAAAATCCCATGATATTGGAGGAAAAGAAAAAAACAATGAGAGGCACAAAACTACCTGTTTTTAGATATAGCAAAAAGATAGCATTCATGTAAAGAATAAGACACTGGTGTAAAAACAGAGGTCAAAGAGGCAAAGCAGGATTGTGATAGATAAAAAAAACTTATTTTGTGGTCATTTCGTTTTCAACCTAGTTACCAAGGGTTTACAAAGAAGCAAAGAAACTAAGTTAAGAGATGTGATGGAAGAAGTGCATGTCTGTATGCAACAGAACAATCTGTGGAAGAATGATCCTATGACTTCTCTAACCTCACCTTATCTGTATTCAGAACCAATTCAAATTGTAAGGAAGTCTTAATTATAACAACTAAACTACTGCACAATCCAGAGTGGGGAGCTCTCCAACATTGAGCTGCAATGTGTGTGTGTGTGTGTGTGTGTGTGTATGTGTGTAGTTCGCATGTATGTGAAATGAAAAATTATTGAAATTAATAAAGCAAATCCTGTCACTCACAATAACTTTGATGAAACTGGCAAAGATGGTAATTCATACACGCATTAAGGAGAGGAAAACAAATGCATGATCTTATTTTATATTCAGTGGAATATAAACATGCCATTCTCAGAATCTCAGTTAAGAGAGAATGCTGATTGCCAGAGTCAGGAACATTGATTAGGAATAGGAGAGTTCTTTCAACCTATGCAGATACACAGGAAGGACAACGTATCATGGAGCATGATACTCCATAGCTCATGATAGCCTGGTATACTGTTGCAAATTGCTCAGTGATTAGACTGTAAACATCCTTACCACAAATTTGAAAGCAGAAAATAGACAATTACATAGGCAGATAAATTAATCATTGGCTTTTGATGATTAGTGTGCAATACGTACATATTCCAAAACATCCTCTTTCACATTGCAAACATATGTACTTTGTCAATTACACAAAATAAAGGTAAATTCACATACACACACACACACACACACACACACACACACACACACAAAGTCTGAATGAACCTGACTAGGTAGTTACAATGAACAAGTCTATCAAACATTTAAATAATAAATAATAACATTTCTTTCATCTTCTAAAAAGTTGAAAATGCAACAACGTCCTCTCAATATATGCATTCAGAGTTGCCCCGCTTCTAATGCCACAGAAAATGTACACAGGAAGCACAGGAAGAAAAGAAACCACAGACCAGTATCTGCAATAATATGCTGCAAATCTCATAGCATACTAGCAAAGCCAGTTCTAGTGTATCATTAAAAGATCATGTATCCCGACACAGTAGCGTCTAGCTCTAGTACTGACTATTTTGTTCTGAAGAGGACAAATCAAGCAGTGGTGCATTATATTTAATACCAAGATTAAAAGAGTAAATATTATGTATTCATCTAAATTATAGTAAATAACAAAGACAGCATCATTTTGTGATGAATATCACCCACAAATTAAGTATAGAAAATAATTATTTGCTCACTTTAAAGTACATTCGTACAGAAAATATTGGTACAGTCAAATATAAGAGGGAGAAGGTTTTTATTTTAATTGAAGATAAAAAATCAAGAGAACATATTTGTTCCTTTCTTCATATTCAAATATATTAGATAGCCCTCCTGGAACAATTAAGCTAGAGAAGGAATAACAGACATAAAAATTAAAAACTAAGAAAAAAACTTTGTTTAAAATTAAAATTTCCCAAGATCTAAAGGCTGTCCCCAAATTCTATTAAATTATTAAATGAATTCAGAAATATTGCAAAACAGAAAGTTATCATATAGAAAGCAACTGGTGTTCTATGTTTTAACAATACCTGAAGAATAAACTGACCATTCTATTCACATGGATAAAAACATGGAAATAAATTTACAGAAATAGATAAGAGCCTTAAAAATAAAAAAGAAGAAGATTCAACATTGTGACCAGTACTGGCTCAGCCTCCCTGACAACTAGACCGTGTAGGATAACTGGAAGAAAGAGAAAATCTTTGTTTCCAAAACTTATAGTCAGTTTGGTTGGGATAGCCAAATGACACGTGCAGGCAAGGGCAAAGAAAACGGAGAAATAAAACCCAAAGGAAAACATAGTTATCCTCCTGGGTATTGGAAGTAGACAAGATTGCCAGACAAAAATTGGGAGCGTGGGGGTGGGGGTCGGGTGGGAGTAAGGGGAGACGGGGAGAGAGAAGGGAGAAGGGGGAGCTTGGGGGAATGGGAGGGGTGGGATGGAGAAAGGGTGGCTATGGGAGCAGAGAAGTAGATATCTTAATTAAGGGAGTCATTTTAGGGTTTGCAAGAGACTTGACTCTAGAGGGGTTCCCAGGTGTCCAAGATGTCCCCAGCTTGTTCCCTGGGCAGCTGAGTAGAGGGCGCCTGAATTGGCCCTATCCTATAGCCACACTGATGAATATCTTGCATATCACCATAGAACCTCCATCTGGCGATGAATGGAGATAGAGACAGAGACCCACATTGGAGCACTGGACTGAGCTCCCAAGGTCCAAATGAAGAGCAGAAGGAGGGAGAACATGAGCAAGGAAGTCAGGAGGGTGTGCCCACCCACTGAGACGGTGGAACTGATCTAATGGGAGTTCACCAAAGCCAGCTGGACTGGGAGTGATGGAGCATGTGATCAAACCGGACGCTCTGAATGTGGCTGACAATGAGGGCTGACTGAGAAGCCAAGGACTGGGTTTTTATTCTACTGCATGGACTGGCTTTGTGGGATCCTAATCTGTTTGGATGCTCACCTTCCTAGACCTGGATGGAGAGGGGAGGATCTTGGTTTTCCCACAGGGCAGAGATCCCTGACTGCTCTTTGGACTGGAGAGGGAGGGGGAGGGGGACTTGGTGGAGGAGGAGGGAAATGGGAGGATGGGAGAAGGTGAAAATTTTTAATAAAAATAAAAAAATAAAAAACAAACAAATAAACAAAAAATAAACAAACAAAAAAGAAAAAAAATCATATAAATAAGAGAGGAGATGTGACAGAAAGGATGGGACATAAATTATGCATAGAAATTTTGCAGCACTAAACAGGAAGAGGAGAGAAGTATAGCCATGCAGTCTAGGCAGAGGGTACACATAAGTAGTGCAAAGAGAACTAATTAGATTTGTTCAGTTAGCAAGGGGCCTTTGGGAGGGGACAGTAAGAACGGCTGAGTTATTAGAGCAGTGGAATAAAAAATCTGCACCAACTTCAACCAAGAGAAGTAATTTAATTATATACCACAGGCTATTGTAAAAACAGATATTGGAGGCACCACAGCCAAATCAAAACGATTCCATAATCTTTTACCCTGTTGACCTCTTACTTTACTTTCTAGCAATTTGCAAGAATTGAATACTGTAGAAAAAGACTTGGGGAAGCTTTCATTAAAATTTTGCACAATGTATTGTCTTACTTTCGAAAAACTGATGTCCTGTTTATAAACTTGAAAGTATTAAAATAATATAAAATGAAAAAATAAAAAGTAAAAAAAGCACAAATTATTTGAAAAAAATGAAGAAGACATAAACAATTATAAGACATCCTGTATTCATGGATTGGAGGATTATTATTGTAAAAGAAAATGGCTATCAACATTGTCTGTGAACTCATCAAACTCCTAAGAACATCCATTCACTTAAATAGAAAAAGCAATATTCCATATGGAATCAGAAACACTTCCGAGTCATTAAAGCAATATTGTGAAAGACTATACTTAAGGGCCTCATATTTACTTTTATTACAAGAATATTGTTAAGCTGTTGTAATATAAACTGTATGTTACAAAGACAGACAAAAAGGTCAATAGAGCAGAATAAGAACCCAGACATATATCTAAAAACACACCTAAATTTTTTAGTTAATATTAAAGTTATTTACAAAGAGAAAAGGACATTTTTTCAATAAATAACCTTACCAAACAAAGATAGCTGTACACAAAATATTGACACACTTTTTTAAAGGGGACATGTTTCATAGGATAGGGTGAAATCAACTCAAATATACTAGAACCTTAAATGAAAAAATCTAAATTGACAAAACTCAAAAGTGAAAAACAGAGAATGTACATTATAGTTTTGGTCTTTACAACAGTTTTGGATTTTGCAACAAAAGCCCATCATTAAAAGCAGAAGAGGGATACAAGTGAGACTGATGGATAGGTAGTAAGCAACAATCTTTTGCATATTAAAATTACGATAATTCTGCTAATTGTAACAATGTGGGTGCATCTTGGGTACACTGTGCTAAGTGACCAAAGTCGACCACGGAGGGATAGACAGTGCAGAACTCCACTTTTATAATGCAGATAGAGTTCAATTCAAAGAAGTTATGATGGAATGATGTAGCAAGAAGCACAATCAGAGGAGAGTGAATGAGTTTTAGTCATTCAATGTAAAAATACCCTTAATATTTATAATCAGTATACAACTAATAATACTAAAAGGATTGATAATACATAATAGTGTATTTTCTGCTATTTAATCTTCCAATAAAAATGAATTTGTTCTTTTAGTGTATGGTTTTAGGATATTCAGTTTTTTCCCATAGACAGACATAAATGAATCTCAAAAATGATTGATGATACTTAAAGTCTTATTTTATAGTTCTACAACCAGCAATATAGAAATTCTTTCAAAATAAAATTTACTTAACAGGTTTGTCTGGTGGAGGAAAACTGAGAGCACATCTCTGGAGAAATGCCACATTGCCAGTGTTAAGATCTTGGCTGAGTTTCAAAGGAGGCAATCACTTGAGGAATGTTTCAAGAATAAGCAGGAGAAGGATTCTAACTCCTTGAGAAGGTCAGCATTGGTCTCATGCACATTTCGGGGTACTCTGTCTTGTCATTTTCTCTGCTATTTCTATCTTTTGCTAGTTGTCAATCCGTTTGCCATTTATCACCTGAAAAAATGTAATTTTATATAAATAGTTTTCAGAGTCTCCTCTTGTTTTCCATAAAAGTGGCATGCATATCATCATGTTCCTATTATAGAAGCAAAGAAAGAGTCATACACAAACGCTGCAACAGAAGAAGAAACAGTAATCAAACCTCTAGAATCACTACAGTGCATACTGATTTTTATTCTCAGTATCTTTTTTTTTTCTTTTCACCCTACTAGATTAGGAAAGAGGTTGGGAGACAAAAGACCAATATGGTCACAGAATGCCTGGATTAGTGTGTTACAGGCATTCCTCAAGTCTCTCTGCACTGTGCCTAAACAAGTGCAAAATTTTGAACCGATGTAAAATGAACATA
This sequence comes from Myodes glareolus, assembly GCF_982192425.1. NCBI lineage: Eukaryota > Metazoa > Chordata > Mammalia > Rodentia > Cricetidae > Myodes > Myodes glareolus. The sequence continues at coordinate 118,970,362 of NC_142026.1, read as the reverse complement.
AGTAAGAGTTCACACTGGAGACACCCGGGAGATTGATACTGGTACTAATACTATTTCCCCTATTCAGGGAACCTGTGGCATTATGCAGAAGAAGAAAATTTGAAAATGATTTTTCAAGTACTATAGTCAATTTCATTGAATGTATCAAAATGTGAGGGAACTTATGTTTTCAGAATGTAGGCTCTGAAGTGTAAGTTTGAAAATTAAATGAAATTTATGCCGGACAATGCAGAAACATGCGTGGGCAACCCATATATGGCAGTTCTATTAAATTTGTCCATATTGGGTTTCATGGTCTAAGGTGATAGGGACGATTGACCAGGTCTTTTCATCAAGAAGGCGCCAGATCTCATTGCATATAGTTGTGAGCCACCATGTGGATACTGGGAATTGAACTCAGGACCTTTGGAAGAGCAGGCAGTACTATTAACTGTTAACCATCTTTTCAGAGCTGGAGAGATGGAAGTAAGTTAGTAAGTACAGTTGCAAACTGTGCAGATCAGTTACCTACCATTTATAAGTCTGTTTTGAACCCCAGAATACTGAAATCATTGTGAGTCACAGGCAACATAGTCTTTAACTATTTGACAGTTTGCTTTTAAGAATAGCATGTTTCTCAACACCAATCTGAACTTATTTTTATATTATCTAATGGTATTGTTCGAAAAATTCCTTCGTTCCTTTTGTCAACCCGCCAAATGTCAATCAACCATTAAAGGCTATGCTCACAGAAGTCTCTACACATTCCACTTCTAATCAGTCATTAAGAATGATATTCATTAAAAATACTACCTATGATTTGAACAATAACAAGGTATATTTTGCTAATTTTCCCCTAACATTAAGTACTCCAGTAATTGTATATATTACTGAAAGGCAATAACATGCTCTCAAACACTCAACTCTACATAACATTACGTGCTTGTCTATCTTTATCATTCTTCTTCAGTCATTTTCCCGTTTTTTTCTCCAGAAGTGCAAGGTATCAAATCACATACTTGCCTGATGCTGAAGAGTTAAAGAATTTCAGTATGAAATCATCAGGACTATCCCTATGGTCGGTCAGTATGCGCTGCTCATGCATAGTTTTCGACCTCTCTAATTGTCTAGTCTGTTATGGATTACAAGACACTACTTGGTGATTTAGGAAAGGCTTCATTTTTCTGTTATGCACCCATTCAGTCCTATGCTATTGTGATCTTCATCCAAATATTTTATTTGGATATTTTACTCATGTTTTTATTTTTCTACTCTTTCTCTACCATCACATATTGCACTAATATATTCATTTTTTCGATAGGGTATCCTACTAATGCAAAAATTATTCATAATTAATTTTACTCATGCTAATAATCATTGAATCTATAAGACACGCATTTTAAATCCTAAATCTGTAATATGTAGCTTTATTTTATGTCAAAATATCTGTGTAAGAAAAGGAAAGATGATTAATTTTCCGTTTGTTTGGAGACAGGGCACTATTTATAAAGCAAACAGACAAATCACTTCAAACAGAGAGGGCACTGAACACCAAGCTATGTACTTCTTCAATCAATACCCCATGACCTTTCCAGATGAAAGGGTGATAGTCTTCCACCAAGGAAGGAGGGGAACAGTTCTTTGCTCTGCTTATGAGATATAGAGGTCTTTTGGTTATGCAGAAAACAGGATACAATAGAAACTTCAGAAAACACTAGAGTGGACTCATGGCTACATATTTTTCTAAGCTTCCCATTCACTACTAGTTTTCATCTGTTAATAAGCCCTTCTGTTCCCCAAACTAAGGACACATTCTGTTTATTGTGTGCCTGGACTCCCCCTCCCCTTATATTCAGCTGTCTGTCTATGCCCTCCTCACAGTACAAGCAATAGCTCTAAATCAGGAGTCCAATGCATGGCTAACCCATTCAGCACTCTGGAGATCATATGACAGAGCTTGGAGAATGTGAGGGAGGTCCCCCAAAACAAAGCAGGATATTATTTCCAAGGAAGTCTTGTGGCTGTGTGCACCTCTGTAGCCAGAACAATGAGGCTTTCATTTTACTCTGATCCTAAGAGTCAGCCTGACTGTCCCATGGCAAAAACTCAAAGGAGTTCCCATAGCTTTTCTAAAGCCCCCGAGACTGAACAGAAACCACGCCACCATTAGAGACCCAGGACATATGCTTTAAAAAGATGGGGGATTTTATTAATTCACTAATCAAAATTCATTATCTTTCCAAAATAAAGTGTAATTATCATGGCAGAATCATGATTTAAAAGAGGTGAACTAACTGAAGTATAAGAAGTACACTTTCTAACAACGAGAAAGTAAATTTCAGTCACAAGTCTAAGTTCTAGGCTCAAGACTGTACCTTTCTTTATAGACTTACAGCGTTTCTCACAGGCTTGTAGGATCCTATTTTATAAATCAATTTGGACTGTATTTAGTGGCTTTTTGCAAACTTTTGACAATGTATTCACTTATGTTTATTTGCTTTTCAGAGTCAGTAGACACACACTCTAACATGAAATACTGTGAAACTGCTGTCCTATCTGACGAAGTGGAAAAGATAAAGGTACATTCTTTATGCGGGACTTTAGCTTATATTTTAATATCCTCTAATGAGTTAGAGGTGACTTGTGATGCACACCGAGTAAGACTAACTTATTTTATTTTACACATAGAACAAAGCAATCGTTGAGAATCACAATTTGGAAGCTGAGAACCAATTAATTCTCATGCTCTTTTGTCTCCGTGAGAGCTGCAAAATTAATACGAAAACACATAACAAATTCCTCAGTGTGGATAGAATTGACTAGATGTTAAATCTGACTGCAAAGTTTGGTGGTGTCTACTCATATTTAAAGGCAATGAGAAAAATGCTAACAATTGTCACAATATGAAGAAGACTCTTCAGAGATGGAAAACATTCAGAATCTTTCATATAGCTATTAGAAAATCACCTCAAACCAGGAATTCTTTGTGAGGCTTAGGTGTAGAATTATAAATTCCTGATACTGTTTGAAGCAATGTTTCTAACTTGAAAAAAATAACATTATTTAAGAAAACATATTAAAATCTGGACATCTTAATCAAATAACCTATGATCATATTTTAGAATATTATTAATGTAAATTAGAAATTGAGTAAATTTAGAAAATTGATTAATGTAAATATGAAGCAAACTTGGGTATGATACACTATAATGTTTATGATACTTAATCTCTAGAATATTGAGTCAGAAAGATTTAAGGAGCTTTGTACCACTGCCCCGATTCTATCTTTACATACATGTTAATGAAACTGACAATGTTTAATGACTGTACTAACTTGGGAAGAATCCTATTATTACGCATAAACATCATGACTTTGAAACAGAATTCTTAATATTGTATTTTTGGTTCTTCTGAGACTAAAACTATATATTGCTAAATCTAACAACATAAAACTAGAGGATGATTTTTTTGAAGACTTGAATTCTACTTTTCCCTAGGTCAGGTGATGTTTTGGCAGAATGAAGAGGCTGGACTGGACTATTTCTGAAATATTTTCCCTCACACACTTTTATTTTATAAAAACTATAGGCAACCTTAAGGCAACCTCCTTAATAACATCAATTTGTCCTGCTCTCCCTGTGCAGCTACCAGAGGTGTTATTGGAATTCTACTAGTAGTGACAGGTAAAGCCATTTTAGAACTCAGACCTCCCTGTGCAATCACAGTTTATTCAATAACATTGTTGTAATATTAACAATGTAAAGATTCTATATCAGTAGCTAAGTTCAATATGAACGAAACTATAAAGGTCATCAAAAGTTCTGAGAATTGGACAGGCAAAGGAATTTTTTTTTTGTATTTTTAGGTACAGTGTTTCAAAAAGTATGATGTCATCTTGAGTAGTAAAGCTACTTGCAGTGCTGTGATTAATTTTATGTAGTAACAATTTACCCCATAGAAACTACAACTCTGATAGTTAATGATTATAGCCTCATCAACTATTAAATTGGCAATTTAATACCAACATTTCTTACCTAAATATGCAATTTATTTCTACTATTTATCTTATTTTCTCAAACTAGTCATGAGATATTCACTTCTATTGAATTTATAAATGGTTTTGTGAAGATTTTATAGGTGTATTTGATTTTACTTTCTTGAAAATTACCTTTCATCAAATGTAAACTGTTCATAAATAAGATATAACACCATAATTAAGAAACACATACTTGTAACAATATAAGAATCAGCTTGCAAGATAAACAGCAGTAAATATTAAATAAAATTCACACAACCAGAAAACCCAAAGCAGTAAATATAGAAGTGTTTTTAATGTTAGCTACTAAACATTAGCAGACTATAATATTAAAAACCTCCCCAACGTAAAATGCATTATTCTTCCAAGAATAATAATGAATCAAAACTTTCAAACAGTCCCCTGTGATGCCTTCCACAGCATGACAGCACAGGAAGAAGGCTCTGGCCAGATGCCAGGGTCTTAATCTTGAATATTCTGTGCTCAAGAACGAGGAAGATAAAAATGGATGCTCCTTATAAATTATTCATTCTCAAGAATTCTGTTAAAGAAGCACAAAATGGACTAGGACAGCAACCAAGCATGTACATCTAGTCAAATTCTCATTCAAAAACTAGGACAATCTGTAGATGTTCTCAGGCAGAACTCAAGAGAATTCATTACTCATAAACACTCATTAAAAACACCGAGAATCACATCAGCTCAAATACTAATAACCACCAACAAATGGTGTAGGTTCAAGTAAAATATCGTCATATAACATTTGACAAATTATTCTGCTAAATTTACCTACGGCATATAACTAGATACAATACCAAGAATGTGCATATTGTATAAAAGTTAAAGTCAATGCAAGAATAATCATCTGCTAATAGAAAATATTAAGCATGCAAATTTTTCTCAAATATTTGATTCTTTTAATATGAGAGCTGTAGAAGAATTAATATAAGATAGAAATAACAAGATATAAATATGCCAACTACATTAATAATAAAATATGTTGTGTCCGTTAAAACTAACAAGCATATTGTTTTAAAAAAATCCACTGTATGATATCTGTGAGTCTTATGCATACACACATGCACATGCAGCTGTCCATAAACACATGTACATATACTTTTGCATATACACACACATACACACAAACACACACACACAGCATATACATACATTACATAGTAAATATGGCCCATGCAGATGTCTCTGTTGATGTTTGCGGCACAAATATAAGTACATTAGTGGGAATCATAAGAATTCATGCAAAATATGGATGAAATTATATGTACAAACAATCCGAGTACTGGGAAACATATAAAAGTGTGAGCAAGACTTTCTGGGCAGCCATTTTATCCGAAATCATGAGATTCAAGTTGAGTGAGAGATGAAGTTTCAAAAACTCAGATGCAGAGCACCTTTCTTGAACTGTTGGGCTGTACATGCATGCTTATACATATGAACACATATGTGGACTCATGCCAACATGTACTGTGCATAAAAGAAGACATATTCAAATAAAGAATACTAAACAATCAATACCATTGGTATGATACATCTCTTGTAAAGAACAGTTAAATCAAGGAGGTACAGGTAATTTGTTCCCAATCCAATCATCATTATGTAATATGTATGAAACCAAGTGTACAGACACAAACTTCAAGAAATTTCAAAATAACAATATCACATAGATTTCTGTGACAATTCAATAAGACATGAAATATAACTACAGGCAATAAAACACATGCAGTTTTATAAAAATTAAAGTTCACATAGAAATAAGATAAAGATAAAATCAACTCAACAACTGAAACTTAGGTTAAGCAATTATTTTAAGTATGTTTAACTCTATAATCGCTTCCTTTCCTCTGTGACAGAATGTATCCTGTATCTGAGGCTCTTCCTTCACCCTTACAATGGCTGGAATGATGGTTTCAGCATCAGTCTCTGGGGTTTAAAGTTTTGTTTTCCAAAAAACCTTGAAGCTCACATTTCTTTAAAAATAAAGAAAAAGTAATTTCCATTAATTTAACCATTATCTGGGAACAAAACAAAGGTTTTTGTTCCATTTTATGAGTTAGTATAATCTTCTAAGTAAACCAGAAAAAACTCAACAAGAAAATAAAATCATGAGCCAATCTAAATTGCAAACAGGTGAAAAATCTAAGACAAAATAAAGGTTAATGGACTAATACAAGAGGAAAAAAAACTACTTCATTCAGAAAGCTGTGAATTTGTGGCATTAGAGAACCTCATTAAATAGTAGAGATTATTTGAAAAGTAGAGGAAAAAAATCATATAATCTTAACAGATGCAATTTATTCTACATTTAAAATACTCTTTAAAATTGCAAAAACAAGAAACAGAAAGGATCTACTTAAATAATTATTTGTTGAAGTGCAATAAAACTATAATACTTAAGTTTAGGAAACAAATATTTTAATGAAAACCCAGAAAATGACAATGATATATTTTATGAAATGTCATTGATATTTAAAGCAGTCCTTAAACATGTCAAACACATTTGCACAAGGAATAACAAACCACATGACTTTAGTATTTTAAAATTCTCGAGAAAGTCTGGATTTGAGATAACTGAGTCAGTAATGGATTTCCCTGCAAACAGAACAATGCTGAGCACCCACACAAACACACTAGGTTGATGACAGGTACTTGCGTTTATGCTTGCAGACAGTCTCCTGGGGCTCCTTCTCCACTCAGCCTAACTTGATGAACTCAGCCAGTGCAAGACGCCAGCACAAAAGAAGATGAATTGCACTCCTGGAGATAATATCTGAGGCTGTCATTTATCCCTACTGCCACCAAACATGTCTGTTTACTTTCATGGGTATTATAAAATGAAATCCAAGATAATATAAATATTATTTTCTAAAATAAATAAAATATTCAGCTATGCACGATATATGGGTACAGATACAAAAGTCTACTGGTGGACATATATTTTTTTAAATAAGCAGAGATAATAAATTCATAATCTAGAACACATTGCAATTAGATTTTCTCTCTAAATTAAATTATAATGCAGAAGTTGAAATATCAATATTTAAAATATTCTTTAATAATTATAGTATTGGTATATGGAAAAATAACCAATATTCGAGAATACCTAACTTACAACATGATAGCTGTGGCTATGTAAATAAAAGACTATGTAAAGAATCAGTAAATGAAACTTAGACCAATGACTGTTTACAAAAGCATACAAATAAATTTCAAGTTGGTGTTGTATCTACTCCTTATATCTTACACAAGACATTAAGCGTGTATGAAATTTTCTAAGCACAAAATAAAATTGGTTTGTGATTTATAAATTCCATGTCTGTATGGTATTTCACGTAAAATTTTTGATGTTGCTGATAAAATGAAAAAAAATTGTTAAAATGAATATTGACAATTTAGATTACTGAAGAGAAATATTGACCTTATTTAACAGCTAGAAGATTTTATCAGGAAATAAATTCAGGTGGATAACATTTATTTCAGAAAGAATTGCAGAGAGAGAAGAGAGAGATGAGCCATCACTTTCAGTGATGTTTTAAAACAGGAACTCTTTGGGAGGCATGTGATTTTAATAGCAACTTTAGTCTTCGTATCAGATTTACATGGTTACTTTTTTCTCAAATATACCATAACAGAAATGATTTTCATAATTTAATCATAGAAATCACTAGTTAACATCTTACAAAATTGCTAGTATTTTCCACTTATGACATTAATCTTGAAGTTAGGTGTACTAACTTGTCATATAATTTAAAAATATTTATGAAATCTTTCTTAAACAGAAACTCTCAAAATCACATCTATTTTACTTCTACATAATTTGTAATGTAGGATTTGTATAAATTTCTATTGTTTTGAAAAAAAATCTAAAGTTTAACATTACTCAAAAAGTAGTATAAAACATACAAAAAATCCAGTTTCTGCCATACAATAAGAATATAAATAAATCCTGAAGACAAATAATAAATGGAGGTTTCTTTCCTGCTTGCCAGTTCCTAAATAAACATTCAGTGTCTTAATAGTAATTAGAATTATTTGATCAATGTCTCGGGCATATTATTGCCTAGCTATTACAGTTAAATTAACACATTTTTATTAATCTATACATTTCCACATGGCTGTGGCTTACAGGTGATATTTTGGCATCACATTCCTTTCGACAGCTATATGGCATCTCCCTGACTCTGCCTTGTTTCTCTCATTATCTCTGATTTTATTTAATATCTGTCTATATTCTTATCTGCATAGGCCAAAAGAGTTTTATTCATGACCAATTCAAGCAACACATATCTTTAGCGTATAGAAAAACATTCCATGTCATCTCCTTTTTTCTGTCTAATTAAAAAGGAAATTTTCAACTTTAACATAGTAAAATTCAATATAACAAAACAATCATCAAGCAAGAATTACACTTAAAATATTTAGTCTATCTGAAAAAAAAAGTTACTAAGAAGCTGTACTTGACTACAATTTTTATGGGTCTAGAAGACCTCTTTTTTTTTTTTTTTTTTTTTTTTTGCCTTTGCAGGTTTTATGTGGATGTACTTGCCCTGTTTTGGTGCCATATGTAAATGCAGGTTTCTTTCCTGCCCACCAGTTTCTAAATAAACACTCAGAGACTTAATATTAATTATAATTGTTTGGCCAGTAGCTCGGGCATATTACTGACTAGCTCTCACAATTAACCAGTTTTTATTCATCTTTGTATTGCTCCACGACTGTGGCTTACCAGCAATGCTCTGACATATTACTTCTTAGGTAGCTACATGTTATCCCCCTGACTCTGCCTGCTTTCTGTCCTTATTTCTGTACTCTCCACCTGGCTATTTTCTTCCGTACCATAGGCCAAAATAGTTTTATTCGCCAATCAATAAAAGCAACACATATTTGCAGCATACAGAAGGACATCCCACATCAACAAATTGCATCTAAGAAAATGCAGTGTAAGCTTGTAATAATTACTGTGAAATATTTATAAATCTATACAGATCAGGATAGATTATTCTGCTAAAACTCAATTATATATCAAGAAGAAAAAAAGAAAACCCAGTCACTAGAAAAACAAAAAAAAAACTAAAATAAAATTCAAAAAGCAAAAAAGTAAAAAATAACATCAAAATTATATATGTAATTATATGTAATTATACTCAAGTATATAAAGTTTACATAATTGATTAGTGATTAAAGTATGTAACTGGCAAAATGACAAATCTTGATTCAGATATAAATATTGGCACATATTAGAAAAATTATTGTGATCTAAGGGATAGGCATTTATAGAAAATACTCCAAATAGAATGGAGTATCCTATTAATACCCATAAGATAGAAGAAATAACCCAAACCTAAATGATTGTTTTTCTCCTCAACGGGAGATGAGTAAGAACTCTTAAATTGTTGGTGAAAGTCTTATTGTTTCTACATATGGGACCTGTTCTTTCTTTTTTCATTTATACTATTTAGTATTTAATGGTGGTGCATGGCTACAATACCTGAACTTATAAGACTGCATTAGGAGGAGGCAGTTCAAGAACAGACCTGGTTGTATTATAAGACCCTGTGACAAGATAAAAAGACATTAAATACCTAGATATTCTGAGGCATAGTTACTAGAGTACTGTGAAATTATAGGGCATGCTTTTTGAATATAAATGACATTAGCTGTTTGAAATCTGTGCATATGTTAGGTACTGCCCAGTATTTATAGTACTAGGAGACATGTAAAATAATATAGAAACCAGAAAGAATGGTGAGACTTGGGAACTATCTTGTGGAAACAAAAATCATATTAAGAGTGAAAAAGAAAAGTTTAAAATCAAACCAATGTAACTCAAATTAATGTAAAATGGCTTTCTGGAAGAGCTTGTGTGATAGAAGTTTTCATTAGTTTGAGCAAGGCATTGAAGGAGCTTGTCATGTGAAATTTGGTGTGTGTTTCATCTTTTCAAGGAGAACAAAAAACCAGAAATCATAACTGAAAGGATCAAAGCAAACTTGTCAGTATTTAAAACTCTATCTAGAACAAGGAACATAGAAATAAAGACCAAATAATAAAATAGAACTGAGTACTATCTCATATCTCTGACACATGTAAAAGCCAAGAAGACTGCATGTAAAATTGATAAAGGACCGAAGCTTCCAACTGCATGAAGCAGAAATGTCTGCACATCCATCCAACTACCACTAAGGTAAGTGTTTATAATTGATTGTATTTTAGAAATTTATGAGAGGAAAAGAAAGTAATATCTGATTGCAAAACATTTCACAAAACTGGCAATTTCATAACACTTTTGTAGCTATCAAAATATCTTTGAAACAATCTGGCATTGTCTAAATTTACCATATAGAAACAAATAAACATATTATAATTAAGTACAAAATAGATCTTATATCTGAAATCAAACATTTGCTACTAGTTCCATATAGTAATAAATGATATCAATATAATACTATCTATCAATCTCAATTTATTTATCACTAAACCTCTTTAATGAAATTAGGGTAAGTTGATTAGGTAAGAGATCAATGTTTGCATGGTGTAGAGTTTTAAATAAGAAGTAGGAGATAGGGCCATGGGTCCCTACATAAAACCCTTGACACACAAGTTTGAAGACCACAGTTTTCATATACCGAACACACGTAAAACATAGCAGCCACCAAGCCACTCGGGGAACAAAGACTGAACAGACCCAAGCAGCTGGGAAGCTATACTAGGCAAATCAGCTAGTTTTAGGTTCAGCAGGACCGTATTTCATTTAATAAAATACAGAAAACTCCAGAGAGATGTAATAGTTTAATATTTACACCAGCAAATGTATATGCTCCTACATATTTAAACATGTGAATTCACATACACAAATATCAAAAAGAAAAAGAAGAAAAGAAAATATTTTATATATTTTATATTTTTCTTCCAAATTAAAATCACTTAGGCCAAGATATGCCTACTGTGCTTAATAATGGTGAGAGAAAACTTAGTCTCTGGTGAAAAGACATTTTGTTTGGCTAGTTTCCATAGTTAAACATTAAAAATGAAAATGATCTGAGTCTATATAGAATGTAGGATGTTTTGGTATATTCTAACTAGTGAGATACTAAAAAACACAGGACAAAGAAGCCATGATTTAAGGACTCTATATTTGATCAGATTTCCTAGCGCAAAAACTTTCTAAAGGATTTTTTTAATGCATCATTTTCTTGTCTTTTTTTTCTATTTAAACAAAACTTTTCTTAGTCATTTTTATTATAAGAATTCTATATTTGGTTCCACAGATTACTGCTCCCCCTTTGGTAAGTGCATGCATGTGCATAATGTATTTTGATTACGTATATCCCAAATGGAGGGATCTATTCCCTCCCACAGTCACACTATCACTATCTTCTCTCAATTTCTTACAGTCTTTTGAAATCTCACTAAGGTTACTTAGAACTGTCAGCATGTGCTTGGCTTCAGGGCTGTCTATCAGAGCACGAGAAGACCTGTAGTGCCTACACCTTTCACGATAACTTATTCAGGTCTAATATCAAGAGTCCCTTTGAGATTAATTTGTATAAATATTGGTACAAAAATAGTTTTAGTTTTTCTGCTTTACAATATCTAGTTTTCCTAACAGCATTTATAAAGACAGTGTCTGTTCTACAATGTGTACTTTTGGTATCTTTAACCAAAATCAAATGACTGACTGTGCATGGACTTACATCCGTTTATTTAACATTACTCCATGAATCAATATATCTGGTGTGTGCCTCCACTATCCTTCTATTTTTGTTATGGATACTCTGTAGTACAACTTGAAACTATGGATGGTCTTAGCCCCCAGCAGGGTTTTTGCTGCTGACAATTGTTTTGTCTGGTTTTTCTTGTGCTTCCATATGGAGATTTGATGGTGTGTATTTTGTGTGTGTCTCTCTGTGGGTGGGTGCATGCATGTGCCATGATGGTTAATTTAAATGTCAATTTGAAACAGTTTAGAATTACATTGAATAAAGATCTCAGAAAATGTCTGTAAGGGATTACTTTAATTGTTTTAGTTGGTAAAGGAGGGCATGCCTATTGTGTTTGGCATCATTTCCTGTTGTAGAATCCTGTCGTGGATGGAAAGGAGAAAGTACTGGAATGGAGGCAGTAATTCAATGGTTTCTTGTCTTGCTTGCAGACGTAATGTGACCAATTCTGTCAAGTTACTGCTGTTGTTAACTCTCCACCATGAGGAACACGTCCCTAAAATTGAAAAAGATATGAGCTTCTGTCTACTGAGCTAACTTTGTTAGGGCTTTTCCTCACAGCAACAGAAAGGAAATTATAACAAGAGTCTTCTAATTTAAGGAGAAAAACACCACTATTTTTGTTTGTTTTCAATATTCTACTTTGACAAATAATATTACTATTGGTGTCTCAGTAGCACAAAAGATATTAACTAAACTGTTAGGATCAACCTCAGCTAATACAAAAGTTGCCTCTGTATTCATTTCCATAATGACAGTGCCGTTTTATTGCACGTACTCCTCACAATCAATTCCCGAAAATCACTTTCAAATGCAAATAACTATTATAATGTATTAAAAAGTCTGTAGGAAAAGTCAGATTAAAGATTTAAAGGGAAGATAGTTAGTGATTTTATTGAATATTTTAAAAATAAATAGATATTTTTTTATTAAAAATAATCTTAGATAAGCTTAAATTTTTCCAGAATGATATTTTTCAACTTATCAATCAGGAGAAATACAATAATGTGTGATCTTATTTCATGTTGAGAAACTTCTTTTCTAGGTTTTCATAGGAAACTGAAAGGCTTGAAAATTTGATTCTGTTCTTGAATTTTATCTGGATTCCATCAGCATGCTTTGAAGGATGCACAGATAAGAAACTGACAATACATTTCAACAGGCTTAATTTTGAATTGAGGCTTTCAAACAAAGAGCATAGCATAGTTAGACTATTTAATTACATTTATTTCAGAGAAAATTCAAATTATATTCTTCTCCTGAAAGGTAATTAATTTCAAAATTAAAAAGTTAAAAAGAGTAATTAAAGTTCAGACATGTCCTTAAAGACTCTAAGTAGACTTTCTAAATTTAGGTTTTGTTTAGGAAAATTAGGGATAACAATTGTTGGTATTTTTCTGTGCCAAAATGATATCTCATCCAAATATTGACAGACTTCAGAATGAACTGCATTTGGTTATGGAGTAAGCCTATTATATAGGTCAGCTGACATGCTTTCTGAAAATATCCATGAAATTATTCATTTGTTTACTGCAGTGAATTATCTCAAAATATCATAAATCTCACTTTAATATATTAAGTAACACATAGATATTTCTATAGAATCATTTGTATAGTCTATAATGCTAAAATGTCCAAAACAATAATTAATAAAACTTTGAAAACAAAACAAAACAAATAAATAGATTCTCAAGTAGCTCAGGATAGAAATGAACACGTAATGTCCTTGAATGACCTTTAGTTTCTGATTCTTCTTTTTACACCACCCAAGTAGTGGGATTGCAGACATTCCTCTTGACACCCTGCTCATGCAGTGCTTCATGTGCGCATGCCATCTACCAACTCAGTTATGTACTCAGCAAAATCTTCACTCTTAGAATGGAAGTTATATACTGAAGTTCATTTTAGCTCTCTAGGGTTTTTCCTAATGTTCTTTCCTTCAACTGCATTCCACTATACTCCCAATAATGAGTATTGAACACAAATCAACTCTATTTACTGTTCCATTTTACAATTTCTGTACTATTAGGTTATGTGAATTCAAAATTCTTTAACTTTTAGGTACACATGAATTTACATAAATATGTATAATCAGGTTTGCACAATAATTGTCCTACAAAGAAATAATGAGGAAATCTATAACTAGAGCTCTTGATGTACTTACTTGGATTGATTTTTTAATGTCATGAAAATGAAAGAAATACATGAAAACCGATTTTAAAGATTTTTTTTATTTATTCATGTTTCTATGCCTTTGTGCCTGAGTGTATGCATGAGTATCACTGGCCTGCAGGTATCCAACAAGTCAAAGAGAGTGTCAGACCTGTAACTAGAGTTCTGGGGGTTGTGCTAGGAATGATTCTGGGTCCTCTTCAGAACAGCAGGTGCTGAGGCATCACTTTATCCCATGAAAACTTATTATGAAGTTTTTAAATGGTTCATCGTTTTGGTAGTTTAACAATAATCATTTTGGTAACTAGGTTCTGAATACTTTATTGCTGTAATGAATTCCAAGAACATATTAAAATTTCATATATTCCTATAATTAATTGGAGAAAAATATGTTGACTCTGTGTTTATTGACTGTACTTCAGACTTCTTATCTCCATACAATTTTGTGTTACTGATTATATGATTATTTATGAATTCTGTAAGTTTCCATTATATAAATGTAACATATTTAGTCATATAATTCTACTATGTTAGGTCTCTAAAATATACACATATATGACTGTGATCTAAATGCAATCCCAAATAATGGGAGATATAGAGGTCCAACTGTCCATATCTTATTGACAAATGATACTGGTTACTGAGACTGGTTAACATTCTCCTGAGTTGTTGCTCAAAGGTTCACATGGGAATTTCAAAACAACTCAGGTTGTTGCTAAGACTATAGACTGCTCTCCACAAACTTAAGGCAGGAGTGTATTGCTAAAGATAACCCCTACACAACCCTTTGAACATGGAGAAATCGAGGTGATACCTACATATCACCCATATGTCCTCACATCTTTGGTGCAGGAAGGTACTCTTCAAGCTACCAAAAGAGAAGTAAACAGCAACCCAGCCACAAATGACTTAGTCTACAGTATTTTCTGCTTACAAGATATGTAAGGGGAATGGTGGCACAAAGCTTGTACAAGTGCAAGTAGCTAACCAGTATCCAATCTTTCATAAGGCACACTCCACAAAATATAACCCACATATGAAACTTTATGGGTGACCAAGAACCTGTAATTATGTAACCCAGGGACCTAGGGTAAAACCAAATGCTACTGTTCTAAAATCAACAAAAACAGAAAATCAAATAATAATAATAATAATAATAATAATAATAATAATAATAATAATAATAACAAGCAAACAAACAGCAATAAAAAGACATCTGATGACATCCTGCTATACTTATAAATCAGTGCCTTGCTCTCTCATCATCAGAGAAGGTTCTTCATGCAGCAGTTGCTAACAGTGTGCAGAGAGTGAGAGTCCTTGGAACACTCAGTTTTAAATGAGATGAATATCTCCTTCAAATCCTTCCCTTCAGGGTTTAGAAAAACCTGGGAAAGTGGGGGCAAAATGTTTAAGAGCCAGAGGAAATGGAGGACACAAGAAAATGTCTATTAACCGGCCTTGGCCCATAACCATACTGATGAATATTTTGCATATCACCATAGAACCTTCATCTGGCAATGGATGGAGATAGAAACAGAGACCCACATTGGAACACTGGACTTAACTCCCTTGGTCCAAACGAGAAGCAGAAGGAAAGAGAACGTGAGCAAAGAAGGCAAGACCAGAGGGAACCTTCACCCGTTGATGGATGGAGATTGAGACAGAGACCCACATTGGAGCACTGGACTGAGCCCCCAAGGTCTAAATGAGGAGCAGAAGGAGGGAGAACATGAACAAGAAAGGCAGGACCGTGAGGAGTGCGTTCACCCACTGATACAAGGGGACTGATCTAATGGGAGTTCACCAAGGCCGATTGGACTGGGACTGAACGAGCATGCGATCCAACCAGATTCTCTGAATGTGGCCGAATTCTCTGAATGTGTCTGGCATGGGGTCTTTCTGAAAAGCCATTGACAATGACACTGGGCCTGTTTCCTCTGCATATACTGGACTTTTGGGATCCAGTCTGTTTGGATGCTCACCTTCCTGGACCTGGAGGGAGCGGGGAGGAACTTGAACTTCCCACAGGGCAGGAAACCCTGACTGCTCTTAGGGATGGAGAGGGAGGAGGAGAGGGAGTGGGGGGAGTGGGAGGGTGTTGGGAGGAGGGGCGGAAATGGAAACTTTTATAAATTAATAAACTTTTATATATATATATATATATATATATATATATATATATATATATATAAAGAAAATTTCTGTTAAGTCAACCTGATAAATGTTCATATGAGTTCACAGAGACTGAAGCAACATGAACAGGGCCTGCACGGATCTTCACCAGGTCCATTATGTATATACTGTGACTTCCAGTTTAGTGTTTTTACTGGATTCCTAAGTTTGTAAAAGAGTGGGAGAGTGGGTTTCTACTTGTGCTTTCTTTCTTTTTCTTTTTCTTTTTTTGCTTCTGCATGTCTTGTCCAATTCCAATGTGTTAGCTTGGGTTTTATCTAATTATTTTTAAAGATCTCAAAAATATAAGAACTTGGAAAGTGTACAGTTGGAACTCTTTTGGTCATGATGACATGCATACGGTATAGCTAGCAATCAGATAATCCTTGTCTCATTATAAAACAAAGAGCAGTAAGCAAATGGTCTGAAGTAAGGGTGCATCCACTTGTGTCGCAGCCTCCCGTGCATGTGAAGAGTTAATTGGATACTTGTGTGAAATCCTATTGAAATGTGGCGGTTCAATCAAGGCCTAACTCAATTAAATCAATGTGAGTCTAGGTTTTATGACTGCATCAAAAAGAAATGATGGAAACATTTGACATCCTCAGAAATTCATTGTGGGATATGAAGATGCCTACTTTTCTCTCCTTTCCAGTTCTTAAGTTCTAGCCACACCAATCACCATTAATAGTAAAACTGATATTTTTGAAAGATGAGAATTAATGAAATTATTTGGATAACCAAATTCCCAGTGTTCTGCTAGGACCAAAAAGATTGCTCATTTCTGAATTCTCACTATAAATCTTTGATGCACTGTGCTTTGAAGGCGCAAAACCCAAGGAGACATCTAAAGCAAAGGACTCTTCTACATTTTCTTCCTGCCTGACTTCCTCTGCCTACTATCACTTTGCCTGTGCACATATGAAATAGTTGAGAATGGGACTGAGCTGTAAGTTATTTAATATTCTGGGACTTACTCTGTGACTATTTGGTTCACTTTGACCAATGTTCTAGAGCAAAAAATAAAATAACTGAATTTTTGAAGTAAAGACTTATGATTCCAGGTTTGTAAGCAATAAATCTAAGCCAGACTCAAGAGTTCAAATTTGTCACATAAACGGTTCCAGTTCCTTCAACTGCATAATGGAGATAAAAATCTTTCTTTACTTACAAGGTTATCTAGAGAGGTAAATAAATTGGTTTAAAATAAAGATAAGAGTACCTAGTCATTATTAATACAAAATATGACTATTAGGTGAATTATTATTAAATAAACCCTCTGTTTTTAAATTATTGCAGTTATGTCATTTCACATAATAAACATTATTGTAAGACTAAAATATAAACTATTATGTTTGGTTAAATGATAAATCAATTAAATTATATATCAATGTTTCTTTTGATATTCTTTAAAATCATCTTGTGTACTAAGCTCTCTCAAACAAACAAGTTGCGGCCATTGACACACACACACACACACATATAAGGCCATTGACACACACACACACACACACACACACACACACACACATATATATATATATACTGAAAAAGTTATAGATAAGAAGGAAAATGTCAAAAATGTCTAATTTTATGTCTTCACAATGTACTGCAACAAAGCCAAAATTACTGAATGTATATATAAAAAATGTATTGTGAATGACAGATTATTATAAACAATAAGAAATAATGTTTCTGTATTCAATACGCTTACAGGAGGGTGGAAAGAAAGAAAAACAAGAAACTACAACCCACTTCACAAAATCAGTGAGTGGAAAATGAGTAGGCAAATAAGGGAAGGTGTAATTACATCTTGCTTAATAAATACAGCTGAGCCCATGCGTTGGGTATTTAGAACTACATCTCTTTGGAGTACAATCTATGATAAAAAAAAACTGCTGTGCATCATACCTTATTATAGTTATTATGATGGGAAAATAGCACATTAGATACTCTGTATATCAACAATGTTGTTTAATTGTAGACCCATATTTCTATATCATATGGCAGTCAAGCTCTAGAAACATATTAGTAGCTGAGGTTATCATGTAACCTTCCAGACAGGCTGTCACTACCTAGCAAAATGTCAGGATGTTGCTCTGCTCCTTTCTTTGTAATTTGGAGGATGCCTGAAAAGAGGTGCCAATTCAGCCTGTGTAACAGCTAGGATACTGACCAGGAAGATGTGACAGCAAGCACAGGTAGATGTGGACAGGACTAAAAGTCATTTGCCTGGTTACGTAGGAAACAGAATGCTAAAGTATTTCCCCCCTCAGTTTACCCTTTGGTATGAATACTATTTGGAGAATAAATGAGGGGATTTCATCAGGCTATGAACTCAGGATTTCATGAGAGAACACTGAGAATCTCCCTCCCAACAAAACCTGTTAGTTGTGTCTTTATTCCCGAACCTCCACGTCGGTTCAGAGAGAAATAGTTTATGTTGGGGTCTGGATGAGAGAAATAATTTAAGGTCTGGGCCAGCACCAGACCCCGACATTTAATAAAGTATAAACAGGGCCGAGAATCCAGAATTCAGGACATTCCTGACTGAGGTTGTAGATGCCCAGCAGCACAGAAACTGGATGTGGTGGCATACACCTTTAATTCGAGCACAGAGGAGGTACAGCAAAGGTCAGGTCAAGACAATCCTCAACAGTATAGCAAATATGAGGCTACCTGAGACTATGCTGTCTTGAAACCAACCAACCAATCAACAAATAAAATTTAATAGCATCATCAAAGTATTCTGAGCTATGGTTAGTAAATACCTCCAGTAAGTAGCTGCAGAAATAAATGGCCAAAAGCCCAACTATGTAGCACAAAACAAAGCATGACATACCCTAGAAAGCAAAGAGGAAATCTTCAAAATATAATGTATATTATTTAGTGCAATTTATAAAACAACAATGCCTGAGTCCTTAGAACATGCACACCAAAAATTACACACCATTTAATTTTGAATTTTATTTTTTAAGGCAATTTTAGTTAAAAAATAAATGCCACAAAATATTAGGGCATATAATAACACTACTAATTAAATATGTATAAATTAAATGCTTTATTTTTATGCTTTTAGTTTTATTCAATTATTGGGGACCTAAAACTCAATATTTGATACAGGATAAGATGATCTCCCTCAAAACAAGGAATCTGTTTCTGACTGGGAAAAGAATTATAAATTGTTTCATGAGCATCCAGAGCACTATGGAGTGTTAAATGTCTTTTGTAATTCCACCAGGAAGAAGTATATTATCAAGTAGAAAAGAATGAGAAAGAAATTCTTATATTTAAAAGAAGACTACCTGAAAGTACTAAGACTGCAATTGAACACCTGTCTGATTTAGTAGAGGGTAACTGAATTTCTTCCCCAAAGGATTACACAGGAATGAGAAGAGTAGAAAAGAAGAGTGCTAGAAAATGTGATTATACTGACAATTCAAAGATACTAAAGGGAAATCTGAAGTTCCAGAGCAGTTGACTAGAATAGAACAACCCTCCAGATACCACGGAGGTGGATGTTACTGCCCTAAGACTGGGATAGGAGCTGTTCACAAATGCTATGTCTCAGCAGTAGAATTCAGAAAGTTGAAGGTCAGCATTGGCATGAGTGACACTAATGAGGAAAAGACACCAATCTCAATTTTCTTTCCAGAATACAGTCTATTTTTATCCCTGAACGAATTTAATCTTTCTGATATTTAGGCATAGACAAAAGCTGGGAAGTATGTATTTTAATGCCAAAGGAAAAAAATGAGAAATCAAGAGACATTGTAAGATTCTAATATCTGTGGCTTGGGGTCAGCCTCATTTTCTGTTTTAAGTTAGGGAGATGAGCAAATGAACCAGGTAAATAAAGTATTGCTTGTATAATTTAACTATTGACTCAGTTCTGTTAAAGGAAACCATGGGTATGAAAGAAAAAGGCAGACTTCACCGAGGCATAACCAGAATAACTAGATGTGTTAATTACTTTGAATGCTTACTACTAAGTCACCAAATAATTGGTTAGAAGTATTAATCCCTTTTCTATTAGTTATGAATCTATTTTCTGAACTTGCTCTGTGGGGTTCAGTCTATGATTCTGGGAGCTACATTCCTCCTTGGACTCTTCTCTACCTGCTCATGAGAAGATTAAAGGACAAAGAAAAGAAAGAAGATTTATATACCCATACTTATTTGGGGCTCTTGATAACACATTACCTAAAGTATATATGTAATTATGGTATTAGCATCTAAGTCCAGTACTGAATGTAAAAACAGGGTTTGTGAGAGCATTCTTACCCTGCAATGCTTATGTTCCAAACCCAAGAAGACAGCTTTCAGTTTTCAGAACCCAGTATCTTAATACAGTGAAACCTGCTTTTATAGCCAATGTTCTTGAAATAGCAACAGCAATATTTTTAAATAAATTCACCCATCATTACATATTCTCCTAGCTTTTGCACAAAACTTAAAGCTTTTATTTATTCTAAAATATAAAACTGGGGAGTGAAATTGCTTCCTTTATCCATTAACTCGGTTTTAACCTCAGCATTGTTCATATGGCCTTTTACATTCTGTGAAATTAACTAGTGGAGATACACCAACGTAAAGTTGGTCAAAATAATGCATCCACGAGAACTAAAGTAAGCTGAGAAAGATCATATAAATATTTTAAACTAATCAGATATTTGAGTATATAATGGAGACTTTATGGGCACAGTAACAAGGGAATTAAATATTGAGGGCCTTTGGGGTCCTGCCCCAGGGTTCTCCTCAGGGTTCAGATCTGATGTTACAGGAAGCAAAAGGAACTATCTTCATAGAGTATCTGAGGACGAAGGAATTCTCTCACACAGTGCTGTTCCGAACAAGTCTCTTCATTCTTCTGCTTTTATTCTAATTTTTCTGTCCTAATTCTAATACCTTCTAGTTTTTTTCTCCTAGATTCTTTCTCCTGGCATCTTTTCCTACCTTCTTCTCCTCTATCCTAAAACTATATCATTACAGGAGGTTCAAAAAAAAAAAAAAAAGGCTGCAAGAGTTGCTCAAATTGGTCAAAAATACATTCCCAGAGTAAATGATAAGAAGTCAAGCCATTTACCATGGCAACATAAGGGTTTCAAGGTTTCAGGAGTAAGACTTTGATAGGGGGGGGCACACTGCACAATGACAAATTTGAGACATAGGTCTCTTATCAGCAGACTTTACATGTAAAGAATTGGATCAAGAATTATAGGCTCAATGTCTTTTATTAATGTCTAGAATCCACTAATGAGTGAGTCCATACCATATTCATCTTTTTGGGTCTGGGTTATCTCACTCAGTAAAGCGCTTTCTATTTCCATCCATTTGCATGCTAAATTCAAGATGTCAATGTATTTTACCACTGAGTAGAACTCTAATGCATAAATATTCCACACTTTCTTTATCCATTCTTCCATTGAGGGGCATTTAGGTTGTTTCCAGGTTCTGGCTATTACAAATAATGATGCTATGAACTTAGTTGAACAAATGCTTTTGTAGTATGATAGGGCATCTCTTGGGTATATTCCCAAGAGCGGTATTGCTGGATCCTGGGGTAGGTTGATCCCGCATTTCCTGAGAAACCGCCACACTGATTTCCAATGTGGTTGCACAAGTTTGCATTCCCACCAGCAATGTATGAGTGTTCCCCTTACCCCACATCCTCTCCAGCAAAGGCTATCATTGGTGTTTTTGATTTTAGCCATTCTGACAGGTGTAAGATGGTATCTCAAAGTAGTTTTGATTTGCATTTCCCTGATTGCTAAGGAGGTTGAGCATGACTTTAAGTGTCTCTTGGCCATTTGAAACTCTTTAGTTGAAAATTCTCTGTTCAGTTCAGAGCAGCTGAGGAGAGGGCACCTGAACTTGCCCTATTCTATGGCCATACTGATCAATATCTTGCATATCACCATAGAACCCTCATCTGGCAATGGAAGGAGATAGAGACAGAGACCCACATTGGAGCACAGGACTGAGCTCCCAAGGTCATTATGAGGAGCAGAAGGAGAGAGAACATGAACAAGGAAGTCAGGAACACGAGGAGTGCGCCTACCCACTGTGATGGTGGGGCTGATCTAATGGGAACTCACCAAGGCCAGCTGTACTGGGAATGATGGAGCATGTGATCAAAATGGACTCTCTGAACGTGGCTGACAAGGAGGACTGACTGGGAAGCCAAGGACAATGGCACTGGGTTTTGATTCTACTGCATGTACTGGTTTTGGGAGAACCTAGTCTGTTTGGATGTTCACCTTCGTAGAACTGGATGGTGGGGGAGGACCTTGGACTTCACACAGGGTAGGGAACCCTGACTGCTCTTTGGACTGGAGAGGGAAGGGGAGTGGGAGTGGAGGGAGGTAGAGGGAAATGGGAGGAGGTGAAAATTTTTAATAACAACAATAAAAAAAACTGAAAAAAAGAATTGGTATGATTTTTTTAGGGTCCTTTGTGCACCAACCTTGTTATATCTGTAACTCTGACTTTGGGAAAATCTCTGAAGTTTCAAGCTTATGGTCTATTTACAAAAAGTTTCTAGTCTAGCTTGAAGTTGCTGTGAGGTAAGTGAGATACCTTATGTGCAGTTAGTCTGGGCAGAAAAACAAAACAGGCTTTTAAGTGTCTGCAGTTCTCATGGGACCAAGAGGTCTAGTTATGAAGCATGTGCTTGTATATTTTCTATATATCAAAATTATACAGATAAATGAAAAGTTATCTTCCTGACCATCACAGATACATACGACCATAAAATTGAGATGTAATAATGAGATTATTTATACGCATCACATGAGATTTTACTCGATATAATCAGCTATTGGAGAAACACCAAGTTGCCTCAGCCAATGTGAGCAACGGTTTCCAGAGTCGATGAACCTGCAGGCCTTGCCTGAACAGAATTAACCTCTAGCTATCACTCCTCATGTAGGTTCACACTTCAACACTAGTTACCACCTGATATAACACTCACAGGCTCTGACAATTAAAGTCATTCATAACTAAACTCATCCATCACCAGCCTTATGTTTAAATCTTCACAGTTTATTATTATTTATGGCTATAGGTTAATGTAAGTGAAAGAATTCTGCAGCTCTAAAGAGAAGCCAGGAAATATTTGAACACAATACTGAGTATACTGATATTTTGATGTGTCTCAAACACAATTATCTGCTGCAGACAACTGATGAATCATGAAGTTATAAAATCATACATCGGCTGGATGGTGGAGGCACACACCTTTAATTCCAGCACTCAGGAGGCAGAAGCAGACAAGTCTCTGAGTTGGAGATGATACTGGTAAACAGAACTAGTTCTAGGGTAGTCAGCACAACACAAAGAAGTCTTGTTTCATAAACAGACAAACAGACAAAAATAAATAAATAAATAGTATACTTAGGAACTTAATGACTATGAATCATAATTTGATACTATAGGAAAACAGAGAACTATCATAGATTTTAGAATCTTTGTGAGATGGGCATTAAATCTCTCTTGATGAAGACTCCCTATCTTTCACATAACTGATAACCGTATCAGTACTTCTATTCTGTCAAAAATAAAAGTAAAGTCTGCTAAAATCACAAAACCTATTGCAGAGATTTTTAAGATTTGATGAGTGAACTATCTCAGGTTAATGTCTCATAGGGACAACTATTAAAGACAGATAAAAGCTAAAACTCAAAATCCCTAGTTTCTTTGCACTCCAAAGTGGTATTTCCTCCTGTCATCACTCTAAAAGTGAAAGAGGAATGGGAGAAGCAGTAAAAAGAAGGTATTCATGAGTGAAGATATAATGGAGAACTTCAAAGTTCTTGTAAAATAAATAATTCACAGGAAACTACGTATGCTTTTTTTATGAAATAGGAAAATGTGGCTCGGTTTCAGAAAATAAAGTAATAAAAAATCAAAAGTTCTTTTTCTTTAAAAGATCAATAAAATTGAGATTGATAAAAATAGCATATCAATAAGTCAGAGGTAAAGGAAGACAGATATATTGACAGAGATAGGCAAAGCATTGTATTGTTATACATAGGAATTCTATGGCTGGAATGTCTGTCCTCTCCAAAACTGACACTAAAGTTATTTGCCATCATAGAAGTATTAAGAAAGAGGATTGTTTAAAGATCATGAGTAAGCAAGAGTTGGCACTGTCCCTGCAGCATGACAGATACTAGGTCCTGCCTCTCACCTGGGCAGTATAGTGGAGCTGATGCTGTTGATTGGCGTGCAGGTGAGATATACCTGAGGTTATAGGAGCAGGAGAGCTGAACACCACTCCTTGTTTTACCCACTACAGCAATCAGGGGAGTGTGCCCTGTACCTCCTCTGGGCAAAACTGTAGAACTGGTCCTTTTGGGGTGAGGGTGAGTGAGCCGGACCTCAGGGCATTTCCTTGCTTCATGTGCAAGCTATGTGAATGAACTAGCTGGGACACTACTGAAGAGCTGTCCCAGGTGGTGATGATGAGGGAAATTTGATGAACTGACAAACCCAGATACCACCCAGGCCCAGAACCAGGGCTAACATTTAGCCCATTCAATATCTTCCTCATTTATGAACTTAAGGAGCAGACAAAGGGGTCCAACCTATAAATCCAAAACATCAGGATCTCCATGACATGGGAAAGTAATTGGATATCCAAGGGGAGTTCTTCCAGTAAGGGCCCAATACTGATGGTTCAGGAGAAGTCAGACGCCTCGGACCAGACCAATGACTCAGAGCAATGATCATTTACAAATGAAGGTGTAAGGACTAAAGGGATCACTGTGTGACTCACTGGCCACATTACATGTTCCACAGAGAGAAATCGTTTGTTTTGATTTTTGGTTGATCTTTTAAATTTATTTTGGATAGCAGGGAGGTTGCCAGGGCAGAGAAGAAGATGCAAGGGGATGGATGGGAAGATGACTGGGACCAAGATGCATGATATGAAATCCACAAAGAATCAATAAAATATTAGTCTTGTCCCTTAGAGACACTGATGAATATCTTGCATGTCATCATAGAACCTTCATCTGGCGATGCATGGAGATAGAGACAGAGACCCACATTGGAGAGCTCCCAAGGTCCAAATGAGGAGCAGAAGGAGGAAGAACATGAGCAAGGAAGTCAGACCACGAGTGGTGTGCCCACCCACTGAGACGGTGGGGCTGATCTAATGGGAGCTCACCAAGGCCAGCTGGACTGAGACGGGTGGAGCATGGGATCAAACCGGACTCTCTGAAAGTGGCTGTCAATGAAGGCTGACTGAGAAGCCAAGGACAATGGCACTGGGTTTTGATTCTACTGCATGGACTGACTTTGTGGGAGCCTAGTTTGTTTGGATGTTCACCTTCTTAGACCTGGATCAAGGGGGGAAGACCTTGGACTTCCCAAGGGTCAGGGAACCCTGACTGCTCTTAGGACTGGAGAGGGAGAGGGTGGGGAGGAGGGGGAGGGAAATGGGAGGAGGGGGAGGGAAATGGGAGGAGGGGAGGAGGTAGAAATTTTTAATAAATAAATAAATTTTAAAAAATGGTCTGTTAAAGCATGTTTAATACATGATTCTCTCTTCATGTTTTGGATTAATATTATTATAAAAGTTTGAGCTTATCGTCTTACATTATCTTTAACCTTCTACCTTTTATACTGTTATAACCATAGCAAGAAAAGCATTAGTAGTTGCAGAAATCTTGGTATTAGATTTCTCAATTTTAATAATGAGTACCAACTAGGGTTCTATTTACTGTAAATTACACAGCCCCCAGAATATAATAAATGAAATTAATTTAAAATTAGATAAGCTAATAACAGCGTAAAACTGAACCCTTAAGCATATCCAAATTAATTGGGAGTTTGTATATTGACCATCGTTAAGCAGGTTATGGAAAACATTCTGCTGCTGAATTATACTATATTCACAGACTGAGAAACTATTTCTAATACATCAATTCACCCTAAAATAATGTCTAGAGTCAATAAAAAGTCAGATCAACACAGCAGTAACTCATTCTGCAGACACTGTCAAATTGACTCAAAAATTTGTAGAAAAGTCACAGAAGACAACGGTATCATAAATATGTAAAGAATAAGATACTTTTAATTTATACATCTGTTCTGTTTATATAAACAGAAGGCAGTGGCAGGCAGATCTTTGTGAATTCAAGGCCAGTCTGAATTCCTGGAACTACAGAGCTAGTTTAGTACAACTAGGGTTATTAGGGTTATTACACAGAGAAACCCTGTCTTGAGAAAAGAAGCAAGCAAGCAAAAAATAAAAAAATAAAAAAAACCACAAAAAAACCAAAATATATAAAATACTGTTTGATTTATGTAACTCTTCTGCAATGTAAATAAAAGTAAAATAATTGGAGTATATTAGTGAACACCCAAATGTTTAAAAAATTGAGTTAGACTGGGGGTTGGAGAGATGACTCAGAGGTTAAGAGCATTGCCTGCTCTTCCAAGGGTCTTGAGTTCAATTCCCAGCAACCATATGGTGGCTCACAACCATTTGCAATGAGGTCTGGTGCCCTCTTCTGGCCTCCAAGCATACACACAGACAGAATATTTTTTTTTAAAAAAAATTATTTATTTATTAAGAATTTTCATCTCTTCCCCGCTTCCCTTCCCCCCCCCACATTCCCCTCCCCACGTTCTCCTCCCTCTCTAGTCTTAAGAGCAGTCAGGGTTCCCTGCCCCTTGAGAAGTCCAAGGTCCTCCCCCATCCATACAGGTCTTTAAAGGTGGACAGCCAAAAAAACCAGGTTCCCACAAAGTCAGACCATGCCAATTAAATCCCAATGCCATTGTCCTTGGCTTCTCAGTCAGCCTTCATTGCCACCCACGTTCAGAGTGTCCATTTTGATCACATGCTCCATTGCTCCCAGTCCAGCTGGCCTTGGTAAGCTCCCATTAGATCAGTCCCACCGTCTCAGTGGGTGGACACATCCCTTGTGATCCTGACTTCCTTGCACGTTCTCCCTCCTTCTGCTCCTCATTTGGACCTAGGGAGCTAAGTCCAGTGCTCCACTGTGGGACTCTGTCTCTATCTCCATCCATCGCCAGATGAAGGTTCTATGGTGATATGCAAAATATTCATCAGTATGGTTATGGAGACGAGGCCAGTTCATGCACCCTCTCCTCTGCTACTCAGGAAACAATCTGGGGATCTCTTCTTGGACCTGGGACCCCCTCTAGAATCAAGTCTCTTAAAAACCCTAAAATGGCTCCCTTAGTTGAGATATTTACTTCCCTGCTCCCATATCCATCCTTCCTCTATCCCACCCACCCCATTCCCCCAAACTATCCCGCAGACAGAATATTGTATACATAGTAAATAAATAAATATTTTAAAAATTTGAGTTAGAGTAATATTCAGTAACAGGACTGAAATTATAAAATTTCCATAAAGAAGCAGGCAAGAACATTGTATTATTAGTTAGGCAAAAATGTCTATTTGACCTTCTACCAGAAGATGCTCAAGTGTAAGAAACTCTACATTCCTAGAGAAACATATGGATACTGCGACAAACCTTTGTAACTTTATGCGTGTAACTGCTATGCTGTGGCCATAGAAGAAAATTTCCTTGTACTGAACTAATTCCTATAGCTCTTGCTGTCGCTAACCTTTCTTCTACAACAACCCATAAGTCTTGAGAGGTAGGTTTATGGTAGGCTGAACCTACTCCAGTCTGTTCTAATTGTGTATCTCCTTGCTAATCTTCCCACACTGCAAACAGAAGCTACTGAAAGATACACTTATCTATGGATACAATGATAAGGCATTGGGAGTCAGTTTAATGCCATATACATTTAACAAAACAGTTAACAATGCCCACAGTGTCCTCTTATTTATTTTTTGACTTTGAGGCATATTACAAATAAAATGACTATTTGAAACTTCAAAGCTAACGTCCAGAAATCAGAGAAAATTTAAGAAATAGAAGAAAAATATGTCTTATGTTTTCCTTGTCCTTGGTTATTTCACTCAGAATTATTACTTCTGGCTCCATTTATTTACTTGAGAATTCAATAATATACTATCCTATTTCATAAATATGCCCTATCTTTGTCTTCATTATTCAAGAATCACTTGATGGATATGAAGGTTGTTTCTGTTTCTCAGCTATTGTGAATAGTGCAGAAACAACCACAGATGTGTAAGTATCTCTATGGGAACCTGTGATGT
Organism: Myodes glareolus; assembly: GCF_982192425.1. NCBI lineage: Eukaryota > Metazoa > Chordata > Mammalia > Rodentia > Cricetidae > Myodes > Myodes glareolus. The sequence continues at coordinate 118,942,089 of NC_142026.1, read as the reverse complement.
CCTTTAGGTATGTGTCCAAAAGTGATAGTGCTGGATAATCTGGTGATTCTAGTTTCAGGTTTTTGAGAAACAACCACGCTAATTTTTGGATGTACCAGATTAGATACCTACCAGTAATGACTAAAGGTACCCTTTTCTCTAATCTTCACTGGCGTCTGTTATAATTTTACTTTTAACTATTAGCCATTATGACATGTGTAAGGTAAAATATTGAATTAGTAGTATGTAGTATTTTTATAAGAAAAATTCAAATGTGTATACTTTATCCATAAAGAAGACAAGCTATTGAATTGACAGCACTCTAGATACTGATGAAAAATTGTCTTTTTCATGCCTGACCTAGCTACATAAGAATCTCCTGTCACCGATGTAAATAGCTGAACAAAAAATGTATAGTGAATCAAATTTCACCAAAAACTAATGTAATTAGAATGAAAGCAAATGAGGAGCTTAGACATAAGAATAATATGATTTGAAGTACATGATTTACATAATTTTCTTTCACACAAAATTCTATTAAAAAGTATAACCTATGAAAGATGGAGAAAACAAAATGCAATAAAACATAAACAAAATCAATGTTATGAAGCTGACCACAGAATCACACTAAGGCACCTTAAGTTTTGAATACAAAGCTTTGACTGAAAGCTATTCTACAAACAAAAAAATAAATCTCTAAATTCGTCAATGGTAATTTTACACTTCAAGTGTGAGATTATGCTAAAGTATCTACACAGAAAAGACAATTCTAAAACTATAATTCTGAGTCGTTTCAATCCAAGAAACATATAATTGTATAAACAATTGAAAGTATACACATATAATTCAAAATGACTTTGGAATGGGAAATACCTTTTATTTGAGTTCTAAATTTTTGATGGTGGTGGATTCAGCTCATTTTTCTTATTTTGGGAAACAAAGATGAAACAATGTCAACAAGACTTCCTATGATTGACTGTATGTTGTGGTTTTATTTGATGGCACTTTGCTGAAGGAATTTTTCTGTAAGAGTGGTTTATTCTTGCCTGGCATGGTGACACATGATTAAAGTGTCAACACTCAGGAAGCAGACAGAGCAGGAGGACCAGAATTTCATGGTCATTCTTGGCTGTCTTCCAGGAGACATATATTAGTCAAGGAAATAATAAACAAACATTTAAAAAAGTTTATTTCAAATTAAAGTATTTTGTCTCAAAAATAATAAAAAGCTCTAATCGTTTTATACACAGAGATAAATTTGCATGCAGAAGCACCACATTGCTGAATGTGTGGCCTAGATGTAAGATTACTACATGCAATTAAGCAAATGTGGCAGAAAAGAGAGAAGACTTTTATGCTACACAAGGCTATGGAAAGAATTATATACATTTGAGAAAGAGAGAGAATTTTCTATGGTTTGTATAGAAGTGATGCATTGCAGGCAGAAGATCGCTGAACAGAAAGAAACCTAGTCTCAGCATAGATCCTCAGCACAAATAACTTACATTAAATATATTTCTACTTCTTTAGTCTGAACCTGTTTCAAACAGGCAGTCTTTAACTTGAAGTCCATTTCCATGGGAAACATATGATTATTTTCTGTCGATCACTTCTCAGTATGGTAATATTCAACTATCATGTATTTACAAGAACACTTATACCATAAAATCTAAAGTAGAAGAAGGTAAATTGTTAGAGCCAAACCTTACTTACCAAGCCAGAGTTACCTGTTTATGGATGGCAGGAGAGAAAACTAGACCAGGATAATGGTTACACAACACAACTGGGACTGTGACAAGTTTATTGCACACAGCCAGACTTTTTATATCCTTAGTATAAACAGAATATGATGGCAGTTGTCAGGATCAATACAATGACAGTTGTCAGGATATAACAATATTTGTAAGTTGTATAGAGAACATAATATTAATGTCTAAAATTAATTGTTCTGTCAAGCTTCTATATAGTTCATTGACTTCTAGGGAACACATACATACACAGAGCAATATACATTGTTTTGAATGCATCAGTGCCTGAAAGAGTGTGTCTCTTTCTCAGGAAGACAAAAGCACATGGTGCCCCAGAATCCATGGAGTTTAACTTGGAAAACCTATGGTGCTTGTCGCTCAAAGAAACTAGACCAGTTCAACTTCATGATTAACTATTAAATAAAAAGCAGTACATAACTAACTGAAGACGCAGACAACTATAATTTTTTTATATTTACAGATTCATTTTCTCAAAATTTTTCTCTAATGAAATAAAAATTTAAAATTAATCATTAAAACTTTTGGTCAAATTGTAATATAAGAAACAGAAAAAAACTGAAACCAGTAACATGTCCCAACCAGTTAATAAAGTTTTTAGATATATAGATGAGGCTCATCTGCTGTACAAAACTTTTATTTACACTTAATGATCAGACTGGTATTCCCACATGAAAGAAAGCCAGCTCTCAGGTTCTAGACTGGTATGGGCTTATAGGCTCTCAACACTTATTCATTTTAGTTGTCATCACACCCTGTAAGTGGATAACGCATTTTTCAAACGAGAAGACTCAGTAGAAGTCAGTGCTGAGAGCATTTACATGCACTCTAAATTGTGGACCTCATTTCAAGGTGATAGATGATCCTTCCGGTCAAAATGACACATAAAAGAAAGTAGTTGTTTAGAAATAAAAAACTGGTGAAAGAAAGGCGATAAGCTTTGCAGTGATGAATGCAACAGAATGGATCTATTGATATATCACAAGGAGATTTTCTAACTTGAATTAATTGTTCTATTTTCTCAATAGATATAGATTCCATAACAATATTTAAAAAGCTACACTAGCTTTTTTTAACCAATATTGGGTATGGTTGTTGTTTATATAAAGCAGTAGTTCCTTATTCCTGATGTGCTCATATATGCTATTTTTATTTCAAAAGAGATAATTCTGTTACTGTTTTCCATCCATTGATGTAACTTCTGTGAGGAATTTAAAGACTGCCGTGAGTGGTAAGATATTCAAGGTTAATATTTTCTTAATATAATCTTGATATTTAAAATGGAATGACTGCTCTTATTCCAGAAATCAATGTTAATACTGTTAGTAGAACACCATGACCATGCCAACTTTTATATAGGAAAACAATTATTTGGGATTTGCTTGGAGTTTCAGAGGTTTAGTTTGTTGCCAGCACGGTGCAGAGCACAGCAGCACTTGGGCAAACATGGTACTAGAGAAGTAGTTGAGAGTTCTATATTCAGATCTGCAGGCAGAAGAGAGTGACATTGGAACTGGATTGGTCTTTTTAGACCTCAAAGTCCATCCCAATGATAAACTTCCTCTAACAAGGTCAAACCTTCTCCAACAAAGACACAAATCCTAATCGTTCTCAAGTAGTGTCACTCCTGATGATAGAGCATTCAAGTATATGAGCCATTGAGGGCCATTCTTATCCAAACCACCACACTCAGTATCCCGTCTCTTGTTTTTGTTCTTCTGGGTCATGTAAAAGTTACTGTGGACTTCGTTGCATGGCATAGTACAGGAAAATGTAGAATGTTGTCTTACAGCGATCATACCAAATGTGCTTAGTTAGTCAATATATTTATGAAAAGATTATGTGGTCAAAGGTATAATTTCTTTAGTTTTCTGTAATGTTTGTTAAATTAGTTTAAAGATTGCCCATTAATGCTGTCAATTTATTCTGATTGAATACATTCACAAAACCACATTTAGATGTAAAAGATGTTGGGGGATTAAGTTTAATTTTCTGTTAATAAATCCTACCTTTAATTGCCTGTACTTTGAAATTGCAGCCTACACAAAAATGATATTTATATTTTCTAAATTACATCTTCTTTGGCATTCAATACATTTTTTAGCTTAGACAGGTAAGCACAATTTTATACACACAGAGACACACAACACACACACACACATATATATAAATACATACACACACATATATATAAATACATATACACATATATATATGTGTGTGTGTATGTATATATTTGCTAGAAATTTACTATCATTGATTTGAAAGTTTTTATGTCTATAACTCTTTTGGTATATTTATTTATTTATTTATAAATTACAATTTGTAGACTTACATAAATCTGAGAAGTAATGATCTCTTTTATTTTCATATCTATTATTATTCATTTTAAGCAATAATTTGTACTTTATTGGATGTTTCTTCATGTGTATTGTATTTGTTGTTAATATATTTAAAATGTACAAGGATGAGACTATGTGCATTCATTGTAGCTCTACAACTTGTGGTCAATCATTCATTTCTAGAGTCACAATTATCTCTTCAATGCTCTTCAACAATTCTTAATAGTCAGCTCTATGCTGCTGTTAGAGATGACATGTTTAGCCTCAGATCATTTTCATTCTCTTCTAGTAACTACCTGCCTTCTCTTCCAAGTTTGACATTAGATTATTCAAATATGTTTGGGGTAAATAGTGTTTTTTAAATTATTTTTTCTTTCACTATGGAACTTGGTAAAGCTAATTAGCAAATTATCTTCCAAGGCTTAATCTATTTTATTTCATGTTGCACTGCCTTCCATGTCCCTAAAAGTTTTATTTCTTTTTTCTTTCTTAGCAAAAGCTTAACACTATCTTGAAGTATTTGTTCTCTTCCCCGATCTCTACTGTGTTTAGCCTTTTATTAATATTATTAATATTTTGGTATTTTTACCCTAATACCCAATTGCTCCATATTTTAAAGGTATTGGGATTGATTTTCTTGTGCTCTGATCCACCACTCTGGCAGGACAGATTTTCTCTCTGAGTTTGGTTTTAATTTTTTATTTTACTTTCCTTCTTACTTTTCTCACCAACCTTGCCTTACATGATAAAGTTTTCTATTCCCTTTTTTGGTCCACATTTGTTTTTTTATAAGGCTTTACTAACTTCCAAATATATTGTTAACCCACTGTGTTTGTTTTTGTTTATATTTACAACTCCTGATATAAGAAAAAAATAAACCTGAACTTCAAGTTTTTCCGAACAACTACTAACAGACCACTGCACTTAAACTCACTGTGGTGGATGCATTTGATACTTGGTCAACTTCATTGTGGTGGTTTAAATAGATATGGTCCCAATGGACTCATTTGAATGCTTGGTCACAGGGACTGGCACTATTGTAGCTTTATTGGAGGAAGTGTGTCATCGTGGAGGCAGGCTTTGTGGTGTTATAAGACCATGCCTAACCAGTGCAACACAGACTACTTCTGCTGCCTGTGGATCAAGATAGAGAACCCTCAGCTACTTCCCAGCCCTTGTCTGTCTACATGTCAATATGAAGATAATGAACTCATCCCCGGAACTGTAAGCCAGCCCTAATCAAATGTTTTCTTTGATAAGAACTGCCATGGTCATTGAGACTCTTCACAGCAATAAAAACTATTAACATAATCATCAACCACTTCAAGCCCTATAAATTTAAAGATGAAACCTGTTTTCATTTAGAGGAAACTTCTGCATTATATTTGAGCATGTTTAGTGTACTGGTTTGTGGCCCCAATTGTTTCTTTGCCTTTGTTTCTTATTTCTGGAAGCTTCTTCTGCTAGATGAAGAAAGGGGATGGGTGGATATTTTCACTCTGTGTATAGGTTGGATTCACTATCAAGACAAAGCAAGAGGAAATGGAGCTAATGGCTGAAAATCCACGAGTTTATACCAATAAATGTATCTTCATTGAATTTGAAGCTGCTTGAAATGTCTTATTTCATGCAGGTAGTTCTTGGCCATCTTTTGTTTGAGGTAAAAATGTAAGACCTCAGCACACTTTTTGTTTTTATGTGGAATTTGTTTAGAACTTAGGAGAAGCTGCGTCAGGCTATCTACCACATACCAATGCAAACTAGACTACAAATACTGTGTGTGTGTGTGTGTTTACCTTAAATTCAATAAAAATAAAAGTTTCCATTAAAATATTAAGCAAAATAAATCTACAAGTTCATACAAAAAAACAGCAAATTCCCCTCACAAATCATGGAAGTGTATTTTAACAATTTTGTGTACTACTTGATTAGATATCCGTTTTACTGAAATAGGCTTTTCAGGGTAATGAATAAGCATATCATCGCTGTTTCATCTTCCCTATAATCTTTTATGAGAATGAATAGAGGCTTGACAGAAGTATGCCATGGTTGAAGGAATAAATTGACTTTTTCTTGCAATATTGTTACTAATTAATTCTACAAGGAATCCTGCTTTGCTTTGCTCTTTTAGCATAATGGAATAATAGTGCGTAGCACAGACTACTCTATTTGTATTTTGTTTGAAATTCTCTTATAAATTATATTGTAATTTACTTGGTTAACACTATTTGGAATTGCTGTTCTTTAAAAAGCCAAATCAAGTTAATTTGGCTCAAGCTTATGTAATGCACCTACTTTCAAAACACAACTCAACTCTGAAATCTATAACACCTTTACCAAGATCTGTGAATACATCTAACTTTAAAATATTGAATACTTATTCAGAGTTTCAAAAATTAAAATCCAAGCCAGAAAAGCAAAACAAAATACAGTTTTCCAAAATAAAGAGACAGAAGTATTAATTTACCTACAATAACTAACTTTATTGACTTCAAACTAATTTGCAAGTTAGTACAATTTTAAGTAGAGCAATTTAACTTTGCCAGGTGAAAAGAAGACAAGTGCATTAAAGACATCTGATTTTGAGAATCAAGTAGAATGCTTAATAAAGTTGTGAACACAGAGCTTGTAACATTGCTGAAATATTTAATCTGAGCATGTAGAGGAAGAGCTAATTTGGAATATTATACTTGCAGAAAATGCAAAAGAGCTAATTTTATTCAAACACCTGTTTAATAGAAATGACAGATTTATAGAAGAATACTGAAACAGGTATCTTTCTAATAATTTATTATTTCATTTTAATATTATTTGGTGTTTTTCATAGTCAGGGCTCCTACTCTTTTTATAAAACATCATGACAAAAAACTAACTGGAGAGGAAAGGGTTTATTTCTGCATCTATGTCCTGATCATTGAACATCTTATTTTTAAATAATGAAAATGGGTTTATTTTGTCTCTAAATAATCCCACACCAAAACATTTTGCTGAAAATGAAATGATTTTTAATCTCCAGACAGCAGATCTCTAAATGGCACGGAGAGGATTGGAATGGATGTAGTTCAGCGTGCTTGGCGTGGGTGAGGTCCTGGTTCAATCCTCATCTGTTTCCTGCTTCCTTACTGAAAATATATTCAGGATATATTGAAAGTTTTATATTTAAATACATTTAAATGTGGACCTTACAGATATTTTAAGGCTCAGGCAATCCAGAACACAATGTAGAGACACAAATATGTGGTGACTGCTGGATATTCTAAAGGGACAAAGAGCTTTCAAATGTGAAAAGCAATTAGCCCTTCTATAATTTAACTCTAAGATCTATTCTCCTTTATATACTTCAATGTTGTTGTCAGTTTCACACACTTTTACTTTATAAAGAGTTCCTCTAGGAAGAAGTTTCTGGAGGTATCCCAGATATAGACAGCTACATTTTCTGTCGTACTTACAACATCTGCAAAGTACGGCACATCCAAGCCCAGGTTCTTGTGATCAAGGGGCTTCATGATGGCTCCTCCATGTGTTCTTTGGTCCATCAAATTCATAACCAATCCTGTAAAAGAATCAATCTTTATAGTTGTGCTCATGGTCATTGGGATTGTTGCATTTCCCAAACACTTTCAAGTTCTCTTCATTGCTCAGAGACGGCCTGTGCAGCTGGTGGCTTGCACTGAAGGACATGAAGCATGACAGTTGTGTGTGGTGTGCCTGATCAAAGCACATCTTGAAGAGAACTCAAGAAAGAAACTTAAGTGAAGACCCTGGAACAAGAAACAAAGCATTGGAGAATGCTTCTTATTGTCTTGCTTTCCATGGCTTATAAGGATTTTTTGTGTTATGCCATCCAGCATCGTGGGCTCCAGGGTAGCACTACCCACAGAGAATTGAACCTACATCCATTAGTCTTTAATCAAGGCAATTTTCGACAGATTAAGCTACAGGTCAGTCTTACCGAGGAACTTCTCACTGAAGATTCCATTTTATCAGATATATCTAGCTTTGTTTAAAATTGACAACAAGCAACCAGAAAAATTGACCCCAGGTCAACTTGACAAACCTTTTACTGCTCAATTGTAACCTTTCTTCTCTTGTTCATTTCCAAGATCTCATATTAATATAAATATCACAATATAAAATATCTCAACTTTTAAAAATTCTCCAATATTTAAAAATTCAAGCAGTTTAAAAGTTTAATCTCTTTTTTAAAAAATCCAACTCTCATCCATATCCCAAGTTTGTGTGAACTGTGTAAATTTTCTCTCAAATATCCAATTTCTCCCCCAAAACTCCAAAACGTTATAAAATTCCAGTTGCTCTAAAAGGCAAAAGTCTCTCAGCTAGGGATTCCTGCAGGTCAAAAATAAGTTTCATATAATCTTATCAAGGGGGAAGAAGAAGGATATAGTCACAATCAAATTAAAACAAATCTAAAATTCAACAGTGTATGGAGTTCAATGCCTTTTGTTTAGATACTCATGGTTCCTCTATGACAAAGTACTTGGCCCATTTCTCTAGCTCTGACCTTTGCAGCACAGTTGCTCCAGTTGGGGAGGAGTTATTTATCAAATAAGTTAAGTGATAAAAAAGAGAGTTTCACATTCTAATATTATTTTTGTACTCTTCCTAGATAAATCACTTTATTTCTTTTTCCTATACAACCCTTTGTCAGACTACATATCTCTGATTATTGTCAACTAACCCATCACCAGACTGTGTGGCCAGGAGGACTTAATAGCCATATTCTTTATCAAATTTTGCTTTATAATTTTATGGTTTTGACAAAATAATTTTATTTTAAAGTGTAACTGATCTAATTACTTTGGCTCCTCTAATAATAATTTAAATATTTAAATATTTATGACCTACAAGAGACATGGCAAGTAAAAGCTATGCTCATAATTGGTGTCATGAACATATTCATTAAAACATTTTGTGGGTTTTCCTAGCTTTTTTACTCTCACATTCCTGAATATCTTTAAAGCCAATTAAAATATTTAAGATTCTCCTGGGATTTATATGCATTCCAATAGACCTAAATCATTCAGAAAATAGATGCTTAGGTCTTTGCCTATGCTTTAGGTATGTCTTTCTGAAAATTCGAAGTCCTAAGTACTGGTTTCCACCTTTTTATTAAGTTTGACACCTGTTATTTGCTGTTCTATCTCTCTCTTTCTTTTGACTTAATTCATCTCAAGTCTGTCTTTGCTATATTAAAATAAGTCCTTTAATTTTACTGTATTTTGAAACTTGAACATGTGAAAAACAATTTGTCCCACAGAAATAAAAATTATCAAATGAAAGATTTTGAAATGAGGAGACTATCCTACATGTCCCCATGAAATTTTAGTGTCACTATTTTTTTAACAAGACAGAATCACAAAAGGAAATAATATATATAGTACTTCTCAGAAAAATATTTCTATAGAGAAAATTTAAAATTTTTGTTCACATAGTAGTAGGAAATCTAAATCAATATATTTAAAGGAATGCTTGACTAATAAACAATTGTTTCTACTTCTTTATAATAACAAGAAATATTCAAATTTGAAAAAAGAATTAAAGTGACTTTCAATCAATGACAGAATATTCATATTCTATATTTACTGTGGGTTTTTCAAATTTTGTGAAGCAACCGCCATGGAAGCAGGCAAAGATCCACTTCAGGGACATTGACAGATCAGGATTGAGTCAGTGACCTAGGTCAGAGCAGATCTGAGAAAGGGAACTCCACACTAAGAAGAACAATGGAGCAACCTTTGAGTGAGTGAGTCAGATCCAGAGACTGCTGAGGGTATGGACATGATTCTGGGACCTTGAAGGGAGTATGAAGGGATTAGAACTAAGCCAGGAACCCTGTGGGTCTGGGTCTGAGTCTAGGACTTTGGAGGAACTAGGTCTGAGCCAGGTCCCCTGCAGATCTGGGCTTGAGTCTGGGACCTCAGAAAGAGTAGTCTTGAGACAGAAACTCTGTGGGTCCTTGAGTTGGTCTGGTACATCAAAGGGAAAAGCAGGAATCAGAAACCTCTGTAGGACCTGAACTGAACTTGAGCCTAGGACCTCTGAGGGAATAAGCCTGAGCCAGATCCTCTGCAAGACTGGGCACACCTGAGCCTGTGAACTCTGAGGGAGTAAACCCAAGTCAGAAACTTTTGCCAGACCAGCTCCAAGCTAGGGACCTCTGCAGGAGTGGTTTCAGGCCAGGATTTACAGAAATAGGTCAAAGCTGACAAACCTAGACCAAAGCAGGCCTGAGACTGCAAACTCCAAGGGAGTGGAGCCAAGCCCGGGAGTGCTGAGCTACCACCAGTGACCAAAGAGGTAGCTAAAACCATGACACTAACTGTACCATGAGAAACAACCACCTGAGCCTTGGATTCACTGGCACCTAGAAGATTAATCAACAGAATTACCAAAAGCCCAAACACACCTATTAGAGGAAAAGATGAGACCACATACAACACTACAAAGAGTAACTTGACACCAATAACACCTAAAGAGCCTACAACAGCAAGACTTGAACAACCAAATATAGATGAAGCAAAAGAAAATGACCTAAAACATAATTTCAGGAGAATGTTTGAAATTCTTAAAGAGGAAATGAGAAATTACCTCATGGAAATGGAGGAAAAGACAAACAAAAAATTGTGAGACATCAGCAAATCCCTTAAAGCAAGCAAAATAAAAATAAATCAAACATGTGAAAGAAACTTTTCAAGACTTGAGAAGTGAAATAGAGACTATAAAGGAAACACAAGCCAAGGGAATTATAGTAACAGAAATCATGAGAAAATGATCGGGAACCACAAATGCAAGCATGAATAGCAGAATACAAGAGATAGAAGAAAGAATCTCAAGCGCTGAAGATACAATAGAGGAAACAGACTCGTCAGTCAAAGAAAACACTAAATCTAAAAAAACCTGAACCCAAAATATGTAGGAAATATGGGAAAACATGAGAAGGCCAAACCTAAGATTAAGGTATAGAAGAAGGAGAAAAAGTTCAACTCAAAAGCACAGAAAATATATTTAACAGAATCATAGAAGAAAACTTTCCCAACCTAAAGAAAGACATGCTTACAAAGATACAAGAAACTTACAAAACACCAAATAAACTGGATCCAAAAAAAGTGCCCTTGCCACATAATAGTCAAAACACTAAACATACAGAATAAAGAAAAATATTAAGAGCTGCAAAGGGAAATGGCCAAGTAACATATAAAGGCAGAGTTATCAGAATTACACCTGACTTCTCTTCGGAGAAAATGAAAGCCAGAAGGTTATGGTCAAGCATTATGCAGACATTAAGAGACCATGGATGCCAGCCCAGACTACTATACCCAGCAAAAATTTACTCACCATAGAAAGAGAAAACAAGATATTCCATGGCAATACCAGATTTAACCAATACCTAGCAACAAACACAGCCCTACATAAATACTAGAAGGAAAACTCCAAACCAAGAAAGTTGGCTACATCAACAAAAAGATAGACAATTGATGGTCTCATAGCAGCAAATCCCAAAGAAAGAGAAAACACAGAAATTAACATAACCAACACTGACAACTAAATTAACAGGATATAGCAATCAGTGGTCATTAATGTCCCTTAATATAAATGGTCTCAACTCACCTATAAAAAGGCACAGGCTAACAGACTGGATATGAAAACAGAATTCATCCTTCTTCTGCATACCTGAGAAACACCTCAACCTCAAAGACAGGCATCATCTCAGAGTAAAAGGTTGGGAAAAATATACCAATCAAATGGACCTAAGAAACAAGTGGGTAGCTCTCCTAATATCTAACAAAATAGACTTCAAACTAAAATCAATCTAAAGAGACAAAGAAGGACATTTCATATTAGTCACAGAAAAAAATCCAACAAGAGGAAACATCAATACTGAACATCTATGCCCCAAATACAAGGGGACCCTAATATGTAAAAGAAAGACTTCTAACACTTAAATCATATATTAAACCCCACATACTAATTGTTGGAGACTTCAACACTCCACTCTCACAACTGCACAGGTCAGTCAGGCAAAAAATGAACAGAGTAATAAGGGAATTAACAGATGTTTTGACACAAATGAACTTAACAGACATCTATAGAACATTGCATACAAACAAAACAGAATATACTTTCTTCTCAGCACCTCATGGAACCTTCTCAAAGATTGACCACATACTCGGTAACAAAACAAACCTCAACAAATACAAAAATTGGAACAACCCCATGCATCTTATCAGATCACCATGGTTTAAAACTAGAAGTCAATAGCAATACTAATTTCAGAAAGTCCACAAACACATGGAAATTATACAGTACTCACCTGAATCATCAATGAGACAAGGAAGAAATAAAGAGAAATTAAAGACTTCCTAAAATTCAACGAAAATAACCACACAACATACCCAGATTTATGGAACACAATGAAGCAGTACTAAGAGGAAAGTTCATAGCACTAAATGTCTACATATAAAGTTGGAAAATCCCACAGTAGTGAATTAACAGAAGATTTGAAAACTATAGAACAAAGAAAGCAAACTCACCCAAGAGAACTAGACATCAGAAAATAATCAAATTGAGAGCTGAAATCAACAAAATAGAAACAAACACACAAACAACAATACAAAGAATCAATACAATACAAAGATAAAAGTTGACAAACTTTTATCCAAACTAACAAAAGACAGAGAGAGAATATCAGAATTAACAACAGAAATGGAGGAAATACAGAATATCATCAGGTAATATTTCGGAAACCTGTGTTCCACAAAATTGGAAAACTTAAAGGAAATGGACAACTTTCTGAATAAATATCACTTATCCAAATTAAATCAAGACCAGATAATCAAAGTAAACAGACCTATAACTGCTGAAGAAAAAGAAAAAAGTCATCAGAAGTCACCCAACCAAAAACAGCCCAGGACCAGATGGTTTCAGCTCAGAATTCTACAAGATTTTCAAAGAAGAACTAATACCAATATTCCTCAAAATATTACACACAATAGAAACAAGGAGCATTGCCAAATTTTTTATGAGGCTACAATTACTCTGATCGCCAAACCACAGAAAGACGTTACTATAAAGGAGAATTACAGACCAATTTCACTCATGAACATTGATGTAAAAATACTCAATAAAATACTGACAAATCAAATCCAAGAACACATTAGAATCATAATCCAAAATGATCAAATCAACTTCATCTCAGAGATACAGGGATGGTTCAACATATCTGTCATCATAACATACCATATAAACAAACTGAAAAATAAAAGCTGTATGATCATCTCATTAGATGCCAAAAAAGCTTTCAACAAAATACAACATCCCCTCATTATAAAGGTCTTGGAGAGAGCAGGGGTACAAGGAACATACCTAAACATATTAAAGGCAATATACAACAAGCCAACAGCTAACATAAAACTAAATGGAGAGAAACTCCCAGCGATGCCACGAAATCATGGAAAAGACAAAGTTTTCCATTCTCTCAATATCTATTTAATACAGTTCTTGAGGTCTTAGCTATAGAAATAAGACACTAATAGTATATCAAGGGCTTACAAATCAGAATAGAAGAATTCAAACTCTTACTATTTGCTGATGATATGAAAGTTTACATTTGCGACCCCAAAAATTCTACCAAGGAACTTCTCCAACTTCTACAACTCATAAACACTTTCATTAATGTAGCAGAATACAAGATTAACTCAAAAATTCAGTAGTTCTCCTGTACTAAGATGATTAAAAAGGCTGAAAAAGAAATCAGAGAAACATCACTCTTCACAATAGCCACAAATAGTATAAAATATCTCAGAGTAACTCAAACCAAAAAGTGGAAGACTTGTATGACAATGACTTTAAAACTTTGAAGAAAGAAATTGAAGAAGACACCAGAAAGTGGAAAGATTTCCCATGCTCTTGGATAGGTAGAATTAACATAGTAAAAATGGCAATCTTATCAAAAGCAATCTACAGATTCAATGCAATGCCCATCAAAATCCCAGCAAAATTCTTCACAGACCTGGAAGAAGGGTCCTCAACTTCATATGGAAAAGCAAAAAAACCCAGGATATCCAAAAAAATCCTGTACAGTAAAAGAACTTCTGGAAGCATCACAATCCCTGGCTTCAAACTCTACAGAGCTACAGTACTAAAAACAGCCTGGTATTGGCATAAGAATAGACAGGAGGAGCAATGGAACCAAATCGAGGACCTGGATATTAATTTACACTTTTGAACACCTGATTTTTGACAGAGAAGCAAAAAATATCATATGGAAAAAAGAAAGCATATTTAACAAATGGTGTTTGCATAGCTGGATATCAATATGTAGAGGAATAACAATAGACCCATATCTATCACCATGCACATTTAATCCCAGTGCCTGGGAGACAGAGACAGACAGATCTCTGTGAGTTCAAGGTCTGGTAGCACATACCTTTAATCCCAGCACTTGGGAGACAGAGACAGACAGATCTCTGAGTTCAAGGACATCCTAGTCTACAGAGGGAGTTCCAGGATAAAGATACGCAGAGAGCCTATCTCAAAAAGCCAAAAGTTAAAAGTAAAAATAAAAGAAATAGAGATTAAAATATAGCCACATAAAGATGGAAAACACAAAGAATCTTGTGTATTATGCTCTCTTTTAATTGTTTGGATGCTTAGGAAAGAGCAAGAGTTGCTAAAAGATATTTGTTTATAAATGCTGCTAAATTAATCCAAGATAGGTATTTTGAAAATACCTTGACTTCATAATTTAGTCAAAAGGTATGCTACTTTGGAGAAGAGATTAGACTTTTGTTACCACAGCAAATGAGATACTGTGGATTCATTCTGAGTTAAGAAAAATCAGGTTTGATCAAGGAAGACCACCTGAGAAATCTCCGGTTGGAACAGATGGCCCAGATATCTGAGTTCTACATTCAGAACAGATTTAAGATGATGCCTGAGATGATCAAGATTCTAGTCCCCATAAGATTATCAGCACTCCCAACCAGCCAGAAGTAGCCTAGAATACTATGCCCACATTCCCCCAAAATGGACTATGGGTATTTTCCTTTGTTTAAAGAAAAAAGAGGGACAAGTGGTGTGGGAGAATTGTCTGTATTTTGTCAATCATATTTTAAATAAACGCTGATTGGCCATTAGCCAGGCAGGATGTATAGATGGGAAAACATGACAGGAAGTAGAGGTGGGGAAACAAGAACAGGAGTATTCTGGGAAGAGGGAAGCTCTTTAGGCAGTCCTGCTGAGATCATGGAAATAGGAAGATGTGACCGGCCGCTCAGAGAAAGCCTAACATAGATAAGAATAATGGGTTAATATAAGTTACAAGAGCTAATAAGAAGTATGAGCTAATGGGTCAATCAGTTTATATCTAATGTAGACTCTCTGTGTGATTTTCTTTGGGGCTGTGGGAACTGGGCACGACAGAAACCCTGACAAGCAAGCCCTCATGCTACATGATGGTACCATAATCATCTATAAGCTATACTATAAGTAATATGTAGAATTGTATACAAATAAACATCCTCTAAATATTGATACATTTAACAATTAACACTCTAATTCTTTACAATGAAATTTAAAATATTACTTAAAGAAGTAAAGATGACTAAATAGTAGAGAAATTTATGCACTGGTGCAAGTCTTAATAGTGTTATAGTGCTGCCTTTTTCCAACATACATAGACCAAATATGGTCTAAGTTAAAACCCCAATAGACTTTCAAAGGTGGTACCATGTTACACTTACCTTACAATATATACAAAAAGTCAATAAACAAAAGAAGTACAAATTAATTTAAATGTAATAATAAATTTTGAGACCATAGGCTATCTTCTATATCACATTTATTAAATAGATAGCTCCATTAATTGATATAGCATCTCATTGACATGAGGATAAAAAAGATTTAGGAATAAGAGATTCTAGGTAGAGAAGTATGTCCAATTGTTTTCACACTTATCAAATAAGATTAGCAGAGAAAGCATATTCTTCCCTCCCAATAGTCTAGAACAGCTGGCTTATACTATATGAAATATAAACTTCAAACCCCACTGACCTAAGTATATTCTAGAACCAGATGTATGAAAAGTATAAATGAAAGACACATTATACAAAGTCTTTAATGTGAACATTCTGTTATTTTAAGTATTCCCCTTCAAAATAGTCAAACATTATAAACATAGCTTAAAAGGCCATAGATATATAAATCATTAAATGATCTGATGTGCGCAGAAGTATTGATAGCACAGGAAATAGATTCTTCTTCAAGTATAGTGAGGACTTAATTGCATGCTGACAACTAACAAGGGGAATGCACATAAATGAAAACATGAACTCAATATTTTATAGTACTAATAAATAAGATTATAAAATATTTAAGAGAAGAAATACAAATCATTTCAATTATTTATTTAGATATATTCAGGAAAAAGAGTTGGCTATCAAAAAATTGCTTCTTATAGTAATAAAAACACAGAACAGAATATGGGTAACATTTGAGGAAGGAAAACACAAAATCAAAAAAATTGTTTGATATATTTCCATAGTTATTACAAATTCATTAGAAGATCATGTCTTGCCCAACTATCTGGACCTGAGACAGTGAACTCATTTAGTTCTTTCAGAGCATGTGTACATTACAATTTTAAGAAGCTCATACTTAATAATAGAAAACTCCAGGTAATTGAAAAAATACTTGGGAATAATTCCTCTTTGTTCATGAGAAAGACATTCATTTCCAGGATTCCCTAGTCATATAGCTATTCAAGATTGCTATGGAAATTGTTCATTAGAAGAAACACATTAAGCAAATTTTATTGAAAGTGTAAGGAAGGCAATACAGCAGCATATGTCAAATAGAAATATAACCCAGCCTTCAGATACCACAAGGCAAATGATAGAACAGAAAATAAGAACAGCACATAAGCTTGCCACATTGAAGGATAATGTCTAAGAAAATTGTAAAATTGAATAAATATATCAACCAGAGGTTCAGGAAGTATTGCCAAGCTAAAGAAAGACAAATACATAGAAATCTAGATTAAGCAGTACCCAGCAGATGACAACACCATATCTTCAAATTGATAGAATAATGCAGTCATCAATCTACTTTCCATAAACAGTGAAAATAGCCTTCAACAGTAAGGTGAAATGAAGACATTTCATTCAAGTAATATTTGTCAACAGTGACATACAAAGTAAAATAGAAGAAGACATACTTCAGCAAAACTAAAATGTTAATGTATACAAAAAAGAACAATATATGGCTAAATCTAAATGAGCATTCACTTGAAAAATACACTTATATCTTAATGTGGTTAAATACATATATACACACATACACACATATATGAATATATATATATATACATACATACATACATACATACACACACACACACAAACACAAACACATACCCAAACTATGTGTCATAGAAGCAAACTGTGGGAAGAGAAGTACTTTTGTGCTTCAATGATAACTATATTATAACTACCAATGTGTGAAATAAGCATACAGGTGATGTTTTGGGGACCACTTTGCCTATGCTCTTCTAGGCAAGAAGGAGACTTCCTTGTTGATAAAAGTACCTAACTATGTTAGTACATATGATATTCTTTACATTAAATAGCATGAGTGCTAGCTAGTTTTTTGTCAGCTTGACATAAACTAGAGTTATTAGAGTGGAAGATCCTCAATTAAGAAAATATCTCCATAAATTTGGGGTTTAAATTAGTCTGTAGGGCATTTTCTCAATTAGTGATAGATGTGTGCAGTTCTAGCTCATTTTGTTTGGTGACACCCCTGAATTATTGGTTCTGAATGGTATAGAAAGCAGCCTCGGCAAGAAATGGGGAGCAAGCCAGTAAGCACTCCCTTCCATTGCCTCTGCATCACCTCCTGCTTCCAGATTCCTGTCCTGTTTGAGTTCCTGTCCAGACTTTCCTTCAATGGTGTATAAGTGTAAGCCAAGTGAACCCTATCCTCCTCAGCTTGCTTTTGTCCGTAATATTTAACATAGGAAACAGGAACTTACTACAGCAGCATATTTAGATTTTCTTAACTTTTTTTCAGATTCAGTTTTTGTGTTTTTGAATTGTGCAAGTCATTTTTAAAAGTCAAGGAAGATTCTGAAGAGCAGACTCAATGGCTAAAATATCCCTCACAAGAAGAAACATTAGGTTTCAGTTTCCCATAGGCCACACACATATTAGGTGTGTGTGAGGCCCTCCTTTAATGCCAGTGTACAGAAGATAGAAGCAGAGGATCATCAGAAAAGTCAGGGGTATACCAACTGAATCAGTGAACTCTGAGTTCTACTGGCAGGCAAAGACTTAAAGAATAAGGTGGCAAACATTCTAGAAAGACTCCTGACATTTATCTTGGCCGCCATGTAAAGCCAACATGTATGCATGCACATATACCACACTCATATTCATATGGAAAAAAACTGTAAAAGTTAAGGAAAGATCAAACCAAGAATTGTTGTTTCCTATTTTTTATAAATTTAAAGATGTTTTGGAAATCAAACTTCTCTGTCGCTTGTCTCATAAAACTGACATTTGAAAATGGCATTAGAATGAGTAATTTAGATTGTATTATTTCTATCCATTTAGCAACTTGAACATATTGGATATTTGTGAGTACCCAATCAGCTTCAAAAAATAAATAAAAGAATGACAGGGGATTTGACAATATGTCTTGGTAGCACTTTGAGTCATTATAGAGATAAGTATATTTTTATCAGTGAAGCAGTATTAAATGGCTTTTGATGTGTTAGAGACTTTGAGTTTCTTTTCTCTGGATTGTTAATGACTCTTCTGCTATGTGACGTTTGTGTCTTTTCCATGCGAAACTTTCATGAGTTATGAAAAAGACTTTTGAATTACTCAAAATTTGCTGGAGTTCTAACATTTTCTATCTGTAAATCTTTGTAAATTATTTCAAAGATCTTCCTCTATACTTCATGTCCAGGTGATGACTGGCACAGTCCACTAGGAATGAAATTTCTAGCTCTCTGATAAACATAGATAAGAGAAACTTGCAAGGTCGCTATAATTCTAGAAGCTGTAATTTGAAATTATACTTTTCTTTTGTTATGTTTTATGTATGTGTGAGGGGTTGTCGATATTTATTATTTTTTTTAGTCCTCATGATAATATTATTAAGTGGATTATTCATTTGCCTAAGGTTGAAATGGTAATATTATTTGCAAAGGATTATATGATGACAATTGGTATTGATAAGTTTTGCATCTAATCCATTAGATTTTAAAGTCCATACATGCTTTGGGAACTTTTCAACCAATAGCCTTTAAGATACCAGCTCACTTGGGCATGGTCTCTTGTACTATAAATACAGATGTAAGGTTTACACAATCTCTCTCTCTCCCTTTCAGTTGCTGCATTCAGTTCTTGTTTCTTTCTCATGCAGAAGACTGTTGATCTTTGAGTCTATCCCCTAAATAAAGAACCCGTTATGATACTCAATTCTAAGCTAGTGTGGGGATGCTTTGTTGTATTTGTCTACACATATGTACCTGACCTACAAACTATGCCTCCCAATATTGGATAACTCTGTCCTCAATACAGGATACTTACCACACTCCTAGGGGTTTAGCTTCATGTTATTAAAAATGCAGTGGAGTCATCAAAAATAAATCTATACTTAATTGTTGGTGAATTATTCTCGTTTAGTTATGTATTATTTCTTTGTCTAAGCTTCCTGAAATGCAAATGTCAATAAACCTTGTAAAGAGATGGGACCTCATATTCAATCAATAAACAAGAGATTCATCGACAGTAAAAAGAAAATAGAAACAAATCAAATCTAACCATTACCTTGGAGGAAAATATCTAATGACATCATTAGCAAAAGACAATTCACATCAAAGTGATGAAATGCCTTTAGTCCTCTTTTGCTGTTAAAGAGCTTTAGTTTCATTTAGAGATAATTCACTGCAGATTTAAAACAAAATACGCTAAAATAATTGAAGCAACTGAATACTAAGTCGGATATAAGAATATTAATTGCAAATTTCATTGATTACAGTACAGTAATCTGTGTTTCATGACTCTAGGGTCCCTTTACATTCTCAGATGGTTTCATTTCATTACCCCATGCTCCTTATTTAATACTTTATTGTATAAGCCCTTTATCAAACACCAGACTGAGGTAAAACAGAAAGAATAATTTAATTTACTGTATTGAAAACATCATTTATTTTTCACTGTTAATTTAAGAGCACCAAATTATTGTCTCTTTTGTTAAATGCAGAAACACTCTTTCTAAAAGAACCCCTTGCTCCTAAGTACCTGTAGATCACAGCAACATTGTTGTGTTTACTCCTGAGTTCCTGCAATACCTTCTAACTCCTTCATTGCTGATGCTTTTCTTTTTTAAACATGAGCAGAAGACAGCAGCTTGTTGTTATCTCAGTCTTACAAACATTAATGAAATGGATATGGCAGTATTATACTTCCACGTTTGGACAAGTGAAAACTAGGTGCACAGAATTCAAAGGGTTTGGGATTGCATTCCTCCTTTAAATAGCCATGGTATACCTTATAATGGGTACTTAATATAACTTTTGAAACATTTTGTACTTAAGGAAAATTCTCTCCTTTTACTTAGTTTCTAAGAATTTATTTCTAAGGAGTTGCTATATTTGAGTCGAGTTCCAGTGCAGATTCATGTCATCTACTGATACTCTGGGTGTCTGTCAGGATAAGAATCAAACTGGAAGCTAATTTTCCATATTGAAAAGAGTTGAAACCTGCTGGCTTATTTGTTAAATTGAAATATGCTATCTAAGTCTTAGCTCTCAACACATTACATTAGAGCTATGTAATGACATAACCATTGTATAGTCCCCTGGATTCTTTTAAGAAAATGTCTGTTAAAAGAGTACCATATAAGAAAACAAAGACTGAAATCAGTCTAGTGTGTTTACCTTAGAATCATTAGTTTTGCCATGAATGTAGGGTGGGTTTTACTAGGATTATACAAATATCCTGAATTTATACTATCACCCTGAAAACTAGAATAACATCAAACAACACGTATTCATTGGAAATCCTTTGAAAATGAATCATACTCCAAAACAATGAGGTATCATTAAAAATTAATACACCAGAAGAATCTGTGAGTTCTTTGCCATAAGGTTTCTATTTGTAAAATGAATGAGACATAACTACTTCAGAATGATTATTTTCTTTCCATATCATCAATTATATCTATTATATATGGGGTATATATTTTCAACAGCATTATTAGCTAATCAACACATTGTTTGCTCTCAAAGTTTCAGTTTCTGCCTGTACTTACAACCCTAACTTTCATATTTCATCTGTAGCCTGCAAAATTTTACTCCCTTATGCCAACCAATGAAGCTTGATCATTCTCTCTGTGTGTCTATCATCTATCTATCTGTCTGTCTGTTTAGCTGTCTGTCTATCTATCTATCTATCTATCTATCTATCTATCTATCTATCTATCTATCTATCTCTGTCTCTCTCTATGCACATTGATCATGTAGCCTGATTCATTACACAAAATAAAAATGTTCCAATATTTAGTTTCAGTCAAAGGGAGAAATGCCTAGATTTTTCCTGGAACCACATTTTGAATCTCAATAACAAAAACACCTACAAAGGATGTCAGAAGAAGAAAATGATGCAAGTGCTTCAAGGAGCAAAACTGGACTTAGTAAGCATTGTGTTTTTGGGGCTTGTTTTTCTGATATGCATAAACTAGCCAGTGCTCAGCTGAGCTAAGATGGAAGGACAGTGAACCAGATTACATTATGCAAATACAGTATTCAGATTCACCGCTGGGTAAGACTAAGTATACAAAATCTTGGGCTGGAGAGATGATTCAGAAGTAAATGTGTACAGTAGTCTCGTAATGAACCAGAGTTGATTCCCAACACCTTCATTGTGAATGTCAAAAGCACCTACAGCTCCAACTCAAGGGTGGAGTGATGCTTCTGGCCTTTAGGGGAACTTGCACTCATGTGCACATGTCCACACACAAATGCATAGATAAATAAGAAAAATAAATACTTAAAATATCTACAGGTTATTTTAAAATGCTTATAGCCACCATTACTTTTTCATTACTGAATTGGAAACTTTGTATGTGCATACCCATCATAAGAAAACTCAACCAGTTGAAAAATAATGCTATCTTCACAGAGAAGGGATGTATCTGTGGCCTTCACCTAAGTGACCTTTCTTGACTATTCCTTGACCAAGACTAACTTAACTACTGAAAATGAGATTGGCCAATCAATGGAACTTCTGAGACAGAGAAAGTGGAGATAGAGGAAAACAAATGAAAGCAAAATTCCCTTTGACAAAAAAAAAAATCTACCTACTACCATTTCTTCTCCATCCCGTATCTGATGGTCAATAGTGGACTGATGAACATTCTCATTCATTGGTATAAAACTCAACCTTGTCGAGTGCACAGTCCAGGCTTTAGATATGCCCAGATACTTATTAGTAGCCATGCTAAAGTTTAGAATACTTTTTAACACCATAAAAAGAGACCTCACATGTTATCTTTTCTCTCTAACTCTGTACAACCAATAGTCTATATCACACTCCAGAGGTTTGGCTATCATCATATCTCACATAAATGGAATCATGCAGTGTGGCCTCTTACCTACTTTATTTCACCCATCATGTTTTAGTACATGTTAGTACTCCACTTTGCAGCCCCTTTAGGGGCCAAATAATATTAGTGTATAGGTATATGATGATCATTGATTTGTTCTTAGAATAATGGACTTTTTGTCATTTCGGCATATTTCTGTTGTGAATAACATGGCTCTTAAATATTAATTTCTTCCAAGAATATTTTTATTTCATGCATGTGTGTGCTTTGCCTCCACATATGTCTGTGCACTACATGTGCACCTCATGTTCCCAGAAACAAAAGACAGCACTGGCCTCACTGGAACTGGTGATATACAAAGATGTGAGCTAATTTCAGGTACTAGGAACTGAACTAAGGTTCATTGCTAGAACAGAAAGTGCTTTTAATTGTTCAGCCATCTTTCCACCTCTTCCACTACTAATGCAGTATATTACACCATAAAATTTTGATTATTTTTTTTCTGATTTCCTCTTGTTCCTCACTTTTGTTATCCACCTAATAACTTTCTACCCTGTCTTAGGAAATGAGGTTTAAACCCTATGTTTTCTTCTAAACATTTTATAGTTTTAGTTTTCAATTAAGTCCTTCACATATTTTGAACACATTTTTTATATAGAATATGAGATCAGATTTCAATTTCATTATTTTGCATGTGAAAGTTCAACAGTCCTATCACTATTTTTTCTCTTTAGGTAGTATGAACTGAAGGCCCCAGGAAAAAGTCTTACATCTAAATTAAAGATGCTAGAACACCAATCCATCCTGATTGTGGGGAATTTGGAATGCTACAGATCCAGAACTAAATAATCCATGTCTATCTTTTGAAATACATATGCCATTCATTGTGTGACAATGTGTTGGGTGTAACACCAACAACTAGTAATTTTCTCTATCCACATACATGATATTCCCAGGAATGTATTTCTAAAATTCCTTTTTTCTAAACCTTTAAATTCTTATGTAACTATAAGAAGCCATGGAATCACTTCATATTAGAGTATGTTTTCAGTTCAACTTGAGTCATTTAAATGTTGTTGGTCACTCACACTTGGTTTAGGCATAGAATACTTCCCATTTATTCTGAGGTGATACGTGTGTTTGGTATCAATAATGTGATGAAGAAAGACATATTTTATCCTTGGCAATAGATTCTCCTTACTGCACGTTTACTAACTAGCTTGAGGAAATAATTTACTTATTATATATGTTTTATTTATTCAATATTATAAAATATAAGTATCATACTTATAATATTCACTGATTTCACCGAGGAAGGGGTTCTAGATTCTTTTCGTGTAGTCATTCTGGAAAGAACACCGTTTGTCTTTTCTTTTTTATTTTATTTTAATTTATTAAAAAACTACTTTTGTCATTTTACATATCAAACCCATTTCCCACTCTCTCTACTTCTCCTGCTCCCTCCACCTTTCCTCCTATCACCTTCTCATCCACTCTTCAGAGATGGTAAGGCTTCCCATGGGGAGTCAACAAACTCTAGCATATTGCTTTGAGTCAGGACCAAGGTCGTCCTCAATATACCTAGACTGAGCAAGGTATCCATCCATTGAGAGTGGGTTCCAAAAAGCAAGAACAAGTAACAGGAATAAATCCTGGTCTCACAGATAGAAGCCCCACAGTCTGCCCCAGCCATACAACTGTCACCCACATTCAGAGGACCTAGTTTGGTCCTAAACTAGCTCCCTCTCAGACCAGAGTTGAAAAGCTCCCATTTGCTCAGGTAAGCTGTTTCAGTGGGTAACCATCATGGTCTTGTCCTCTGCTCGTATTCTCACTCCTCCCTCTCTTCAACTGGATTTTGGGAGCTCAGCCCAACGCTGTGCTCCGTGGTTCTCTGCATCTGCTTCCATCAGTTGCTGGATGTAAGTACTATGATGACATTTAAGAAAGCCATCAATCTGACTACAGGGCAAGGCCAGTTCAGAAACCCTCTCCAATATTGCTTAGGATCTCAGCTGGAGTTATCCTTGTGCATTCCTGGGAATTTCTTTGGTGCTATGTTTCTTGCTAGCCCCATAATTGCTCCCTCAATCAAGATATCTCTTTCCTTTCCCATCTCTGTCCTTTCCCCAATCCCGATCATCCCATTATTCTAGTTTTCCTTCCCCTCCCCTTCTCCCTTACTCCTTCCCTTTGACTTTCCCTTCTCCTTCCACTCCCACATTCCTAATTTTCCCAGGAGCTCTTGCCTATGTCCTCTTCCCAGGAAAAATCTCTGTGTGTTTTTCTTAGGGTTTTCCTTGTCACTTAGCTTCTCTGGGGTTGTAAACTATAGGCTCCTTATCTTTTGCATTCTAGCTAGTATTCATATTCTCAGTTTCAGTAGGTCCTGTTAATTATTGTTACTCGCAGTTGTCTGTGCTACGGGATTATATGCAGGAAGTGGTCTCCTGTGCCCATACAAATGCTACGTCCCACTGTCCTTTCTATCAGTTTAGTGTGATCAGATTTATATTGAGGTCTTTAATATATTTCGGCTTGAGTTTTGTACATGGGGATTGATATGGATCTATTTGTATTTTTCTACATGCTGACATATATTTATGTCATCACTATTTGTTGAAGATGCTTTTCTTCCATTGTATAATTTTAACTTCTTTGGCAAAAATCAGGTGTTCAAATGTGTGTTGATTAATATCAGATCTTTGCTTTGATTCCATTGGTCAACCTGTCTGGTTTTATGTCATAACAAGCTGTTTTTATTACTGTAGCTCTGTAATAGAGTTTTATGTCTATTTATTATTTTACAGGATTGCTTTGGCTATCCTTCTAAGTTTTTTGTTTTTCAATATGATATTGGGTATTGTTCTTTCAAAGTCTGTGAAGAATTATGTTGAGATTTTGATGGGGATTACATTAAATTTGTGAATTTCTTTTGGTAGAATTGCCATTTTTATTATGTTGATCCTACCTATCCAAGAACATGGGAGATCTGATCATTTCCTGATGTCTTCTTCACTTTCTTTCCTCAAAGACTTAAAGTTCTTATGACACAGGACTTTCACTTGTGTCATTAGCATTACTCCAAGATATTTTATGTTATTTGTGGCTATCGTGAATGGTGACAGTTCTCTGATTTCTTTCTCAGCTTATTTATTATTTGTATAAAGGAGGGCTACAGATTTTTTTCTTTTTGAGTTGATCATTGAGCCACATTACTGAAGTTGTTTATCAGCTGTAGGAGTTTCCTGGTAGAATTCTTGGGATCACTTATGTATACTATCATATCATCTGCAAATAATGAAAGTTTGAATTGTTCTTTACAATTTATATACCCCTGATCTCTCTTTTTTTTTTTTTTTGGCCTTACTGCTCTAACTAGAACTTCAAGAGCTATGGTGAGCAGCTGTAGAGTGAGTTGACAGCTTTGTCTATTTCCTGATTTAGTGGAATCACTTTGAGTTTTTCTCCATTTAAGTTTATGTTAACTGTCATCAACTTGATGTGTATGGTTTTTATCATGTTTAGATATGTTCCCTGTATCTCTGATCTTTCTAGGACCTTTATCATAAAGGGGTGTTGGATTTTGTCAAATGCTCTTTCAACATCTAATAAGATTATGGTATTTTTTTCCCAGTATTTATATAATGGATTACCTTGATAGATTTTGTATGTTGAATCATCCTTGCATCTCTGGAATCAAACTGACTCAATCATGTTGGATGATTTCTCATGTGTTCTTGCATTCAAGTTGCCAGCATTGTATTGAGTATTTTTGTATCAATATTCATGAGGAAGATTTATTTGTAACTTTTTTGGTTTAAATCTTTTTTGGTTTATACTTTATGTGGTTTCAGTATCAGGGTAAGTGTAGCCTCATAGAAAGTGTTTGACAATGTTCTTTCTGTTTCCATTATGTGGAACAATTTGAGGAATATAGGCATTACCTCTTCTTTGAAATTTTGGCAGAATTCTGTGTTAAACCATCGAGCCCCTCCCCCCCTTTTTTGGAGGTTTTGATGACAGCTTCTATTTCTTTGTAGATTCTAGATCTATTTAATCTGTTCACCTCGTCTTGATTTAAATTTGGTATGTTGTACCTATCCAGAAAATTGTCCATTTTTTTTACATATCCCAATTTTGTGAAGTACATGTTTTTGTAGTATGACCAAATGATTCATTGGATTTTCTCAGTATCTGTTGTTATACCTTCCTTTTCATTTCTGATTTTGGATGTTCTCTCTCTGCCTTTTAATTAGTTTGGATAAGGGTTTCTCAAAGTACCAGCTCTTTATTTCATTGATTCTTTGTATTGTTTTGTTTGTTTCAAAACACTATTTTTCTATCAATAAATTTTATGTCACAGACTGTCATTGTCACAAAACTGTGAGTACTCATATATTCCAAAGCACTTAAAGTTGACATTGGATCACCTTAGACAATATCCCTATTCCTTGATTTAGTCAACTTATGCATAGGGAAATATTTACATTATTTTTAGAATATTATAATAGCTTACATTATTTGAACAATTTTTAAAGTCAGTATCTGATACTTAGAAAATAATATTTTAAAATCTAGAGAGCTAGATCAGCAATTAAGGCATTAAGTGCCTATATAAAAAAAAAAACAACTGGAAAAATCCCACACTTGTGAGTTAGCAGAACACCTAAAAGCTTTAACACTAAAAGAAGTAAACTCACTCAGGAAGATTAGACAACAGAAAATAATCATTTTGTAAGCTTAAATCATCAAAATCAAAACAAGGAAAACAATAGAATCAGTGAGACAAAGAGTTAATACTTTGAGAAAGTCAACAAAATAGACATAACTTTATCCAAACTAATCAAAAGACAGAGAGAATATAAGAATTAATAAAATTAGAAAGGAAAAGGGGACATAACAACAGACAGAGAAAATCTAGAGAATCATCAGATCATACTTCAAATCCTGTACTCCACAATACTGGAAAGCACAAGGGAAAAGAACAATTTTCTAGATAAATATCAGTTACCCAAATTAATCCAAGACTAGATAAGTAAATTAAATGGAACTAAAACCACTAAGGAAATAGAAACAGTCATGAACAGTCACTCATCAAAAATAAGCCCAGGACTAGATGGTGTCATTTTGATTTCTACATGATTTTTCAAAGAAGAACTAATACCAATACTCTTCAAATTGTTCAATACAATATAAACAGAAAGAACATTGTCAAACTCTTTTTACAATGCTACAATTATCCTGATACCAAAACCTCACAAAGACACTACTAGAAAAGAGAATTATAGACCAATGTTACTCATGAACATTGATGCAAAAATACTCAATAAAATACTAACCAACCCAGTCCAAGAATACATCAGAAAATCATCCACCATGTCCCACTAGGTTTTATCCCAGAGATAGAAAGATGATTCAACATATGAAAATCTGTCAATGTACCCCATCAAATAAACGAACTGAAAGAAAAATACGCACAGAATTGATGTGGGATTTCCCTGTTTGATGCGATTGTCATTAATGAATAAAGAACTAGTTAGAGCTTTTAGAAGAGCAGGATGTGTCAGAACAGAATTGGTAGGGATGAATGGACTGAGTACTGGAAAAAAAAGGGTGGAGTCAGAGAGAAGCCATGTAGCCCCACTGGAACTGGACAGAACTTTACCCGGTAAGCCATAGCCATGTGGTGATACTAGAAATGGCTTAAATTAATATGTAAGCCTTAGCCAATAAAAAGTTAGAGCTAATGGGCCAAGTAATGATTTAATTAACACAGCATCTGTGTGGTTATTTGGGGGGCTAAGCGGCTGGGAAACAACAAGTAGCCTTCTCCTACAATAAAATACTAACAAATCCAATCCAAGAACACATCAGAAAAATCATCCACCATGACTAAGTAGGCTTTATCCCAGACATGCAAGAATGGTTCTGTTGGACCCTCACCCCTTTTTCTCAAAGGGGCAAGAAGAAATTTCCTAGCAGAATGTTTTCCCAGGAAGATAGTGGCCTTCCCCTCTCCCACCAGGGAGATTCCAAGCACAAGGTCCCTTAGCTCAGCCCAGCCAGCCACCTGGTACAGGCTGATAAAGATAGCCTAACTCAAGAACAGTGGCATTGCTCTAAGAATAAGGAGAAAGCTGACTTAACAGAATGGGAAGGAACAAAAGTCCTTGTACCCATGCCAAAGCAGCTTCAAAGATTCTCTTTGTAGTTATGTCTTTAAAAGCTTACCCCACAGAGGAGATACAACTCTTTTCTACCTCATTGTAATGGGGATGAAGATGAGTGCCAAACATGTTTGTATTATGCTGACTAAACCTTGCTTATTACAGTCTGGGCCATTCTGATGGTCTCTCTCTGGAGATCACAATGTAGGCACAACAGTTCAACATACAAAAATCTGTCAATGTACTCCATCATATAAACGAACTGAAAGGAAAAAGAAACACAGGATCATCTCAAAAGATGCTGGAAAAATGTTTGACAAAATTCAACACCCCATCAAGATAAAAGTCTTGGAGAGAACAGGGATACAAGGAATGTTCCCTAAACTTAATAAAGGCAATATACACATACAGCAAGCCAACAGTCAACATCAAAGCAAATAGAGAGAAATTAAAACTGATATCACTGAAATCAAGAACAAGATAAGGTTGTCCACTCTCTTCATATATACTCAGTATAGTACTTGAAGTTATAGATAAAGCAATAATTAAAAAAAGAGGATACAAATTGGAAAAGAAGAAATCAAATTCTCACTATTTGCTGATGATATGATAGTATACATAAGTGATCCCAAAAATTCTACCAGGGAATTTCTACAGTTCAAGGGTACCTTCAGTAATATAGCAGGATACAAGATTAACACAAAAATATCAGTAACCCTCCTGTCCACAGATGATAAATGGAAAGAATTCAGGGAAACATTATCCTTCACAATAGCCACAAATAACATAAAATATCTTGGGGTATTCTAACTAAACTGAAAGACCTGTATGACCAGAAATTTAGGTCTTTGAAGGAAGAAATTGAAGAAGACAATAAAAATGGAAAAATCTCCCTTGTTTTTGAGTAGGTAGAACAGACATAATAAAAATGTTAATCTTGCCAAAGACAATTTACAAATTCAATGCAATGCCCATCAAAATCACAAAAAAATTCTTCACAGACATTGAAAGAGCAATACTCAACTTCATATGGAAAAAGAAAATAAAAACCAGATAACCAAAACAATATTGTACAATAGAGGAACATCTGGAAGCATCATCCTCCCTGACTTCAAACTCTACTACACAGCTGCAGTAATGAAATCAGCCTTGTATTGTCATAAGAACAGACAGGGTGATGAATGAAATAGAACTGAAGATCTGGATATCAACCCATACACCTACAAACACCTGATTTTTGACAAAGACAATAAAATATAAAATGGAAAGAACAAAGCTTTACCACCAAATGGTGTTGTCATAACTGGATATTAAAATGTAGAAGAGTACAAATAAATCCATATCTATTAAGTCCAAATGGATCAAAGACCTCAACTTAAAACCAATGACACTGAACCTTATAGAAGAGAAAGTGGGAGGCACACTCGAATGCATTGATACAAGGGACCACTTCCTAAATATATCCCCAATATTACAGATACTGAAAGCAACAATTAATAAATGGAACCTTCTGAAACTGAGAAAATTCTGTAAAGCAAAGGACACTGTCAACTGTAACATGAGGGCCGGCTTGTTGGGGTTTCTATCCTGCCTGGTACCCTACAGCCGGCAAGTCCCAAAGAAACCCACACACAGGACTCTATAAGATTATAAAACTGATTGACCCATTAGCTCAGTCTCATGGCAGAGTTACCATCTGTAGCCATTTTTATTGCCATAACTCTATGGCGTTTCAAGATCCCTGCCAGCAAGCAAGCTGCAGCATTCTGCTCACAGACCACACTCAGTTTTACTGCCTGCCTGAAAGAGTCAGAGTTTGTCCTGGCAGGACAGCCCAGAAAGCCAGCATATTAAAATGGCACAGCTTTTTTTCCTGCTATGGCTGAAAACTGAAAAGCATGCATTCAGCTTTTCATCAACACCGTTTAAGTTTTTCGTGGCAGGATCTCTTAAAAGAGCTGTAGGGTTTTGCAGCTAAAGCTGAGTCAGGAAGCCTCTCTTAGATGAGAACACTTGCTTGCCTCTAGCAAGCAGAGCAGACCTGAGAAATTGCTGCTACCAAGAAAACATGCTTTACTCTAATCTTTTTAAGCTTTCTCAAGCTTTCTGTGGATTTAGTTATCTACGTGGGCGCCATTTGTAACATGAGGACCAGCTGTGGGGATTTCCGTCCCCACCAGTACTCCACAACTGGCAAGTCTCAAGAAAAATCACATAGAGTGTACATTAGGTTATAAACTGATTGGCCCATTAGCTCAGTCTTCTTATTAACTAATTCTTACATCTTACGGTAACCCATAATTCTTGTCTGTGTTAGCCATGTGGCTCAGTACCTTTTCCAGTAGGGCAGGTTACATCTTGCTGGTATCTGGACAGGAGTGAAGGAATGGGCTTCCTTCTTCCTAGCCTTCTCCTGTTCTCACCGCCCCACTTCTACTTCCTGTCTGGTTGACCCACCTACACTTCCTGCCTGGCCAATCAGCATTTTATTAAAATACATGATTGATAGAATACAGACAATTCTCCCTCACCAGTCAACAAGACAAAGGACAACCTACAGATTGGGAAAAGTTCTTTACCAACCCAAAATTTGACAGAGCATCATTGACTTTGTTTTCTGTCCCACCTGGTCTTGAATTAGTTCAACCGAAAGAAACACACAGAGGTCTACATTAATTATAAACTGACTTGTCTATTAGCTCAGGCTTCTTATTAAATCTTTCCTATATCTTATATTAGTCCATTATTCTTGTTAGCCATGTGGCTTGGTACCTTTTCAGCGAGGCAGTCACATCTTGCTTGCTCTGTATCTGAGTGATGACTGAAGACTGAAACTTCCCTCTTCCCAAAATTCTCATTGCTCTGCCTCTACTTCCTGCCTGGTTGCCCCACATGTACTTCCTGCATGACTACTGGTCAATCAGCATTTATTTAAAATACAAGTGACAGGGTACAATCCATTGCTCCACAGCAGAGAATTTATCTCCGAAATATACAAAGAGTTGAAGAAACTTAACATCAAAAGAACAAATAATCCAATGAAAAATGGGGTATAGACCTAAAAAGAGAACTCTCAACAGATAAATCTAAAGTGACTGAGAGACATCTAGGTAAATGCTCAAAATCCTTAGCCGTCAGAGAAATGCAAATCAAAATAACTCTAAAATTACATCTTACACCTGTCAGAATGGCCAAGATGATAAACTTGAGAGGATATGGGGCAAAAGGAATCCTTGTCCATTGCTGGTGGAAGTGTAAACTGTTACAGCTGCTTTAGAAACCAGTATGGTGATTTCTCAGACAATTAGGAAACAATCTACCTAAAGACACAGTAATACCACTTTTATGTATATATCCAAAATATGTTTAACCATGCCAAAAGGGCATCTGCTCAACTATGTTCATAGCAGCATGTGTCATAGCCAGAACCTAGATGCCCCTCAGCTAAAGAGTGGACAAAGAAAGGTGGTATGTTTATACAGTGGAGTACAACACAGTGGTAAAAAAATAATAATCCCTTGAAATTTGCAGGCAAATGGATGGATCTAGAAAAAAATAGAGAGAGAATAAGGAAACCCAGACTCAGAAAAACAAATATAATATGTACTCACTCATAGGTGATTTTTAGACATAACCATAGAAAAACCAGACTACAGTCCACAGCCTCGGAGAACCTAGACAACAAAGATATACATGGATCTACACAGGAATGAGAAAAAGAACTCCTGAGTACATTGGGAGCATAGCGGTCATGGGAGAGTTAAAAGAGGAGAAGGGAGGGAGGGAGGGAAGCAGAAAAATGTATAGCTATATAAAAACAAAAAAGAATTCTTATTGTTCTTGTAAAGGACCTCCAGTGGACCTGTTGCCAACTTCTGACTTCCACACACTCATGGTACGTGCATATACACATATGTAGGCAAAACAATAGCATATCTAAAAATAAATAAGTAAGAGAAAAAGATGCAAACTTTTCCATCAAATGCTTTATCATTTATGCAGCATGAGATCAGAGTAGTTGATTCTTTCAAAATTAAGTATGATATTGGTGACATACTGGTAAAGGAAAAAAAGTAAAATGGTTAAGGTTTTAATTCTAGCTAAAATTATTTAGTGACTTTTATAGTATATCCTTTGCCCTCCAATTTGTAGAGATGTCCTTTTCAGTTGTTCTTAATCTATGTTCTCTCTTCTTTTCCCTCCAGATTTGACTGTGCAACATTTTTATGCTCACACAGCTTCCCTGCATTCTTAATTCTAATTACTCCTGAAGGAACATCTGTATTGTGTCCTTTCTGCATCCCTTCGTTGGACCAACTTAATTACATGGGCTGTTGTGTTCAAGAAAATATACTGACGGATCATTTTCCCAGTTGAGCTCCACAACTATTAAAGAGAATCTTATCCTTCACTTTCATTTCCTCAAATGATTGGCTCCAGTGCTGAGTTCAGCATGGCTTCTAAAATGAAAATGTGCTAATGATTTCAGGAAAGTGTAAAACAGGAAAATTGCACATATTCAACACACTGCCAAGGGAATGTAATACAACCAGTACTGTCACTTGATGAATTATTGCAGACATTTGAGGCTTCTTTTTGGTAGTTTAATGTACTCTTATAGAATATTATATATATATTTGTAATTCATTTGTAGGATACACACATCTTCAAACAGAATTTTTTTTTTAAGACATGTATACCAAAGTGTGTTTTCAGGTAAGGAATCTTTTCCACTCTCTCTGGTGTTTTGCTTATCACTTTATTTTTAATTTTCTGTTTTTACTTATACAAAATCCAGTACTGAAGCAGAGTGATATTTAGCTGTGGGATTACTATTTGTCACAAATAAACAAAGGCAGATTCCAACGTATGTTTTCTATTGTCTTACCTTTGATATTTTGTATAATATCCATTTTGGATTCATTTTTATAATACTGAAGTCTTAATCAGAGATTGCAACTGAACAAATCATCTTTGCAATTTATGTATTATTGTTCTTTCTTACGATTTTTTTTCCCACTGTACTAGGGATCGCTGTGCATGCCAAGTTAGTGCTATAGTACTGAGAAGAATCTCCAGCCCTCATTTTGCTTTTGTTCTTTCTTTATTTTCATTGCTTCCTTTCTTTCTTTTTTTTTCATTTGAGGCAAAGCATTTCTAAGCATCTCAGGCTAGCTTTTGTCCAACTCGTTGCTTAGTCTGACCTTTAACTTGAGATTCTTGTGCATCTCCCTTTTATCAGACCTAGTCATGCATTCATATCCTAGAAAATTAAATTTACAAGTGTTGCACAGAGTTAGTATTCTTATAACATAGATTTTTTAAAAAAAGACCTTCAATGCAAAGATTAAGCAACACACATTATTCAGAGTAGCTGAATGATTTACATTCGCACTAGCAAAGGTACTGGAGCCATAGTAAAAATTCGGAATAAAAGTTCTACCATTCTCAGACCAGGAAAATTTAATAAATATTCTTTATAATCTACATAGTGCTATTTATTAAAATAGACTTATTAAAGCATGAACACCATAAAAATATGTGGGATTCCAGCTGTAAAGTTTATGTGTGATAATAAAATCTATGGAATAAAAATTGAGGTTTAATTTTATTATTATTGGACAAGGACTCATGTATCACAGAGTAGTCTCATACTTGAAGCATTGCTGAGGATGTCCTTGAATTTCTGTCTTGATCCTACTGTTCCTACATCCCAATAATTGGGATTATAAGCATTCTGACAGTGTACCTTGTTAATAAGCAAATACCATATAAGGTATAATATTTAAATGTGTATCCTCATATTAAGTTTAATAAATTTTGAAATATTTATAATTTAGGAAACTGGATATAATAGTAAATTATGCCTGGATAATTTTTGGTTAAAGAGAACAGGATAATACAATATAGAACGTTTTAAGTATTAAGCAAAGGAATTTTAGTGATAGTTTGTGATCTAACAAACAAAGTTTGCCAGAAGAACAGAATATAAAGTGAGTCACTAACTAGTCATAGAGGTCAGGCAATGGTAACACACCCCTTTAATCACAGCACTTGTGAGGCAAAGGCAGACAGATCTCTGTGAGTTCAAGGACACCCCTGGCTATGCAAGATTGATCCAGTCTAAAAGAGAATTAGAGCCAGGCAGTGGTGGCTCACACTTTTAATCCCATTACCTGGGAATCACAACCTTTAATCCAAGCACTAAGGAGGTGAAGACAGGAAGGGATATGGCTGGGTGGAGAGAGGATTATAAATCAGGAGACAGGAGCTCAGCTGCAGTCCTAGGTTTCAGTCTGAGCACGCAGTCTGAGGTTTCATACAGACAATAGCACTCTGAGGATTCATAGAGAGAGGATCACCCCTTTGGTCTGAGGATTAGTAAAGGTAAGGACTTTAGTGGCTGGCCATTCTGTTTCTCTGATATTTCTGCTTTCACACCCTAAGATCTGACTTCAAGTTTTTCTTATGAAGAACAATTAGAGTTCATGCTCCAAGGAATTGTACATAACATCCTCTGAATAAATACGAGTCGTAGAAGAGCATACTAGATAAACTACCCCTTTCACAGTCTGGCTGTCAGTTACTAATAGTCACAGAAAACACACTTCACCTTCTTATTGGTTTATTGTTGAATAACGTATGAGAAAATATATTTTATTTTTAATTTCATATTTACCATAGCAAAGTTTTATTACCAAATATATTTTACTTGTTGTGTATGATATAGTTGTAGACCAATATTAAGCAAAAAATATATGCAAGAAAACATTAACTGTGTTTAGGATATATTTTGCCACTAATGGCTATTTAAATATATTAGCCCATGGGCTTGTAAGTCACCTCTTCTTTGCTGTCAGGAAATAACTAACCTCAGTTTCTTTAATTACTGTCTTAAGTTGCATAAATATTTACAAAAAATGTAAAAATTAACCATATTTCATTTGAGAAGGCTGAGTGCCCTGTTTCCATGGAAACAGTGTTTGAGTCTAATACTCTATATAAAGTGTAAGCAATAACCAGCAGGAAAGCTCTATTAATCAGCGGCAGCTTATTTTCCATAGCTCTCCTTGGAACTATGTTCCTGGACCACTTACTGCATGAGAGAAAGAATTACTAAAACATTTTTCAAAACTTTACATTGTATACATCATCTGGTGTCCATACTTTCTGTCAAAACTCCTGAAAGCTTTTCAAATTACTGAATTTTTTGTAGAACTAGGAATTTTATTTGAATTGATATTATATATGCAATTTCTTATCTTTCAGCAGTATTGTTAAACCTATAAGAAGAATTTTTCCATGTTTGATAAACTCATTTTTTGATGTTTTTATTCAAATCTAAAATAACAAAATTTACTGAAGGAATATATCAGCAATTATTAAAGCATTGAATCTTTATCCATAGATCTTATTAGTAAATAGAAAGTTATTTTTTATATAGTGTTGACCATTTGACATACTCTCTGTTGCACATGATTTTGGTTTAGTGTATGTGGAGGTACTTAAATCCCATTTGGGTGATTTAAGCACTTCTTCATATGTCTGTGATTAGTAGTATGCCATACAGACATGTTGAAATCTATTAGAAACACACATAAGAATAGTTCATTTAGTTGTGTTCTAGTAAGATAAGCACTACATAAAGTGATAAATGACTGTTACAAACACTGGATTTTAGCCTGAAAATAATGGTATGAGCAAGAGGCAGATAGAAATCATATGTCTTACATATAGTTTCTCATAAGACTGGGAAGCAGGTGATGAGATGTTGCAATTGAGAGGTGTGACTGACTGTATCTAGCTGGAGAGTCTAGTGCTGTTATTCACAATGATTCCATTCATGGGTGTTTGGTGCGGGAGAATTGACTGTATTCTGTCAATCATGTTTTAAATAAACGCTGATTGTCCAGGCAGGAGGTGTAGGTGGGAAAACTAGACAGGAAGTGGAAATCATATAAGGAGAGCAGGAGAATTCTGGGAAGGAGGAAGCTGATTCCACCCACTCCTGCCCAGATCACCAAAGCAGCAGGATGTGATCTGCCCCACTGAAAAAGGTACAGAGTCATATGGCTAAAATAGATCAGAACAATGGGTTAATATAAGTCATAAAAACTAATAAGTAGCCTTACCTAATGGGTCAATAAGCTTTATAATTTATGGAGCCCTATATATGATTTTCTTTGGGGCTAAACAGCTGGGGGGAACCAGGCAGGGCAGAAAACACAAACAAGTAGGCCCCGCCTCATGTTACAGGTGTTACTTTGTAAATATTTGTTATCTGCTCAT
This sequence comes from Myodes glareolus, assembly GCF_982192425.1. Classification (NCBI taxonomy): domain Eukaryota; kingdom Metazoa; phylum Chordata; class Mammalia; order Rodentia; family Cricetidae; genus Myodes; species Myodes glareolus. The sequence continues at coordinate 118,904,910 of NC_142026.1, read as the reverse complement.
CTGATCTTTTAATGTGTGTCATATTTTAAAAGAAGTTTGAAGTCCATTTAATAAAAAAAAATTATATAAGCAACTTATGGAAAAAACACTAACCTTAGTCAATGATTGAAAACCATGAAAAAAGAGCAACTATGTTAATTTAGGATGTACATTGACATACATAAAAGTAGAATAATTTACTCATCTATCCTTTCATATACAGTTTGCTCAAGGCAAATGAATTTATTTTAACATGGAAAAAAGCATTGTGAGATAGTTAAATGATCAAAACTTTTTTAAAAGAGAAATCTCGTTCCTATAGATAAGTATAGGATAAATGATAACATTGAGATCATATTACTAAAACCTGTAAAAAACTTAGGGCACACACAAAAGAACTTTTGCCTGTATCTTTTTTAATTCTTTTTATTTTTATCAACAGGTAGGTCCTTTGCTGAGTCTCAGTTTCCAATGTCTTTAAAATCAAAAGCACAAGTGTGTTATAATACAAACCAAATTGTCTTAATGTTCTACATCAGGTTAGTAACAGTGATATTATTGAATCCCAGCAGTTCCATTGATCAAAAAATTTTCACCAATATTTATTACAAATATTTGTTATTTTTAAAATGTTATGACAGTAACTTAAAATTTTTATCACATATTCAGTTATCTACTTAAAATTCAAAGTATATATATATATATATATTCTCGTTTTCATTAGAAAATGTCTTTCTTATTCCATGTATGTACACATAGAAAAGTAGAGGAAAAGAGTATGTTAAACCTCCCTGTGAAATCAGAGTGTGAAGTGACACTATCTTGAAGATGCTCAAAGTTGAAAGATACTGAGAAGAAAATGAACAGGATGCTGCCATCCCAGGAGTGCAGTAGGCATTTGGTTCCCTGTGAAGAAGAACTGCTACACTGAAAGGGAAAGTTAGATGATGGCTGTTTGAAGGCGATTAGGGACCCTGTAACTTTCTGAAGAGAAATAATCATTAGCTAAATTCAACAGCAAACTTGGCACAGAACATATTAACCCACAGTGACTTCTCTGCTCCATTATCTGTACTACAGGGAGCTGGAATATTATTCAGTATATTCTCTATCTCTCATGCAGAGAAGTTTCAGAAAACCTGAAAGACTAATACCAACTCATTTCCAGAGACTTTTGACCTTTCTTATAGAAAATGCTCCAAAGATTACCTTTTAATCTCACAATACTTCTGAGAAGATTGTGTTTGAATATTAGCTTATAAAGCTCTTAGCTATTACTAAGCAGCATTTCCTACTGATTAATGTGCTTGCAGGAGAAGAATCAGTGCCCATCCAGCCTCCACCTTGAACGTAGGCTCATTCCTATGCTTCCTGGATGCCAAGGAGAGCATGTCACCTTCTTCAACATGATTATTTAATCTTCCATACAATCATATTTGACTAAATATATTATATATTCTCTGAAATAGTGAGTTCTCCTTCCCCAAATCTGTACTGCTTTGAGTTGAATAATAGTGCCATAGACTATGTGATATGATCTGCCCAAGCAGAAGTATACTCTCTCTGTCACCTGATGGAAGTTTATTATGTTCTTGTCTACAAAATGATTTGAACATTAAGTTTTGGAACATCTCTGTGTCTGTATACATATATAATATTAATGGATGTATGTTTATATAACACACACATGTATATATGTGTGTGTATGTATATGTGTGTATACAAACACAAATAGAAAGAAACATATGTATAACATACACAAATGTGTACATATAATACAGTAACACACATACACACAGAAACACACACACACACACACACACACACACACACATATATATATATATATATATATATATATATATAGAGAGAGAGAGAGAGAGAGAGAGAGAGAAAGATATTTTTCACAAGCAACAAAGAAGTTTCCAAAGGGTAGCATAACAAAATTTCAACAGAAAATAAACAATTCCTTCCTTTTTACTCTGGTGACTTTCAATAATCACTATCATTCTTTGGGTACAAATTAATCTCTGTAGCTTCAAGAATATCTCCATGCGGACTTCTTTAAATGCCTCTCACTTTTTGTCACTGTTTTTGTCACTGTTACAAAGAAATATGGATTTGATTGCAGTGACTGTGGTATCCTTACTCTGGCATATCTCCCTTTACTCAATAACACCTTCAAAATCCATTACAAAGGAGTAAAAGTTCAAAATTCCTTGTCTAAGATATCAACATATCTTTTTAAATGATTATAATCCACCCCTCCATTGGTGACAGCACACACTGACATCAACAAGGTTCCTATATTACTTTCTGCTTAATAGCTGTCAGTTCAGTCTACATCCCTTTAGCAAATGAAACCCAACAACATCATGGAGAATACTGTAATAATTTTTCTTAAAATAAAGAGCTTATAGTATACCTCATATGTATGCTGACCTCAGAACATCGATATTATTGTTTCCATATGCTTTAGTAATCTCACTTAAAAATCTGTACTTGTATTTTCTATTTTGGAGTTATATTTCTCTTTCTTTTCTTCTTCCTCCCTCCATCTGTTTCCCCCATCATTTTGAATGATCTAACTTTACATTTATCATACAATTTGGGATATATGTCATAAGATAATAGCAAAGGACAACATAGGGAGATTATTAAAAGTAGCTTTGTTTACTTCAGTAGAGTAAGTTTTAAAATACTATCTTATCCCATTATGTTTAATATTTGGAGCAAACTCTATTTGCTCCTGTACTTTTGGTGTTGCATATGGCTGAGTATATTTTGTTTTATGCTGACAGTTAAAATGATGCTCCAGTTGCAGAGAGTGTCTTATTACTTTTGTAAATTTACCCAAAGGTTATAAAGCAATAAGCCTTCCTAATAAATACAATTTATGAATACATAAAAGTTCATGCATTATATTTAATTCCTTAGGTTGACAGAGATACTCTGAAACCAGAATATGACATATCATTTTCGAATTCTAAATTGCTTCTTTGGTGAAGTATCAAGGCTACAAAGAATAAAGACTGATTCCTAAAACTGTAGAACAGGTTATCAATTAGGAGAAACTGCTGCATTATATGGCTGGCTAGGAACAAAAACAAAAACATCTTCACTTGTCATTGCCTTTGCTCTAGATAAACATGGTTATTAGTTTTCTTTGAGTTTCCTCGTCATAAAATATAGTTTTACTTAATATTTTTATTTCCTCAAATTTCATGTTTAAATATGATTAACACAGTGAGGTAGATTTATTCATTCATGCACTGTTCTCTCTATTTAACACAAAATTTCACAGGTATAATTTATCATACATTATTATAGTCACTCATTTATACAACTGTCTCCCCTTGTAAACTCTGACGACCTTGAAAGTAGGATACTTCATTTATCTCCATAATCACTACTTACAATGTTAACATATGGTAGTCATTAAAAAAAACTGTCTTGGATTAAAAGAAAAACCTGAAATTGAAAATAAACCAAATGATTCTTAATAATTAGGCAGTGCTCATGCATCCAATAAAAGCTAAAGAGGTGATTAAGTAGCTGTAAATGTTGCTGGAGAAAAGCACTAAATGTATATAAATTGAGACTTTCTATCCACTGAAAGCCAGCCATCTGTCTTTGTGAAGCTCTGCTTTGTTCACATTAATGTGAAAGATGCCAAGAAATTCTTGTGCAACTAAAGAAATTAAAAGTTAGAATTTGCATAGAATATTATGTTTATAAAGAACACTATATATGGAGAGATACTCATAAAATTGTTTATTCTAAGATTTAACTTGCATGACTGCAGAGGCTACGGACTTCCACAGTCTGATGTCTAGAATAAGGCTCCCCAAAAAAGCCATGAACACATTCAATGCAAGTGGGAGTCTGAGAATTATGAACCAGAGAAGTAAATCCAGGTCAAGGGTCACAGAGTGACTGCCAGCTCATCAGGCAGAAAGCAAAGATGCAAGCAAATCTTATTCCCTCCACATTTTATTTCCTTATAGTGTCCCAATAATCAAACTGTTCATTCACCCTGGCCTGGGGAAAAACATCTTTACTAAGATTTTTGATAATTTCCAAAGTGTATCATTAAATTCTAATCCTATCTAGGAAGCCCTTCTAGACACAGCTAGAAAAAAAAATGGGTTTTTTGTCTTTTTTTTATTTTTTCATTTCAAAAATTTATACTTCCTCCCCTCCTCCCATTCTCCTCCCGCTCCCCCACTACCTCTCCTCCTACCCTCTCCCTCCTTAAGGGAGGACAGGGTACCCTGCCATGTGGGAAGTCCAAGGCCCTCCCCCTTCCATCCAGGCCTAGGAAGGTGTGTATCCAATAGACTAGGGTCCCAAAATGCCAGTACATGCAGTAGAAACAGGTCCCAGTGCCATTATCGATGGCTTCTCAGTCTGCCCCCACTGGCAGCCACATTCAGAGTCTGTTTTGATCACACACTCATTCAGTTCCTGTCCTGCTGGATTTGGTGAGCTCCCATTAGACCAGGCACACTGTCTCAGTGGGTGGACCAACCCCTCACAGTCCTGACTTCCTTGGTCATCTTCTCCCTCCTTCTTCTCTTCAACTGGATCTTGGGAGCTCAGTCTGTTGCTCTGATGAAGGTCTCTGTCTCTATATCCATCCATCGTCAGATGAAGATTCTATGGTGATATTCAAGATTACATTAGTGTCATAGTGGGGCAGGGCCAGTTCAGGCACCCTCGCCTCTGATGCCTAAGGACCTAGCTGGGGAGATACCATCTTACACCTGTCAGAATGGCTAACATAAGAAACACCAATGATAGCTTATGCTGGAGAGGATGTGGAATAAGGGGAGTACTCACCCATTGCTGGTCAGAATGCAAACTTGTGCAACCACTTTGGAAATCAGTATGGCAGTTTCTCAGGAAACTGAGAGTCTTCCTACCTCAGGATCCAGCAACATCACTCTTCGGAATATACCCAAGAGATGCCCAATCATACTACAAAAGCATTTGTTCAACTATGTTCATAGTAGCATTATTTATTTATTTATTTATTTATTTATTTATTTTAAAATTTCCACCTCCTCCCCGCCTCCCTTTTTCCTTCCCCTCCCCACCTCCTCCTCCCTCTCTGGTCCTCAGAGCTGTCAGGGTTCCCTGTCCAGGGTACTCCCCCCTCCATCCAGGTATATAAAGGTGAGCATCTAAACAAACCAGGCTCCCACAAAGACAGTCCATGCAGTAGAATCAAAACCCAGTGCCATTGTCCTTGGCTTCTCAGTCAGCGCTCATTGACAGACACATTCAGGGGGTCCAGTTTGATCACATGCTCCATCAGTACCAGTCCAGCTGGTCTTGGTGAGTTCCCATTAGATCTGTCCCACCGTCTCAGTGGGTGGACGCACCCCTCATGGTCCTGCCTTCCTTGCTCATGTTCTCCCTCCTTCTGCTCCTCATTTGAACTTTGGGAGCTCAGTCCAGTGCTCCAATGTGGGTCTCTGTCTGTATCTCCATCCATCGCCAGATGAAGGTTCTATGGTGATAAGCAGCATTATTAGTAATAGCCAGAACCTGGAAACAACCTAGGTGCCCCTCAATTAAAGAATGGATAAAGTATGGAATATATATGCATTAGAGTACTACCCAGTGGTCTAAAGCAATGGCATCATGAATTTTACACGCAAATGGATGGAAATAGAAAGCACTATCCTGAGTGAGATAACCCAGACCCAAAAAATTGAATATGGTATGTACTCACTCATAAGTTGATTCTAGCCATAAACAAAGGACATTGAGTCTATAATTCACAAGCCTAGAGAAGTCAAATAACAAGGTGAACCCAAAGAAAAACATATATTGATCCTCCTGGAAATTGGAAGCAAACAAAATCACTGGTCAAAAGTTGGAAGCATGGGGGTAGGAGTGGGGGGGGGTGGGATGAGGATGGGGAAGGGGAGAGGGAGAGAGAAAAGGGAGAAGGGAAAGACTGGAGGGAGCTTGGGGGAGTGGGAGGGTGGACATGGAGGAACGGCGAATATAGGAGCAGAGAAGGTATCTACGTTAAGGGAGTCATTTTAGGGTTGGCAAATGACTTGGCTCTAGAGGGGATCCTAGAAATAATGTTTAACTTTTGTAGCTGGAATGCCACCTAACTGACACAGAAAACAACCATGAATGTTAAGTAAAACATAATCACATAAGTCTCCTTTGCCTTTCTGAATTACACAGAAAATTTAAGTTTGGAATTAAAATTTTGGTTGCAGAATTTAGTCAGTTCATCTATACTGCACCCTGATTAGATTTAATTTTTAAGTTGGGCAGAACATACTGTTAAATAAGGTATAATCCTCCTTGGTTACTTTTGGAGAACAGGTTAAACAAGGTATAGCTTACCTTAATTATCTCATTTTCTCTTTCCCATAAAATTTATGCTGTGGCTAACCAAAAAATACTCTACATTTGCTAATTTCTCTATGGGATATATGAGAACCCTGTTTATACTTCTGCAGTCTTAAAAATACCTGTTGAATAAGATTATTTTGGTTCTAAAAACTTTTAAAAATCATTTGGGAAAAAACATCAAATCAAAATAAATGAACGATTCTAACCATAATTAAAGGTCTTTGAGCCTATTATTCGTGATCCTAGAGAAGCTAAATAAGAAGGTGAACCTGATGAAAATCATGTAGCTATCCGCCTGGAGATTGGAAATAGACAAGAGTCCCAGGTAACCTCGGGTGCATTGGGGGGTGGGAGGGTTGTTGGAAGGGGAGAGGGTTAGAGAGAAGGGAGTAGGGGAGGAATGGGGAAAGCTCGGTGGACTGGGATGGGGGGAGGGAGGAAGGATGGACATGGGATCAGGGAAAAATATATTTCAACTAAGGGAGTCATTTTAGGGTTTACAGGAGACTTGATTATAAATGGGATCCCAGGTCCAAGGAGAGATCCCCAGATTGTTCTCTGGACAGAAGAGAGGGTGCCTGAACCGGCCTTAGCCCATAACCATACTGATGAATATTTTGCTTATCACCATAGAACCTTCATCTGGCGATGGATGGAGATAGAGACAGAGACCCACATCGGAACACTGGACTTAACTCCCTAGGTCCAAACGAGAAGCAGAAGGAAGGAGAACGTGAGCAAGGAAGGCAAGACCAGAGGGAACCTTCATCCGAAAGGTTCAAATGAGGAGCAGAAGGATGAAGAAAATGAAAAAGGAAATAAGGACTGCGAAGGATGCGATCACCCACTGATACAAGGGGATGGATCTAATGAGAGTTTACCAAGGCCAGTTGGACTGGGACTGAACGAGGACGTGATCCAACCAGATTCTCTGAATGTGGCCGGATTCTCTGAATGTGGCTGGCCTGGAGTCTTTCTGAAAAGCCATTGACAATCACACTGGGACTTGTTTCCTCTGCATATACTGGATTTTGCGGATCCAGTCTGTCTGGACACTCACCTTCCTGGACCTGGAGGAAAGGGGGAGGAACTTGAACTTCCCACAGGGCAGGAAACCCTGACTGCTCTTAGGGATGGAGAGGGAGGAGGAGAGGGAGTGGGGGGAGTGGGAGGGTGTTGGGAGGAGGGGCGGAAATGGAAACTTTTATAATTTAATAACATTACTTTCAAAAAAATAAATGAATGGATGAATGAATTAAAGATATTTGTGGTTCCCACTCATTTACTGAGCTGCAGCGCACTGAGCCCCCGTCTGCGCTCTATGAACTACAATACAGTTCCTGATTTTCAGGCAAGGGGCTGGAGGTTGAAATATACAAACACACAGAGACAGACACTCGGACATCTAATCACTGGTGAGAAGCCCTTTATTCAATAGCACCATGGAGGCTTATATACCCAACAGTCAAGTGGACCAACAGGTGAAAACCTTATCCTCTGGCACAGCCTTTAGTAACTCTAATCAGAAGACTCTAGCGGGAAAAGCAGCTGAAGGCCAGGACTCCAAATGGTTCCAGCACTTAGCTTCTTTTTTATATATATATATTTTTTTTTTCTGGAATGAGTTTCTCTGTGTAGCTCTGGAGCCTGTCCTGGGCTTCGCTCTGTAGATTGGGCTGGTATAACATTAAGACTCTTTAGTTTATTTGTATTGGCAGTTACCTTCTGTTGTGTTACACTTCCTCAGACGGAAATGCTCAACCGGTGGGTGTTACTTATTAGGTAGTTAAATGAACTTTCATTGGGCTTGCCTAAGTCCAACTGAAAGCAAGGGTATTTACATTACCATTCATAAGAGTAGCAAAATTACAGTTACAGAGTAGCAACAAAAAGAATTTTATGGTTGGGGGTTGCCACAACATGGGCAACTGTTTCAAAAGGTGCCAGCATTTGGAAGGTTGAGAACCACTGTCCTAAAAGACTTGAACAAACATCTGTTCACCCCAGAAAGAACACTAATAACAGACCAAATAAATGAGTCTACCAAAATCCAATAAGTTTACTTGTGCTACAAGCAAGAATGTGGAGATGGAGTTAGTTACAAGAATATAGCTGTCAAAGAATCAGGTACATCAACAAAAAATTAAGTGTTGTGATGACTCATCAAACCTGTATTCCCAGAACTCTCTGCATACCTGAAGGTAGATGATCAACCAGTTTAGTGTCCTCTGTTGTTTGGTCGGAGTGTCAGAGAGCTCTCCTTCCTGGGAGTACTGCTCCCAGAGTCTTAGGCAGGTATCTTTGAAGAAACTTCCTTAGACTTGTGAGTTCTTCACTTTCTTAGTCTCATGAGCCCTCCTACTCAGAGTGGATTGCTTCAATTCAGATGCAATTATCTCACAACATCATTGTATTGTTATGGGATTTTAACTTCTATCCATTTATATCTTCTGCCCTATGTATTTTAGCTAAAAATTAATATTGTATTAATCCTTCATGAGCAAACTAAAACAACACTTCTACTTTGTTTAACCATAACCAGTGCTTTACCCACTCAAAGCTGGAATTTCTAGAATTCTCTAAATTGTCAATATACAATATGATTGAAACACCATACCTTTAGCTTCAGCCCTACCACACTTTCCAATGTGTGAATAGGTAAAGAAGATAAAATGTCCTAATCGCCTTTGAATTAATGGAAACCCAATTGTATCATTTCTTATCAGTTCAGAAAGTGCTTAGAACACTCATGTACATCATTCAGAATTTTTCTTCATTAATAAAAGAAGTAAGTGTTACTTTGTACTATTGCTAATCATTCTAATAGATACCTCATAGTTAGGAACTCCAGTAAAATTACTAATATAAAAATAATAGTAAAGTTCAGAAGGTAAGTTCATTTACAAATAACAAGCAAGGTAAGTACAGGAAATGAAGATAAAATGAGAGAAACACTTCTTTGAGCATTATATTGCATATCACTGGTAATTTTTATGCTGACTTGTTTACCCATAAGTTAAAAGCACAAGAGGGTCTTCATTTATAGTAGATTTCTTTCATTTTTCACAGTAATAATAGCAGAATTATTGCAACAAAGTGAATGAACCCTGCATCTATGACTTGGCTGATTGCATTGGAGTAGTTGATGAGATGAATGATCGTCAGTAGGCAGTCCAATTTTCCTAATGGATCACAGAGCAAGATATAGATAAAATGCATCATTTTGGCAGGATATAAGCCAGCACATCTGTCTGAAAACTATATTGTCCTAATATGGAAATCAGTTATTTTTATTTTCTGTTAGGATTTAAATCAAAATAGTTCTCAGCAATGATGAAGGATTTCAATGAGTGGTTCTAACATAGTGTGTATCTATCCAATGTCAAAACAACATATTTAATATTTTAAAAACCAACAAACTCTATGTTTGGCTGAGGAAACATTGTTTTTAATCAGTTACTCTGTTGATATATATTTCCTTTTTTAATACAAGGTAAATGGAAATATAAAGATAAAATTATTCTAATGTACACTACTAAAATATCTAATTATTAGGAATATTTTGTCATATTTCCTTTAAACTTTCACAAATATGACAACATTACTTTTTGATGGAAATATTATGTCTATTTTGTCTGCATATTTAAATGTAAAATGCAACCTGAAATTTTGATATATCTTAGAAACAAATAAGATTCAATAATGTTAAACTTTGTTAGTCTATAGTTAAGATCAAGGGATATTTAAATAGTCCATGAGTTTCAATGAGTATATGAAATGTACTTCCTTATAGCTGTTTGCTGTCTGCACTGTTAGGCGGGGCACACATATGTGCAGGGTGCACTCATATTGCTTTGTTTTCTTTATCACTTAAACTTTACATATCACTTTAATCATTATATAATGATTTAATCCATTTAATATCTTCGGTTTCCTACCTGAAATTGGGTTGTCAAAATATGTATTCAGGTAAATAAATCATTTTGAATTTATCTCCAGAACTTCAGACAGGCGTATAGGCTTTTCGTCACCTTCTTACATTATGGTGGAGAAATTTTTATCATAGGTCAGTAAATCATTGTTCTGAGTAGGAGAAATAGCATGAGTGTCTCATAATCTTAAATTTTGAGATATAAATATTCTAGTCTTAAGTCATATATTTTTCTTTCTAAATACCTGCTATTGCGGTGTTGTGCATCTTTGGATAAATTGGTGAAGTAAGTTGGTGATGACCATTAATCTATAACATCTGTTTCAGTATACATTATGATAATAAAGCATAAATCATACAGTAGTAGTACAAACCAGATGACCTGATGTAAAAGCTAAATTTACCCATTAAATGAATGAATTTGAGAAAGACCTCGTCTACTTAGTATAAACATTAAAACAGAAATTCTGAATACTGTGTTACCCTGTTGACAATAAAGATGGTACAGAAAAAAAAGTGCAATGGGGAAAGTTGTTGGCCCTAATTATAAAACTGAAGACGTGAGATGAATATAGGGTTCATTTTCCCTAAAATCAGTAACATCAGATTTTCTGTGTTTCTATTGGAAAGAAAGATTATAGTGGCATCAGAGCTGAAGTATAGCACACCAATGCCCATTTAGAAGGTAATACTATCTTCTAAAAACAATGTCCCATGAAAAGTATCAAATCTAAAATTCAATTCAAGTCTCCCATATTATTGGTGATTTTAGAAGAAAGTTTCTTCAGTGTATTTAGTTCTTTCCCCTGGCAGATATTTTCTAGATATATAATAATTCTTGGCATAATCATTTACCTAATGTTCCTTCCCATCACTCTCCTTCAGGTTGATACACTAGTAAAATAAAATTAAACATGATTCAAAAAATACTGAAGCAGTTTGGAATTATACACTCTTCAATTTCATAATCCTTTAAATCTTAGACCATTACATTTTTATCTCTTTTTAAGATACTACTTATGCATTCCTTGGAGAAAGCATCCTGATTTGCACTTCAGTTATTTATGATTTACATTTGCATACTGTCTTTCTCCCGAAAAGCTTATGGCATTGAATAAAAACACTTTCAACTTTCATTAAACATCTGTCACAATGCAGTGTAAAAAAATCCAGCAAGGGAGATTTACGACAATAACTGAACAAATATGATAGAAAAAGAAAATAATAAACAGTGTAACATGAGAGATTGATTATACTATTATTCATGTCCTCTGACCCAGCAGCAAAAATATATTAAAGTATATTTAAATTGTATTCATTGCATGTAATTCATTTTCTAGATGAATTCAAGTAGGTGATTCTGAACATGAGGTGTAATTCTTTCCTTTCTTAGAAAATTTGTTGAAAGCTTTGTTGAAAATGCTTAACCATTTGCATTCTAATTTTTCTTTCTTTTCTTGGATATGGAGAATAAAATGCCAGTGATACTAGGGAAAGAATCATTGAATTGTCAGGACTAGTTTTACACACCATAGAGTGAACAGCTAGGGTAACAAATGAGATATCTTATCTGTAGACATTAAATACTAAAAGTGAGTGAAAATTTATCTGTTGAAAAAAAGAAAACCTGTGTGGTTACAATAAATATTGTAAGATATCAGAAGAATGACAATGGACATTACTACATTTCTGACAGCAATCGAACTTCAGAATAACAATTCTGAAGTACCTACTACAAAATTTAGGAGTCAAGAGACTTTTCTCAGGTGAATATCCTGGGAACACAGACAACCATAGGCTATTTCCAAATGTCTTTTTATGGCCAACTAAGAGAGGACTTTGAGAGAGGCAAAAATGAAAAGCGGTTTTAATCTAAATCAAAGAAACCCTCAGATTCGTGTAAAATTTGTGGCAAGCTTCTTTCTACCATTAAAATCAGCATTTCCAAGACATGATTTATAATAGAAATATGTTGAAAAGTAAGGAACAGTAACCAAAAGAAAGAAAAGAGACATTTGTAACAAGTTGTATAAGAATGGTAAGAATAATGAACAGTTAAAGCCTGAGAAGCACGTAAACAGAGATCATACGAGATTTAAAGTTACTATATTTTTGAATAGCATAATTTAAGGATTCCAAAGCAGACATGGAAAGGCCCAATGGTTTCAACCCTACAAAGAGAACTATAGGCACCTGGGAAAACTAAAATTGGTAAGGAATATTCTTCCTAGGAAAGAATACACCAGTTGGTTGTACAATACCAAACAGTCTTCTCTGAAAACACACTTATATAGTAACATTACACTGAATGAGAAGGTTGTATTTGGGAACATATGAATACACACTTATGCATGAGAAAACACCTAATTAAAATGTCATGAATTTGAAGAAGAGTGGGAAAGAAGGCCAGAAAGAGGAAAGGAAAGGGAGAATAATTGGAATTGCACTAAAATCACAATTTAAAAATCGATGAAGTTTTAAAGACTCTTAGAAATGAGATCTGCCATATTTTAGAAAGGGAAAACCAAGGGTCCCGATAGCTTCCGGGGAATAAAGATCTTAATTTTGACTTGGAATATTAAGCTACATAAAATAAGAGACTGAAGAAATGCAACAGTTGTTACAAAAAAAATCAGAAGATGGAAAGGAGGTAATAATAAAAGAGTAAAGAGTGGTAGGTATAGCAGGTAGAAAACAAAGGCCCAGCACATAGAATAAAGAAGATCTATAAAAATTACAGGAATAAAATACATTTGTACATGAAATGCACAATTAATGTGTATACTCTGAGATAAAAAAAATGATTAGAACCTATATATTGAGATGACACCATATGCATTAGAGAAAGATATCCCCAAAGAGTCAATATTAATATTATTTCTCATAATTAGTTTAAAGTTTTAAATTAAGATTTTACAATGAAAAGTAGTCATGCTCATTGACAAAGACAGGAATGTGAAACTAGCATCAGGTTTTTGACAGCGGCATTTCATGCCAGGAGATCATCAAATGGCATCCTGACCTACACAATGTCAATTTAATGCCTTTGCATCCAAGCTCAGTGGCCTCGTAAGAAATGTACACAGGTGATATCCATAAGTTGTTATTATTATTAGCCTTTGCCCTTAAGCAGAGAATAAACTTTACACAGTAAAATAAATAGGCAAACATTAGCATCCTGTTTGAATTAAATCTTATGCAAATTTGCTTGCAGAATTCAGACTAATTATTGACTGGAAGGAAGCCTCTGTATTATTTTACAAAGCTGTATTTTTATAGTACAGATACTGAAGTACAGACAGGCATATACTGACAAAACACATACAAAATAAATTACTTAATGGACTTACTGATTTTCAGTGTTTATTGAAAAGAAAATTATATTAATTTAAACAGCTACAAAATATACATAATATACAAAGTATAAAAGATACAATTATTGTATTTTAGAGGGCTATACTTTTCAGAATATGGAAAGATTCCCCATGTTCATGGATTGGTAGAATTAATGTAGTACAAAAAGCCATCTTACTGAAAGCAATGTATAGATTTAATGTAATTTCCACTAAAATCCCAGCACAATTTTTTTACAGACTTTGGAAAATACAGTTTCATTTTAAAACATAGTTTTATTTATTCTTTCAGAGTTTCAAATACACACACAATATCTCTTTATCACAACCCTACACTTCTCTAACTTTCCTTAAACCCACTCCCCTAACACATTCAATTTCCAATTTTGTGTGCTTTATATAATCTATTGAGTACAACTGGTGTTATTCATATATGAATGGATAGAGCATCATCCCCTAGAGTATGAAGAACCTACAAGGATTCAAATATCCCTGAAAAAATCTAATTCCCACTCTCCAACTCTCCTTAAACACTCCACAACTCCTGAGCCAATGTTGGGGTTTCATAAGTGGGGGGTATTATAGATGTTCTGTTTGGGATTAAGCACTGTAAAACACTGTTATTTACTCTATGTAGTATTATTATTTGTGATTATGTATTAGACTGTTTTATAATCAGTGTTTATGATACTATCCATTTGCTTTTACCTCAAGTTTACTATTGTGTTTCATTTTTGGACATAATTGTCAGTATTTATCAGATACGTTTACATGGATCGATAAGATGCATATTTAATCTGACCTATATTTGAAATTATTTGCTGCACTTATTTAAATGCTAATCAAACACATTGTCTGGCCTAGTTAGTTTTAAAGAGAGTATTCATTAAGGAAATGCCCATATCAGACTGACCTAATGCTCGGAGGGGATTGTTTCAATTATTAGGTGAGGTAGCAGAGCCCAGTTTACAGTGAGCTGCACAATCCATAGGCTAGTTGTTCTAGGACACATAAGGAACCTATCTTTCCAGTAGATAAACCTAAATTGGGTCCTGGGATAACCATTCATATGTAACAGGACAGGGGTATAAAATATTGAGCCCAAAAGCTTGACTGGTAAAATTTGCCATGTAAATGCAGTTTCTGATACATCCTTGCTGAGTTTTCTTCTCTACTCCCATGGACCGAAAAGTTTCCTCAAATGTTTTAAGTTGAAGTCTATACCTGTCCTTTAGTGTGTGACTCTTTCTGAACGGGTTCTTAAATGATGTGCATTAAATGGTGTTGGGCATTACCCAAAAGTTTTCTGCATTTTAGAGAGTAAAATAACTAACACTGTTTTTGTTTTGACATGTAATCCATAAGATAGCTGTGACACATCAGCTGTGTGCTTCTTGTCCCTAGCAATTCCGCAATTCTGAAGGAAATTACTGCAAGTTATTCTTATGCCTTGTGGCCAAAAGAGAAATGCTAATAAAACAAAACTACATATAGCATTTTCACTTATTTGAAAATACTTTTCTTAAGGCTGTACTGGCATATTAAAGTTTGTTTTATTTAAAATCCAATATTCTGACTTAAAAATAAATCCTATCTTTGTACCTCTGCACCAAATTATCTTGTGTATACAGGCAATCTAATTTTGATTACTTTACTATTTTGTTTTCTATTGTTGACCATAGCAGAAATATAATTCTGATGTTTATAAGAGCACATAAAATAGGATATATTATAGACATTTATTAAAATGTTTTTAATGGAGAATGATTATTTATTAAATCAAAAAACACATTTTGCATTTTGCATTCTCATTAGCATGAGTCATTGATGCCTACATATTAAACTGCTTCTCAGATTAATTCCTCTGCATTTGTTTCCTTTTGTTGACTTTTTCTACTTGGAGCCTAATTCTGTTAAGAGATAGAGGCTGAATATGACATTTTAATTAACAAAAATAATATAATGATATATGTAACAGAAACTATATCTGATTCATTTTAGTTGACAACACATCTTTTTTTTTTTTTTTAGAAAAAGGGGGGGTAGTAAAATTCACAGAAAGTCCCCAAGTAATTAAGTAATTTTATTACACTTAAACACACATGAAATATTTATGTTCTTAAACATTTAATATGTAAAATTTTATGCTATTAAGCACATCATAAAGGTTGTGCAAATATCATCATTATCTGTTTCCTGAATAGTTGATGAGAATTTTACATGTGAGTTCTAGGATTACATCATTTAAAGCCCTTCCTTTCCAGTATTCAACTCCTATTATGAGATGCCTGATGTCTCTCACACTCTCAAATTCATTACCTCTTCTTTTTCAATTATTAATGTTAAACACAAATGCACAGAGACAGACAAACACTCACTCCAGTGAACTCATTTAGTGTTTAGGTGTTTATGATTAATCACTTAGACATTTAATAACCTGTTAAGATGCTCATGTCTGCCTCCCCCTCCTCCAGAAGGCATTGACTACCTATTCCCCTACCTAAGCATAGGTCCTTGTGAGATTTCCTCCACCAATGCTGGCATGTCAGCTGTTATTGTAGTAGATTATGTGTAGTCAATTATGCAGATTACCTGTTGTGTATAAATGGTACTGTCTCAGAACAGAATTCCATTCCTGGTTTTCTGGTCCTTAAAATCTTCCATGAAGTTCCTGCAGTCGTCAGTCTAAAGTTGTGCAACAGTTGGTCATGCTTGGGAACTCCATAATCTCTTTAGTAAATCCTTTTCATTTATAATTTTCTTTAATTCTGCAAAATTAGTTTCTTTCATGAGGTATGAGAGCTATTCTTATTTGTGGGCATGGGGATAAATATTTAAATTGTAGGTAGATATTTTGCTTGCTTCAAAAAGTGGTAGTATTGTGTTCTTTTTGAGGGTCTATTACCTCACAATTGGGGGTAGTTGTCTAGGTTTACAGTACCAAACATGAATTCCCTCATATTGAGCTAGATAGCTGTTTGTTGTCTCTATGATATGTGTGACTATTTTACTATGAGGAAGACGATGTCATTCTGGTCATTTATATGCTTCAAAAATGCTATGCTTGAGTTGGACTATTGATTGTTTTCCTTTTCTTTCTTGACAGCAGGCATAACTCGTTCAGATACTATTTTTTTTAAGACAGTCTTTTGTGTAGAGGTAAGGTCTTAAGGGCTTTTTCCTAACTTTGGTATATCTAATGGGGTCTTCTTTGTTGGGAGGGTATGTTGGTGAGACTTTATGAATGTAGTTTATGACTTTCCTACAAGGCACAATTTCACAGAAAACTCCTTGATCCTCTCACTCTTACAATCTTTATTCCCCCTCTTCTGGAATGTTCCCTGAATCTCAAGTTCAGGAGTGCTGAGAGTGAGAGAAATAATCTTCCCCATGGAAGAGCACACCAAAATTTATTCAATACCAAGTGGCCAGCCCTGAAAACATTAATAAAAGAACCATTAATACAATGAACAGGTTATGTTTATGAATAGGGGTATTTATACATGTAACCATGCAACAACAAAGAGAAAACAGACATGAAATTGAAAGAGAACTTTTGGTAGAATTGCCATTTTCTATGTTGATCCTTCTTATCCAAGAGCATGGGAGCTATTTCCATTTTCTGGTATCTTCTTCAATTTCTTTCTTCAAAGAATTAAAGTTCTTGTCAAATAGGTCTTTCACTTTCTTGGTTAGTTTTATCCCAAAATACATTATGCTGTTTGTGGTTATTGTGAAAGGTGAAGTTTCTCTGATTTCCCTCTCTGCTTCTTTATCCTTTGTGTATAGGAGGGCCACTGATTTTTTGAGTTGATCTTTTATCCTGTCACATCACTGAAGGTATTTATCAGCTGTAGGAGTTCTCTAGTAGAGTTTTTGAGGTCACTTACATACACTGTCATATCATCTGCAAATAACAAAAGTTTGACTTCTTCATTTCCAATTTGAATCCTCTTGATCTCCTTATGTTGTCTTATTGCTATTGCTAGAACTTCCAGCACTATATTGAAGAGGTATGGAGAGAGTGGACAGCCTTGTCTTGTTCCTGATTTTAGTTGAATCTCTTTGAGTTTCTCTCCATTTAATTTGATGTTAGCTGTCGGGTTGCTATATATTACTTTTATTATATTTAGATATAATCCATGTATACCTAATTTCTCCAATACCTTTATCATAAAGGGATGTTGAATTTTGTCAAATGCTTTTCCTGTAAACAATGAAATGATCATATTATCTCTTGCAGTTGATTTATATGATGAATTATATGGATAGATTTTCATATGTTGATCCAGCCCTGCATCTCTGAGATGAAGCCTACTTGATCATAATGGATGATTTTTTTGATGTGTTCTTAGATTCGGTTTGCCAGTATTTTATCAAGAATTTTTGCATCGATATTCATGAGTGATATTGGTCTGTAATTCTCTTTCTTGGCTGAGTTGTGCAGTTTTGGTATCAGGGTAACTCTAGTCTCATAAAAAGTGTTTGGCAATGACCCTTCTGTTTCTATTATGTGGAACAAATTGAGGAGTATAGGTATTAGCTCTTCTTGGAAATTCTGGTAGAATTCTGCACTAAAACTATCTGGCCCTGTTTTTTTTTTTTTTTGGAGGGGGGAGGTTTTTGATGACAGCCTCTCTTTCCTCATGACTTACAGGTCTCTTTAAATTGCTCATCTAGTCTTGATTTAATTTTGGTTTATGGTATCTATCTAAAAATTTGGATGTATACCTTGCTCAACATGGATGTAGTAGGGAGGACCTTGGACTTTCCATGGGGCAGGGTGCCTTGCCCTCTCTTAAGATTGGAGGGGAGAGGGAGAGTGTGTGTGGAAGGAGTGGGAGCGGAGTGTAAGGAGGAAAGTGGGAATTTGGATTGTTAATTTTTTTAAGTAATAAAATAAAATAATAATAAAAAAACAAAGAAATTGAAAGAGCAAATTGTGGTCTTGAGGAGGGTTGGGAGTAAGAAAAGACAATTGAGATTTTTTTTTTGCTTTTCTCTTTTTATTAGATTTTTTTTTATAAGAAATGCCAATCCAAATTCTCACTCCCCTTCTCTTCCCATTCCCTCCACACAGCCTCCCACCACACTCCCTCTAATCCTAAAAAAGGGTAAGGCACTTTACTTTGTGGAAAGTCCAAGGCCCTCCCTACTGCATCTAGGCCGAGCAAGGTATGCATCCAAAAAGAATAGGATCCCCAAAAGTCAGAATATGCAGCAGAGATAAATCCCAGCAACACTGCCAGTGGCCACTCAGTCTTTCCCAGCCATACAACTGTCAGCCACATTCAGAGGAACTGGTTTGGTTCTATGCTTGTTTCTTCCGAGTCCAGCTGGAGTTGGTAAACTCCCATTAGCTCAGGTAAACTGTTTCAGTGGGTGAACCCTTCATGGTCTTGACCTCTTTGCTCATATTCTCATTCCTTCTACTCTTCAACTGATCCTTGGGAGCTCAGGCCAGTGCTCTGATGTGGGTTTCTGCCTCTGTTTCCACCTGTTGTTGGATGAAGGTTTTATAGTGATATTTAAGATAATCATCAGTCTGCCTACAGGGCAAGAACAGTTTGGGCACCCTCTCCTTTATTGCTTAGGGTCTTAGCTGGGGTCGTTCTTGTGGATTTCTGGGAAATTTTCTAGAGCCAGGTTTCTTTCTAACCCTATAATGGCTTCCTCAATCAAGATAGCTCTTTCTTTGATCTCAAACCTCTCCTTCCTCCATCTGGACTATCTCATTCCCTCAAGTTCTCCCCTCTTTTCCCCTTCTCCCTTTCCTTCTATCTCCCCGACCCCGGCTCCCATGCTCCAAATTTGTCAGAAGATCTTGTCAGTTTCCAATTTCCAGGTGGGTCTACATATGTCTTTCTTTGGTTCACCTTATTACTTACCTTCTCTAGGCTCAATGTCCTTTGTTTATAGCTAGTATTCACTTATGTGTGAGTACATACCGTATTCATTTTTTGGATCTGGGTTACCTCACTCAGGATAGTGTCTTCTAATTCCATCTATCCACATGCAAAATTCAAGATATGTTTATATTATAATCTCAAAATAAAAAAGAAAATGATTCCTCTCCTGGAGAAAAAGATTGTCCTTTGCCAAATTGAGTGGTTTCCATAATAATAATAATAATAATAATAATAATAATAATAATAATAGATAATTTTAGTGTTTATACAACATGCTTTCAATTAGATTTTTCTCCCTTCTTCTTAGTGTATTTGTATGTTTTGCATTAATATTTTCTCAATGACTGTGCTTGATGTAAGTTTGAGGTAAGGTAATCCCTAATCCTTTTAAAGACACTGTTTGTTATTTTGTGTCCTGTTAGATTGTATTTGCATTTATAGTTAGATTTTGTTATTGATCCTACACTACTGATTTAAATTCTGACAAGGGCTACATTGTATATATATATATATATATATATATATATATATATGCATCACTTGTTGGAAATTTATGGATTCTAGAATGTGGAAAGAAATTCTTTTCTTAAGTTCCATTTGAGATTAGTCATTAGTCATTTTAATTTGCCAAAAAAACCACCTTTTTTTATTATTTTGGTATATATCTATAATTATGAATTCATTTGTAAATGTTAACATTATTTTGATAATGAAAGTATATATTTCTCCTGTATAAAATCATACTATTGATAAGGAAAATACTTTTATTTTTCTTTTCCAATTTGAAAGTAATTTTTCAATTAGACAGTGGTGGCACAAGCCTTTAATCCAAGTACTTGGTAGGTAGAGGCAGACAGATATCTGAGTCCTAAGCCATTTATTCTACAGAGTGAATTATGTAACAGACAGGACTACACAAAAACCCTGTCCAGAAAAAGCAAAACATTTTTTCCTTTACATTTAATTTTTGGCTAATATAATTCTTAAAAGTGTTGAAAACAACCATTTTCCTTATGTATTTTTACTGTAAAGCTTTTAATTTTGTAATTAAGTGTATTTTCTATAGGCATTTATTACTAGGCCTCATTCAGTTGACATGGTTTCCTTTTATTTTTATTCTTCTGATGATATTAATCATGTAAAGGTGCTTAGTTTTATCGTATATTTTCTGTATCAAGGGTAATTTATGTTTCAGTTTTCCCCCTTAGTCCAGTTAATATCACGTTATGCTAAGTATTTGCTCTTATGTTGACCAAGCCACACATTCTAGGAACAAATGCTATTTTGCAAGGATATATCGGCCTTTAATATTCTAGTGAATTAAATTTGCTAGTAGCTTTTTGAGGATTTTTATGTCATTAAGGTTTTATTTTATGCAATGTTATTTTGTGATAAAGGTAATGCTAGTTAAAACACATACTTGATCTTCATTTATTTCCAGGTTTAGGGAAACTTTGTGAAATACATAGGCATCAAATACTGAAGTGTTTTGTTTAATGCAAATATCTTGCAATATATGTATTTTTCATTTCCTGAACTGTAATATTCTCTTATGCTAAGCTGTGTTTTATGGAGTAAATCCTTTAAATTGATGTTGTATTACTTTGCAAATACTCTTTAACCAGCATTTGTGCCAATATATGTGAACTGTGATTAGCATTCCAACTTCCAAACAATGAGCTGATTTTTTTTATTTTTTTATTTCTTTAATTAATTAATTTATTTGTTTATAAAAATTTCCACTTCCTCCCTTCCTCCTCATACCTTCCATTCCCCCCATTCCCTCTCCTACTCCCCCCCCACTCCCTCTCCTCCTCCCTCTCCAGTCCAAAGAGCAGTCAGGGTTTCTTAATCTGTGTGAAGTTCAAGTTCCTCCACTCTCCCTCCAGGTCTAGGGAGGTGAGCATACAAACAGACTAGGATCCCAAAATGCCAGTACATGCAGACAAAACAAGACCCAGTGCCATTGTCAATGGCTTCTCAATCAGCCCACATGTCAGCCACATTCAGAGACTCCGATTTCAACACATGCTCGTTCAGTCCCAGTCCAGCTGGTCTTGGTGAGCTCTCATTCGATCAGTCCCCTTGTATCAGTGGGTGAATGCACTCCTCATGGTCCTGTCTTCCTTGTTCATGATCTCCCTCCTTCTGCTCCTCATTTGGACCTTGGGGGCACAGTTCAGTGCTCCAAGGTGGGTCTCTGTCTCTATCTCCATCCATCGCCAGATGAAGGTTCTATGGTGATATGCAAAATATTCATCAGTATGGTTATGGGCCAAGGCCAGTTCAGGCACCCTCTTCTCTGCTGCACACGGAACAATCTGGGGACCTCTCCTTGGGCCTGGGAATACCTCCAGAATCAAGTCTCTTGCAAACCCTAAAATGGCTCCCTTAGTTGAGATATATACTTCCCTGCTCCCATATTCATCCTTCCTCCCTCCCCCCAATCCCATTCCCCCAAGCCATCCCCAATCCTCCCCCTCTCCCTTCTCTCTAACCATCTCCCCTTACTTCCACTCCACACCCCCCGAGCACCCAAGTTTTCCTGGCAATCTTGTCTACTTCCAATATCCAGCAGGATAACTATATGATTTTCTTCAGGTTCACCTTCTTATTTAGCTTCTCTAGGATCACGAATTATAGCCTCAAAGACCTTTAATTATGGCTAGAATCCACTTTTGAGTGAGTACATACCATATTCCTCTTTTTGGATCTGGGTTACCTCACTCAGTAAAGCGTTTTCTATTTCCATCCATTTGCATGCAAAATTCAAGATGTCATTGATTTTTACCGCTGAGTAAAACTCTAATGTGTATATGTTCCACACCTTCTCTAACCATTCTTCTATTGAGGGGCACCTAGGTTGTTTCCAGATTCTGGCTATTACAAATAGTGCTGCTATGAACATAGTAGAACAAATAGTAGAATCCTTCTCAGAATCTTCCTAGCAAATATGCTTCAAAACAAATCTTAAAGCAAAACATACACCTTCCTCCATTATCTATTTACAGAAATACGGATAGTTATTGATGCTCAGAAAAATCTTTTAGCCAAATTATATTAATTTTATTTAAAGTTTGTATAAAAAACTAGCATCTTATCAAGCAGGAAGAAATATAGATATAAAATATATTTCAATGATAAAAGTGTATTTCCCCATTTCCAATTATAGATAACTTGTAACACTTAGCAGCAATAAAATTTTTGTAAAAGCCAGCATTTCATTTGTATTATTTATTTTTCTCTATCCACAGTTTAGTTGATTGAAAATGCCAGTTGTTTATTTCCAAGAATCACTTTATAAATACAAGCATTGCTGTTAACTCCAAAGTCTGCTGATTCTAGCAGCGTATATTATGTCTTTTTGAGTTAATTATAAATAAGAGTCATTATGTGTCAAAACATTTGTACTGAGGGATTTAGTCTTTTGTTATGAAAAGTTTTGCTTTAAATTGAATTTGCACACTTATGATCACTAAAGAATTCCTGTTTCCCATTAGCAACATGGCCAGTGAAAGGGCTACATAGTTAGTACATACAATTCAAACTCATCTCATTGTTCCTGTTCACGTCAGAAGACTGAGATTCTTCCAGGAGATGGTAAAACAGCCTGAACTGGCCAAACAAAATGCCCGAGTTTCATATGCAGATGTAGCCAAGGGAAAACTTCTGAAAATCATTTCTGTGACCTCTTCTCCCTGTTCAGACAATGACTGAAGCTATTCTCCTAAATATACATGAAGGTCAGAGATCCTTAACTGAAACCAATGACCAGCAAAGTGTAGGGAGAAAAAATTCTGACATAAAATTGAGATTAGGTTTGTAAATGAGTGTATCTCAGCAAAACTGTTTTGAGTGAGAGGGAAACGCCACTGTGCTAACAATTTTCAATTTCTTGAAAAAATTTCTGTGGCTTTGAACAAATTCTAAGTCGTAATGATTCTGAAATTCAGTCAAGTGATATGATGATATGATCTTATATGTATTGTTTTAATTGAGATGTTCTATTCTCTATGCAAAAATTTAGAAGACTACATAGTTAATTGAATATAAGAAGTATTGAACTCTCCAAAATCTCCAAAACTGTACTGCACACCCATATAATAACACAATGCACCTAATGAATACTTTATCAATATTATACTATATACTTTATTTTTAAATAATTTCTACTATGTAAACATGAATATTTTTGGCTTGTATATTACTTCAGATGTAATTAGAGGTTCCTTTTTGTTATCCAAATCATAGTCATTTTAGCAATAAATTATTCGGTGACTTAAAGTATTTATGAGAAATATCATAAAGAATAATAGTGAGTATTTTAAAATTTCAATATAATAAATTGTATTAATCAGGAAGAAGTATCTCCTAGACCCTCTTGTACTGAGCTTACTTTGTCCGTTGTGCTGTGTAGTATAGAGATATAATAATTGAGAATATTTTTATAGAATAATATATATAGAATAATATAATATCAATAAATAATATAACATTTATATAGAATTATATATAATATATATAATGTTGAGGATATTTTAAAACTATTTCCACATCTGCTAAGGAAATTGGGAATATTTAGCATCACACAAAGAATACTTAACAACCCACAACAATTGTTAGCAAATACATGGAACATTGTAATATATGAAAGAGTGTTCAAGCTTTGTTAATTTCCAAAGTACAAAAATAAAACGAAACAAAAAATTTTGAGGAAACTACATTCAGCTCCATGTGAGAACATTTTTTTATAGACTGGAGATTTTAATAATGGAACACTTTAAAAACTGTGTAATAGCAAAGTTAGAGGTGTCCATCGTTCAGAAATAGAAACAGTTTCCCTTCTTCACAAGATAAATTTGACATTGCAGACCACTTAAAATGATGGATTACAAGTTTTCATGTCACTTATATAGTGAAGTAAAATTGAAGGTGTGAAGAATGGACTTATATGATTAAAATAGGAATAAAATCATAGGCCATCCAAAAAGTAAACTTGTAGATAAGTCATATCTGCAAATATATACTGTGGCAATTTCTACAAGCTTCCTACAACAAAATGAGGGCCATGAGAATGTTGACTCTAAAATGGGTGAAGATGAGCATCTGCTAATGGGTACTGGAAAATGTCCTTGGATATTGTTTATGACAATTAAAAGATTTAAATATACTCATATTGATCCCATTTGAGCCTTTTAGTTAAATATCATACAATAAATAGAGACTCGCTTCCCTCAATCTCAAGTCTGCTACATTGGAGTGTTAGTGATTATCCAAATATATGTGTTTGCCATGTATGAATACAGATAATGTATGAAATCATGTATATGTGTATTTGAAATATTTCTATGTATGATCACTAGATAGCTCATCACAATATTTTGTTGTGTTTTCAGAAGATGCATATTTATAGAAATCTCTGAAAAAGTACTTAATTTATCACAATTATTCAATTTAGTTCTCCAAAAACAGATGTTTACAAACCTAGTTAATTATAAACCTAAATTAAAATGTGATGCTAGATATAAAATTTTTTCCAAAATAGCTATAGGCAAATCCTGATAGGCACATAAAGTTCTGATATAGGATTACTTATGTTTCAACTACCACATGGAAGGAAATCAAAAATAGACCATACTCATTTTGATTGTCATTTTCCCAAATCTCTTCCATGGTTTGCTCTACTGGGATCTAGGCCATGTAGAGACTCTGCAATGTAACTTGTTTTCTCTATTGATGGCATTGTGTTACTCATAACTAAAATCAAACTTTTAAGTATTGTACATTCATTAATAAGAAACGTGTATAGTAGTGTTGCAAAACAATTCCACAGATACAAAAGTATTTTGTCAGTCCCAGAGTATGAAAATTTAGCAGGAGAGTAAGACCAGCGTATCTCATAATTCTTTCTATCAGAATCTAAAGGAAAATGGCTGTAAGCATTTTTTTTTACTTGGAAGACAATACTCGACTATTAATATCCCTCCATTGATTCACCTGCCAGGTATATTTTAAGGTTGTTAAGTCTGAATGTGAAAAATATCATTGATACATGTCTAATCCACAGTATAAGTGTACTTGTCACTTGGGACATACAATCAAATAGACCCTCTGGTAGCAAAGTCATCCATGTTTAGAGTCAAATGGAGATTCTGACAATAAGCAACAGTGATATCTCAACACAGGTTTCAATGTTCCAGAGCAGTGATATCTTTAGTATAGAATTATATCTCATAGGAAAAAGAGACCCCTCCTACCACAGGCAAACCATGGGGACAACAGATCTCAAGATACACTGGTTCTGAGAAGAAGCAGCACCTGTTCATGGTGCTTCCAAAGTCTATGGACTTGTTACCCATAATTATTTCTTGGGACCATTAAATCACAAGTGTAGCTAAGCACCTTGACAAACAATTACAAATTGTGCTACTACTTGGATAGGATTTAAAGGCAACAAATGGTTGCAAGGAATAAAGAGAGTCTTGGCACCATCTACACCATTATATCAACTTCTCCTTTTCAAGTCAATACCACATTGGTGCCATTTATAGTAAGCTGATGGAGGAAGAAAATTTCCTAGCCTGATACACTCACTACCAGTTGTTCCATAATGAAAGCTGTATTTGAGCAATATTACTCTGAGTACAGTCTCAAAGAAGGGAACCACTTCAACTGCATCAAACTCCAGCAGTGCATGTGATTATCTTTTGCCCTAAAGATGAAGTTCTCATAGCAAGCATACACAAAGTAGTACTGGCTATCATAAACAAATATGGTGCTATTTAGTAGCCATGGATCAGTGAGAGTTAGAAGACAGAAGGTAATCTTCATAGGAAGTTTTTAACAAACATAATTATTCACTAGCAATAAATGTTGTCTAATAACTGCAGAAGTCAAGAGTTGATGAATGAGTGCTCCAAATAGTATCCAGTACCACAAGGGCTGAGGTTGCATGCTCAAGGAAGGAAGGAAGGAATCAGCTAGGATGAACAACCCATAAAATAATTTTATTACATCTTACTTCACGGGTGTGTCTGGAACTACTGCAAAGTTCAGAAATTTTTAGAGATGCCATAGCTGACACTGTTCATTAGAGGGTCAATGAGACTCCATGAAAACCTTGCTCACCTGGCAGTATATTCCTAAATTTTGTGGAATAATAATAAAGTGTCCAGGAATCACTCCTTCAGCCTTCTGATACTGGCTGGGAAGATGTTTGTAAAGGTGCCTTCAAATTTCCATGAATGCCAATGCAGGTCTCTGGGTGCTTTCACACAGTGGCAGTGGATGGCAGAAGAAAACACAGCAGAAAAGGAAGGTATGACTCTTCTTTTTGCAGTGAACCAAAAGCAACTCCCCCTGGCCAACCTTATTGTAGTAACCTCTGGAGTAGGTAAGTGTTTGCCAAATTTAACTAAAAAATAACAAAGGTTAAGATACTTATATTTCTAGTTGTGGTAAAATATTTGACACAATTTAGAATTGGTAAGATCATGGCTGATAGATTGGGAAGAAGAATAGCACTAGGAAAGATGTATGTTTTATTTGTGATAGTGGTGCAAAGACTGAAGGTCATTTTAATCAATGGTGAAAGCTTAACTCAGATCCTCCAGTGGAGGATGAGGACTAAAGAGAAGGCAAGGCATGTCCCTGTCTCTTGGCAGACAAGGGATTATGCAGTCACTCACCTGAAAGAAACCACATTCCCAGAGAATGTGACTCTGGTTACATGGACACTCTTGCCCAACCCTGGAAAGCATGGTTGTATTTTAGATATGCTATGATAAAAGAAGAGATTTATGTTCTCATTGGAAAAATTAAACTTGCCTTTGTGGTAAAGAATGCAGCATTTAAAAATGTAAAGAAACTCTATGTGCTATATAAATTTTCATTAAAATTTTAAACAAAATTTTATTACACAATTGTTGTCACATAATTGGATACACCTGTATTTTGAATTCAACTAATCACAATCTGTAGAAAGGCTTTTTTTTTAATTTCTCATTTGGAGTTTGCCAGAATAGCAGAAACACCTCTGAAGATGGATGATAAAAAATAATCCAACACTAGCTGAGGATTGAGTATAATAAAGGGTTATGCATGAACAGAGAACAGTAACCAAAACCAGCAATGGTAAAAGAGAGCAAGCTCACATCTTACATCAACATTTATAGTATAAGAGGCCATGTCCAATTTGGCTGGTATCTTAAAGGCTATTGGATGAAGGAGTTCCTATAAACCTCCCCTGTTTGTATAAATAAGAAAGTCCTAAGCCTATTACAAAACTATATACAATAAAAACAAGTATCAAGTATAAAAATTAGAATTACAACCAGCATAAATAATATCAAGCAAGAAACATTTGATAAAATTTTCAATAATCATCCTATCTTAAGGAGTCTAAGTATTGTCTTAAAAATAACTTGACAAAGTCATGAGAGGAAAGTAACTATGACTATCTAGTCTTCAACCCTACCAAAGACCTGAGAAGGGAAATAATATTAACTGAGTAAACTAGAAGTGCAATCAAGCATCTTCCAAAATGTGCTAACAAAGACAGAGAAAACTGGCTACTTGGAAATCACCCAAAATCTCATTGGCAATGTTGGAGCAACCAACATTGGTTAAGGCCTAGAGTAACTGACAGACCATTTTTAGAGGCAGAATATTTTTTGGAAACATCTTACCCTGTCTTGGCAAGATTTGACAGTCTTTTTTTTCTAGTATCCTGCTTGTGCTGTCTGGACACCATGCATTTTGTCAGTAGTCAAGGCATTGGCAGTTCCTTGTCCAATGGCCAGTTTTGCCAAAAGAAAACAAGTTCAAATTGGAGTGTATTTGGTGTTCAACATTCTCTTGAGAATAGATCGGTTCTGCCAGGATCAATCGTGTCTCATGTCAACAGAACCCTAAATTATTTAAATGCCATATTCTATAACTCTTTGTAGTGGTTGAAAATAACCTATCCATGTAGAATATAAAGACTATGTATCTAAAGAACCTGATTAGTCTAAATATAAGTATGACAAACATGGATGACTATTGACTGTTGTAGGAGCCCACTTGTTTATTTTCTGGTTGCCCAGAGTCCAAAAATAATCACTCAGAAACTATATCATTTGAATTACTGTTTGGCCAATAGATTAAGCATTTTTTAGCTAGCTCTTACATCTCAATTTAACCTGTTTCTATTGATCTCTGTATCACCATGTGGCTATGGCTTACTGGCAAGGCTCAGGCTCATATGTTCCTGGCTGCAGCTGCATGGCTCTCCCGACTCTGCCTTTTTCTTTTAGCATTCAGATTAGTTTTACTGCCTACCTCTATTCTGTCCTGCCCAGGCCTAAGACAGTTACTTTATTAAGCCCTGGTATTCACAACATACAGAGGGGAATCCCACAATACTTCCCCTGTTCATTTTAAATAAAAAAAAAATGTTTTAACTTTAACATAGTAAAATTACATATAACAAAACAGGTATTAAGCAAGAATTACATTTATAATATTTATAGCTACTTTATCTCTTATCGTAATTTCCTCAACTCCGTCAAAGACTCCAGAAAGATAAAATATTATGTAAGTTAACAGGAAGTGCATTGTAAGAAACTTCCAAAACTCTAGAATTGACAGAGACATCTCATTGCTTGGATAGTCACCCAAAGTTCTTCTATATTGTTGGAACATTCAATCGTCAGCCCACAGGCCCATAGTATCCAGCAGACTTTTCCATGAAGCAGGAAATTTCAAAGACAGTTCCACCTATATTGGCAGTTTGTCAGTCACTTCCTTCTGTGTCCTGCAAAATGTCTGGCAGTATCTTTCATGAAGCAGGAATACCAAAGGATTGCCTCACCTTCTTTAGGCAACTTCAGCAGTTTTTCCTCAGTGAGTCCTGCATGTTCAGTTCTTCAAGCAGTCCAAGCAAGAGCAGTTTCTTGCTCAAATGGAAAAAAAAACACTCCATGAGGAGCCTCTTTGATGACCATCGTCCTCCTCAAATGCAGTGGTGCTGCCAGGAACATTAATGTCTCATTGTCATTAAAGTCCTAAGTTCTTAAAATATTTTAAATGACACATTCTATAGTCTTTGAGATGTTTGAAAAATAACTATCAATCTAAAATATACCTCTGTAATATAGAAAATCTAACTAACAAGGCTACAATCTTGACTATTACAGATGACATCTATTAACCTTTATTTCTTAATTATACATTATTTTTTAAATAAGCTGCACAAACACAATACTTTAAACAAGTGCAGAAATATATACAAAAATTGATGTAAAATTTGTATCAAAAAACAAGATCCATACCAATGCAAATCTCTATATCATATCCCCTTTTAAATGTAAACAAACATTTATAAATAATTATTTAGGTTATTTGTTCACAGTTCTCTCCAAATTGCTTCATACGTTTTATTGGGCAAAGTATTTTTGGTGGTGTTCACAGCAACCTTTTAGGGGATCCTGGACCATCAAATCACATTAGTCTGGAAGGATACCACAGGTTCTTATCCTATGTGGAAACAAAAGAAGAACCTCTTTTCTAAAGCAACATATTCCTAGACTCAAATTTTGAAGTTAAGAAACCTTTAAAACATATATTTTGGTTTAATTTAGCAGTCCTCAGAATAAAATGTCTCTCTGCAGTCAAAAACTCAAAGAAAATGCAATAATATACATGGCAGATTTAGCCTTTACTCAGATAAAAAGGAATATTAATCTGAGAGTTAAGTTGACATAATAGTTGTACATATGAATGATTGGTGGCAGCAGGCCTGATAAAGAATTGTTACCTGAATCCTGTCCCAAATAAACCCTCTTGCCACCCAAAGCACGAGGGAGGTGAAGCACAAGGGACAAAAACAGCAAAAATAAGTTTATTATTTTATTGGGCTAAATCCAAAATTCTATTAAGATCTGAACAAACTGTGCTGGCACTTCATTTAATGATCTTGGAATCTGTTCTAGATTGCTTGCAAGAAAGCCATGGAATAATGAATGTCTTGCCTTTGTTTGTGTTGAATTACAAAAGCTACTGACTTTCACCAACCTGAAACTGAATATTGAATACCAGCCTTGGATGGGAAGGGTGAGGCAAGGTTGAAGAAAGGGTTCAGAGCACAGAACAAAATGTAAGATAGTCCTGGGTCTACATGTTATCATGAACAAGGATAAAACCCTGCAGTCAGCTGTCCAATTAACAAAAATCAGAATAGTGTTATCATAATACCATATTTTCTTACAAGGAAATTTCAGAAAGATTCTCTCAATTAGTAATATAAGTGCCTGATTGACATCTGGTTTTAGCACCTTTGGCACAGTTTTATATAACTATCAACATCTTTGAAAATTATTCTTGGTGTAAATAAAATCACTGAAGTCCATGAGACACAATTTCTTCACATCAATACCAATTATTATTGCATAATGCAGTTTTGAGGAAAAGAAAGACATATATAGAGGAATTAAGCAGAGTCAAAGAGAAGCCATGTAGCAGCCAGCAGGGACAGGCACACTGGAACCTTGCTGGTAAGCCACAGCCACATGGCTATACACAGTTTAATAGAAATGGCTTAATTTAAGATATAAGAGCTAGTCAGAAATATGCTTAAGCTATTGGCCAAACACTATTGCAAATTATATAGTTTCTAATATATAATAATTTTCTATATATTAAGTTTATATATTATTATATACAATATATAATATATAATAAGTTTCTATATATTATATATATAATTTAATATATATTAATTTAATATAATATATATATTTCTAATATATAATATAATTATTTTAGGAATCTGTGTGGCTAGGAAACAAATGAGCAATCTCCGCCAACAGTGTCCTTAAAAACTTCTAAAATCTATAGAAATTTAAATAAATACCCAAAAATGCCACTTTCAATTCACCTATATCTCTTTTACTTTGTTCTTTGACTTATATCTATTATTTACTTAGACAAATGCACAATTTCAGAAACCTTCCCTTTGACACAGATGAAAAGAACAAAAATACTACTAATAAAACATTCTACTTTCTTAATCATATCAATTTAAAATCAAGTTTTAAATTTCTTTTTCACTTTCACTATACACTCTTGAACCACATCTGAGAGGTTTATATAAAAACATATATGAAGCCCACAGACATGACATCACACAAAGAATATGCATGCTCAGATCCACTCAGGTCCCCAAAGTTTATGAATCATACTTTTCCAAGTTTAACTAAAGTATTCCTGTAGACATTATAAATTATCCATTGGTCCATAATGTTAGAAAATAAATGTAAATCCTGGATACCACTTCTTCAAAGTTGGTAACCCTTTGGTGTGGGAGGTCCTTCTGTCTATGTGTTGCTTTTATCAGTTAATGAATAAAGAAACTACTTTGGCCTTTAGCAAGGCAGAACTTAGCTAGATGGGGGAAAGCTAAACTGAATGCTGGGAGAAGGAAGACAGAGTCAAGAGAAGCCATATAGCCCCACCAGAGAAAGATGCTGAACCTTACCCAGTAAGCCACAGCCTCATGGCGATACACAGATTAATGGAGATAGGTTAAATTAAGATGTAAGAGTGAGCTAGAAATATACATCAACTAATAGGCCAAGCAGTGCTGTAATTAATACAGTCTCTGTGTGATTAATTCAGGGCTGAGAAGCTGGGAACAAACTAGGAGCCTCATACAACAATTCTTACTACAAGGTTAATCAATGGTTTGAAGTTCTAAAAATATTGATATTATGTTATAGTGCTTATTTTTTAGGCTAATGAGGAAATAGTATTGCTTATGAAAAATGGGTAATTAATGACAATGAGAAAACTAGAATCTTGATTTTTGATTCCATTGTGTAGTATATGTACACATTTTGTTCTGAGATTTTACACCTTTGAAGTCTATTAATTTTGTCATTTATCTGTTTATGTTCCAATTTCAGTGACTAAATATGTAATCTTACTTGGAAATATTTTTTTTGAAAGTAATTTTATTAAATTATAAAAGTTTCCATTTCCACCCCTCCTCCCAACACCCTCCCACTCCCCCCACTCCCTCTCCTCCTCCCTTTCCATCCCTAAGAGCAGTCAAGGTTTCCTGCCCTGTGGGAAGTTCAAGTTCCTCCCCCCTCCCTCCAGGTCCAGGAAGGTGAGCATCCAGACAGACTGGATCCGCAAAATCCAGTATATGCAGAGGAAACAAGTCCCAGTGTGATTGTCAATGGCTTTTCAGAAAGACTCCAGACCAGCCACATTCAGAGAATCTGGTTGGATCGCATCCTCCTTCAGTCCCAGTCCAACTGGCCTTGGTAAACTCTCATTAGATCCGTCCCCTTGTATCAGTGGGTGATCGCATCCCTCGCAGTCCTTATTTCCTTTTTCATTTTCTTCCTCCTTCTGCTCCTCATTTGGACCTTGGGGGGGCTCAGTCCAGTGCTCCAATGTGGGTCTCCATCTGTATCGCCATCCATCATCGGATGAAGGTTCCCTCTGGTCTTGCCTTCTTTGCTCACATTCTCTTTCCTTCTGCTTCTCGTTTGGACCTAGGGAGTTAAGTCCAGTGTTCCGATGTGCATCTCCTTCTCCATCTCCATCCATTGCCAGATGAAGGATCTATGGTGATAAGCAAAATATACATCAGTATGGTTATGGGCCTAGGCCGTTTCAGGTACCCTCTCTGCTGTCCAGAGAACAATCTGGGGATCTCTCCTTGGACCTGGGATCCCATTTATAATCAAGTCTACTATAAACCCTAAAATGACTCCCTTAGTTGAAATATATTCTTCCCTGATCCCATATCCATCCTTCCTCCCTCCCCCCATCCCAGTCCATCGAGCTTTCCCCATTCCTCCCCTACTCCCTTCTCTCTAACCCTCTCCCCTTCCAACAACCCTCCCACCCCCCCATGCACCCGAGGTTACCTGGGACTCTTGTCTATTTCCAATCTCCAGGCAGATAGCTACATGATTTTCACGAGGTTCACCTTCTTATTTAGCTTCTCTAGGATCACGAATAATAGGCTCAAAGACCTTTAATAATGGTTAGAATCCACATATGAGTGAATACATACCATATTCCTCTTTTTGGGTCTGGGTTACCTCACTCAGTAAAGCGTTTTCTATTTCCATCCATTTGCATGCAAAATTCAAGATGTCATTGTTTTTTACCGCTGAGTAAAACTCTAATGTGTATATTTTCCACACCTTTTTTAACCATTCTTCTATTGAGGGGAACCTAGGTTGTTTCCAGATTCTGGCTATTACAAATAGTGCTGCTATGAACATAGTTGAACAAATGCTTTTGTAGTATGATAGGGCATCTCTTGGGTATATTCCCAAGAGTGGAATTGCTGGGTCTGGAGGGAGGTTGACTCAGAGTTTCCTGAGAAACCGCCACACTGATTTCCACAGTGGCTGCAAAAGTTTGCATTCCCACCAACAATGGATGAGTGTTACCCTCGTTCAACATCCTCTACAGCATAGGCTATCATTGGTGTTTTTGAGTTTGGCTATTCTGACAGGTGTAAGATGATATCTCAAAGTTGTTTTGATTTGCATTTCCCTGATCGCTAAGGAGGTTGAGCATGACCGTAAGTGCCTTTTGGCCATTCGAAGTTCATCTGTTGTGAATTCTCTGTTCAGTTCAGTACCCCCATTTTTTAATTGGGTTAATTAGAGTTTTAGTGTCTAGTTTCTTGAGTTCTTTGTATATTTTGGAGATCAGACCTTTGTCTGATGAGGGGTTTGTGAAGATCTTCTCCCATTCGGGAGGTAGCCTTTTTGTCTTACTGACCGTGTCCTTTGCTTTGCAGAAGCTTCTCAGTTTCAGTAGGTCCCATTTATTCATTGTTTCTCTTATTGTCTGCGCTCCTGGGGTTCTGCTTAGGAAGTGGTCTCCTGTGCCTGTATCTTGTAGACTACTTCCCACTTTCTCTTCTATCAGGTTCAAAGTGGTCGGATTAATGTTGATGTCTTTAATCCATTTGGACCTGAGATTTGTGCATGGTGATAGATATGATTCTATTTTCATTCTTCTACAGGATGACATCCAGTTATGCCAGCACCATTTGTTAAAGATACTTTTCTTCTTCCATTGTATACCTTTAGCTCCCTTGCCAAATATCATGTGTTCATACGTTTGTGGGTTAATACCCGGGTCTTCTATTCGATTCCATAGGTCGACTTCTCTGTTGTTATGCCATTACCAAGCTGTTTTCAACACTGTTGTGGTGCGGGAGAATTATCTGTATTCTGTCAATCATATTTTAATAAAACGCTGACTGGCCAGGCAGGCAGTATAGGCGGGAAAGCCAGACAGGAAGTAGGGGTGGAGCAAAGAGACTTGGAGTATTCTGGAAGCAGAAGCTCTCTCTCAGCCATTCCTGTACAGACCACCGAAGAGGCAACATGTAAGCTGTCACACCGAGAAAGGTACCGAGCCCATGTGGCTAACATAGATAAGGATAATGGGGTAATATATGTTATAAGAGTTAACAAGAAGCCTGACCTAATGGACCAATCAGTTTATAACCTTATGGAGTCCTGTGTGTAATTTCTCTTTGGGATTTGCCGGCTGTTGGGGTACTGGGCAGGACAGAAACCCCAACAAGCCAGCCCCCTCAAGTTACATATGGCGCCCAGACGTGGATAACTGAATCCACAGAAAGCCTGAGAAAGCTTGGAAAAGAATAGAGTAAAGCATGTTTTCTTGGTAGCAGCAATTTCTCGCGTCTGCTTTGCTTGCTAGAGGCAAGCAAATGCTCTCATCTAAGAGAAGCTTCCTGACTCAGCTTTAGCTGTAAAACCCTGCAGCTCATTAAGAGGTCCTGCCACGAAACACTTAAACGGTGTTGATGAAAAGCTGAATGCATGCTTTTCAGCTTTCAGCCGTAGCAGAAAAAAGCTGCGCCGTTTTAAAATGCCGGCTTTCTGAGCTGTCCTGACAGGGTAATCTCTGACTCTTTCAGGCAGGCAGTCCGACTGAGTGTGGTCTGTGAGCAGAATGCTGCAGCTTGCTTGCTAGCAAGGACCTTGAAACGCCATAGAGTTGTGGCAATGAACATAGCTCTGGCTGGTATCTCAGCCATGAGACTGGAGAGCTGGGGAGTGGGTTGGATCTAGCCGTCAAAGCCACTGCTCTCCATATTGCTTAGTAAATTAAAGGCTCATGTGGTCAGAAAAGGGAGATAAACAGTAAAGAGAGATTCAAAGATGAAGAAAACCTCTAAATGGTTTATAGTGTGTTACAAATAAATTCAGGATAAAAGTTAAAGTTCTTAAAGTAAAAAGAGAGTAGTTAGGTGTGGTGGTACACACCTTTAATCCCAATGCCCTGGGAGGTAGAGGCATATTGACCTCTGTGACTTCAAGGGACAGAGGTAGAGATTGACCTCTGTGACTTCAAGGTGTGGTAGTGCACACCTTTAATCCCAATGCCTGGGAGGCAGGGACAGACAGATCTCTGTGAGTTCAAGGTGTGGTAGCATACACCTTTAATCCCAGCACTGGGGAGGCAGAGACAGGAGGATCTCTGTGAGTTCAAGGACAGCCTGGTCTACAGAGTTATTCCAGGACAAAGATATATACAGAGAACCTGTCTCAAAAGCAAAAAGTAAAAGTAAAAATAAAAGAAATAGAGGTTAAAATAAAACCACATAAAGATGGAAAATGCACAGAGAATCTTCATACTGTATGCTATTATGCTCTCTTTAAATTGTTTGATTGTTGAGGAAGGAGCAACAACTGCTAAAAGACTTTTGTTTATAAATGCTGCTGAACTAACCCAAGATAGAAATTTTGAAAATACCTTGGCTTCAAAACTGAAGTCAAAAGGTATGTTACTTTGGAGAAGAGATTTTGCTTTTGTTTCCACAGAAAACGAGAGTCTCTGGATTTATTCAGAGTTAAGAATAATCACCTTTGACCAAGGGAGGCCACCTGAAAAATCTCCGATAGGAACAGATGGCCCAGATGACAGAGGTCTACATCCAGAACTGATTCAAGACTGCTGCCTGAGATGATCGAGACTCACAGGATACTCCAGTCAGGACTTGATTATAACTCTAAATTTTCTTTAGGTCCCCTTAAGACTATCAGCGCCCCCAACCAGCAGGAAGTAGCCTGAAATACTACGCCCACATTCCCAACAAATGGATTATGGGTATTTTCCTTTGTTTAAAAAAAAAAAAGAGAGGGAAATGGTGCGGGAGAATTATCTGTATTCTGTCAATCATATTTTAATAAAACGCTGATTGGCCAGGCAGGCAGTATAGGCGGGAAAGCCAGACAGGAAGTAGGGGTGGAGCAAAGAGACTTGGAGTATTCTGGAAGCAGAAGCTCTCTCTCAGCCATTCCTGTACAGACCACCGAAGAGGCAACATGTAAGCTGTCACACCGAGAAAGGTACCGAGCCCATGTGGCTAACATAGATAAGGATAATGGGGTAATATATGTTATAAGAGTTAACAAGAAGCCTGACCTAATGGACCAATCAGTTTATAACCTTATGGAGTCCTGTGTGTAATTTCTCTTTGGGATTTGCCGGCTGTTGGGGTACTGGGCAGGACAGAAACCCCAACAAGCCAGCCCCCTCAAGTTACACTGTTGCTCTGTAATAGAGTTTGAAGTGAGGGATGGTAATACCTCCAGAAGTTCCTTTATTGTATAAGATTGTTTTGGCTATCCTTGTTTTTTTGTTTTTCCATATAAACTTGATTATTGTTCTCTCAAGGTCTGTGAAGAAGTTTGATGGAATTTTGATGGGAATTGCATTGAATCTATAGATTGCTTTTGGTAGAATTGCCATTTTTACTATGTTGATTCTCCCAATCCAAGAACAGGGGAGGTCTTTCCATTTTCTGGTATCCTCCTCAATTACTTTCTTCAAGGACTTAAAATTCTTGTCAAATAGTTCTTTCACTTCCTTGGTTAGAGTTACCCCAAGATATTTTATGCTATTTGTGGCTATCATGAAAGGTGATGTTTCTCTGATTTTCCTCTCTGCTTCTTTATCCTTTGTGTATAGGAGGGCAACCGATTTTTTGGAGTTGATCTTGTATCCTGCCACGTTACTAAAGGTGTTTATCAACTGTAGGAGTTCTTTGGTAGAGTTGTTAGGGTCGCTTATGTACACTATCATATCGTCTGCAAATAACGAGAGTTTAACTTCATCCTTTCCAATTCCAATTCCCTTGATCCCCTTATGTTGTCTTATTGCTATTGCTAGAACTTCAAGCACTATATTGAAGAGGTATGGAGAGAGTGGAAAGCCTTGTCATGTTCCTGATTTTAGTGGAATTGCTTTGAGTTTCTCTCCGTTCAATTTGATGTTAGCTGTCGGCTTACTATATATTGCTTTTATTATATTTAGGTATGATCCTCGTATACCGAATCTCTCCAACACCTTTATCATAAAGGAGTGTTGAATTTTGTCAAATGCTTTTTCAGCATCCAATGAAATGATCATATGGTTTTTTTCTTTCAGTTTATTTATATGATGGATTACATTGATAGATTTGCATATGTTGAACCAACCCTGCATCTCTGGGATGAAGCCCACTTGATCATAATGGATAATTTTTCTAATGTATTCTTGGATTCGGTTTGCCAGTATTTTATTGAATATTTTAGCGTCAATGTTCATGAGTGAGATTAGTCTGTAATTCTCTTTTTTGGTTGTGTCTTTGTGTGGTTTTGGTATCAGGGTAACTGTAGCTTCATAAAAAGAGTTTGGCAATGATTCTTCTGTTTCTATATTGTAGAATACATTAAGGAGCATAGGTATTAGCTCTTCCTGGAAGTTCTGGTAGAATTCTGCATTGAAACCATCTGGTCCTGGGCTTTTTTTGGTTGGGAGATTTTTGATAACAGCTTCTAATTCTTCATGACTGACAGGTCTATTTAGATTGTTCACCTGTTCTTGGTTCAACTTTGGTATATGGTACTTACCTAAAAAAAATATCCATTTCTTTAACACTTTCCAACTTTGTGGCATATATACTTTCGTACGAAGATCTAATGATTCTCTGAATTTCCTCTGTGTCTGTTGTTATGTCCCCCTTTTCATTTCTGATCTTATTAATTTGCTTTTTCACTCTCTGTCGTTTGATTAACTTGGATAGGGGTTTGTCAATCTTGTTTGTTTTCTCCAAGAACCAGCTTTTTGGTTCATTGATTATTTGGATTGTTTTCTGTGTTTCTATTTTGTTGATTTCAGCCCTCAGTTTGATTATTTCCAGTCTTCTAGACCTCATGGGTGAATCAGCTTCTTTTTTTCTAGGGCTTTCAAGTGTGCTTTTAAGTCTCCAATGTGTGCTTTCTCCGTTTTCTTTAATTGGGCACTTAGTGCTATGAGCTTTCCTCTTAGCACTGCTTTCATAGTTTTCCATAGGTTTGAGTATGTTGTGTCTTTATTTTCATTAAATTCAAGGAAAACTTTAATTTCTTTCTTTATTTCTTCCTTGACCCAGGGGTGATTCAGTAGTTGACTGTTCAACTTCCATGAGTTTGTTGGTTTCCTGGGGGTAGTACTGTTGTTGAATTCTAACTTTAATCCATGGTGGTCTGACAAGACACAGGTGGTTACTAATCTTTTTTTGTATCTGTGGAAGTTTGCTTTGTTACCCAGTATGTGGTCAATATTCGAGAAGGTTCCATGGGCTGCAGAGAAGAAGGTATATTCTTTCCTATTTGGGTGGAATGTTCTATAGATGTCTGTTAAGTCCATTTGATTCAATACCTCCAATAATGCTCTTATTTCTCTGTTAGGTTTCTGTCTGATTGACCTGTCCATTGATGAGAGAGGAGTGTTGAAGTCTCCTACTATTAGTGTCTGTGGTTTGATAACTGCCTTGAATTCTAGAAGTGTTTCTTTTACATAAGTAGGAGGCTTTATATTAGGGGCATAGATATTCAGGATTGAGCCTTCTTCCTGATGAATTGTTCCTGTTATGAATATAAAATGTCCGTCTCCATCTCTTCTGATTGATTTTAGTTTGAAGTCAATTTTGTTGGAAATTAGAATGGCCACACCTGCTTGTTTCTTAGGTCCGTTTGCTTGAAAAACCTTTTCCCAACCCTTTTCTCTGAGTAGATGTCTGTCTTTGTGGTTGAGGTGTGTTTCTTGTAAACAGCAGAATGTTGGATCCTGTTTTCATATCCAATCTCTAAGTCTGTGCCTTTTTATAGGTGAATTGAGTCCATTAATATTAAGTGATATTAATGACTAGTGGTTATTGATTCCGGTTATTATTATTTTTTGTTTGTTTGTTTAATAGAGTTTGTGTGTGTCCCTTCTTTGAGTTAAGCTCATGAAGGGTTGCTAGATGTCTGAGTTATTGTAGGCAGTGTTGACAATGTTGGATTCCTTGCTTTGTGATTTTCCCTCTATTACTTTCTGTAAGGCTGGATTTGTGGCTACGAATTGTTTAAATTTGTTCTTATCCTGGAATATTTTGTTTCCTTCATTGATAATGAATGATTGCTTGGCTGGGTATAGTAGTCTGGGTTTGCATCCATGGTTTCTTAGTTTCTGCAGTACCTCTATCCAGGACCTTCTGGCTTTCATGGTTTCCATAGAGAAGTCCGGTGTAAGTCTGATACGTTTACCTTTATAAGTTACTTGACCTTTTTCCTTTGCAGCTCTTAATAATCTTTCTTTAATCTGTATGTTTTGTGTTTTGATTATTATATGGCAAGGGGATTTTTTTTTGATCCAGTCTATTCGGTGTTCTGTATGCTTCTTGAACCTTCATAGGAATATCATTCTTTAGGTTGGGAAAGTTTTCTTCTATAATTTTGTTGAATATATTTTCTGGGCCTTTGATCTGCAGTTCTTCTCCTTCTTCCATTGCTATTATTCTCAGATTTGGTTTTTTTATTGTGTCCCAAATTTCTTGAATGTTTTGTGATGAGAATTTGTTGGATTTGCTGTTTTCTTTGATCAGAGCATTTATTTTCTCTATGGTATCTTCAGACTCTGAGATTCATTCTTCCATCTCTTGTATCCTATTGGTTATGCTTGATTCTGTACTCTCTGTTCGTTTACCTAGATTTTCCATATCCAGCTGGCCCTTGTTTTGTGTTTTCTTCATTGCCTCCATTTCATTTTTCAGTTCTTGAACTGTTTCCATTACCTGTTTGATTTATTTTTCTTGGTTTCCCAGTGTATCATTCACAGATTTACTCATTTCTTCGAACATTTTGTTATACTTCTCATCCATTTCTTTACTCATTTCTTCAATCTTTTTGTTGTATTTCTCATTCAGTTCTTTTTTTTCTTTTTTTTTTAGTAAATTTTATTAAATTATAAAAGTTTCCATTTCCGCCCCCCCCTCCCAACACCCTCCCACTCTCCCCACTCCCCCCCTCCTTCCCCTCCATCCCCCAGGGCAGTCAGGGTTTCCTGCCCTGTGGGAAGCTCCAGCTCCCTCCCCCTCCCTCCAGGTCCAGGAAGGCGAGCGTCTAAACAGACTGGATCCCCAAAATCCAGCATATGCAGAGGAAACAGGTCCCAGTGTCATAGTCAATGGCTTTTCAGAGAGACCCCGGGCCAGCCACAGTCAGAGAATCCGGCCAAATTCCGAGAATCTGGGTAGATCACGTCCTCGTTCAGTCCCAGTCCGACTGGCCCTGGTAAACTCTCATCAGATCCATTCCCTTGTATCAGTGGGTGATAGCATCCCTCGCAGTACTGATTTCGTCTTTCATTTTCCTCCTCCTTCCGCTCCCCCTTCGGACCTCGGGGGGCTCAATCCGGTGCTCCAATGTGGGCCTCCGACTGCATAGCCGTCCTTCGCCAGACGAAGGATCTATGGTGATAAGCAAAATATACATCAGTATGGTCATGGGCCATGGCTGATTCAGGCACCCTCTCCTCTGTCCAGAGAGCAATCTGGGGGATTTCTCCTTGGACCTGGGATCCTATATATAATCAAGTCTCCTGTAAACCCTAAAATGGCTCCCTTAGTTGAAATATATTGTTCCCTGATCCCATATTCATCCTACCTCCCTCCCCCCCCATCCCTGGCCACCAAGCTTTCCCCGTTCCTCCCCTACTCCCTTCTCTCTAGCCCTCTCCCCCTCCATCGACCCTCCCACCCCCCCATGCACCCGAGGTTACCTGGGACTCTTGTCTATTTCCTACCTCCTGGTGGATAGCTAAATAATCTTCATCAGGTTCATCTTCTTATTTAGCTTCTCTAGGATCACGAATAATAGGCTCAAAGACCTTTAATTATGGTTAGAATCCACTTATGAGTGAATACATACCGTGTTCCTCTTTTTGGGTCTGACTTACCTCACTCAGTAAAGCGTTTTCTATTTCCATCCATTTGCATGCAAAATTCAAGATGTCATTGTTTTTAACCGCCGAGTAAAACTCTAATGTATATATGTTCCACACCTTTTTTAACCATTCTTCTATTGAGGGGCACCTAGGTTGTTTCCATGTTCTGGCTAATACAAATAGTGCAGCTATGAACATAGTTGAACAAATGCTTTTGTAGTATGTTAGGGAATCTTTAGGGTATATTCCCAAGAGTGGTATTGCTGGGTCCTGAGGGAGGTTGACTCCCAGTTTCCTGAGAAACCGCCACACTGATTTCCACAGTGGCTGCACGAGTTTGCATTCCCACCAACAATGGATGAGTGTTCCCCTCACCCCACATCCTCTCCAGCATAGGCTATCGTTGGTGTTTTTGACTTTAGCTATTCTGACAGGTGTAAGATGGTATCTCAAAGTGGTTTTGATTTGCATTTCCCTGATCGCTAAGGAGGTTGAGCATGACCTTAAGTGTCTTCTGGCCATTCGAAGTTCATCTGTTGTGAATTCTCTGTTCAGTTCAGTACCCCATTTTTTAATTGGGTTAATTAGAGTTTTAGTGCCTAGTTTCTTGAGTTCTTTGTATATTTTGGAGATCAGACCTTTGTCTGATGAGGGGTTGGTGAAGATCTTCTCCCAGTCAGAAGGCAGCCTTTTGTCCTACTGACAGTGTCCTTTGCTTTACAGAAGCTTCCCAGTTTCAGTAGATCCCATTTATTCATTGTTTCTCTTATTGTCTGTGCTGCTGGGGTCCTACTTAGGAAGAGGCCTCCTGTGCCTAAATCTTGTAGACTACTTCCTACTTTCTCTTCTATCAGGTTCAAAGTGGACGGATTAATGTTGATGTCTTTAATCCATTTGGACTTGATTTTTGTGCATGGTGATAGATATGGATCTACTTTCATTTTTTTACAGGTTGACATCCAGTTATGCCAGCACCATTTGTTAAAGATGCTTTCCTTCTTCCATTGTATACCTTTAGCTCCCTTGTCGAAAATTAGGTGTTCATAAGTTTGTGGGTTAATATCTGGGTCTTCTATTCGATTCCATAGGTCGACTTCACTGTTCTTATGCCAATACCAAGCTGTTTTCAATACTGTAGCTCTATAATAGAGTTTGAAGTTAGTAATGGTAATGCCTCCAGAAGTTCTTTTATT
Source organism: Myodes glareolus (assembly GCF_982192425.1). Lineage (NCBI taxonomy): Eukaryota > Metazoa > Chordata > Mammalia > Rodentia > Cricetidae > Myodes > Myodes glareolus. The sequence goes on along the minus strand of NC_142026.1, from coordinate 118,861,877 downwards.
GTATAAGATTGTTTTGGCTATCCTGGGTTTTTTGTTTTGCCATATAAACTTGATTATTGTTCTCTCAAGGTCTGTGAAGAAGTTTGATGGAATTTTGATGGGGATTGCATTGAATCTATAGATTGCTTTTGGTAGAATTGCCATTTTTACTATGTTGATTCTCCCAATCCAAGAGCAGGGGAGGTCTTTCCATTTTCTGGTATCCTCCTCAATTTCTTTCTTCAAAGACTTAAAGTTTTTGTCAAATAGGTCTTTCACTTCCTTGGTTAGAGTAACCCCAAAATATTTTATGCTATTTGTGGCTATCATGAAAGGTGATGCTTCTCTGATTTCCCTCTCTGCTTCTTTATCCTTTGAGTATAGGAGGGCCACTGATTTTTTGGAGTTGATCTTGTATCCTGCCACGTTACTAAAGGTGTTTATCAGCTGTAGGAGTTCTTTGGTAGAGTTTTTGGGGTCGCTTATGTACACTATCATATCGTCAGCAAATAACGAAAGTTTAACTTCATCCTTTCCAATTCGAATCCCCGTGATCCCCTTATGTTGTCTTATTGCTATTGCTAGAACTTCAAGCACTATATTGAAGAGGTATGGAGAGAGTGGACAGCCTTGTCGCTTTCCTGATTTTAGTGGAAAGGCTTTGAATTTCTCTCCATTCAGTTTGATGTTAGCTGTCGGCTTGCTGTATATTGCTTTTATTATATTTAGGTATGATCCTTGTATCCCCAGTCTCTCCAACACCTTTATCATAAATGGGTGTTGAATTTTGTCAAATGCTTTTTCAGCATCTAGTGAGATGATCATATGGTTTTTTTCTTTCAATTTATTTATATGATGGATTACATTGATAGATTTGCGTATGTTGAACCAGCCCTGCATCTCTGGAATGAAGCCGACTTGATCATAATGGATAATTTTTCTAATGTGCTCTTGGATTCGGTTTGCCAGTATTTTATTGAGAATTTTCGCGTCGATGTTCATGAGTGAGATTGGCCTGTAATTCTCTTTCTTGGTTGTGTCTTTGTGTGGTTTTGGTATTAGGGTAACTGTAGCTTCATAAAAGGAGTTAGGCAGTGACTCTTCTGTTTCTATATTGTGGAATACATTAAGGAGTATAGGTATTAGCTCTTCCTGGAAGTTCTGGTAGAATTCTGCATTGAAACCATCTGGTCCTGGGCTTTTTTTGGTAGGGAGATTTTTGATAACAGCTTCTAACTCTTCGCGACTAACAGGTCTATTTAGATTGTTCACCTGTTCTTGGTTCAACTTTGGTAATGGTATTTATCTAAAAAAAATGTCCATTTCTTTTACATTTTCCAACTTTGTGGCATATAAACTTTCATAGTAAGATCTAATGGTTCTCTGAATTTCCTCTGTGTCTGTGGTTATGTCCCCCTTTTCATTTCTGATCTTATTAATTTGCATGTTCTCTCTCTGCCGTTTGATTAACTTGGATAGGAGTTTGTCAATCTTGTTGATTTTCTCCAAGAACCAGCTTTTTGATTCATTGATTCTTTGGATTGTTTTCTCTGTTTCTATTTTGTTGATTTCAGTCATCAGTTTGATTATTTCCAGTCTTCTAGACCTCCTGGGTGAATCAGCTTCTTTTTTTTCTAGATCTTTCAAGTGTGCTGTTAAGTCTCCAATGTGTGTTTTCTCCGCTTTCTTTAATTGGGAACTTTATGCTATGAACTTTCCTCTTAGCACTGCTTTCATAGTGTCCCATAGGTTTGAGTATGTTGTGTCTTTGTTTTCATTAAATTCAAGGAAGAGATTAATTTCTTTCTTTATTTCTTCCTTGACCCAGGGGTGATTTAGTAGTTGACTGTTCAGTTTCCATGAGTTTGTTGGCTTCCTGGGGGGAGCATTGTTGTTGAATTCTAATTTTAGTCCATGGTGATCTGACAAGACACAGGTAGTTACTAATATTTTTTTGTATCTGTGGAAGTTTGCTTTGTTACCGAGTATGTGGTCAATTTTCGAGAAGGTTCCATGAGCTGCAGAGAAAAAGGTATATTCTTTCCTATTTGGGTGGAGTGTTCTATAGATGTCTGTTAAGTCCATTTGATTCAATACCTCCAATAGGTCTCTCAATTCTCTGTTTGGTTTCTGTCTGATTGACCTGTCCATTGGTGAGAGAGGAGTGTTGAAGTCTCCTACTATTAGTGTGTGTGGTTTGATGACTGCCTTGAGTTCTAGAAGAGTTTCTTTTACATATGTGGGTGCCTTTATATTAGGAGCATAGATATTCAGGATTGAGACTTCCTCCTGATGAATTGTTCCAGTTATGAGTATGAAATGTCCATCTCCATTTCTTCTGATTGATTTTAGTTTGAAGTCGATTTTGTTAGATATTAGAATGGCCACGCCCGCTTGTTTCTTAGGTCCGTTTGCTTGGAAAACCTTTTCCCAACCCTTTACTCTGAGTAAGTATCTGTCTTTGTGGTTGAGGTGTGTTTCTTGTAAACAGCAGAATGTTGGATCCTGTTTTCGTATCCAATCTCTAAGTCTGTGCCTCTTTATAGGTGAATTGAGTCCATTGATATTAAGTGATATTAATGACCAGTGGTTGTTGACTTTGGTCATTTTTTTTTTTTTTTTAGGTAGTAGAGTGTATGTGTTTTTCTTCTTTGATTTGTGCTTGTGAATGGTCGCTAGATGTTCGAGTTATTGTAGATCGTGTTGGGAATGTTGGATTCCTTCAGTAGTGATTTTCCTTCTAATATTCTCTGTAAGGCTGGATTAGTAGCTACATATTGTTTAAATTTGTTTTTATCCTGGAATATTTTGTTTTCTCCGTTGATAGTGAACAATAGCTTGGCTGGGTATAGTAGTCTGGGTTTGCATCCATGGTCTCTTAGTTTCTGCAGTACCTCTATCCAGGATCTTCTGGCTTTCATGGTTTCCATAGAGAAATCCGGTGTAAGCCTGATAGGTTTACCTTTATAAGTTACTTGACCTTTTTCCTTTGCAGCTCTTAAAATTTTTTCTTTAATATTTATGTTTTGTGTTTTGATTATTATATGGCGCGGGGATGTTTTTTTCTGATCCAATCTATTCGGTGTTCTGTATGCTTCTTGAACCTTCATAGGAATATCGTTCTTTAGGTTGGGAAAGTTTTCTTCTATAATTTTGTTGAATATATTTTCTGGGCCTTTGATCTGCAGTTCTTCTCCTTCTTCAATCCCTATTATTCTTAGATTTGGTTTTTTTTATTGTGTCCCAGATTTCCTGAATGTTTTGTGAAGAGAATTTGTTGGATTTGCCGTTTTCTCTGACCAGAGCATTTATTTTCTCTATGGTATCTTCAGAATCTGAGATTCGTTCTTCTATCTCTTGTATTCTATTGGTTATGCTTGATTCTGTAGTCTCCGCTCGTTTACCTAGGTTTTCCATATCCAGCCGGTTCTCGTTTTGTGTTTTCTTCATTGCCTCCATTTCAGTTTTCAATTCTTGGACTGTTTCCTTTACTTGTTTGATTGTTTTTTCTTGGTTTCTCAGGGTATCACTCACGGATTTACTTATTTCTTCAAACTTTTTGTTATATTTCTCATCCATTTCTATACTCATTTCTTCAAACTTTTTGTTATACTTCTCGACCAGTTCTTTAAGGGAGTTATTCATATCCTGTTTAAGGGACTCTATTGCTTTCATAATGGCACTTTTTTCCACTTCATCTGGGTTAGAGTGTTCAAATCCTTCTGTTGTAGGGTCATTGGGATCTGATATTTTCATGTTGTTTTTCAGATTGTTGGAGGAGGTCTTGCCTTGGCGTCTGCCCATCTCTTCGATCAATTGGAACTTCTGGTATCGGGTCAGGTTCCCTTGTTGGGCAGGGAGTTCACTGATAGAATGCCTACCTTTCCCCAAGCAGGGTATTAAAGCACAGGCACTGCTTCTTTCCGGGATGCCCCTACAGAGCAGGCCCAGTGTGCAAGGCAGCTGAACTGGGGAAATTTTATGGGCTCAGTGGGAGGGGAGAAATATAGAAATTTGTACCTGGATGGAAGCTGGGATGGCAGGAGGGAGAGCCTAGCAGGGTGGAAACAGCACTGCAGGCTGACCTGGGAGTCTATGGGGTCGGGGAAAGTCCTAGCTCCCCCTCGCCGGGCCCCTGCCGCGGGCCCGAATCAACTCACCACTCCGAAGGCCCTCTGGATGGAAGCTGGGATGGCTGGCGGGGAAGCTAGCAGGGTGGAGCCAGCAGAGCAGGCTGACCTGGGAGTCTATGGGGTCGGAGAGAGTCCTAGCTCCCCCTCGCCGGGCCCGGTGGGCCCAAATCAACTCACCACTCCAAAGGCCCTCTGGATGGAAGCTGGGATCTCTCATTCAGTTCTTTAAGGGAGTTATTCATATCCTGTTTAAGGGACTCTATTGCTTTCATAATGGCACCTTTTTCCACTTCTTCTGAATTAAGAGGTTCAGGTCCTTCTATTGTAGGGTCGTTGGGTTCTGGTGATTTCATGTTGTTTTTTAGATTGTTGGAGGAGTTTTTGCCTTGGCATCTGCCCATCTCTTCATTCAAATGCTCTATATTGGATCTTCTGGTACCAGATCAGGTTCCCTTGTTGGGCAGGGACTTCACTGACAGAAGGTCTACCTTTCCTCAGGCAGTCTATTGAAACACAGGGACTCCCTCCTGCTGGGTTGCACTCACAGCCCAGGCCCAGTGTGCAAAAGAGCTGCTCTGGGGAGATCTTGTGACCCCAGGGGGCTGGGTGGAAGAGAGGAAGGTGTGCTTGTGTGAAGGCTGGGATGGGATTCCTTACTTGGAAATATTAAGAAAGACAAGAATAAGGTCATAGGACTGAAGCTATGTGCCTTGGGCAATATTATGATTGTGTGGTGTTACCTTATTTGTACTCTAAACAATCTGATCTTTCAGCTTTTATCCCCTAATATGTCTCTCGGTTTTTATTATTAAGACCAATTAGCAGTCATGCTACATGTATGCTCTATGTAAAGGGTACATCTGAATACAGACATGAACACAGAGGGAATAACAAGTGAAGGCAGAAGCAGATTATCTTGATGCTTCTACATGCCAAGAAATGTTAGATTTTAAGAAACCACCAAGACAGAACAAGGAACTGTTTTTGTATATTCATGAGGAGAAAAAGTCAATCTTAACAACTTAATATTGAAGGTCTAGCCTCCAGAACTGAGTTAACTTACAACTGTTTTTTAAAGGTAATTGATTTCTGGCAATTTGTTTAAAATCACAAGCAAACTAATATTAACTATTTTAGTTTATTTACTTATCTCTGTGTGCTAATCATATAGTGAGTGTTAATAAAAATGCCAATTATCAATGTTAGTAATTGGGGAAAATAATCAAATGGTTCATAGGATCTCTATTTTTATTTCCTGAAACTGTATATAAAAATACAATTGCATTTTTTTATTTTCCTCAAATTTCATTTTACATTTTAAGCAAAATTCTCCCTTCCACCCCCTTAATTTCATCTGCCAATTCATTTCCTATCTACTCCTCCCAATGTGTAAGGGCTCTACAGTAAAGGGTGTCTACAAAGTCTGGCACATTAAGTCATGACAGGACCAGCCCCTCCCCCCTGTGTCAAGGATGAGCATGTCATCCCACCATAGGAAATGGGCTCAAACAAGCTAGGTCATGTACCAGAGATAGATCATGGTCCTACTGCCATGGGCCTTTCAGAGAGTTCAAGTTTCATTACTGTATCTCACAAAGGAAGGGCCTAGTTTGGTCACGTGGAGATTCCACAGCTGACAGTCTAGAGTTCATGATTTTCCATGAGTTTGGTTCAGCTCTCTCTGTAGATTTCTCCATTGTAATATGGACATTCCTTGCTCATATATTCCCTCCTCCTTCTTTTTGACTGATTCCTGGAGCTTGCCCTGGTGCTTGCTTATGGATCATTGCATCTGGTTGCATCAGTTATTGGATAAAGGCTTTATAATGATAGTTGGAGTATTCACCAATCTAATTTAGGGGGAGGAAAGATAGGGCATCCTCTCCAATATTCCTAGGAGTCTTAGCAAGGGTCATCCTTGTGAATTACTGTGAATTTCCCTAGCATCAATTTTCTCCCTAAACCCATAGTGGTTCTCTCTATCAAGATATCTCTTTCATTGCTTTCCCACTCTGTTAAAGGCTAGACTCACAACCAAAAAATGAATTATATTTATGCAACTGAATTATATTTAAAACTTGTACTAAGAATTAAAACATCTTCCAAAGAAAATTGCTTTTGTTGAAGTCCCAAGAATCTTTTTTTTTCCCACCTCATTGTGCTACGGATCGAGATACACTAACACTGTTGCTCGGTCTCACCCTTGTTCTGTCAGGTAGCTCTCTTTAAAATATTTCCTGACACTTTTGTTCTTGTTATGACCTCATACCACAATTTATATTAATTATCACAGTCTGTCACACTATAAGGCTTTAAAACCCATAACCATCATCTTGACCAAGCAAGGAATAAACAAGAATAATTTAGGAAACCAGTATTGCAATGCATGACACGCAAGCTATGAATATTTCCTGAACTCTAAATGCATAAGCAATAAGGTAAGGCATCTAAATATTGGCTCCAGAGAAGAGGTCATGTTTTCCCTCCAATCCAAGACCTCATTATAGCCCACTCCAGGTAGAGTGTTGATGCTTGGCTTAATTTTCTTTAGAGTAAAATTCCTGTGCAGGAGATCAGAAATTAGACATTAAATGTCATCTTGCTTTCTCACACCTCTCCTATACATGGAAGGCAGCATTATTTAGGATGACTTCAAATAAATAAGGTCTCCATGTTGCTCATTGGCTTGTTTGTCTTTTTTAAAATTATAACTTTATTTAAATAACTTTTTTTTCAAATATTTGCATACTGACCACAGTTTATCCTCCCTCCTTTCCTCCTATTCTACTTGTCCTTCATCTCCATTCTAAAAGGAGCTTGTCTTTTAACGTTGTCTTCTATCATATACGTCGTCCACTTTGGGAAACACCTATCAAGAAAAGGATAGGAAATAATTTCTGCTTGTTTTCCCCTATTTATAATATTAACACACACACACACACACACACAGAGAGAGAGAGAGAGAGAGACAGAGAGAGAGAGAGAGAGAGAGAGAGACAGAGAGACAGAGAGACAGAGAGAGAGAGAGAGACAATTTGGGGGGGAGAAATTCAGCTGAAAATCTCCAATGTCACTCACAGAGATAGTGAACTTACTAAAGCTATGGAGAAAGAGTTCTTTCTTGTCTGGAACAGGTTAACTAAAAGCGAGTTATTCAAAGGATGGTATTGCTTTTTACAATGCACAGAAGAATTTGGAAAGAGCCTATGCTGAAGTGCTAAGGCAAGTCAGTTTAGTCAGGGTGACCAGCTAGAAGACATGGAAATTGATGTAACAGATCTACGTCTCTTGGTTCTTCACTCCTTTTTCTACTAATTCCCATTCATTCATTATACTTCATCCTCTGTTTGCTCATGCTGTCAAAAAGCAAACCTGGGTGTGCTCTATTGATCATTGTTATCAAGAGGTAGGTGGATCTGTTATTTTCTCCCTGGTCATAAATACCTAGTCAATATGCCTTTATGAAAGTGTATTGCCTCCTTCAAACTTCTTTATTATATTACAGTAGTAAAAAGCACTTAGGACAATGGTATATATTGCATTTCTTGGATTATTCTATATTGTATTGTTTTGTGAAATAAGTCTTATCTCTGCTTCATCTCTGTAAACCTGAGTCTGCGAGGTACTTTATTTCCCCAAACCCTATTCAGTCCCACCTTGTTAATTTTATTTGTATGGTTTGCTGTGCTCTTTAAATAGTACATTTCCAAGTAAGAACGGTGATTCTATCACAGATAATGCTGCCTTAGGAGCTAATCAACCATCTGGGAAACAAGGATGGTGTAAGTTCCTTTCTTTGACTAACTCACCAAGATTTGAGAATAATTTCTTATTTTAGGTCTATCAAATATTCTTCATATAAAACAGAGTCGATAATTTAACGAAGATTCAGTAAAATTGATTGATAGATGTTAATATTATTACTTTGTAATGGTAAAAATACTATGTGAGAATATGTTGGAACAACTCAGATAACTAGACTTGTACAACATTCAGCAGACCTGGTATGTTACTTCATAGTTGTGTGAGTATAGATGATGATAATGTACCATCAATTTTGAATACAAAGTTAAAGAATTTCAAATGCTTTCACCATACAAAAATGATAAGTATTTTAGGGAAAAGATAGGCTAGGTACATGTTAAATTTTTTTTAACTGCATTTATGGATCACAACCTTATATAGTTCCTCATCAATAGCCTCAGTTTTCTTTCTCTGATTTATAATTTTATTAAAAATTATTGTTATTGTTGAAAATGTATTCTTCCTCATACAATATATGCTGACCATAGGTTATTCTCCCTCTTCTCCTCCACACGTCTCTTCTCCCCCAGGTCTACTCCCTTTGTTTCCCTTCAATAAAGAGCAGGTCTGTAATAAGGGACTCTGCTTTACTTTCCTGACTGCCCAGATCTGAATAATCACACAGAAACTATATTAACTATGACACTGTTTGGCCAATAGCTTAGTCAAATTCCTTGTTATCTCTTACATCTTTAATTAACCCATTTCTATTAATCTATGTATCACCATGAGGCAGTGGTCTATTGGTAAGTTTCCAGGGTCTTTCTCCTTTGAAAGTTACGTGGTGTCTCCCTGACTCTGCCTTCTTTCTCCTTCATTCAGCTTAATTTTCTCCGCCTAGCTTTATTATGTCCTGCCATAGGACAAAACAGCTCCTTTATTAATCAATGGTAATAAAACATTCATGGGAATTCCACATTACAGGTCTCCAGTAGGCAACAACTAAACACAACAAAACATTATACAGTAAAACAAGCCAAAAGACTGGGTAAGGCAACAGAATAGGAGGAAAAGAACCCAAGAACAGAAAAAAAGTGTCAGAGACACAGTTGTTCCCATTGTTATGAGTCCCACAAAACAGAAATCTAACAGTTAAAACATATGTGTAAAGAACCTGGTGTAGACCCTTGTAGGACATACGCTTGCTGCTTCAGTCTCTGAGTCCTTATGATTCCTGTTTTGTTGATTCAGTTGGCCATGTTCTCCTGGTGCTCTCCCCATTTTTGTGGTTATATTCATCAGTTAAGAATATTTGGGGTTAGAATTATAAAAGACAATGATTATAAGCACCCCAAATTAATGATATGTGTATTCTGTATCGGAGCCTTCTTGACTTCAAATTTTTTTTATTCATTCATGGATAAGATAATATAAAATAAAGCTAAAGCAAAATTTCCATTGTTCATACTGAAAATACCTCTGAAGACTAAATGGTAAATGAGGCCTAAAATGAACAGTCAGTTTATACCCAGCAGGAGAGTTCCTCAGAGGGAAACAGATTTGGAAACCAACACTTTTCCATTTGCGTTGTCTCCACAGAGGTGTAAATTTCTAGGAAGTCCCACAAGCTGCCTAAATGGGATGCCCTGCAGAGTGAAGAAAATTCAGTTTTCCTAGTACAGCAAGCTAATCCTTCCAGTGCACCAGGGGTTCTTTTATCAGCATCCTATATGTCTCAGGATTTGCTATCTCATTAGGGTGCTCCCTAGAGATTCCAACTGACCATTGTTCTATCACTTAGTTATACACAGCTTTTGTAAATGTGAAGATTTTACACTTGAGTACTCTTTATTTCATTCTTTTCTTTCCACTCCCTTCCTCCATCCATCCAATTCCTACTGTGTCTTCCCAGCCACTTATCTTAAACTTACAATTTTTTATTTTGTATTTATTTCACACACACACACACACCAGTTAGTGCTACCTTTCTTAGTTTATGTTTATTTAGGGTTGACCCTTTAGGACTTAATTCTTATCTCTGAATACACAGAATACTTGAAAAGAAACCTGTAGTAGGAGGCTGCTTATTTGTTCACAGCTGCTCAGCCCCGAAATAAGTACATATAAACTGTATTAATTAAATCACTGCTTGGCCCATTAGCTCTAGCTTCTTATTGGTTAACTCTTACATCTTAATTTAACCCATTTCTATTTATCTGTGTATCGTCACTTGGGTGTGGTTCATCGGCAAGGTTCCATCCAGTGTCTTTCTCTTGTGGGGCTACATGGCTTCTCTTGACTCCACCTTCTTTCTCCCAGCATTTGGTTCTTTTTTCCCTGTCTAGCTCTGTTCTGCCTTGCTAGAGGCCAAAGCAGTTTCTTTATTCATTAACCAATAAAAACAACACATAGATCGAAGAACTTCCCATACCAGGAGCCTGTTTCTTCCACCTTCAGCAGAAACAGTAGTTCATCTAATAGGTAAAAAAAAAGTAGTGAAGTTTTTCTCCATACATGCATACTTGTTGATATATAGATAATTTTGGTCTTTGCAAGTCTTGCGTAGGCAGAGATGGTATTTGCATTTGTGGGAGCAATACCCTGGTTTTTACAGAACAACTGTTGTCTGTCCTCTCCCACAGCGTCCCTCAGACCTTACATGCAGTTTTGTGCTACAAATTTCAATCTTGGAGTGGGCACACCATGGTTGTTTACTCTCCATTTATTTTGACAAGTTGCGGGTTCTTTTGTTAGCATTCAACTACTTCAAAAAGATGTTTCTCTGATGTGATGTAAAAGTGAAAATTTCTGGCTTATTAAGCAAATGAAGATGGTGATGGCAGCACCAATGGGACACTGATGCGCATGTCCTTTTGTTTCTGAAGGCTGTGCACCAAAGGTTTTATGAATTTTATACCTAAGCAAGTATTCTAAGGATGAGTTTTTCTGGAACTTTTCTCCTAAATTTACTGAAACTTTTTTTCCTGACATTCATGCATTATCACTTCTGGTAATAAACACAGTAACAATAAGTTGAGATGGAAATGAGAATGTGAGAGAAGACAGAGCATTATGTGGCTTAACCAAAATCAAAGATACATGTAAAAGTATAAGAGAAATCTACTAGTTAATAAGCTAGTTTGAAAACATAATTGTGAAAAGTTCCAACGTAATATAGCTGCATGGGTGAACAAGTTCCACTGGAAGACGGGTGCTACTCAATGAAAAATGCAGGGCAAAACATTTAATACATTCCTAAGACTTATTGGTCAGAAATTCACAGAGGTCTTCCACAGAGGTTTCTAGAACTTTGCAAGCTATTACCAAGGTCTTTACTTACCCTCCATACCTGCATGATAAGAGATTATAACCAAATATGCCAGAAAGTTGAGCTGTAGGACGCAGAGACATCAGACTAAAACCAGGCAGAAATCTTCCTGTCTTCTGGTTAGCTTTCATAATTGCAAGAGGTAATATGTAGACTGCCAAGAAAGAAAAGTCAACAATGATCTTACCCGTAGCTGGATCTTGCAGGCTGCAATACAGACCTACCAGACATGATAAGACTACAAGAACAGTAGTGACATCACTGTTAAGGGGAAACTAACTGTTTTCTGATTGGATTTAAAGCTTGTTTCACAAGAGGTAATTTCCTTCCAGGCACTGTGACCATGGTCAAAAGACAATGACTAGGGAAGTCATGGGTGTTAGCATAGAACCTGCTGTCATGAACAAGCAAGATAGTGGTACCGTCAAACTGCTTAGTTCTTATGTTTATGATCATAGAGCTCAGCTGCTCTCAACGCTGGTCAAGGAAGCTTCATAGAAAAACTCCCCGGAGTGACATAACTAAGAAAATTGCTTAAACTAAAGACTTTATGCTTAGCCCATAAAAGGATGTCTACATTAATCCTGTCACCAAGGAAACTCAGGAAATAATGCAGAAGAAAAGGCAGAAGTAATATAACATCAAGAGGATGGTGAGGATTGCCATGAAATGGTGCCTTCAGGACATGCCATGTCATTGCAATTATGAATTTATAACAACTGTGATTAATTGTACAAAACTGCAAATTATCAAGCAAATCAAATGTCAGCATCTATGGGTGAATGATATACAAGTCATATCCCATATTAGGAGCTTTTGGCAGTCTAGATGCTAGATGGGGAGAAAAATTTCTTTTTTATTGAAAATATAGCTACTTGTCATTTTGTAATGCTCCAGTGATAGCTTCATTCGTGAATACATGAAGCACTGACTAGATTAATGGCTTATCAATAATAAAAGGATACATGATGTTTGGAGGGACTATGTCAGAGAGGATATGGTGGGAACTGATGAGGTAAAAGGGAGTAGTTATATGATTGCATATATGATTGAAATTCTCAAAAATTAACCACTTACAAAATTGACAGAAGTATTTATACTTCACTTAACAAATGCTGCACATCTGGCACTGACATTGAAATAGATATCTGGCATAATATTCATTTTTCTTCTCATAAGTACAACTTTGACCCAATCTATATATGAAACTTCTGAATTTTAGACAATTCAATACATTACTTAAAGTATCTCAGGAGATTATTAATTCTTAGAACATTTCTCATAATCCAAAGCTTTTAATACCATCATTGCTGCTCATTACTCTCTTTGATGAAAGTCTGGCACTGGGATGCATTGTTAATACTTATATGTAGTTTTTGCATAGATGACAGGCTGAGACAAAATAACTCCAATTTTCCAGACAGTGAGTCTAACATTTAATAATTGAACTTTACATTAATTATATCATTAGAAACTTCTAGAAAAAGGCAAATGTTAGTTACGCACAGGTAAGTGAGAATAAATGTCAGCTCACATTTCTCAGATAAAAAGGATACCTGGACATTATAGAAGAATATGTTCACATATAACCAGGTATCCTGATTGGGAGAAGGCACTCAAATATTCCAACATCCCATCCCCAGTCCTATAAAAGAAGAATGATCTCCCATTTCTCTGCTTTTCTTCAAGCCCTCCAGTTACTCCCCAGATATGCCTTTTATTTGTGCACCCTACAGGCCCACCTTTTCACTCCTTTATCATTCTGCCTTCCAAATGGGGTTGAAAACCTCCTTTCAATTGCAACTGTCCGAACGGTGTTTCTACTTATTCTTGTTTCATTTTAGTTTGTTTCATTTAAAGTAGAGATATTTGAAGATTTAATGGCTTTACACGACCTTGAGGGACAGAATTAGCATCTAGACAGATCAGGGGAGGTGTTGGTTCCTCCTCTTCCATCGTCATACTCTTCAAGGCATAGACAGTGTATTTTTATCTTACTGAAATCAGATTGGAGTAAAGTGAACATGTGTTGGAAACATAAAATGATATCAGAGATTTGTTGAGTCAATAAAGATTACCGCAATGTCATGGGAGGCATCAGTGTGCTGATTCTAGAGACCAATATTGAGAATGCTAGGTTTCTAATTAGAAAATGTTTACCAATCTGACTAATGGATGCACTGAACAAACATTGAAAACTTAGTATATAATTGTCAGAGTGAATAATTTTGTCTGTAAGAACTTTGAGAAACACACAGTATCCAAAGAAATATAATAAGCTTTGTTCTTAAGTAACTCTGTTTGCAAAGGTGTAGAAAACTAGATTTGACCTACCTTGTTTGATTGTGCCTGCATTCACGTTTAGCATATCTTTCATCATTTGTTATTTAAATCTAATAAATCACCACATTTACCTTTAGATTGGTTGATCTATGATTCTTTCTTTCTACAAGTTTATTCCTTGAGGTTCATTAAGCAGTGAGTGTGGACACACTGTCATTTAGATTTCATACTGTCTTTTGGCTTTCCCTACTCCTTCCATTTTAGAGCTCAAAAAGAACAAGCAATCTGTTTCACACCAGCTGATAAGAATCTAGTCTTGGAATATATGTGAATAGGTGGGTTTGACTTTCACATTTTCTACTCTACTGCCCCTCTAGTGGGTTTTGAATATAGAGGTTTTATCTGAGTATCATGATGCTACACATGGTTGTCTCCACAGCCAGTTACATCTCAAACCATATCATGCTTCTCTTGGTATTAAAATCTTCAGAAAACTGACCCTCTCTTCCCTGCCCAACTGTATTAGCAAACCCTTAAATCTGCATGCATTCACTTCCTTCCACATACATACTCACATATTTGACAAGAGAGATCAATTTTACAAAACTACATTACATGTAATAATCTATGGTTGAATGAGAACTGTTCTAATTTAATGTTGAAATTTAAGACTGTTTGCTATGGTTAGAGAGAGAATCAGATGGGACATGTAGAATGTGACTACTGAGTCTATGGAAATGACTCAGCAAGTATATAAGAATATTTATTCCAAAAACACAAGGATCTGAGTTCAAAACTCCAGCAACCACATAAAATGCCTGACATGGCTATACATACCTGTAACCTTAGCATTGAATAGACAGACACAGGATGACACAGGATCCTGGAAGATCACCTGCTAGCTCCCCTAGCTAAATTGGGGCAAGGAAAGGAGGAACTTGCTACATGAAGACATGTAATGCCCTGCTATGGTCTCTGCATGTACACACACAAGCAGACCTACTTGTACATGGAAATGTTTGCAACACACACAGACACACAAAAACCTCATTAATCAGCTAATATTTTCACATAATAGATTAATGCCCATAATAATAATATTAATAATAATAATTTTAGGATCATGACTTATAAATTCAAGTATTAGAAATATTCTGAGATACAGAATAAGTAATGAATATTAAAATAAAATTTAAAAAATTTGACTTGTTTAGGGGTAGATTTAGGTTTCTCGATATTCTTGGGGTTTTGGTTTTGGTGGCACCAGGTGAACCAGTGGCTTTGTTCATGCTAGGCAAGTGCAGGATCTCTCAGCTACATCTCTAGCCCTGAAGCATCTTTTGAAATATTTATGAAGTTTATTTTTAAAAGAAAATAGAAAAGTAATTCTGTCTGAACACATTCAAGGAGAGTTTTATATCATTTAGAGACAACATTTACACAATTTATAAATTATAAATATATAATTTATAATTATAAATAATTATATATAAATTTTCTATATTTTTCTTAGTTTTTCATAGCTCTCCTTTATCTCCTAGGTGTCCTAATGTTTGATTTGATTTGATTTGATTTAAATGGCTAGCTTTAAGTTTGATATGGCCCCTCATACCTGTTATCCCAGCACACAGGAGAATGAGCCAAGAGGATCACCCTGAAATCAAAAATAAGGTGGTTTGTATAGACAGTTCTAGTATAGCTTGGACTACATATAGCATGATACTCTGTCTTAAAAGGAGCAAATAAACAAGAGGCTATTAGAAAGTAGGTATGGGACCTGGGAGGAGAGAGAAAGGGGAAATATTTAATTTAATTTAATTAAAATGCATTTAAAATAAAAATGAAAAAATAATTTAAACATTTAAAGCCCAATGATAACACTGAATAATTCTGAGACTCCATTGGAAACTCTCTTAAGGGACTATAACCTCACTAAAGGGGCCACATGAAGGGCAGTTACAATGGAGTCCAAAACTGGCAGAATAAGACTTCCCAGTTCTGAAAGTTACACTATTGGAGAATAGTCCCAAGAGGTGGCTGACCAAGGAAGAAGATCCTTCTTTGTGACTAGAATAATGTTTATTTGTAAATTATCCCCAAAACTTTAGCGGCTCAAGGGAGTTTTCCCCATGTCTCAGAAGTATAATGCATACACACTTCAGTCCTCACAGTCATGAGATGATCCCAGCCTGCAGTCCTGTCTCCTAACAAGCATGCAAGGAATCCCTGGGGAAAATCCCAGGAGACTCACTTGTGCATTAGCTTCTATTATCTTAGAAACAAAGAAAACAGAAATAAAGCAGTTGTACCTTAAATATTCTATGTTGTAAAATTATCTGAGAAAATGGTGTGTCAGCCTTCAGCCTTTTAAATTATGTTGTCTTTGATTGGGTTAATAATGAGAAATACTGTATAAAGATTTACATCTCATGAAGAATAGCATGCTTCCAACTGTCATGTCTAATGCTGTGGCTAGATTTCTTGGTGTTCAGCAGTAAATAGCATGTGATAAAAAAGAATACAGGGCCTAAATGTAGTTTAAATACCTTAGGTATTTTAATCTATTAAAAAACAAAAAACTTGAAAGTGAAAGTTGATCTATTAGCTGTCATAAGAAATCAGATCCATTAACATTTGAATTGGCAGAAATATATGTATATAAACACACACATACACACATATATATATATGTATACACACAATATATATTTATATATATATATATATATATTTAGAGAGGGGGGGTGGGAGACCAAAGCTACAAAGTACTATCAGTATTAATTAAAGTAAACATAATACACAAAAACAGATACCCAAACAAATACCCTTGATATGTGAGTGACCTCTAAGTCTTCAGTCACAAAATTGCCAGTCATTTCCTATAAAATATTCAGTGCTTAATTGAAACACAAACATAGGGAGTCTACTTCTGAAACATTTTCCATTCGTAATTCACTTTAATCTTGGTATAACTTCACGATTGTAGAGTTTACATATAATCACAAGCAAGAATTAAGAGGTAAGCTTTGATGAGCCCCTAATTTTAAGATAATGTTAACTGTCCCATCTTTGTATTCATCTCAGAGGTAACTGTCATTACATAAACATAAAATTTGTTTCTTCAATTTATATGAATTACGATTTTTAGAGTGAATAATATTTCTTAAGTTGTTAAAAGTTACTATTTAGTAGATGCTTTGATATATCTATATGTATGTAATCATATATGTGTGCATATATTTATATGTTTGTCTCACGGCAGAATTTGAGGAAGAAGAATAGAGACACTAAGGGTGCTCTGTGCTGTGTTTAGAGATCCTCTCTCTGATCTCAAATAGCTATAAATAATTTTTCCCCAAAGACAAATAAACACAAAAGTACTTAGTTGAATATTGGAGTGTTGTTAAGAATATCAGACCCACAGTGATGGCAAAAATACTGTTGTCATTATGTTCATCACCACTACTTAATATACACACAATCACTGGGAGCAAAATGCTAGGATTCTACTAATTGTATAACTGTATGTTGAAGCTTCAGAGCATTCTCCAACTACAGATGTGAAAGGTTTGAAAAGACTGACCAGTAGGTTCAACAAAACCAGAACAGTATGAGGTAGAATTCTTATTTTTACAAGTCCAATAACCATTTCAAGTACTTGTTTGCCTCTCTATGCTAAGCATACTTGGCGCTAGGAATTCAAAAGAAATGCTCAATTCATTTTAAATGTTTTTAATTTGGTGACTTAGGTTCAAGGCAGGAACTAATAAATATTAGAAGTCCTAGAGTTACAACAACAGGTACTTGAATATTAAGTACATTAATGAATTACAGAAGAATGTAGGGGTGTTTCTTCTAGGGGAAAGAGTGAGTTTGTGATAGCTAATCAATTTCCTAATATTTGAAAGATGATTGTCATAAAGAAACCTCTTATACTAGGGCAAGGAAAAATGACTGCAAGAGGGGAGACAGATTAACAGAGATTTGTTGTCACGAGAAAAATCTCAAAATAATGAATTTGAGAAGTCTTTGGGAAGTAATGGCATTTCTATCTTGTAAAAACAACAGAAACCTTCAGGTTCTAGGAACAAACCAGTCAGTTTTGGAGATTGCTGAGTTAAGAAACTTGTGAACTAGAATGCTTCTAAGTCATTTCTAAACCTCGTTGACAAAAAAGAAAATGGAAAAGGAAATAACTGCCAGTCACTCCAGTCAGGACTGTCCCTATGACTCAGGTGGACCTACTTTCAAAAGCTAATGATTTAATTTGCTTGAATAATCAAGTAAACAAATGTGTTAAGAATCAGAGAGAGTACAATTCAGAGGAAATCAAGTTTGGGACTATAATGATGATTAGAGAGGAAAGAAAGTGAATCCCAAAGAAGAGAAAGCCGAAAGCAAGGTGAAATTTCAAAGTTCTATGACTTGAATTTTAATGACAATAGGTTTGTCTACTTGAAATTAGATGAGTAAACACTGTTGGTCTAGCTAAAATACATCACGCACTGTGATTATAATTTTATTAACAGAATGAGGTTAGCTGTCTTTCTGTTTTAATAGTGCCTCTGGCATCTAAGATTTTTATGCCTGAAAACTATGCAAGCTACAATTTCTCAAAGTGATTCTTTTCCTGTTTAATTGAAATGAGTATCATCTTGCTAATCTAGTGATTTGAGCTAGAAATGAAAACAACAATCTTCAGATTGAATGAGTAAAATAATGTAAAGATCTAGTAACCTGGTTATGTGGTTTAAGTATTTATTTTGGAACCAAAGTAATATGGAGACCAATTTCTGTTGAATAGCAAAGTCAAAGAAAAGAACTGTGATGTGGTGTACCTTTCTGCCACAGGTCAAATGGCAGCTATATATCTCCTGACAGATTCAGTAGCCTTGGAGCATCCAAATTCCCTTCACTGAGGATTTCTTGAGGAAAACAGCAGGGCACTGTCATCTTCAGCCTTGTATAGACTATCAGGGACAGAGACACTCCATAAAGGAGCTAAGGATAACTAGTACTAATCCATTTTGCCTTAGATCCTAAATCCTTTTTAAATAATGAAGAGGTGTGAGAAGTAGCTGATGGTGATGGAGCAAGGCTTGCTGTGAGAGGAGAACTCTAGAAAAATATCGAACTTGAACTAATGGCAGTTTGCCTTTTATAAAGTAACTTTTATCTCAGGCAGATAATGGAATACAGACAACATGGTGTATGAGTGAAATCTTCCATATTGACAGCAAAAAGCAAGGAGAAACCATCCAACAGGACTCTCTCTGCTTATCTATTGGCTCACACTCAAACAGCATTACTGAAAAGGCCATGACAATGTGATGAGCCAGCTCCACCCGCATGAGTTGCAGTGGTAACCAGGACTACCCTGTGGCTAGCAATTAAAAATTAATCATGGCATTTTCAAGAAAGGAATGTTGTCATTCATATGCAGCTTCTCCCTCCCTGACCATCTCTCTAAAGAGTATAGAATTTTTCTAGTCAAGACTTTTATATACAATAAACCTCTTTTTGCATAACATGCAAGGCTGGGTCATTAACACACCTACCAGAAAAGGAGGAAGAAAAAAGGTTCACTCTTCATAAACCCACTCATTTAGGATTTCCAGGCTTCCAGTGCTGTCCTCTGAACACCCCAATTACCTCCTCTTGCCCTTACAAACAAGTGGTGTGAATTTTAATCAGCTGAAATATAATCAAGTTCTGAAATAAATAGCGTTAAATAATTTCTACAAAGAAAAGCCACTCTCATACCTGTACTCTATGTGTCTCTGGTTTTCACAAGGGTGAAATGCCCTTGCAATAAACTGAAACAAACAATGTTTTATTTTTGTTTCAACCTCTGTTGACTTTCCTTTGCATTCCTTTCCCCTAGTTAGCCAGAGCCTCAGTTCTGAGAATAATTAGCATTACCCCCTGGTGATAACAGGGCCACAGCAACCTAACAGCGATATCTTGCCGGCGCCAGCTGTGCTTCAGTATTTATTTATTAAGATCACAATATTTACACAGTATGAACTCGTTGAGATGGCAGGGGGATTGAGCAATGCTTCAGCAGCTAAATTTCATCTGTACTTTCAAATGGATATTTAAAAAAATAATAATAACTTGTCGGCTATGTTCTGTTTACATCTCTGGATAGAAAATTCAAGTGTCTCGTTCCAGCCTGATTCTGTTTGCTAGCAGCTTGGAGTATGCACCCTGGAGAAGCTGTGCAGGCATGAGCTGCAGCAGCTGCTGCAATGAAACCTGCTTATCCAACACAGAAACAAATCTTTGTGCTGCCAGAGATGCATAAATTGACACAGCAAAGAAATGAGGCAGTGAGTTTCCAGCAGCAGACAACCACACTCAGCCAAGGGCTTTGGCTAAATAGTCTTCACTTCACTTGAATTCTTACATCTTTCCATTTGCTTTTCTGTGAAATGATCATCATGCTGGTAAGTGGCATGTGTTCTGATGGCCATCTGGGAAATGGGTTTCTATGTACAGAGAAAGATTTGATACCAATAGGCCAATCTTGGAACTTTTAGTATTGTATTGTCATAGCATTTGAAGGTTTGCTGTTGAGAAGTAAGTAAAAGACGAAGGGACGGTGAAGACGGAAATGTATGGATTGAAGGAGGAAATAAGGGAGAAATAGCATGCTTGTCAAAGGGCATAGAGAACTAACACAGCAAGCTGACTATAATTAAAATAATTATAATCGAGAGTGATGGTTTGAATAGGTATGATTCTCATAGCCTCATGTGTCTGTATGCATGGGCTATGGGGAGTGGCACTATTAGGGGGTATGCCCTCGCTGGAATAAGTATGATCTTGTTAGGGGTAGTGTGTCTCTGGTGGGGAGGGGACAGGCTTTGAGGTCTTACATGCTCAAGCTATGTCCGGTGTAACACACAGTCTCCTTCTGCTGCCTGTGGATAAAAATATAGAGCTCTAAGCTGTTTCTCTAGCACCATGTCTGCCTGTGGTCTGCCATATTTCCCACTATGACAACAATGGAATTAACTTTTGAAACTATAAGCTGGCTCCAGTTTTCCTTTAGGATTTCTGATTGTGGTGTCTCTTACAGTAATAGAAACCTCAACTAAGACCAAGAGCCTTCATCTGTGCTTGTTTTTACTGACCATTTGACACAACCTACAGTTACCAGGGATGAGGGAACTTCATATAAGGAATTTTCCCCAGTCAAATGTGCTGGTATACATGTCTATGGATCATTTTAATAACTGCCAATTGATATAGAAGGGTCCAGACTGCTGTGGGCTGTATATAGCTATGCAAGTGAATCTGGCTTATATAACAAAAAAGTAGCTGGACATGCACCTAAGTAGACCTCAGTCAGTAAACAGAGTTCCTTCATGGACTCTTCTTTCAGTTCCAATTTGAGTTTCTGCCCCTCCTCCATTCAATGATGTCTTATAACCTGGGAATGTAAGTAACATCAACCCTTTTCTCCCCTAAAGTGCTTTAGGTGGTGGTGTTTTTTCTCAACAACAAGGAAATCCAAAGAAACAGAAATTATACCAGAAGAGTATAGGGTTGCTTTGTTGGACTTGACCATTTTCTTTGGATTTAGAAAGGATTGTGGAAGCATTCGGTATTTTGAGAAGAAAATACAGAGCTTAAAGAGTTGTGAGTATTTGGAAGATAATACTAAAATAAAAATGGGCAATAGAACCCTGGTTAATACTGTTTCAGCAGCCCATTATCTTAATCACTTGGCCACTTCATCTCACAAAGTTTCAGAAAGGAGCGAGAACCCTTATTGGGTTAGGGTTTATCTGTGTGATATTTTGAATTATGAATCTTATGTGTTGGTATTTGGAGTTGAGAAATTAGCTGTAATTATTCATAAACCCTCAATGCTGTAGTGAAAACTTCTATGTATTCCAAGTACAATAGATGGTAATCATCTGAGTGGAGAGTGAACTGGGCTGAAGAGATTGGTATCATTCAAGTAAAACCTTTTGGAAAATGTTTTCTCAGAGTCAGCACACAGAAATAGTGGTACAGACAATGGGGGTCAAGCCTAAATTGCCCATGTGCAGCAATCATCCCCCTGATACTGGTTTAGAAGGCGTGGAAGTTGCAAAGTGAAAGGAGTCCTTAAGATTAGTAGAGCCTTGGCCCCAATAGTTAGTTATAGTCCTTGAAGACAGGTCCTACGAGGCCATTAGTGAATATGAACATTCTGTTTCAGTGAAAACACTGTTTGAAGAGGTAATTACAGGATCAGATGATTCTGAAGAGAGTCCAGAAGAGGCCACTGGTAAAGGAGCAGCCTCTGTTGCAAAGAAGACCTCAGGATACCAGAAAGGCAAGGAGCATGGACACCCAGTAATCATAGTAGAGCATGTGACGTGGAGTAGACCTGTGCCCACTAGAGAAACTCTGTGTTGCCTAGATGGCAGACTTGGAGCTGCTGAAGCCATTTAGAGCACAGAAGACCATGAATGACTCTGAAATGTTGGACACTAATCTATAGAAGTTGGATTTAATTTGTGGGATTTTGGTTTTGCTTTGAAAAAAGAAATTATTCCTATTTCTATATTCTTTCATTTGGGAATGAGAAATACTTAACTTAGATTTTATTTTACAGGAACCAACACTTAAGAGACTTTGAACTTTTAAAGAAACATTTAACCTTTAAAGTGTTGGATTTTTGTACGCCTCTGGGACTTTACTGTGTTTTATATTTTGATACTAACATGAAATCTTTGAGGCAGAAAAATGTAAGGTTTAACAGTGTCATGTTGATGTGTCGAATTGACAGGGAGTGGAGTGAGCTGTTAGCTTTGTCTGTGAACTTAGCACAGACTAGAGGCATGGGGAAGAGGGAACCTCAAGTGAAGAACATCCTATACCAGATTAGTCCATTCATATGCTTGTGAAAAATTGTACTTATTGAATGGCTCCATCCTTTGGCAAATAGCCCTGAGGTATATCAGAAAGTTTGCTGAGCAGAAGCCAGATTAAGTAACATGCTCTATGGTCTCTGATTCTGTTTCTTTCTCTAAGTTCCTTCTCTGACTTCTGGAACTCAGTTCTTCAGTGATGGTCTTTAGTTTGTAAGTGTAACCTCAAGTAAGCATATTCTGATTCCTATTTTTATTCCAGGTTACTTTTGAACTTGGTGTTTCTTTCACAGTTACAAGAAACCAAACTAGAAATGCACTATGGAACAGAAAAATAATCTTACAACTACAGATTAAAATTAACATTATTTAAAGTTCAAATGAAACAAACTTTTCAAAATTGGACTTGTTTACCAAAACTAGAATTATTTTTGCTATCATTTCTAAATAACTGACAAACATTTTTGTACTTTTTACTTATATATAAACATATTGTATTAGAAATAACTGTTCAAGCAATTAAGTCATATGAATGAGTAAACCCTCATCCTATCTTAAAATGAACCAGAGGTATTTAACTTTTATTCCTGAAGAAGTTATGAAAATTAGGTTCAACAAAGGAATGGACACAATCATTGCCAAGGATGAAGCACTGATGAATGTTGTTTCCTTTATATTTTATTTATGACTTTTTAAAATTCATTCAAAAGGAAAAATTGACACTAAAGTCTTCTCTCTGATAATTTCTATAATTGCCCATTAAGGAGTTTTATTTTGCTTTGCTGTTTTGATATTGGAAATTTGGTCTGGGTTTTGCATATGTTAAACAAAGTTTTACCACTGAGCTTCAGCCAAGGTGATTGGTTTTATGCAACATAGTCCTACAGCATAATACAGGTGAATCTTATAGTCACTTTGCCATCTGGAATTTATTTCTTTGTCTATAATGTATTTAATTATAATATACTTATTGCTTTAAATATAGTTATATAATTATATTGTTATATATTTCACATAATTAATATATTATCTAATATTAGTAATATATAAATAATTATACAATTATAATTTGTGATATATTTATTTATAATTTTCTCTATTGCATCTTTTAAGTACTGTCATGACAAACTATTAACATCATATTCCAAATTCCTACTAGAAAATAGGGTTTATTATAACACCTTATAAAACATATCCTATTCTTCCATATTTCCTTAAAAATTATTAATAAAATACTACAAAGTCCTCAAATGTTTTCATAAATAATCATCACTATATTGTTTGATAGTAATTTTTCACAATGCATATGCACATCATATCAGAACATCATGAATATCTTAAAAATGTATAAGTTTCATCCATCAGTAAAACTCAGGAAAATACCATATGTGATAGGATGTCAGGCATTTAGATAATATTTTTACAATCACTGTAACATGAGGGGCTGCTTGCTGGGGTTTCTGTCCTGCCTGCTACCCCACAGCTGACAAGCCCCAAAGAAAATCACATAGAGATCTCCATAAATTATAAAACTGATTGGCCCATTAGCTCAGGCTTCTTGCTTCTTAACCCATTATTCTTTTCTATGTTAGCCACATGGCTCAGTACCTTTCTCAACAGGGCAGATTACATCATGCTTCTTTGGAGTCTGGGCAAGAGTGCGGGGAATGGGCTTCTTTCTTCTCAGAATACTCCTGTTTTCCTCACTCCATCTCTACTTCCTGTCTGGTTGACTTACCTATACTTCTTGCCTGGTCAATCAGTGCTTATTTAAAATATGATTGATAGAATACAGACAATTCTCCCACACCAAATCACACTTAAGCTTCCTTTGGTTTTTATTTTATAACATCATAAACGCTTAAACAAAAGCATTTTTCACTGTCTTAGTTTTGCATTGGCAACACAATACTGAGTGAATTAGGCCAGTATAGTTGAAAATGGCTTGTTAAATTTTAGAAGAAAATAAACAATAATAACCACTGAATGTTGATTGTAAGCACAATGTGTTAGTAAATTTATGTCAGTGCAACACAATACCTGGCAAAAATAGCTTATGGCTCTTTTTTTAAAAAAGGAAGGAGAGGTTACTCTTTCTGGGGAAGACATACCCCAGAGAAAGCTTGCTCACAGCATATTGGGCAACAGTTGGGACCAAAAGTTATGAACCAACCTGCAGAGTCCTTTTTCTATTTTCTTCTTCTATCAATTAGCCTCCAAAGACTCCATGAGTCCCTAAATAGTAACACTGACAAAAGCAAGACACACTCAAAACATGAACCTAAAGTGACAGTTCACAATTTGAGCCATTAACACTATGACCAAAGTTGAATGATTAGTTCATTAAGAAAAGGGTATCCATTTAAAATTTCAGAAGCCTCTATACTCTTTGCCATACCAATGCTGTTCAGAAACCTAAAGTCCAAAGTTGCCACTCAGAATAACATACTAGAGATTTTTATAAGCTTATAGATACACTTCATAAGGGAAATGGAAATGGGGATGCATACAATTTTAGAGTAAGGGTCAAATATTTTCAAGGGAGAGAAATAAATCTGCAAAACAAACAATGAACTAAGACAATGTTCTTAGTGTGGGCTCCAGGTAAGTGGCCAATTTGGTTATTTGTGATTTTCATCGTCTCTGTATATTGACATTATAGCGGTTGTGGCCAAGGCAATTCCATTCAATTAGGAGGAATTTCCACAGCAAAACAAGAGAACTTGAGAGAAAGCTGTGTTTGTGTTTGAGGAAAAAAATATAAATAAACTTTACAAAGACAGGGAGAAAGATGCAAGTTCAGAAAGACCAACACACTGAAATTTTAGTTTAAATTATTCAACACATTATATGTAATAATTTGGTATATTGTCCCTGATATCTAGAAAAATGTTTACTTTGAATGATATGTATGTCTACATAATAAATATAATTATTTGCCAATATACCTTCCTTACAATAGCTGCAAATACTTGCTTCTATTTTAAGAATGATTTATACAATAGCAATTTTGCACTAGGTCATACATTGCAAAGCTATTTTCAAAACAGTTTCAAACTGTAACACCAGCCTTGGCCTTTTTAAAAATTTAAAAAAAGGGATAATGTAGCAGTTCAGCTGGCATTTAATATTGTATTATCCCATCATTTTATCTTTTATAGTTCTTATTACTTTTATACTATTAGAATACCCCAGAATTCACCAACATGAATAAAGACTCTACAGCTTTATATAAATCAAGCTTCTGTTTTGAAATTTGATGCAAAGGAACATAACTACTCTTCTACCAACTTACCAGTAAAGTAAGATATACAAACAGAAAAAAAAAAAGGAGACACACACTAACAAATGTTCTTAATCTCAAGAAATCTCTGGGTCCATACTTTACAGAAACCCAGACTACTTCTAGAAAAACATTATGAAGTAATTCAGAAGATGTGTAGATCACATTAGCTTGTGTTTTAAGTTAGTAATGTTCAAAATATTAGTGTATACAATAATTGACACAGCTGGAAATAAAAATTTGATTTTAAGAAGGAGATCATACATACATTTGAGTAAATGACTGGATGGAAGAACTATTGTTTGAGACAAAATATAATCTAATCTTTTTTGACTTTACTTCACTGCAGACACTGCAGTGAACTAAATTCCCGCTAAATTCCTGAAGTTTTATTTATTTCCAACATTACTATAAAAAAGCGTTATTCCACTCTAAATAAATAAAGAAAGTCCTTGAAAATCTAAATATTTATATAGTTAGCCATGGCTAACTGCTATGTTTATTAATTCTAATTGATTCAAGAATATGTTTAAGAAGAATAGAAATTTCATTTTTCAAATCAATTTCTTTAATATTATATAATGCTGAAAATACACATGTAGAAATCATCCATGATTACCAGGAATATATCTGGTAGAGAGTTACTGCCCAGAATATACAAACAATAATAGTAATAAATAACAACATAACATTAATAAAACAAACAACTGTAGACAGAGATTTCTGTCCCATCAGATCCCATGGTTGTTTAGTCCCAAATAAATACATAGAGGTCCACATTAATCATAAACTGGTTGGCCTAGTAGCTTAGGCTTTTTAATTCTTACATCTTACATTAAACCATTATTATTCTTTATTCATTATTATTTTATTATTTCTTATATCTTACATTAACCCAAGACATTATTTTGTCTTGTTAGTCTAGCCATGTGGCTTGGCACCTTTTTTGGCGAGACAGTCACATCTTGCCCCACCTATACTTCCTGCCTGGCTACTGGTCAATCAGCATTATTTAAAACACAAGTGACAGGGTACAAATCATTGTCTCACAGCAAACAACTACTTTAAAAACTGGCCACAGAACCAACTAAGCAGAATTCTTAAAATATAAAATGAAAATTGTCAAAAAAAACACTTAAAATTGCTTAATACCCTTAGTCTTTAGGGGAGTGCTGAAAAGTTCTATACATGATACAAAGTTGTCAGCAACCCAACTATAAACTCGGTGAGCTACAATAACAACTGCCATGGATGGATCTATTCACTGGTGCAACAGCAGCAAGAATTTTATAGAGCAATCAATCACTTTGTGCTTTCATTTGGTCTGGGTTCATCAGGTGTAGTCCATGCTTGATATGGTTACAGGGGTCTCTATCATTATCTGACTTAGGTCATAAAATATAGGGAAGTTCCTAATCCTGTTATTCTGCTAAATGGACAGGGTAATAAACTATTCCTCATGTTCTTGTCTTTAAGATAACATATTTCTAGCCTCTTCAGAGAATTTTTATGTTTTGGCAGTAGATGGAGATTAAAACAAAGACCCACAACTTGTCAACATGTGTAGGTGAGGAATTGACATTTGAGTCTAAGTTGATTATATTAAAACATATTATGTGCATTTATAAGTATTAAATAAAAGGTTAAAAGTAAATGGGTTTAGGAAGAAATTTTCTGCAATAAAAGCAGGTTACATATTAAGATACATGAAATATACTTTACATAGCCACAAGATCCCCTATAATTAGGACATCCACTTGCGTAAGAAAATATGTTTTCCTGACTCAAATCACTAACATTTTTATACTTACTATCCTTTATTTCCTCATAAATTAATAAGCATAGTAAAAATAATTTCTAGTGAAACCCTAAAACTGTTTACATATATAAGAAGTACTCTACAGAGTTCAACTCAAAGATGAAGAATGCTGTCCTTTATTAATATAGGACATTTCTAGAGTTTTTGGCAAGGTATAATTGTGTGATTCTAAAGACAAATGGATACTGACAGCCTTCAGGACAAATCTTAATATCCTGAATATTTTAGATACTTATTGTCCCTATGTAGTATTCAACATTTATCTCATTTTTCAATTAGACTGCCACTTCAAATCCAGAAGGCTCAGAATTACAGCAGCAAGCAGCAGGATAAATCTGGTTAATCATGACTGATTTTGTTTATTGCTCCTTTTTATTCATTCAGCTTAAGGCAACTCTTCCTCATTTCCTTCATTTTATCAATTGTTTATCTAAAATGAGTGATTACACTAAAATGAGTGATTTTGAATGCGTGGCCTCTAACCAAGCTTTACTACATGTGGATAGGATACTGGAAGGTTGAAAAATATTTAATATTTTGAACTGGTACAATAAAGCTTCTGCTTTAATTGTTAAGTGGCTTTGATGTGAAGACTTAATTGATGTAAGTTCATAATTATCTTATCAAAGATTAAATGTTTTTACAAATAAATTCACACGAAATGAGAGATGTTTAACATTTTTATATTGCCAGATAAGTTGGATCTGTTTCTCATTTTTCACATACTAGCTCATTGAATTCACTTTGTTTACAAAGTGATTTATATTCTACCATTATCTGATTGTGCATTTACATATCAACTTGACTGAGCTAAGTCATAGTCAGACAGCTGGTTAAATTGTATTTTGTGATATTTCTGTACAGGTAATCACAGAGGTGATAACATTTAAACCTCAAATTAAATAAAGGTGATGATATTTGTCAGTGCATGGGGGTCTCAATTCATGAACTGACTTAAAGAAATATGCAAAAGACATGTAAAGATTCTCCCTTTTTTTGGTATCTGGACTAGTTCTCCTGTACTTGATATAATTATTTAAGGATCATGAGCCTTCAAACATAGAGTTATGCCATTGTTCTACTCCTCTCACCAGTATTAATGCCCAAATCTGCAGATTTGAACTAAAATTTACACTATGGGCTTCCAAGAAGCCATATTTTAAAGGAGTCTTGCCTTTGCTAGGCATCAGCAAGCATAAACTATCTGAAAAATTTCAGGGACCAAGAAGCTCCAATTGACTCCTGTTGCTGTGGCTCTAGAAGCCCTATTGTTTAAAGGCTTTTTGGCTTTATGTGAATATTCTTCCCAAACATTTGGGTGTCATTCCTTTCCCAGCAGCCCAGATCCGAATAATCACACAGAAACCATACTAATTGCAACAATCTTTGGAGAACAGCTCAGGCATATTTCTAGACAGCTCTTCTATTTTAAATCAATCCATTTCAATTAGTCTGTGTATGTCCCCAAGGCTGTGGCTTGCCAGTAAGTTTCTGGCATCTTTCTCCTTTGTTACCAACAAGGTGTCTCCCTGACTCCGCTTTCTTTCTCTCTCTGTCACTGTTCAGGTTTCTCACCTGGCTTTACTCTGCTAAGCCATTGATCAAAAGAGCTTTATTCACTAACCAGTAAAAGAAACTGCTTTTATTTATGAATAAAGCTCCAAAATGTAGGTTTATTAAAGAGTTCCACAATAGCCTAGAATGGAGTATAAAAAACGTTTATTTCATGGAGATGAAATTCCTAATGAGGTTAGAGATCTACACTCCTCTGTGTGTACTGGAAGCTGGAAACCAAATCCAGCAGGAAAGGGGACCATGCAAACATTTTATCTGTACATATCTCAGACCATGCTCAAAATGGGCAAGTATCTAAAAGGCTATTGGCTGAAGGGGTTTTCACAACAAATATATAATAAAAGTCTAAGCGAACTCATTTCACTTAGTATTGCCACATAAAAGAGTTTAATGCTTGATCTAAGTAACTTAGCTTCTGTCCTTTCTAATGAAGTGAACTCTTCTTTTGAGATCTTCTGTTTTTTATGTTGTTTGTGAATAATCACTAAATGTAAAAAATGAAGCCATGTACATTTTTATTTTATAGACATTTTGTATCCTTGAATAATTTTATTATTCTCCTTAATCATGTTTCATCTTTGAGGGCACACAATGCATGAGGATTCGTTTTGCACAGTAGCACTAAACTAGACACTATTTTTCTCCCATTCTATATTTCATCCTTTGTAATTTTGCTTCTATTGTTACAGATGTAGGCATCTCAGTTTGCGAATAAAATTTAACTGAGACACAAAAGCTAAACAAACCAATCAGGTTCTCTTTGTAGTCTTCCACATGGAAAAAGCACATAAAACCAGCAGAAGTCTGAGACAGACCTTGCTTTACAAATAGATTTCTGGGAGTTCTTTCACTCTTTCCAGGTAAAAACCACAACTAGAAAAGTGCAACTCTCCTTTGTATTTATGGCTCTTAGTCCTTCAAGACTGAAACTCCCAAATCCAGACACTTTGAGATGTAAGACCTGAGACTCAGAGGCTTAGGGCTTTCCTCCATTGGGTCAAATACTTGTTGCTTTAGATGCTCAGGGAGAAAGCTAATCAGTCACGGTCAGAGCCCCAGTGACCAGTGGCTAGAGTTAGGGGTGTAGAGAATTGGTTGTTGAAATTTTTAGGCTTGTAGGCCTTAGAGTCTAAGCTGCTACCTTCTGCTCTTATACTAATTCTGTGTTCCATATTCTTATCCTTACTGTTGTCTTCGGTCTTCTCTACTCTTCCAACATCTTTAATGGCTTCTTGTAGGTTCCATACTTGTTTACCTGGACTCTTATGCTACCTCTTAGTATCAATACTGCAAGTTTTCTGGTATTAGAACTCATAACTGATGATAACTTTCTGATTTCTTCTATGGAGTCCCTATTTCTGTTAGTCTTAAATCCTTTTTGTGAAGCAGCTCCAGTGAGAAATAGCACAAGAAAGAAACTGGCCATTTTAGAGATGCCTTTACTGGTACCTGATGATGCAGCATAGGTGTGTGTCTGTGTGTCTATGTGTCCGTGTGTGTGTGCATGCACGTGAGTGCACAAAGGCAAAACTTCCCATTTTCTTATAAGACAAAATGATATTTTGCTTATTGGGCAAAGAAAAGGAGCTTGACACATTTGTATTCTGACACAATTCCACGTGTCCGAATATAGCTTCCAAATCCACTAATCACCAGACTTGTTTAAGGATCAATCTGAAGATTAATAGTGTCAATTACTGACATTTTACTGAGTCCCTGGGCCTGAGTGATTCCTCTACCAATACTGAATTAAAGGAGCTGCCAGGCAAACAGGTAGTACAAAGTCCACCAGCTTTTGTCTTGTTATCAGTAGTATAGTCTTCCTAATCTGGTAAAATGTCCTGAAGACTTTTTGAATGGTGTAGCTTTAGCAATACTGTTTTTGGGGTTACTTCAACCTGGCATGTCCCTGAAAGACTCAAAGTTGCCAGGGTTCCACAGTATCAGTCTGCTGGTTGCCAATAGAAAATCTTAGGTTGATAGTACCCTGCCAAAGCAGCTGGGCACAAGGAAGTGTCTGGAAGATGTCAATAAAAGGATCAAATTGACCAAGTCTCCAGCAGTTTAGAATAATTAAAGGAAAACATAGTTTTTAAAGTGAGCTTGTAATGAAGACCTATCATCAGTGTTAACATTCTCAACACAATTTACCAGTTCTTAACTCATAGCCAACTATATGCTTTAAAAGATTTGGTCCTCCTTATTTATCTTATTCACAGAAATTTTATTCTAGTATTACGTGATCATTTTGAGCTTTTATGATATTTACTACTTCTCTAATCTTAGTTTATGACATCTGTGTCTTCTGCAGCTTTGCATAAATTGAAACTAAACACTGAAAGTTACAAAAGATCCCCCCAGTTTACCCTCTCAGTCTCAACAGATTGCCCAATAACTCCTTCAAGTAGCAATTTTTTATTGGGACCCCAGATGATTCACAACTTCTGTCTAATTTAGGTGGAAAACAGAGATTCACACCATCAAAACCTAGTGAAAATAATTGGTTCTTCTTCTGTATACTTAAGATAGAATTTTTACATGTACAGATGAACAGCTTGTTGGGGTTTCTGTCCCACCCGGTACCCCACAACCGGCATACCCCAAGGAAAAAATCACACACAGGACTCCATAAGGTTATAAACTAATTGGCCCATTAGGTCAGGCTTCTTGTTAACTCTTATAACTTATGTTACCCCATTATCCTTATCTACATTAGCCACATGGCTCCGTACCTTTCTCAGCTGGGCAAGTTACATGCTGTCTCTTTGGTGGTCTGCGCAGGAGTGGCAGAGGAATCTCCCTGCTTCCCAGAATTCTCCTGTTCTCATTGCATCACCTCTACTTCCTGTCTGTTTTCCCGCCTATACTTCCTGCCTGTCCAATCAGCGTTTTATTAAAATATGATTGACAGAATACAAATTCTCCCACACCATTTCCCTCTTTTTTTTTTTTTTGAAACAAAGGAAAATACCCGTAGTCCATTTGTTGGGAATGTGGGTGTAGTATTTCAGGCTACTTCCTGCTTGTTGGGGGTGCTGATGATCTTTATGGGGACCTAAAGAAAATTTAGAGTTATAATCAAGTCCTGACTGGAGTATCCTGCGAGTCTTGATCATCTCAGGCAGCAGTCTTAAATCTGTCCTGGATGTAGAATTCAGACATCTGGGCCATTTGTTCCTATCGGAGATTTCTCAGGTGGTCTTCCTTGATCATACTGGATTTTTCTTAACTCAGAATGAATCCACAGCTTCTCATTTTCTGTGGGAACAAAAGCAAAATCTCTTCTCCAAAGTAGCATACCTTTTGACTTTAATTTTGAAACCAAGGTATTTTCAAAATATCTATCTTGGATTAATTCAGCAGCATTTATAAGCAAATATCTTTTAGCAGCTGTTGCTCCTTCCTCAGCATTCAAACAATTCAAAGAGAGCATAATAACATACAGTATCAAGATTCTCTGTATATTTTCCATCTTTATTTTAACCTCTATTTCTTCTATTTTTACTTTTACGTTTTGAGACAGGCTCTCTGTATATCTTTGTCCTGGAATAGCTCTGTAGACCAGGCTGTCCTTGAACTCACAGAGATCCCTTTGTCTCTGCCTCCCCAGTGCTGGGATTAAAGGCATGTGCTACCACACCTTGAACTCACAGAGATCTGTCTGTCTCTGCCTTCCAGGCATTGGGATTAAAGGTGTGCACTACCACACCTTGAAGACACAGAAGTCAATATGCCTCTGCTTCCCAGGCATTGGGATTAAAGGTGTGTACCACCACACCCAACTACTCTCTTTCTTTCCTTTTAACTTTAAGAACTTTAACTTTCAGCCTGCATATATTTTTAATGCACTGTAAACCATTTAGAGGTTTTCTTCAACTTTGAATCTTTCTTTTTCTATATATCTCTCTTTTTCTGACTACAGGAGTCTTTAAGGAGAGGATGAAAGCCGTGGCTTTGATGGCTAGATCCAGTCCATTTCTTAGCTTTCCAGCCTCATGGCCGAGATACCAGCCAGAGCTGCAGTTCACTGCCACAACTCTATGGCGTTTCAAGGTCCTTGCTAGCAAGCAAGCTGCAGCATTCTGCTCACAGACCACACTCAGTTGGACTGCCTGCCTGAAAGTGTCCTGTCAGTTTGCCCTGGCAGGACGACCCAGAAAGCCAGCACTTTAAAACAGAGCAGCTTTTTTCCTGTTACAGCTGAAAACCTGAAAAGCAAGCGTTCAGTTTTTCCTCAACACCGGTTAAGTGTTTCGTGGAAGGACCTCTTAAAAGAGCTGCACGGTTTTGCAGCTAAAGCTGAGTCAGGAAGCCTCTCTTAGATGAGAGCATTTGCTTGCCTCTAGCAAGCAGAGCAGAAATTGCTGCTACCAAGAAAACATGCTGTACTCTATTCTTTTCCAGCTTTTTCAAGCTTTCTGTGGATTCAGTTATCCACTTGGGCACCATATGTAGTACGTGGGCCAGTTTGTTGGGGTATCTGTCCTATACAGTACCCCACAGCTGACAAGTCCCAGAGTCCACATGAAAAAACACATAGGTCATATTCTTGATCACAATTATATACATTTCTTTTCCTGTGCATGTGGGTAAGTTACTTCATTTGTTGTTCCTGTGACAAAATCCTTAATTGCTGTTATGTATGGGAGAAAGTGTTTATTTTGGTTTAAGTTAGAAGGGAAGGTCATGACGGCAGGAAGTCATGGCAGTAGAAGTGTGTGGCTTCCGGTCACTGTGCATCCAACCAGGAGGCAGTGAGAGATGAAACTCCCTTTCAACATTTTTTTGAAGTCAGAACCTCAGCCCATTCAGTTATGATGCTCACATTTAGGATGAGTTTTCTGACCCCATGTAATCTGATCAAGATTACCATTAATACCCAGAAACTACTCTGATAGATGATCTGAGATTCAAGACTGAGGTCAATCACTTTATGATAAGTTCCTACAAAAACAAAACAAACAAAGAAACAGAAATAAAACCACTCAAATTTCCCATATACAGTAACACAGAATAAACTTTTTTCATACCAAAAGTGAAGAAATGAGGCATAAGAAGGAAGTCTTTGGTCAAAGAAAGGATGAAACACAGCAGGGCAAACAAAATTCCAAATCATTATGCCCAGCCAGAGGAATCTATTTTGAAGTTATTTGGGGTTAAAAGAACCTGGGACATTTTACTTTTCAGCTCAGTCACCAGCAGAATACATCCTTTCTCTTGGGGAAGCTCTTTTCCATTCTTTGTCTTTCCTTGGTGGATGGACTTACTATGATCTGGGCATTTCCAACACTTTAGAGACTCCAATGTAACATAAATTTCTCCTTCACAACTTCATGAAATAACTTCTCCAAAATTTCTTTTTGTGAACTTTGACCCTGCTTTCCATTGCTTGAGCTTAGAACCTCTCTGAAACTGTCAATGAAGATGCCATGCTTTTAAAAAATTTTTTCTTCTTTCATGCCTGTAAGCCATGTACATGAAAATGTCAAGTTCTGATGTCAGTTTCAGACATTACATTGGCTTGTTTGTGTCTAGAAGGATGAACATAAATAACCCTTTCTGTAGGTTTTTTTTTAAAAATCAGGAAGCCTCTTATTTCATGATCTATCTTTTCAAACAAACCTGCGTTTTTCTCAAGTAGAAGCCTTTAAAGGGCAGAATCTTGTCATCAGGACATGTTTCCTTCTGTCCCACTGCAGAGTGCGGGACTTCACAATTAAAATTACAGATGTCCATCGGCATTAACCACGACTGCAACTTTAAACTTGTTTTACCTCATAAAACTTCACTTTTAAAAGTTTCTTTCTGCCCCAATACTTGCTCACATTCACTGTAGATCTGGATATATATGGGAAGTAATAGCTAGCCACAGCCTGAATGTTCCCCTATTTTGAATTTTTCTTCATCAAAAAAATTAATTAGCTACCCATGAATTTAGTCAGACTCTACTCTCAGTACATAAGTAGAATGCAGCCAGATTTTGAGACACGATATTACATGAATGGGTTCCTAATCCAGTTCTCAACAGAATCCTAATTTCTCTTTGGAAATTCTTCAACCAGGCCTTCCCTTGCTTCATTTCTCTCAGCTTTCCTTGTCCTGTCTTCTGCCAAAGTGGGCTGTTAAACTCTACTTACAGTATTAATGGATGTTCTTATTACCAAAGTTCCAAATTCTTTCTCATTCTTCCTTCAAATTAGTTCCTAACTTCTAAGAACAATACAATCAGATTTGTCATTTCTTGGTACCATTTTTCTATATTAGTTACACTATATACTAATTGAAGACACAGAATAGAACAGAGCAATTAAGAGAAGGGGTTGATTTGGCTCACAGTTCATCATAATAACAGGGATGTGATGTTTCTGATCAAATTACATCTACAATCATGAAGCAGAAAGACATGAAGAGTGGTGTTCATCTCATAGTCTCATTTCTTAATGAAGATTAAGATACCAGAAGAGAAAATGCTGCCAATCATTTTGTTGCCATTTCTATGGAGAGAAGGGAATTAAATTTGTAATGATGGTGAGGAACAGCCTGATATGCATAGCCAACTATGTCACCTGGGGCCATATAATATCCAGGTCTGTGCTGCAATCAAGGGCCATGTCTAGGTCTATGGCTCTATTACATCCAGGGTCTACAGTGATGCTCATGGTTCATGCTACCACCAAATCCCATACAGATGCCAGTGATCTTGGTCACCCCCTGTGACCACGTTAGTATCTTAGGGCCGCGCCATCACTAGAGACTTACGAATCTGAGTGGCCTGTGCTGCCACCCAGGGCCATGGTGATGCTTGAACTGGAGCTGCGTCCAAGGGCCAAGTCCATGGTACTACTTCAGCCAGGGTTTCTGTTGATGTCTGAAGCCCATGTTACCAAAAGGGGCCATGGGAGGGCTGGCACCAGTGATCTGGGTACCAGAAAGCCAGTCTTACCCCTTTCAGGAAGACCCATCAGGAGAATTGCCACTTGTCCCTGGCAGGAGAACTGCCACTTGTCCCCGGCAGGAGAACTGTCCCCAGTGATGTATGCACAGGAGAGCTTCCCCATCCCTGTTGGCAGAGAAAGAACTGGTCTTTCCCTGCCATAGGCCACTGAGGTAGGAGAGCTGGTTCTACCCCCTCACAATGCAAGCAGTAGTTCTGGCCCTGACCCTTTCCTGAGGTCCCGGTGGAGGCCCAGAGAGGTCAGCTCAGCTACCACTCAGGTCCACATCCAGGATTTTGAGTTGGCCCACCCCAACATCGATCCGATCTATAACTTGTTGAAGTAGGTGAAGGGACTGGTCCTCAGGAACCATAACCCCAGGATCTCCATGACTATGACAACAGCAGGATATCCAAGAAGAGTCTCAGTGAGGGTCCAGTATTGATGTTGTACCAGAAGCTGGATGCCTTGAACTAGAACAACAACTCATTGCAAGGAACATTTATTAGTAAAACTGTTTGAGCAAAAGGGTGTACTACATGACATACTGCAGATCCCACAGCTACTGTGAAAAATGAATATGTGGTAGAGAGGCAGGAAATATAGACGAATAAAGTGTTTTTTTTAATTATTTTTATTTTACTTTTGATGGGAGGGGCTACAAGGGTAGATGGTAGTCATGAATGGACTGAGAAATGAGGGGGATTGGAGAGCACGATGTGAAAATTCCCAAAGAGTCAGTAAAAGTTATGTTAGTAAAATTTGCCTTCTCATGATCTTTGTTGTATAGAAGCCTTCACAGGCTTTGAAAGGGGTCTAGCAAGAATAGATCAAGAAAAACAATCCTTTTTTTCTTTAAAATGCTGAAATCTTTGTTCACTTCAATCCAGTTCTTAGATATTCCACCACTTCCCAGTAGCGCCATCAGGAGTTCACTTATAAGGCATGTATTCACTACCCAACTATGTTTCATATATTTGCTTTATAATATATTTCTTTAAAGGTTACCGGATTCAGCACAAAGTGAATTCAAAATTCATCCCAATGTCTTAAAGTGTTATATAGTCAATATATATTCTCTTTCATAGCAATTGAGATAAATTGTAAACAGTTTAGTTTGCAACAGTTTTACACTGAGGCACCGATAGTTAAAGAAAGCAATATACTGTAGTGAGGAGCTGCGGGTAGGCCTGCTTTTCACCTCACCCGGCTCCTGCACGGCTAGCTTAGTCCCAGAAATAACAACACACAAATTGTATTCATTTAAGCACTGCCTGGCTCATTATCTCTAGAGAGTTAGTTACTGACTAACTCTCATATCTTGATATTAACCCATTTCTAATAATCTGTGTAGCACCATGAGGTGGTGGCTTACCGGAAAAAATTCAACATGTCTGACCTGGTGGCTGGCTCCATGGTGTCTGCCTCAATTCCCTCTTCCCAGCATTCTGTTCTGTTTACTCCGCCTACCTAACTTTCTGTCCTATCAAGGGGCCAAGGCAGTCTCTTTATTGACCAATGAAAATAACACAATAGACAGATAACCCTCCTCCATCATTTCCCCTTTTTCTGTTTAAACCAGAAAGAAAGGCTTTCATTTTAACATAGTAAAATTACACATAACAAAACAGTTATCAAGCAAGAATTACAGTCACAATATTTATAACTATATCTTTATCATAATAATGGAAAACTATGACTATCCATTCTTCAACTCCATCAAAGACTCCAGAAGGATATATTACCTAAGTAAACAAGAAGTAAGCAACTTCCAAAACTCTAGAAATGACAGAGACATCTCGCTGCCTGGACAGTCACCCAAAGTTTCTCTGTATCGTTGGGGCATTCATTTTCGGCCTTCAGGCCCATAATATCCAGCAGACATTTCCATGAAGCAGGAACTTTTAAAGACAGTTCAGTCACTATCTGCTGTGTCCTGCAGAATGTCTCGCAGACTCCTTTATGAATCAGGAACCCCGAAAGATCATCTCACCTTTAGGCAAGTTTAGCAGTCCTCTCTCTGTGGGTTCTCTGTGTCCAGTTTATACAACAGTCCAGGCAAGAACAGTTTCTTGCCCAAATGGCTAACCAACTCCATAAGGAGCCTCTTCGATGCCCTTCTTCCTCTTGAAGTAGATTGGTGCTGCCAGGAGCAGACGTGCCTCATTGTCATGAAAAGTCCTAAGTTATTAAAACATTAAATGCCATGTTCTGTAGTCTTTGAAAGATATGAATGTCTATCTGAAATATATCTATGCACTTCTAGAAAATCAGACTAACATTACTACAAGCTAGTATTATCGATAATTATCCATTAACAACCTATATTTTCTAATTATACATTACATTTTTAAAATGAACTACACAATCACAATACATCAATCAAGATCAGAAATATATATACATATAACAAAATTGACCTTAAAATCCATACCAATGAAATTATTCATATCTATATCATATCCCCCTTTAAATGTAAACATTTATAAACAATATTTGGGAATATGGACGTAGTTATTTCTCTCCAAACTTCTTCCTGCTGTATTGGGGCGCTGTTAATCAGGTCTTTCATGGTAAAACCTGTCTGCCAGGTTCATCTCAGTTGGCAGTTGAGTGAAGTAATTTCTTGAGGGTGTTCACAGCAGCCTTTCAGGAGGACGTGGTCTATCATACCATATTGGGATAGAAGCAATCCACAGGGCCTCATCCTCTGTGAAAAAAAAAGAAGGACCTCCTTTCCAAAGCATCATATTCTTAGACCCAAATTCTGAAGTCAAGGTATTTTCAAAATATCTATCTTGGATTAATTCAGCAGCATTTATAAACAAAAGTCTTTTAACAGCTGTTGCTCCTTCCTCAGCATTCAAACAATTCAAAGAGAGCAGAATAGCATACAGTATCAAGATTCTCTGTGTGTTTTCCATCTTTATGTGGCTTTATTTTAACCTCTGTTTCTTATATTTTTACTTTTACTTTTTGAGACTGGTTCTCTGTATATCTTTGTCCTGGAATAACTCCATAGACCAGGCTGTCCTTGAACTCAGAGATCCACTTGTCTCTGCCTTCCAAGTGCTGGGATTAAAGGCGTGTGCCACTACACCTTGAACTCACAGAGATCCCTCTGTCTCTGCCTCCCAGGCATTGGGTTTAAAGGTGTGTGCCACCACACCTTAAAGTCACAGAGGTCAATCTTACCTCTGCCCCTTGAAGTCACAGAGGCCAATATGCCTCTGCCTCCCAGGCATTGGGATTAAAGGTGTGTACCACCACACCCAACTACTCTCTTTCTTTCTTTTTAACTTTAAGAACTTTAACTTTTAGCCTGCATATATTTTTAACATAATGTAAAACATTTAGAGGTTCTCTTCCTCTTTGAATCTTTCGTTACTGTATATCTCTCTTTTTCTTACTACATGAGCCTTTAATTTACTAAGCAATATGGAGAGCCATGGCTTTGACGGCTAGATCCAGCCCATTTCTTAGCTTTTCAGACTCATGGCAGAGGTACCACTGGAGCCATTTTTATTGCCACAACTCTGTGGCGTTTCAAGGTCCTTGCCAGCAAGCAAGCTGTAACATTCTGCTCACAGACCACACTCAGTCAGACTGCCTGCCTAAAAGAGTCAGAGTTTGCCCTGGCAGGACAGCCCAGAAAGCCGGCATTTTAAAACAGCGCAGCTTTTTTCCTGCTATGGCTGAAAACAAAAAAGCATGCGTTCAGCTTTTCAACAACACCGTTTAAGTGTTTCGTGGCAGGACCTCTTAATGAGCTGCGAGGTTTTGCAGCTAAAGCTGAGTCAGGAAGCCTCTCTAAGATGAGAGCACTTGCTTGCCTCTAGCAAGTAGACCTGACCTGAGAAATTGCTGCTACCAAGAAAATGTGCTTTACTCTATTCTTTCCCAAGCTTTCTCAGGCTTTCTGTGGATTCAGTTATCCACGTCTGGGCGCCATATGGAAGTAGCCTGAAATACTACGCCCACATTCCCAACAAATGGACTATGGGTATTTTCCTTTGTTTAAAAAAAAAAAAGAGGGAAATGGTGCGGGAGAATTATCTGTATTCTGTCAATCATATTTTAATAAAATGCTGATTGACCAGGCAGGCAGTATAGGCAGGAAAGCCAGACAGGAAGTAGGGGTGGAGCAATGAGAACAGGAGAATTCTGGGAAGCAGAGAAGTTCCTCTGCCATTCCTGTACAGACCACCGAAGAGGCAACATGTAAGCTGTCACACCGAGAAAGGTACTGAGCCCATGTGGCTAACATAGATGAGAATAATGGGTTAATATAAGTTATAAGAGTTAACAAGAAGCCTGACCTAATGGACCAATCAGTTTATAACCTTATGGAGTCCTGTGTGTGATTTTCTTTGTTACTTGCCAGCTGTTGGGGTACTGGGTTGGACAGAAACCCCAACAAGCCGGCCCTCACTACAATATACTCAGAGAAGTCACAAATTCCTTACAGTAATGTATTCAGTCCAGTTTTAATCCTTTAATTCCAACAATTTATTTTTTGCGATATTATGGTTGGAGGACGTCATGCATGGGTGTCATTCACTGTGAAGTACTTCTGACAATGAAAGACAAACCAGTGAAAGTGTGAAAAACAGAATACACTAGATATCAGAGGAAGATGTGACCACTCAACATATGGAAGATAAAGAGTTGCAATATGAAGGAATTTCTCTGTGGTTAGTAAGGACCAATATGGGATATGGAACTATTGTTATTTGTTTGTAGAAAAACTTCCAATAATTTCAATCATTTTCTTAGATAGAAAGAGTGAAGGCAGAGACTAAAATCTGAGAGATTTTCTCTGGACATCAGGATTCAAAAAACTCTACTCACTTCCAACATCCTTTTGAATTGTTATTTAACTGTGGGACTAGAGATGTAGATCAGTTGCTGTGAAACTTTCTTCTCATTAATGACCATCTAGGGTGGGATCATTGAGGCTACAAAAATTGGGTATGAAAGAACATGTCTACAATCCTATGACTCAATGGAGGATACAGAAAAAACAAGAAATATAAGGTCATCCAGAGAGAGAGAGAGAGAGAGAGAGAGAGAGAGAGAGAGAAGAGGAGAGGAGAGGAGAGGAGAGGAGAGGAGAGGAGAGGAGAGGAGAGGAGAGGAGAAGAGAAGAGAAGAGAAGAGAAGAGAAGAGAAGAGAAAAGAGAAGAGAAAGGGTAAGAGGAAGATACACAGACAGACAGGCACAGAAATAAAGACAGTGAAGTAGTTTGTGGGGTAGACAGAGAGCAGAGTGGAGAGCAAGAAACATCCTGTTGCATGACTCAGGCTTTGCAGCTTAGGGGATGGTAAAAGAAATGTTCTCTGCTTTGAAATGTTTTACATTTTAAGGACTTTAAAATT
The DNA here is from genome assembly GCF_982192425.1 of Myodes glareolus. Classification (NCBI taxonomy): domain Eukaryota; kingdom Metazoa; phylum Chordata; class Mammalia; order Rodentia; family Cricetidae; genus Myodes; species Myodes glareolus. The sequence continues at coordinate 118,820,549 of NC_142026.1, read as the reverse complement.
ATTTTGGTTATGTATGTGTAGTTTTAGCATAAGAGTGCAGGGGCCTACAGCCCCAGGAAGCATGGGATCACCTAAATTTCATTAAGGCTGACACTGAAAACTGAACTTGGCTTTTCCACAAGAGCAGTATGTATCTGAACCATGTAACCATCTCTCCAGACCAAGAAGTTAGAAGAACACAAATGGAAAAGTGAACTCATTGTGGGCCACGATGTTGAAATGAGACAAAGATATTGGCAGAAAATCTATGGCAGAGGTAGAGTGGTAATTAAACTATTATAGCCATCTAGAAATATCTGTCTGAACAGTTTTACAGAGGTCTGCTCAGTGAGTGGATAATGATGCTCCCAGGATCTATGAGTTATCAGATGAAAAATCTCAGTACTAAGTGTAGGATACCTCCCTGAGTTTGTTCTTATGGAAGCATGCAAGAGCCTGACCACCCATTCCCCCATCTCCAGTCTTTGCCATGATTGTCATTGCTCTTTATTGTTCACCAGGACTGCAACTGAACTTTTTCAAATTGTTAGTCAAGGGGTCCCATAGAATCAATTACTCTGCAAGAATGCAAGCCATTGCTGTTGCTCATGGTTATCATTCAGAATTTGATGGTGAAGTCCTACTGCTGAAAACACTGAATTCTTGAATCAAAAGACATGGAAAAGTCAAGCTAGCACTAATCTGTAGTCTTTATCCTTATTGGCTAGCTTTCACAGTGTCAAAAGGTTCTGTGCATAATACTAGGGGAGAAAATTCATCAAAGTTTTAGTCAGTTGCATACACTATGAGTTGCAAGAATGATGGTCCTGAAAATTTATACCCAATATAAATACAGTGGTTTTAGGAGCTTACACAAATAACTAAATATTTTCTGATTGGATTTAAAGCACACTGTACAGTCTAACACCACTGATTGATCCAAAGTTTCTGACTGTTTAAGTAACAGGGAGAACTTAGTTAGCATGCTGCTAAGAAGACATAGTAATAAACCACCTTCTAATACATTATCTTTGTATACATGAGATATTATGTCTATCATTCCTCACAAGGGAATCTTGTTTACACAGTAGATGGCAGTTTATACATAAACTCACAACTGGTTAATATATAAAGAATTAAATACTAGAATATTCAGTTTTAAATGAAACATCTAATCATACCCTCTTCAAGACTCAGTGATTATTGCAAGGGAAGTATATTGTAAGAGACACAGGTATGGGACGTCTGCAGAAAATACTATTTGTAGAATATAACAGGACCATTGAAAACATGAACTCATAGCATCTGTGACAGTATAGAAAAGACCTCCCCGGAATGAGATCAAATACGTTAAAATTTCAACATGGACTGAGGCTAATATTGCCCCACTCATAGCTGAAGCAATAGTGGTAACTGATTGCTACTGGAAAAGCCTGAGAGAGAGGGAGAGAGAGAGAGAGAGAGAGAGAGAGAGAGAGAGAGAGAGAGAGAGAGAGAGAGAGAGGAAGAAGGAGGAGGAGGAGGAGAGGAGAGGAGAGGAGAGGAGAGGAGAGGAGAGGAGAGGAGAGGAGAGGAGAGGAGAGATGATTTTTTTGAAACAACTCAGAACCATATCATATTCCTGGAAATACCAAAATGGTATGAAGATAAAAAAGGTAGAAGCTAAAATAATATTGATATAGAGACATGAAAAGCCTGGATTGAGGGAAATAACCTTTGATCTGAGTTGTCGCCTAAGAAGGTCCAGGTGTTGACAATCTGGTTTTCATCCGTGGTAACACTGAGAGGCTCCAGGCTAATGAAGGGGTTCGGTACAGACTAGTGCATTGACGGTGGTTATGAGCTGAACGGGATGTGGAGCCTGGATGGAGAATGTGGGTCAATGTGGCAATAAAGGTATACATTTTCCCTGTTTATCCAGCCATCAGATCTTTCTCTTACCTAGTTGTCCTGAGTTGCACAATCTTGCTCCCTACACCTTTCAGGATGATATTTCTACCTTGTCGCAGATATTAATTACAGTGGAGTCAGTCAACCAGTCAAAGGCCCTTGAAGTATAAACCTAATTAGTCTTTTCTCTGCAACTAATTTCTGTCAGGTAATTTGATACAGTTATAGAAATGTGTCTAACACAAATTGTCAACCAAATTCGTTTGACAAAACCTATTATTTCTTTTCAATAAACTGTGCTGGAAAAGTTGACCGTAACACCTTACCATAGTGATTCCCAGCAGGGATGCACCAGTTTGCATTCCATCAACAAGGAAGGAGAGTTCATCTTTCTTCACAACCTCAACAGCATTAGTTTTCAGTTGTTTTGTTATCATAGCCATTTTGACTGGGTGTGACAAATTTTCAAAGTTATTTGCCTGAATCTAATTGCCAAGAATGATGAATACTTTTTAAGATATTCCTTAATCATTTTTATTTCTTCTTTTAGGAATTCACTATTTAAAAGCCTAGCCCTTATTTTTTTTTAGATTATAATATTAAGTCATTTGCTCTCTTTCAGTTCTGTGGGGTTTTTCCATTAATTTTTGTTATGTGCATGTAAGATTGTCTCCTAGTCCATTTTTAATTGAGTTTTTCCTTGATTCTTTCTTTATTGAGTTATATTTATATCCTGATTATCAATAGCCTAATATTTATTTTTATACCTACAAATATTTGTAACTGCTATCCCTCAGGAAGGAAGGTTATATTTCCATCTAGTGGAGACTGTTGCAGAAACCACTGGAGACAAAAGAGAGCTTAGGTCACCCAACTATAACTGGAACATATCCATTACTGTTGCTGCATCTAAGAATCAGGGAACATCTCTGAAGGGGCAGACAGAATACTAGGAATCCCACAGTGAAACACTGTCCTGAAGAAATGGCTGTATAAACAAGACTGAAACAATGGCAGTATTGGAAATGAAATGGGTAAAAATTCCAAAGGGTGCTCCTCCTAGCAAAGAATTACAGGCAACTAATGATTACTAGGAATAGAATTAGTCTCTCCAAGGGATAAACACCATATAGGCCATTTTATTTGGAGTGGTCAGCCTTAAATACATGCATGAGCATACCCAAACAAACAAATTACATATGTAAGAATAATTATCAAAGAATACCTGGCTATCAATTTGAGATTTGGGGAGATATATAAGGGTATATACTGAAAGGACATGAGAGGGGCACAAAGGAGAAAAAGGAAATGGTAAAGTGTTATAATTCTATTTCACCATAAAACATTTTAAAAATAAAATCAAAATTAATAAATAAAATTTAGAATATTTATAGGAAATCACAGTAAGGAACTATGAAATATTACTAAAAGTTTTAAGAGTCTGCTTTTTGGACATATTTTAAGCATTTCTTTTATTAGAATGAAAATCACAGATCTGAACAGATATCTGACCTGTATGATTGATTATTATGTTCCTAGTTTTACAAAGGGTTTTATTTATATAAAGAAGGTGTTAAATGTATTGGGGACATAAATATATGAGGTACCATATGATAAAATATTGAAATTTTGTACCAATTTTAAGAGTTGATAGTAGTTTCCAATGTGGAAATGTTGACTAATGATTCTTTCCACAGTTCATTTTTCAAAAGACAAATGAATACTATCAATCAAGTTCAAGATTTTTTTTTTCATTACACCTTGGGAATAACAGAAGTGATTTCATTTCAAATACCATTAAAAAGTCTAAATATGCTGGAAAGTAAATACTGAAAAACAGTATTAAACATACAGAACAATTTTGTGCAGCTTTTTAAATGAAGGAAAACCTAATATAAAGACGTGAACAAATCTCAAAACATATTGTTAAGATTCAATATCAAAATTATAAAAAAAATATTTTATGCTGTAATATTCCTACTTCTTTCATGTATGTATTTGTCTGTGCACATAATCATGTGTATGCCTATTTGTTCACTAAATTTACTATGTTTATAATGCACAGAAATTAAGGAATTAAGAAAATTGGTAGCATATTAACAATTGGAAATGAAAATAAAAGGTGTGGTGGTTTGAATGAGAATGGCCCACATAAGTTTATATATTGAATGCTGGTCTGCAGACAGTAGAACTATGTGGAAGGATTAGATGTATCCTTGTTGGAGTAAGTGTGTCACTGGGATTGGACTTTGAGGTATCAAAAGCTCAGGTCATTCTCCTTTAGTTCTCTATCTGCCTTCTGTTTGTGGATCAAGATTTAAGCTCTCAGCAAGTGCTTTAGCACCATGCCTGCTGTCTGCTGCCATGTTTCCTGTCCTGATGGCCATAAAATCACTCTCTAGAACCATAGGCCCCAATAAACTCTTTATTCCTCCTTCCATATGATACCTTGATTAAGATGCTTTGCCAAAGTTATAAAATAGTAATTAAGACAGGAGAATAGATAAAGAAGTAGTTTCCATGTTACTCCATATCTGTGCTCTCTATAAAATTACACATTTATTATATATTGTGCAATGATTTCTTCTGATTGGAACAACTTCTTCTAAAAGAATGTGGTTACTGTGGTAGTGTTTTAAGTACTTACTAATTACTAATCACATGTTTATAGGCTGCATTCTCTTTCTTTCGTTTTTCTCTATCTCCATTGCAATGCTTCCTAAAATATGTTGTGAAATATCCACTGTATTGAACGTGGACAGTTATGTTCTTATTTTCACTCATGTAAACTACTTTCTGGATTTTCATGTATAGAAACAATACAGAAAACCCCACAAGGTTTATGTTGTCGCACATTCTTGAGTTCAGAAGAAGCTGCACTCCTTCTGCTTGTAACAATCAGCCAGAAATTAGCTGACCTAAATTCTACAAAGAGAAATTGATGATAATATGAGAACCTCAGAACTCATGCTATAAAGAGAGTAAAATACTTTAACTTTCCAGGACTTGTCAATAAGTATAGTATTATTCAGATTTATTTAAACAATAGAAAGATATTTGTTTTTATTTTATTTTACTTTACATTATTTTAGATGCCAGTTTGTATTCTAATTAGAGAAGCAGAAAGAAAGGGTGTGGATTTGGGTAGATGGGGAAGTTTGGAATATATTAAAAATTTATTATTAATTAAGAACAAACCCCACAGATTTTAGAAACTAATAAAAGATGATAAGCAGGTGATGGGGGCAATAGATAGTTGATAGATGACAGAGGTTGGCATACAAAACATGGATATGCATGTTCATACAAAAAGATTTTGCAATACAGAAATGTCCTTTAACTACAAAAGTCATTACTACATTTTAATTACTATCTTTAAATGAGTCTGAGCACATGGAAACATCAGTGCCTCTACAGTGCACCCTACTTTATTATAATTTTCCCCCAAAACTTATATGCTGTCATTCATGTAATTGATGGTTAACTCAATGGCAGGAATGAATGTCAATCGATAGAACTTCAGGAGTCTAATTAGCTGTTTTCAAATCTAATCTGATGCCGTGACAAAAGTGAAAAACTTTCAACTGAAGTTGTCTGTCAGTTTGTAGGAAAGAAGTCAAGACTAATACCCCCCTACTTGCTGCGCTGTTTCCAGTCATTTGGTTATACCCCCCAGGACACATTATTTTCTCATCTTTCATATGATTGATTTCTAGGACCATAGAGGCTGAGCCCCGACTCTACCTAAACTGTTCCCTGAAGTTTTATCTCTGATGAGTGAACCTTATTCTATTCTGCCAGGAGCTTCAGTAATAAACAATGGACTAAGGAAGGTGTTCTCAAAGAGAAAAACAAAACAAAGAATGAAAAGCATGAGGACCTTTGAAGTGTTTGGGTCTGGAGGGAAAGAATAGCTATAATAGCACCGATTAAAAATGTCAGGGAATTTCTCAACAGTTTAAATACTCTTAAATTTTTAAATGCTGTACTAGCAAGCAGAGCTGGAGTAGATTGAATTAAGCTTCATTATTGATTCCCCAAGACATTATTGGTGAGTTTCCCATTTAAACACATTACCAGATCCTTAAGTGTAATTTATAATGCTTTGAAGACCATTGACTTCATTTAAAACAGCTAATAACATCATTGAAATGAGAGAAGGTGTCAGGGCTTACTATATAGAAATGCTGGATGCAGACATAATGCCCATTAGAGTAGAAACCAAACTGATTGCTACATAACATTTTGTATTACATATTTTAAATAGAAAAGTCATTTAGTAATAGAACTACATTACAAGCTGTTATTATGAAGAGTCAATCAAATTTTTGTGGTTAATATCAATGGAATGATGTAGATATAATCATTATATCATTATAATATTATATTGGGAACTGCAAGCATCCAATACATCATCTCCAGCTCAAAAATGACTTTCTATCTGTGAATGGAATTTTTTGTTTTAACCAATTTTCACAGTAAAACTGCCTGAAGTTTTCTCCCCTTTTCTAAAAATGTATCTCCTGAAATAAATTTTGTTAAGTGTTTTACATAATGCACATCTTCAGTCAGAATTAGAAAGAGGAAGTATTTATTTAAGTTAGCATACATAATAATATGAGAATTGCTTATTTTCAAGTGAGTGCTAATGTAAGCTTGTACATTGTTTCCTTTCTGTTCTTCCTACTGATGGATTAAATATATATATATATATATATATGTATATATTTTATAAAATTAAGACTAGGATGTTATTTATTTATTTATGGGAAACCACTTTTCTATACTCATATTTTATTGGAAAAATATATTGAGTTAATTATGAAGATGCCTTACTCAGTTTATCTAAACTCATTTTCATCCAGTTTCAATAATTATCTGGTATGTATAAGGAATATTGCAATCTAAATAGTCAGCATGATATTCACAATCTGAACTGTTTCCTGAACTAAGAGTTTTATTATATTTTTATTTTTTTTTAGAATTTCATACATGCATATAACAAATTTTAATCAAATCTGTCTCTGCTCAACCATTTCTCCCCAATTCCTCCATAGCCTCTGAGAAACTTTCCCTAACAAATTAATGAGTTCTGATTTTAAACCCACTGCCATTTGTACATGACTGCAGGACCCTCTATGAGAGCATGTGTAACCTCCTGTAAATCACAACCCCACTGAAAACTGACTTTATATATTCTGATCTCTTTCACATGCTTTTTTTTTTAGCATTTAACATTTTTTTATTGTAGGTCCTTTTAATACACCTCATAAGAGGAGAGATTTTTCAATGGTATAACACATTTTGTAGTTGTACTGAAGAAGATTGACATTTCATATTATTGGCTTTTTTTAAATTATAGAAAAGATGTTTTTGCTATATTCATTAAATTTCTTCTTTATTCCAATATATATTGGGTGTAGAGGAATCTTATCTGTTTGCCTTTTGTATTAACTCTTTTTGCCTATGGTGTAGCTCTAATTGCCTTTATTTTGAGAGTTTCATGTATTGTACTTTGATTATGTTTTTAGTACACTATCTAAATTTGTTGATAACTTCAAACAATAATCTTGTAAAATGCTTACTTTAAATAAGAATTATGCATATTAAGTTTAAAATTTATAACTTTAAATTTTAATTTTTAAATTCTTTATCTGTGTCTAGAATATTTAGAGCCTTACTGAAAAAACTTAAGTCAGTGACATCAAATTCTTCTTTTTTTACCAACAGAAATTTACTGTGAATTTTATTTCATAAAATAATTATCCCCTAATACATTTTATTTCTTAGTATTTCCTCATATATTTCTGTTTTTTTTTTTTAACTGCTTTGGGAGTACAAAGTTTTAGAGATTCAGGTTTGACTTTTTCCAAACTCAGATAAAAACTCTGTTTTTATCATTACCAAACTTGTATTCATTTTCTTTAAAATATAGCATTTTATTTATGTGAAACATAAGGTTGTTTTCTGATTATAGCTTTAGCTTCTAACTGGAAATTATTTTATCAGAAAATATGAATTTAGTTGACCAAACTCATTTATTAATATTAGAAAATTCCTAAAGTAAATAAAACTATCTGGGCTGATTCCAAATGAGAGTAATATGTCCAAAAGTTACCATCTTCTTTGCCTAAAACCCTAGTCAAGGGCCAAGCAGATAGTTTCAGTTAACGGGAAAGAAAAATTCACAAGGCAGTGAGTGTTTTTTTCCACAATTTCACAAGACTAAGCACACAAACACATATACACAAAAGAAAAAAAGAAAGAAAAGAGGAAGAAAGGAAAGAATGAATGAAAGAAGGAAGGAAAGACAGAAGGAAGGAAGGAGGGAAGGAGGGAGAGAGGGAGAAAGGGAAAGAAGGAAGGAAGGAAGGAAGAAAGGAAGGAAGGAAGGAAGGAAGGAAAGAAAGAAGGAAGGAAAGAAAGAAGGAAGAAAGGAAGGAAAGAAGAATGGAAGGAAGGAAATGGAAATGTAATTATAGTGGCATAACAAACAGCAATTGGAGGGAGCCAACATGCTATTGAGAAAACAAGTACAGGAAAATCCAAAAGAGAAATTCCTTATTTCCACTGAAACACAGAATAGCTACGTGGATCACAAAGACAAAGATACGAGGAACCTAGGCAGTAAGCTGTTGAAGGGAGGAGCTAGTCATTCCATAGTCCCAGTGCTGAGAATCCAACACTAGAATACCAGACTTGGCAAGGAGGAAGTCTTCATGAGTATCTCAGGAGTCTATGGGCGATCTTAAAAGGGCTAAATGAAAGGCAGTATACACAAAGGTAGATGGAATCTCATCAAACTCTAATGAAGTTTTAAGTACTTAGCGCAGGACCTTTTGGATGAAAAAAAAAATATAGCTTTTAGGAATGGGTAGATTCTTTAGATGATAATATTATCATCCACAGACTTTTAGGTTGATTTTATTAACATGTCAATTAAAAATAAGTTACATCCCAGAACCAATCTGTAAGGTACAATAAAAAAATCAGTCATAAACCTTACAGTAAGTGCAAAAATCAATAGTACCAAAGCAACCATTAGAAAATTAAGAATTTCCCATTGGAGAGATAAAATACAAAATAATTGACAAATACTTTAAAGTATACAAGTTCATTAACAGCAAAGATTTATGAGAAGTCATAACAAGGATAAAGAACTTAAGGAAACAGACATGGTAATCAAATATGATATGAATGTGATACTAGGGCAGAAAAAATAATCCTAAGGAAATCTCAAAAAATATAAAGATTCATCATCAATATGACTAATCATCAAGAATTATAGTATATTACAATTTTATGTGTGTCTCACTAAGAGGATTTTACTAGAGAGAACTTTTTCTCACTTAAGTGTTAAAGAAATATCCTATAATCAATAGTTAGAGTGGTGGAGTTGGGCTTAATCCAATACCAGAGTTCATGTTAGAAAGAGCAGATGCTTCTCTAAGAAGTCTGGAAGGCTTCAGAGTGAAAAAAAAATTGTAGACAGTATTTTAAGCCATTGAATGTCAGCCTTGCAAACTGAGTATGAACTTCTGCATTATGAAACAGTTTGCTGATAAAGAAAAATCACATATGCTTCATATTACTGTTCATGAAGTAGAAGAAAGAGACAAGACATAGTGAGAAAGAAGAAAATAATCAATAAAAAAAACAGTTGGAAAGATTTAAAGCAAAAGTTAGAGGAGACACAGCAAGTTCCCACAGAGGCGAAAAAGTTCTTCCTGTGGTAAAGACACTTTTTGTGAACCTGAGAATTCCTTAGTGGAAGGTTGAGTCTCTAGTACGTTGGCTTGAGGGGGTAGCACATTTCAGAAGTCTAGGCTAGTGAGAGGAACTTAGATTAAGGAAGACACTTCCTTACATGGAGAATTATTTCTAGCAAGAACCTTGATGGGGTTAAGACTTCATTAGATCAATATTAAAAACCAAAGAAACCTTGATTCCTGTCCCCATTCTCTGCCTTATGATAGAATGTCTTTCTATCACACATTTTCCCACTAATTTGATGCTGTCATGAGATATTTATCAGAGTCAAACTCAGACTGGTGCCATGTTCTTCAACTTTTGAACTGTGAGATAAATAATCTAATATTAATGTAATATTTTCATACTTTTAGAATTCCATGCATGTATATCTTGTGTTTTATTAATAACCACCCCTCATTCTTTCCCTGACCTTAACTTCTTCCAGATACTCCCAAACCAACTCACTCCCACTTTTAATATCAATAAATAGAAGATAATTCATCTCTGGCTGAGAGTTACTAAAATAAATATAAGTGAATTCTTTAGGAAGAAGGATGTTTTTGTTGGATAGAATCAGAAATGTATAAGAAATGAAGGACTCATGAATGGAGACTACAGCTTGGGGACTAGGAGAACAGAAGAAAGGGTATTCAGGTTTAAGAGGTAAGACATCAAGGCAGGACATGATTGAGAATCAATTCTAAGTGAACTGGTATAGTCCACTGGTTTCAACATGAAGAATGCTGTCTTATTGTTCTTTTATTATGAAGAGACACCATGACCACAGCACCTCTTATATAAAAGAAGGCATTTACTTGTGTTCACTCACAGTTTCAGAGGATTAATCCATTTTCATTACAGTGGGGAACATGGTACCATGTAGGCAGACATGGTGCTAGATAAATGATTGAGAATACTACACCCAGATCCATAGGCAGCAGAAAGAGAGAGAGCCACTGAGCCTGAATTGGGCTTCTTAAACCCCCAAGCCGACCTCCAGTGAAACACTTCCTCCTAGAAACTCACACCTGCTTTAGTAAGGCCTTCCCTCCTAATCCCTCTCAAGTACTGCCCATCCCTGGTGAAAAATCATTCAAGTTTATGAGCCTATAGGGACCATTCTTAATAAACGATCACAAGTGCTTACTAGTTCATCAAGAATATGTGGCTTTCATATATACATTACAAAGCCTGGATATTTGCAGTAATGTGTTACAGTCTTTTGACAGTCACATTAGTTACTTGTTTCATCCTAGTGAACAAATACCAAACCAAAATAAGTTTTGGAATGAAGGGTTCATTTTGGCTTCTGGTTTGAGGGTACAGACTTGTCATGGTGGTAGTGAAGGAAATTGGAGAGCCAGAAGAGGGCAATTGATACTCATGGCAGTGAACTTTGTCCTCTTTATGAAGCCCAGGATCCCATTGTATGAATAGTGCTACCCACTAACAGGGTGAACCTTCTCACTTCAGTTAATTTAATCTAGATGATTCCTTACAATTTTGCTCTGAGGCTTTTCTTCTGGTGAGTTTAGAACCTATCATGTTGAAAATCAGTGTTAACCACCACACTATATGATGTTAATTTTTTTTAATAACTGCTATGTGTTCTTCTTTGCTACTGTCATTGTGACTCGGTGATATACCACAGCTTTATAATTATATTTTGTATATGTAATGCCATAGGTTTGTACATTTGATACGTTTATAAAATATTAACAAACTTTGTCAAGATTTTCAGAACAACAAACAACATTTTTGAAGAATAATTAATGCCTGTCCTATATTTTGATATAAATGCACAGATGAGTCAGGGACATAATTTAAAAAGACATTATGAGTTGCTTAAAGACTATCAAAGAGAATTCTTCGTGACATTTAAGAATAAAAAGTACTAGATTAGTACTTGGTCTTCCATCATCTTTAGAATAAGGAATTCAACAATATTATGAATTATCAATGTTAACAAGAAATAAGAATCAACAGAGATATACCACTCAGATGACTTGAGATGATTGAATTAATATAACTACCAACCTCTTCATATTCCTGACATTGCTTTTTTTTATATCTTTCTTCTTCAGGTTTTGTAAAGACTGAATATGATCCACCTTTATCTCTGACTCCTATTCATCATCCTTTTCAAATAGAATTTTGTTTATTCAAAATTGTTTCTGTTTATTTGGTTTATAAAGTACAGTGTAGGTACCTTGGGATCAATTGCCTTTTAATATTATGTTAATAATAAAATAATATCTGAAATTGGACTAAAGAACAAGCATTTATTATTCTGGTAATTCAGAAAACAGAAAACTAAACAAGGGGAAGCAGGCTTCCAGTGATCACTAAACTTCCACAGTTATAAGCTCTGTAGTGGCATCAGGTACTGTCCTTGGCTTCTCGGTGTCCCTGTGCTATTCCTTAATTACAGAAGAAAAGGGGGACAAAGAACACCTCAGAACAGTATGCTTTGCATAGATTATCAAAACTCTCCCTAGTCTAGAAGCTATTACAAAGACAATGCAAGATTTTAGTTTTCATTTTTATTTTTGACAGCCTTGGGGATGGAACTAAAGCCTCACCCCTGCTAGAAAAATGCTACCAATGGACTTATAGCCCTATCTCTCAACTGTCCAGATGGAGGTGATAAGAATAAGTCAGGAGCATTATATATGTGAGGCATGCACTGGATCACCCCTCCCACCCACTGTGAAGTACTAAAAAAATGTAATGAGTAGTTTTGCAAGTTTCTACAGTGAATATATATTTCTGTAAATTGTAGAGTTAACTATGGAAGTGTATGCTATATAAAATGTTCTATTTCTATTTTACTTTTGGCCCATTTTCTGAGTTACTTATTTTGAAGCTACTATTCTCATTCTTTTATCTTACTCAAATTCAATGTTATAACTTTTTAGTAATAACCTTAATTTAGATAGCTGGTGGAAAGCTAAGCATGCCGTATGAGTGACTAGTAATTCAAAATGCATTCTATCTGCTTAAAACATCAAACAGATGCTACATGCATTACTATGCCAGATGAATGTTCTTGTTTTTATCTTTCCCCATTAGTTTTTTAAGAATTTTAAGTTTTGTGCAACATGTTTTGACCATATAGATTCCCTCAACTCTACCCAGATCCATCCCAACATCCCTATCTACTCTACTTTGTAAAAGCAAGCAAAAATCAAAAACCTGAGGACCAATTTGTGCTCCCTTAAATATTCTTGAAATGTGGTCTTCCATTGGAGTTTGGTTTGTTTTCTAAGGGTTATACTGTTGTAAGAATGCTGACCCTTTCTTTCTGAGCAACGATTGTCAACTAGTTCATGACTAGAGTTAAGACAGTGTGCCTGGTCTGGATTGTGCTTGTACAAGTATTTTGCATCCTGTCCCAACTACTGTGAATGCTTATAAGTAGCTGCACTGCTGTGATCAAAGGATCTTTCTTTAAGCCATCCTCTGCTTGCTGAACCATTATGGCAATGATTACTGAGCTATTGAGGATGGTGGTTTGTATATTCCCTTAGGGCTTAGAATTCTTCAATCTTTTATTCTCTACAACTTGGTTTCTTATGGATCTCTGGGTTAAGCACTATCTCCCATAATTTAAAGCATCTCAAATGAGAGTCAAGAGACATTGATCTATGGGTGAAATGATTTGTCATTAGGAGTTGACTTAATATTACATCCATTTAGCAACATAATAGTGTTAGGTTCTCCCTAGGGCCTGTGCCTTATCAAGTCATAGGAGCTTGGCCTCAAAATGGTGAAATTCATGGGTTTAATCTTGTGCAACCACAATCAGAAATTGGTTGGTTGCTTCCATTTCTATTGTTGCCATTATTGCACTGGACATATCTTTCCAGTATCTCACAAATGTTTACAACTGTATATGAGTGTTTACTTTCTGCTCTGGTAAAATGCATAGCACCTTCTAGCACTATGAAAGCAAGTCCTAGGAATGAAGTTAGCATTCTCTGTGTAAAATGTCACATAAAAACTGTAAGTAACAGTATACTTTCTCTTCATTTATATTCATAAATATTCAAAAATTATTATACATGTAAGTTGTGATGCAATTAGTTTTTTGTTTGAGACAGGATCTTCCTCAGTAACTCAAAGTGGCCACAAACCCATGTTTTTCTTGTCTTAGCTGCAGATATATTTCTATGGAACATTATAGTGAATATATATGTATATATAATATATAAAACCATATGTAGTCACATATAACATACAGGCACTATATATATTATATATAGAATATATATTTAAGCATTCTAAAGAAACCATAACAAAGTTTGTACATCTGATGCAAGTTAATTATTTTAATATATATTATATATATATATGCAAGACATGCACACATATAAGTATATGTATATAATATACATATATAATTTCTATGTGTTTAGGTTCAGGTGTGTATGTAAAGAAGGGTAAAGAGGAAGAGAGAGAGAGAGAGAGAGAGAGAGAGAAAGAGAGAGAGAGAGTCATTCTGTAATCTAGACCAATCTGGATGTCACCTCTAAACTCGCCAACCTAATTCATAGCACTACTCAACTAAAGAGGAAGTAGTGCACAAATAGAAACATATCCTGCCAAAAACACTGCTGTTCTTTGTTTCCTGTGTCACTCTTCTCTCCCCGTGTTTCCAAAACTGCTCCATTCCCCATCTCTGCACCCTGCTCTTCTTTGCAATCCCAAGCAAATACAGAAATTATTTAAATAGATAATTGTTTGTATGTGGAAGAAAGAGATTAAAATGTTACCTACTCCTCCTTAAATGATGACTGCTGTAGGAAATCCTACAACCAGTATTCTTTAAGTTACCTGCCCACTTGGGCATGGCCTCTTACTATAAATGCAGATGTAAGTTTGCGGTTGTTCTCTCTTTCAGTTGCTGGATTCAGTTTCTGCTCACCGTTAGTGCAGAGGACTGTTATCTGTGAGTTTACCCCTAAATAAATAACCCTTTATTATGCTCAATTCTGAGCTAGTATGGGATTTCCTTTTAGTGTCCATCTTCAGATGACTATATTCCATATATTTAAAATATAATTCTGACCATTGCATTTGCTTTATTCATTGCATATGTATATTGTACAAAAACAAATATCCAATAACTAATATTTTGTGCTAATTGTTGCATATAACTTCCAGAAATAATGTATTATTTGATATCATCCTTGCAAGATAAAATAAGTAATCCAATATACACTGCTTCAAAATGAAAAAAAATAGAACATCCAAGAATTACTTTAATTTCCGGCTTATGTGAATACACGGATTTTGATAATGATGTCTGAACTGTTTTTCCTCTACATTTGGCACAGTTCTTTCTTCTCTGGACTGTGATTTGGCTCAATTCTCAGAATACTTTTTATTTATGTAGCAAGATGGCTTGCAGCCAAAGAATCTTGAATGCCCTGAAGTTAAAAAGTTAGAGAAACTCAATAATCACAGAAATCATGCTCATACTGGTTATCCGGGGCTTGATTACATGTCCATCTATTCACTTCCATGGAGATCAAGTAATAGAGTCTTCCATTGGATTCTACTGTAGGCAAATGCTACATCCCTGAGGCTGGTACAAGCAGTTCTACCTAAATTACCTTGAACAAATATGCGGGACAAGGCATTTTTCCTCTTCAAAAACTGATTTGACAAATAAAACCAGAGGAAAAAATTATGACTCACTTGAAACAGCAGGGCCTGATGTAGAATTCCTTTGATTCCAAGTACCTAAAGTACCTAAGCATCTGAAGCAAGAGGATAGCAGATTCAGGACCAGTTTGTGAAAAATCCTGTCTCAGAATATAATAAAAAGGATTATAAAAGAAGTTCAATGATAACACTTTGACCTAGTACACAAAAAGTAATGGATCTAATACTCCACAGTGCAGAAAAAAAATATTTTTAGGAGGTATTTTAGTAATATGCTAAATTTGGAGAATTACAATATTCTTCACATAGAAGTTAGACATGTGATAATTGTAGCTATTATTTTCAGGTCACAAATATTGTCAAAGCTAAAGATCTTACAGAGATGCTGACCCCTTTTTTATTTCCACAAATATTCTCTTGGAGCTTGAAGATGATGTCTGCCTGAACAGTTACCACAGTTGTTCGTTCCTGCATCCAGAAAACAATACAAGGTAATCAAAGTATATTTGTTCAATTAATGAAAGAGCTCAAATATATAGTGAACATTCCATCAATGTATGAATTTTGCAAACACCTCTCCATTCCTATATTAAGATACACTCTGTGGTCTCTGTTGAATCAAGTAAAATTTAGAAGTGAGTGAGTGTCAAGAACTGATAACCTCCTTTGAAATCTAGCCACACTCTATTTTGTAAAATGACAGTAAGTTATTGGTCCAAGATAAACTGGTGAATCAAGAGAAAATAGCAAGTGTTTTTCATACAAATATTTCATTCTCCTTACTGTGAAAAATGGGCCAGAATGGTTGAAGTGTATTCAAAAATTCTGTGCCTCTAATGTCTGCTAAAATACCTGTAAAAGTCAGTACTATTGCTTCTAAAGTTTTTATCATGTGAATTCACAGTATTTGTTAAATATCAGACTAGATGTTGACTTTCTATTCAAAGTTTGAAGTATTTTCTAGGATCTTTTGCTCTTTGTTAGAATTGGCATATGTCCAAGATAATAATACACAGCTTCATAAGTCACTGCTAAGTTTGCTGATAGCATGAAGATAAGATAAAAGAAAAAAATCGATTTTCTTAGGCTCCAATGTCAAAGAAATGCTATGTTTTTGTATAATTTCAAATTTACATAAATGCAATTTAATGTGATTTTAGGATTGACTAAAACACTTTAGGAAAAGATACATATTAAAATTCTACAATAAAATTATAGATTCGATTTCTTCAAGAGTGTAGATTAAAAACATTTCCCTAAATACCCACAAATGGTATAACAGAAGTAAAATTTTAGAAAGTTACATGTCATTTCAGGTATTTAAGTGTTAACTTCAATCTGTTTGAGATCTTACTTAAAATATTTATTCACATTTATGATAAAGAACTGAAGACAGAAAGTTAGTCGGGGACAAAAACGCCATCAAATATTAATAATGAAATGAAGGTTTGATGTTCAACTAGAGAGCGAACAGAGTAAGCATAGTGTATTGTTATAGGTTCGATTGTTAGGGAGAAAGTTGGTTCAAATATTTACATGAGGGGGATACGCAGGAGGGAAGTGAAATTGGAGGTGTTCACCTTGTCAATCGTTCACTGGAACTAGGAGGAGAGACAAAGGAATTCTGGGGGTATATAGGAACTTCTGGAGCCAGAATGGCAGTAAAGAGACCTGAAACAAGGCAAGTAGCGTGTGCATAGAGTACTGTGGTATTTCCAGTCCTAGACGATGTTACTGTACAAAGGTCTTTTGGTTTCAGTCACTTCCCTTAACTGAGCACCCATGTTCAAATAGAGGATAAAGATACAAAGGTCAACTTGCAATTCACTCAGCAATTGTGTTGGTGTTAGGGGAAAAGGAGCGCTGGGCTGTTGTAAAGAACAAAGAACTTCTCCAATGCTGGAAATGCTGGATTTAATTGGATGCAAGCTTTATTACTCTAGCAAACACTTATTATCTGTACAGCAGTGACAATTAAGAAATTAAAAATATTGTCTTGCATTTTTATTTGTTTGGAATATATGTGTGTGTTTGCATACATATCACTAAATGTATGTCTGCTTCAGTTCTTATACACGTATGTGCTTGCATGTAGAGGCCAGAGACAGATGTCATGTTTCTTCTTTATTCTTCTTCCACCATAGATAGAGTCAGGCAGATTTCTCGCTTGAACCCAGTGCTTACTTGAAACTAGCTGCCAATTTTACAAGGTTAGCTAGTTAGGTTGATATGTGACCCTGTCTCCACTATGTGGACAGCTGGATTACAGGTGGAAGTCACATCACTTCCTTTTAATCATGTTGTGTTCAGATCCACTTCTCACACTTGTCTTGTAAGCACTTTACCAAGAGACCCATCTCTCCATTACCTAAATTGCTTATTATTAAAATAAGAATAAATACGAACCAAACACATTTCATACCATTAAATATAAAAATTTAAGTCACAAAAATTCATTTAAAATATTTGAGAAAAAAAAGAAATCCATTTATTCTCCATTTCTGAGTTCCAACAGAGGGAAGATGATGTAGTTTCTGCAGCTATTTTTCTGATCAGAAAAATATGGAATCTTCTGCTTCTACTTCTCCGGCATGCACAGCTCAAAGGGAGCTTCTGTTTGCATGTTTGTTATGTGCTAATGGATACAAGAGGGAGGAAATGACAACCCATGCAAATATAAAAGAACACATTTTCACTAAAAATATTCAAGGCTTCCAGTAATCTAAAACAAATAGCACAGAACTGCACAGGGGATCATTTAAAGGTCAATTTTCAGTAGCATGTGCTGTTAAATCCAGCAAAGTAAACATAATGTCTGTATACTTATTAAGATAGAACAGTTTAAACATGCGGCATGAACCTATTAGATTAGCCTTTAGTACATTATCGTTAAAAAAAAAAGTCATGCTCTTTACTTCTGAGTGAATTAGTAAATTGTTGCTGACACACTTCCCCATCTATTCATAAGGCAGAGCAGATTGCTTTTGTTTTCCTAAGGATTATATCCAGTATGTTGGCCTGGGCGTTTCAAATCTGAACTAGGAATGAAATTAATTCAATAATTCATCAGACTGTCTTCATGGACTTTTCTTTGACTCTTTCATTAAAAATAAAGAAATTGTTAGCATTTCCATCCAGGTATTATTAAACCTTAGAAACCAGGAAAGTAGATCAGAAACATATCATAGCTTTTTAACTGAACACAGTACATTTTTAGAAGAGAACTCATTACAATGCATGAAGCATGTATATGTTTTTTAATGTGTAGTTTAGCATAGATACTTGCACCTGTGGTCTACAGCTTACAAGCATGGTTTCTGTGTTTCAGTTACAATTGTATTGCGAAAAATGTTTACCTGAGAGCAATAATTTTTATCCATAATTGTAAAATGTATGATTTCAAGTTAAGTGGTAACACTAAGTCACAGCCAAGCTCTGAATATTGTGGATGTGTCCATTTTAAGGGTTTAAAGACAGAATTTATACCATCCTAGCAGATTTCCATAAAAAGCAATTTTACCTGCAAGAGAAAGACACATGAAGTTATTTTCTATTAAATAACATTTCCCAGATTCTCCATGCCTGCCAAATGCCTATCATGAACTTAAATTATTTGAAATTAACTTAAATGATTCTTCTTGTTGAGCTGAAATTTCATTACTGATATTTCCCTGGCTGAAGCAGAAGATAACAGTAAAAATTGGAGTGCATTGATTTGCAATATTTATTTTCATTTTAATACCAATGGTTGAGAAATTGTCTAGATGCCTATTAAGGAGAAAGCACAGCCTGCAAGACAATGGGTGGTAAACGCTCTGCAAGCAGAAAGTGCCTTTGAGCAGCTGCAGAGGAAAATAACCCAGTGGGGTTAGAAGGAAGAAGGTTTGAGGAGATATGGGCTGGAGGATGACACAGGACTTCCATAGGCACATGTACTCTCACATGGAAGGAGGTACGATTTTAAGTTCATACAGATGACATGATACAGTAGTAAAATGTGAGGCATGTGTGGAAAAAGTTTATATTTTGAACTCTATTATAATACTATGATAAGTTTAGTCTCATGAACCTGTAATTATTTCCATTCATAGAACTGAAATTACTAATCACTATTTTAGAAAGTTAAATTCTAGTGAGCATTATTTGTCCCTGAGATCCAAACTGAGAACTGTATTTAACAATTACATTACTTTTATTTTTTCATTCTCTCTCTTCCCCCATTTTAGTAGGTGAGTATCATTTGATCATCATCATTTATGTTTATTTAAATATGTGTGTGTATATATTTATATATTTTATCATTTACTTGCCCTTTAGGCATAGATTTTTAATTTTTATGTATTCTACGTAAAGTATGTCACTAGATATACATACTATATGTAATTTCTTCCTACTTTAACTTATCATTTCTAATGTTATTATACATGTGAATCTTTTAGTATAATCTACCATTATTCTCTTCTTTATTTTCTGACAAGTCTCCTGTAGCACAGGTAGGCCATGATCTATTTAAATAGTTAAGGATGTCCTTAAATATCAGAACACATTCTAATTATTCTGAGTATTTGTAAGAAAACTCAAAGAACAAGATGAGAGTTTGTTACCTTTGGTTCTTCAAAAACACAAAATTATTCTTGGAATGTTTTTTCATGGTCTTCCCAGATATACCTGATAGGAATGTATTTGGTTCAGATTATTCCTTACAACTGGTTATTGTTATACCTTTATATGCCTATATGGAAAAACCTGTTTTGCCATGTGTGGCTTGTCTAGCAATCATGTTTTGCCATTGTGATTGGACACATTACTCATGTAACTCATAACCTTCATACTATAAGTTGTTTGATTCTCTGAATAAAGATAACTATTGAATGAGACTTTAGTCTGTCTCATTTATTGACTCCACTCTCGCAGGTTTCATGACCTCCACCATAATCACTTAAACTTCTCTGTCTTCATGTAAAAGGAAAGAGCAGAGCATTTAATAATAATGTGTACAGAACTCTCCACACTTAGTTATGAAGGGCTGAGGATTGAACATTTGACATCTTGCATGATAGGCAAGCATCCGTCAACTGATCTACATCCCGAGCTATATATTTCCTTACACATTTATGTTTAAGTATCTCAGATTGGAAATATATCATGGTGTGTGCTTACAGAACATTTAGGGGGATCTATAATCTATTTATCTTTGCATTTGTTTTGAGATCAGAATTGAGACTGATGTTTTTCCTTTCATTGTTTCAGAAACATTTGCTGTAGAACCTTTCTGCTTTTGTTTAGGAGGCTACAACATGGATAGTTTTTAAAGTCTTCTTCTTTAACTTATTTCTCCGACACCAAATCATGCTTCTGTCACCATGATTATCTCATGGATTGGGTCACATGGTCTAATATCCCCAAATTAGACTTTTTTTTTCCTAGATGCAAATGTACTAAAACAGTGGTTTCTAAACCTGTGGCTCTCGACCCTTTAGTGAGATTGAAGTCCCCTTTCAGGAGTTGCATATCAGATATCCTGTGTATGAGATATTCCCATTACATTCACAACAGTAGCAAAAACTTTATGGTTACAGGTCACACAATATGAAGAACTGTATTAAAGGATCACATATCTAGAAAGGTTGAGAACCACTGTTCTAATGCATTAGGATTTGTATAAACTCTGACATACTTAATTTCTATACAAATTCTACAGAATTTAATTAACGTGTTTTGAAACTAAAGAACGTGTCAGTAGTTCATATCTCATTAGTGCTGAATCCTCAAGTCCATGGAATTGCTATTCTATTAAATACTTTTGGTCTTTATTCTTGTAGCATTGATTTTAGTTTACAGTATAAGAGTGCTGTGCATATTTTCTTGCAATTATCCCAAGACATTTAATATTTATAATACCATAATAAATGTAATTATTTCCTTAATTGTAAATTTGTTTTTCTACTGTAAGTCTATAGGAAGATAATTGAATTTTGAAAACTTGATTTTGTATCCTTTGAACTCATTAACTTCCTTTATTAGTTCCAGTAATTTGTTCTGAGGCTTTCTACAAAAATGTTTCATTTGGGAATACTCTTCCTTTGTACACGCTGGTGACCATGCCTACCATTTGTTTTTCTTTTCTTACAGTACATGATGTTGGGATTTCAGGACAAATGTCTTTTTCTGAACCTTATACACCATTAGCACTATGTCTGGTGGAAATAATTAGTATGTTTTCTGTATTAATTTAAAGAAGTTCTTTAGTTTATGTTGACTTTTAAAAAGCATTGTGGAGATACTGTCAAATACATTTTCCGAATCCGGTGCATTAATCACAGGATATTTTTCTTATTCTTATTGTGGTGAAAAATATCCCCATAATTTTGAGCAGAATAATGTTGCTTGGCTAGAATAAACCCCATTTATTCATGAGGCATGACCTTTCCTATGTACCAGTGTAATATATAATCCACATACATTGTACTAATATTTATCAGAAACTCACTTGCAATTTTCTGTAAGAAAGATAAAGTCTTTATTAACTTCTACCATTAAATTTATTGTTGGTTCATAAGATTGGCTGAAAATTTTAATCCTTTCTCGTTTTCCTAGAGACTTTTATTATAGTTATGCGGTTTCATTGATTAATGGATTTTGGCAGTGGTTTATGTGGAACTAGTATTCTCTTTACAGGCACACTCTGTGGGATTTATTAAGTTAGTTTTAATTGAAGTGATATTTGTATTTTCTGTGATTTTGTCTAGTAAGTTTGGCAGAGCTTTTCAAGTTTCTAAAATTTGTGGCTGTAAAAAAATAAAAAATTATGTTTGTTTTGTATGGGTTTGCTATAATATTCCTCAAGTTTTTAATATTTTATTTAAAGCTTTCTTTTTCTCATTTCTCTCTAAAAGACTTTTCTAAAGACTTTTCACACTGATAATTCTTTAAAAAATCAACTTTTAATTTTGATATACATGGTGCAAAAGGAATTACAGAGTTGGACCATAAAATTTAAGTCATTATAGATTGGGCCAACTCATCATTTTGGATCAAAATTTGAATAATTTTCAGGAAAATCATATTTTTTGCCAAAGAGAAATGAGTTTGTTTATTCCTTTTTCTTCTTTTTTTGTTTTAGGAACAAGTTTATTATGCCAATAATCAAATCTACAATTATTACTATAGTAAATATAGGTAAGCATAATAACTATAGGCAAACATCAAAACTATAACAATCCTTAGTCAATCAATCACATCACACATTCAATCACATCGCACATTCAACAAGGATTATATGCCCTAGGTAAGGTCTTCTACCCTATCTTGCTTATCAGGTATATACGACCTGATAATGGTTCATGGCTCCCGACTTAGACCTCTGGATCAGAATTTCTTGATCCACTGGCAAGAGCTGGTTCTCTGGCTCTTGGAAGGTCTCAGCTGTGAAATTGCTGATTCGTTGGATTCTCCATGACTGCTTCTGACAGCATGTCTGGCCAGTCATTTTGAGAATGTCTTCTGGGGAGCCTCAAGTTTTTATTTTTATCTTTTTTCTTATTTATTTATTTAAAGAATTTCCACTTCCTCCCCTCCTCCCAATACCCTCCTGCTCCCCCCACTCCCTCTCCTCCTCCCTCACCATTCCCAAGAGCAGTCAGGGTTTCCTGCCCTGTTGGAAATCCAAGTTCCTCCCCTCTCCCTCCAGGTCCAGGAAGGTGAGTATCCAAACAGGCAAGGATCCCAAAAAGCCAGTCCATGCAGAGGAAACAAGACCCAGTGCCATTGTCAATGGCTTCTCAGTCAGCCCCCATGTCAGCCACATTCAGAGAATTCAGTTTGATCACATGCTCATTCAGTCCCAGTCCAGCTGACCTTGGTGAGCTCTCATTCGATCAGTCCCCTTGTATCAGTGGGTGAACGCACCCTTCGCGGTCCTGACTTCCTTTTTCATGTTCTCCTTCCTTCTGCTCTTCATTTGGACCTTGGGGGCTCAGTAAAGTGCTCCAGTGTGGGTCTCCGTCTCTATCTCCATTCATCGTTGGGTGAAGGTTCCCTCTGGTTCTGCTTTCTTTGCTCATGACCTCCCTCCCTCTGCTTCTCATTTGGACCTAAGGAGTTAAGTCCAGTGTTCCAATATGTGTCTCTGTCTCTATCTTCATCCATCGCCAGATGAAGGTTCTACGGTGATATGCAAAATATTCATCAGTATGGATATGGGCCAAGGCCAGTTCAGACACCCTCTCCTCTGCTGCCCAGGGAACAATCTGGGGACCTCTCCTTGGGCCTGGGAACCCCTCCAGAATAAAGTCTCTTGCAAACCCTAAAGTGGTTCCCTTAGTTGAGATATAAACTTCCCTGCTCCCATAACCACCCTTACTCCCCCCTCATTCCCCTAAGCCCTCCCCAATACTTCCCCTCTCCCCTCTCCCTAACCATCTACCCATACTTCCACCTCTCCCCCCCCAACCCCGTGCACCCAAGTTTGCCTGGCAATCTTGTCTACTTCCAATATCCAGGAGGATAACTATATGATTTTCTTCAGGTTCACCTTCTTATTTAGCTTCTCTAGGATCACGAATTATAGACTCAAAGACCTTTAACTATGGCTAGAAACCACTCATGAGTGAGGACATACCATATTCCTCCATTTGGGTCTCGGTTACCTCACTCAGTAAAGCGTTTTCTATTTCCATCCATTTGCATGCAAAATTCAAGATGTCATTGTTTTTTACCGATGAGTAAAACTCTAATGTGTATATGTTCCACACCTTCTTTAACCATTCTTCTATTGAGGGGTACCTAGGTTGTTTCCATGTTCTGGCTATTACAAATAGTGCAGCTATGAATATAGTTGAGCAAATACTTTTGTAGTATGATAGGGCATCTCTTGGGTATATTCCCAAGAGTGGAATTGTTGAGTCCTGAGGGAGGTTGACTCCCAGTTTCCTGAGAAACCGCCACACTGATTGCCACAGTGGCTGCACAAGTTTGCATTCCCACCAACAATGGATGAGTGTTCCCCTCACTCCACATCCTTTCCAGCATAGGCTGTCATTGGTGTTTTTAAATTTAGCTATTCTGACAGGTGTAAGATGGTATCTCAAAGTTATTTGATTTGGATTTCCCTGATCACTAAGGAGGTTGAGCATGACCTTAAGTGTCTTTTGGCCATTCGAAGTTCATCCGTTGTGAATTCTCTGTTCAGTTCAGTACACCATTTTTTAATTGGGTTAATTAGAGTTTTAGTGTCTAATTTCTTGAGTTCTTTGTATAATTTGGAGATCAGACCTTTGTCTGTTGAGGGGTTGGTGAAGATCTTCTCCCAGACCGAAGGTAGCCTTTGTGTCTTACTGACAGTGTCCTTTACTTTACAGAAGCTTCTCAGTTTCAGTAGGTCCCATTTATTCATTGATTTTCTTATTGTCTGTGCTACTGGGGTTCTACTTAGGAAGTGTTCTCCTGTGCCTTTATCTTGTAGACTACTTCCCACTTTCTCTTCGTTCAAGTTCAAAGTGGACAGATTAATGTTGATGTCTTAAATCCATTTGGACCTGAGTTTTGTGCATGGTGATAGATATGGATCTACTTTCATTCTTTTACAGGTTGACATCCAGTATGCCAGCACCATTTGTTAAAGATGCTTTCCTTCTTCCCTTGTATACCTTTAGGTCCCTTGTCGAAAATTAGGTGTTCATAGGTTTGTGGGTTAATATCTGGGTCTTCTATTTGATTCCATAGGTCGACTTCTCTGTTCTTATGCCATTACCAAGCTGTTTTCAAAACTGTAGCTCTATAATAGAGTTTGAAGTCAGGGATGGTAATGCCTCCAGAAGTTCCTTTATTGTATAAGATTGTTTTGGCTCTCCTGGGTTTTTTGTTTTGCCGTATAAACTTGATTATTGTTCTCTCAAGGTCTGTGAAGATGTTTGATTGGATTTTGATGGGGATTCCATTGAATCTATAGATTGCTTTTGGTAGAATTGCCATTTTTACTATGTTGATTCTCCCAATCCAAGAACAGGGGAGGTCTTTCCATTTTCTGGTATCCTCCTCAATTTCTTTCTTCAAAGACTTAAAGTTCTTGTCAAATAGGTCTTTCACTTCCTTGGTTAGAGTAACTCCAAGATATTTTATTCTATTTGTGGCTATCGTGAAAGGTGATGTTTCTCTGATTTCCCTCTCTGCTTCTTTATCCTTTGTGTATAGGAGGGCAACCGATTTTTTGGAGTTGATCTTGTATCCTGCCACATTACTAAAGGTCTTTATCAGCTGTAAAAGTTCTTTGGTAGAGTTTTTGGGGTCGATTATGTACACTATCATATCATCTGCAAATAATGAAAGTTTAACTTCATCCTTTCCAATTCGAATCTCCTCTATCCCCTTATGTTGTTTTATTGCTATTGCTAGAACTTCAAGCACTATATTGAAGAGGTATGGAGAGAGTATGCCTTGTCGTGTTCCTGATTTTAGTGGAAAGGCTTTGAGTTTCTCTCCATTCAATTTGATGTTAGCTTTAGGCTTGCTGTATATTGCTTTTATTATATTTAGGTATGATCCTTGTATCCCCAGTCTCTCCAACACCTTTATCATAAATGGGTGCTGAATTTTGTCAAATGTTTTTTCAGCATCCAATGGAATGATCATATGGTTTTTTTCTTTCAGTTTATTTATATGATGGATTACATTGATGGATTTGCGTATGTTAAACCATCCCTGCATCTCTGGGATGAAGCCTACTTGATCATAATGGATAATTTTTTCTAATGTGTTCTTGGATTCGGTTTGCCAGTATTTTATTGAGAATTTTCGCGTCGATGTTCATGTGTGAGATTGGCCTGTAATTCTCTTTCTTGATTGTGTCCTTGTGTGATTTTGGTATCAGAGTAACTGTAACTTCCTAAAAGGAGTTTGGCAATGACTCTTCTGTTTCTATATTGTGGACTACATTAAGGAGTATAGGTATTAGCTCTTCCTGGAAGTTGTGGTACAGTTCTGCATTGAAACCATCTGGTCCTGGGCTTTTTTTGGTAGGGAGATTTTTGATAACAGCTTCTAATTCTTCGTGACTAACAGGTCTACTTAAATTGTTCACCTGTTCTTGGTTCAACTTTGGTATATGGTACTTAAAAAAAATGGCCATTTCTTTTACAATTTCGAATTTTGTGGCATATAGGCTTTTGTAGTACGATCTAATGATTCTCTGAATTTCCTCTGTGTCTGTGGTTATGTCTCCCTTTTCATTTCTGATCTTATTAATTTGCATGTTCTCTCTCTGCCGTTTGATTAGTTTGGATATGGGTTTGTCGATCTTGTTGATTTTCTCCAAGAACCAGCTTTTTGTTTCATTGATTCTTTGGATTGTTTTCTGTGTTTCTATTTTGTTGATTTCAGCCCTCCGTTTGATTTTTTCCAGTCTTCTACTCCTCCTGGGCAAATCAGCTTCTTCTTTTTCTAGAGCTTTCAAGTGTGCTGTTAAGTGTCCAATGTGTGCTTTCTCTGTTTTCTTTAATTGGGCACTTAGTGCAATGAACTTTCCTCTTAGCACTGCTTTCATAGTGTCCCATAGGTTTGAGTATGTTGTGTCTTTATTTTTATTAAATTCAAGGAAGAGTTTAATTTCTTCCTTGACCCAGGTGTGATTTAGTAGTTGACTGTTCAACTTCCATGAGTTTGTTGGCTTCCTGGGGATAGCAGTGTTGTTGAATTCTAACTTTAATTCATGGTGATCTGACAAGACACAGGTGGTTACTAATATTTTTTTGTATCTGTGGAAGTTTGCTTTGTTACCGAGTATGTGGTCAATTTTCAAGAAGGTTCCATGAGCTGCAGAGAAGAAGGTATATTCTTTCCTATTTTGGTGGAGTGTTGTATAGATGTCTGTTAAGTCCATTTGATTCAATACCTCCAATAATTCTGTTATTTCTCTATTAGGTTTCTGTCTGATTGATCTGTCCATTGGTGAGAGAGGTGTGTTGAAGTCTCCTACTATTAGTGTCTGTGGTTTGATGACTGCCTTGAGTTCTAAAAGAGTTTCTTTTACATAAGTGGGTGCCTTTACATTAGGGGCATAGATATTCAGGATTGAGACCTTCTTTCTGATGAATTGTTCCTGTTATGAGTATGAACTGTCATTCTCCATCTCTTCTTATTGATTTTAGTTTGAAGTTGATTTTGTTAGATATTAGAATGGCCACACCCGCTTGCTTCTTAGGTCCGTTTGCTTGGAAAACCTTTTCCCAATCCTTTACTCTGAGTAGGTGTCTGTCTTTGTGGTTGAGGTGTGTTTCTTGTAAACAGCAGAATGTTGGATCCTGTTTACGAATCCAATCTCTAAGTCTGTGCCTTTTTATAGGTGAATTGAGTCCATTGATATTAAGTGATATTAATGACCAGTGGTTCTTGACTCCGGTCATTTTTTTGGGTTGTAGAGTGTATGTGTTTTCCTTCTCTGAGTTGTGCTTGAGAAGGGTCGCTAGATGTGTGAGTTATTGCAGGCAGTGTTGGGAATGTTGGATTCCTTGGGTTGTTCTTTTCCTTCTATATTCTCTGTAAGGCTGGATTTGTAGCTACGTATTGTTTAAATTTGTTTTTATCCTGGAATATTTTGTTTTCTCCGTTGATAGTGAACAATATCTTGGCTGGGTATAGTAGCCTGGGCTTGCATCCATGGTCTCTTAGTTTGTGCAGTACCTCTATCCAGAACCTTCTGGCTTTCATGGTTTTCATAGAAAAGTCTGGTGTAAGTCTGATAGGCTTACCTTTATAAGTTACTTGACCTTTTTCCTTTGCAGCTCTTAATATCCTTTCTTTAATCTGAATGCTTTGTGTTTTGATTATTATATGGCGAGGGGATGGTTTTTTTTGATCCAGTCTATTCGGTGTTCTGTATGCTTCTTGAACCTTCATAGGAATATCGTTCTTTAGGTTGGGAAAGTTTTCTTCTATAATTTTGTTGAATATATTTTCTGGACCTTTGATCTGCAATTCTTCTCCTTCTTCTACCCCTATTATTCTTAGATTTGGTTTTTGTATTATGTCCCATATTTCCTGAATGTTTTGTGATGAGAATTTGTTGGATTTGCTGTTTTCTTTGGTCAGAGCGTTTATTTTCTCTATGGTGTCTTCATAATCTGAGATTCGTTCTTCTATCTCTTGTATTCTATTGGTTATGCTTGTCCCTGAAGTCTCTGTTTGTTTACCTAGATTTTCCATATCCAGTCGGCCCTTGGTTTGTGTTTTCTTCACTGCCTCCATTTCAGCTTTCAATTCTTGAAACTGATTCCATTACCTGTTCGATTGTTTTTTTCTTGTTTTCCCAGGGTATTGTTTACGAATTTACTCATTTCATCAAACTTTTGTTATATTTCTCTTCCATTTCTTTACTCATTTCTTCAATCCTTTTGTTATATTTCTCTTCTATATCTTTGAGTTATTCATATGCTGTTTAAGAAACTCTATTGCTTTCATAATGACACTGTTTTCCAGTTCTTCAGAATAGGGTGTTCAAGTTCTTCTGTCATAAGATCGCTGGGATCTGGTGTTTTCATGTTGTTTTTCAGATTGTTGGAGGAATTCTTGCCTTGGCGCCTGCCCACCTCTTTCTTCAGGTGCTCTCCAAAGGCTCTTCCCTCCGCTGGGTCTTCTACTACAGGATTAGTGCCCCTTGCTGGAATCACTTTGCCTGCAGTCTTTTCTTGCTGCAGGCAGGGTATTAAAACAAAAGAACTCCCTCCCATTTGCACTCACCGCCCTGTCCAGGTGGCGCCCACACAGGCTAAGTTGGAGGATTTTAAGACCCGAAAAAGGGAGAGAGGAAGTGTAGGGGTTCCTGTCTGAAAGCAGGGATGGGGTAGGAGGAGAGAGGGTTTATCTGGGGGAAGCCGCCCCTTCTGAATACCCAGGGAGATAAGGATGGTGGGAAAATTGTGTGTTCCCTTACCGGGCTTGTGTGGCAGGTCAGGAACACACTTACCCCTCCATTGTATCTTCTGCTACAGGATTAGTGCCACTTGCTGGTCAGAAATCTCCCTGCCTGCCAAGTTTGTTTATTCTTATCACATAAATACTGGTTTTGCATTTTAGAGGACTTTGAGAGAGTGTTCTTTGCAACTGCTATCTGTGGATGTATTTTTATGTTGAAAACAGTGTTGCGATGCTTGAAGGAGTGCAATCAGTTGGTGAAAAAAAGGGTAATAAGGTGGACAAGGCAAACTTCATAGCCCAGTAAGTTCAACTATTTAAGTCTTGGTTGTGCCAGAAGGGGTTTGGTATTGGCATGGAGAATTGTGCCCTTCCTTTGCATCAGATGTTGTCACACAAAAAACCCTTGGTATTTGATGGGTTTGCTGAGAATACTTCTATGATTTTTTTGGTATTCAGAAACTATTAGTGGGTCAAACTAGTAGCAGACACCAATTCAGAACGATGATTACTTTTTGGCCCAAGTCGGGATTTGGGAAGTGTTGTGGAGCTTCTCTGTCAAACCACTGAGCTGAGAAGATCATTGCTGACTTGTTGCATACAACACACATGAATCATGACACTTAATAGTCTAATTAAGAAATGGCTTGTTTTTGTTTGTTCAGCCCATGGGCACCCTCCACATTGATCAAGCTTTTTTCTGTTTTCTAGGTTGACTCAACTGTAAATGACTATTCAGAGTTCTGTGATGAGGGTTTTGGTTTGTTTATTTTTTTTTAAATAGCATTTTGTGTCCTGAAGAGGATCTGCTTCAAACATTGCTTCAAGTCAGTCATTGTCAACATCTGATGACCACTCTCTTTAGTTCTCATATCAAAGACTTCTTTTCTTTTAGAAAACAAGAATCATTATTATACTGTATATTAATTATCAGTTACTGAACCTAATGTGTTGATGATGCTATGCATTTTATCATCAACCTATTTTAAGCTGGAATAAGAAAATTGAGTTTTCTGTCTGACATAATTTCCATAGTATGGAAAAATATAAAAAGAGAAGAAACTAATAAGGAACTGCAAAACAAAAGAACACAAAGGGAAATGTACATTTAAAATTGTACAGATCACAGCTTTTGATGGTTCAGTAGATATAGACACTTGCTGATAGTAAATTCCTGATAATCAGGTTGATTCCCAACACCTACATGATAGTGGAAGTGAAGTGATTCCTGAGTTTTTCTATGACATTCATATTTGTGGCTTGATAAACAGTCATGAACACATACATATGCAGTGAGTTTATAAATGTAACTAATAGATTAAATAATCCATAACAAGTATTAAGAGTGCATTATGCTATCAAACAACAAATTCCAGCAATGCAAAACAGCAATTACTTTTGCATTGGCCTAATAAATTAATTCCATGCTTGCTGTTTTTACTTTGACTTTGTCATTTTAATGTTTCCTTCCTTTTATTTACTTTGAATTTAATACCCTAATATTTTTCTAGAATTTCATAGAAACCTAAATAGATACTAACTCTTCTCTTTTGTTTTTAATAAGATCATTTAAGCTATTCATAACTATAGCATTTAGCCCCTTATGGTCTTATGCAAACCACAGCATGTTTTATTATCATTGTCAGTCTACACAAATAAAATTTTGCTTTCCCCAGGCTTATATCTTGGCCTATAAGTTATTTAACCGTAATAATGACTTTTCAAATATTGTTATATTCTAGTTAGGTTCTTCTTTGTAAAAGAATTTGCTATGAAATGCTTTAATCTTTTGAAATTCAACTGTGATTTACCTTATGATCCCTTATGGTATCCATCTGAGTCAATTTTCAAATTGATCAGAAATATATTTGTGTTCTTAGTTTTCAGATCTTCTGAGTTCTTTATA
This sequence comes from Myodes glareolus, assembly GCF_982192425.1. Classification (NCBI taxonomy): domain Eukaryota; kingdom Metazoa; phylum Chordata; class Mammalia; order Rodentia; family Cricetidae; genus Myodes; species Myodes glareolus. The sequence goes on along the minus strand of NC_142026.1, from coordinate 118,789,447 downwards.
TTTTTTCTAGTTTGTTCTCTACAAAGGGCTGACCCTTAAAATACCCACTCACAGTATGTGGTTTTGCCTGTCTTTTTATTTCTGCTTGCTCTGTGAGTGAATTTTTCTATGTCTATTTCTGCCTGCATTTTCCTCACATATTTTGACATCCTGTCATTAAGTACAAAAATATTATTATGTATCACTGATGAATTGACCCTCTTATTGTTATAAAATGTCCTTATTTCTCTCTGGGAATAGTTCTGCTCTCAAAAATCTTTTACAGGAAATTGTTTGGATAGAGAAGCTTCCTTCTACTTAAGGGCTCGATACTGTGTTGTTTTCTACTTTACTGCTCTGGAGCATCTTTGTGCTTGTTGTTTACACAACTTGTAGAAAGACAGTAATCATAAGGTGCTGTATCATGTTTAACTTGCCTCACAATCTCTGCCTTTTCATTGCAGTTTTTGTTTATTTACATAAAATATAATTATTTTATTATTGTGTTTTATTCTATAATTGTCCTTTGTACTTTAAGTTTCTCCTAGCTTCCCCACCTCCACTCACAACTGCCCCTGTTGGGTATGAAACTGAGGTCCTGTGAAAGAGCAGAAAGTGTTCTTAAGTGCGGAACCATCTTTCCAGACCACCAGCATTTATATCTGAAATTTATAAATAATTTATACAGAATTATTTATTAAAAACAAAGAGTCAAAGTCAATTATAGTAAAAATGTTAATAGTAAAGTGATATAACTTTATACTTTGTTCTTTGCCATTAATGATAAATAATTTGCACATTCATATGTATAACAAGTATTACTTTAATAAATGAATATGATTTTAATTTCAGGTTCATATTTATTTCTGGATAACTATTTGGATTTTTTAGTGTTTACTTGGGATGACTTCATTTAAACTTTAATTTTAAAATATAATATATTTATTTTTCATTTTTATTATTTAAAACTTTTATATATTTGGACAATGTGTATTGAACATATCCATCCATCATTAAATCCCCCCAAATTTTCTTAGCACTTTTGACCTCAACTCTATTAAAACTTCATGTCTCCTATTTTATTTTATCTTTTCTTATTAATTAGTTCCTAAGTACTCAGTGCTATGTGCAAGGGTGGAATCAGTCTTAAGATTCAAGTATAAAACTTTTTTTAAGTACCAAATCCTAACTTTTCTTCTAAACCAATGTTTATAATTATTCTTTCATTCATCAAACTTGTGGATAATGAAATAAAATCCTAATACATTTGATCCTTTTCTGTGTTAAAAAAATAATAGGTACTAAAAAAAAACCCACAAAAATAATGACCCAAATGACAAGTTGGAAAATCCACTAAATACCACCCTATTCTTTCCCATCCTTTTTAGGAACAATATATGGACAAATGAGACTATGAAATCAATCTTTAAATATGTTTCCTTTTTTGTGTTTTCTTTCAAATATGAGATACAAATTAAGCATGCATTCAATATGCTGTTAGTTATCTAACATCCTTCATTTTTTCTTCAATTATTTACATAATCACATTTAAATAATTTTAAATAATTCTATGTATAATTTACAATTAATAATTTTTAACGAGTTATATTTTAAATGCAAAATTTCCCCAGTGAGCTATAATGTGTTAAATCTTTCAAGCTTTTCTAAAATAACAAATTAAACTAGCAAGATATCTCTATTACAGAAAATGAGAACCAAAAATAATCTATTTTCTCCTTAAGATATCTTGCTCATTGTTAAAATCACTAGTGCTATTATCAAATCTATAAATTCATGTTGAATAAGTAAATGTATATATACAGAGGGTAACTGACTAATTAATTTTTTATGTTTACAACTGTCTCTTTCTCAGTGAAGCTATAGAGCAAATCGCTTCCCTCTATTCAGTACACTAGTAGAGCATTTAGAACGCACAAGTTCCTCTAGAGATGATGAAACATTTTAATAATTGACATTTTACAAAATACTAAGGGAGCAAATCAAATTAATAGCAATGATAAATGAAAAGAAAGAAAATATTAAACAAAACCATATGCGTGTAGAAGAAATGTATCTAAGATAAATCACCCAGTAAATAAGAGAAAAACATATAAATACCATAAGTAAATATATATTACAGTGGATAAAAAATTTACTTACTCTTCTTTCATAAGCAATTACTTTTGAAATATGTAATTACAACTGCTTAATTTTATGAGAATATTATTGTACTTTAGCGTTATATTAGAATCTTTCACAGTTCATATTTTCAGTTTTTAGAATAGTCTACCTTGCAAACACTGTTTGCAAATTTATCTTCTGGTGGTACTCAGATTACCATGCATATAAAAATATGCATTTTTATAAAAATGTACATGTCTCTTGGTGACCATATGTGTACATCTCGCCTCTGCTTTGAAATTAAGAAAGATGAGCAGTTTAAAGATTCTGCTGCTCAAGTATGATATCCATTTTATTTATTTTTGTTACTTATGTATTTTTAACGTACTATCTATTTTTACTTTTAAAACAAATCTTCATTTGAAATATACTTTGATCAGATTATTTTCCTCCCTCTAGTGTGCACAGGTTGTCTGTCCCTCCCTACCAACCCACCTATATGTTCTTGCCCCAAAATCCAATGTAAACACAAAATTTCTCTAAAGAAGAAAATAAAAATAAAGCCACACTCAAAAAGAAAGAAAGAGGAAGGAAAGAAGGAAGGAAGGAAGGAAGGAAGGAAGGAAGGAAGGAAGGAAGGAAGGAAGAAGGAGAAAAGGAAGAAAGGAAGGAAGGATGGCAAACAAAACTGTAAACAAATTTTTAAAAAAAAAACACGTTAAAAAACTCTGAGAATGCCAGTTATATGTTCATCAAATACTCCTGAACATAAGGCCTGGCCTAATACACCCAATGCCACTCTATTAGAGAAAACTGTACCTCTTTCTCTCAGGAGATCACTGTCATTCCCTTGCCATAAAGGTATGTGTGACAACTGTTAACTTTCATGTTCGTTGCTAGGTTTTCATTAATTTACTCATTTGTTTAAAGTAAAACCAAATAAATATAATAAAATGAAAGAAAAACTATCACATTATATTTGGACAAATAACTATAAGGAAATAAATAGTGTAAGGGAAGGCATAAGAACCAGAGACCAACTGGTTTGTACACTCAGGAATCCCCTAAAAACACTAAACTTGAAGCAATAATATATACAAAGGGACCAGGTACAAACCTGTGCAGGCCTTTATACATGCTCCTTTACTCTCCATGAGATTATACGAGCATTGTTCATGTTAATTTAGGAGAACTTGTTTGCTTGGTGTCCTCCATTCCCTTTGTCTCTTATGTATTTCCAGCCTCCTCTTCCATGGGGTTCCCTGAGCTCTCATGGGAGGAATTTCACAGAAACATCCCATTTAAGGTTGACTATTCCAAGTTCTCTCACTCTTTGCATGTTATCCAGCTGTGAGTCTCTGTATTTGTTCCCATCTGCTGCAGGAGGAATCTTCTCTGATGATAGCTAAACAAGGTACTACTGATCTATGAGACCAGCAGAATATCATGTTTATTTATCACTACATTTCTTTTTGCTTTTTTTACGTCAATATTATTCAGTTTTGCCATAGATCCTAGGACTGTCTAGTCACAGGTTATTGATCATCCAAACCACGCTGGGTGTGGGTTCAATCTTATAGAGTGAACTTTAAGACAAATTAGTTAAAGGTTGGATTCTCTCAAAATCTTGGTGCCACCATTGCTCCAGTATATCTTGCAGGCAAAGCACCATTATATATAAGCGGGTTTTGACTTCCTTGGTGTTCATGTTTCTATTTTGAATGTTGTCCATTTTGAAGCATTGACTGCAATGGTCTAATTGACTTAAGAATATCTACAGACTGTCAGGACAAAACATTTTGGCAATTACATGTCAATATTTTCTCAAACTTTCTAAATAGTTTTGATATCTTTGATAGTCATCATCCATTAATCATAAGATTCCATGTATCATATCACTAATATACTCCTGCAAAATACAATTTTCAATATTTTCTCCAGTTTTCCTAGTTGTTCCCATCAAAGTTAGGCTAAAGTATCTGCCTGGGTACTATAACTTTATGTATTTTTAAGTATAATTCCATAGTCTGCATGTATTCTTTGTCATCCTAATATTTATTTTATTTCATAGCATCGTATTTACAGATTTCCAACACTATTTCTAATCCTTATTGCCCATCAGATGATGGTTTGTGACTTTTGTGAAGAAAAATAGCATAAAAAGGGAAGCTGCATCAATGAGATTAAGAAAAAGATTGATGAGGTGAATAACAAAACATGAGCTCATCTTAGATCAATCATTTAAGTACATGTAGCATCATTTATTAATACACAGTTAATTTTAAAATATAACATTGAATCACATCTAACTCACCTTATCGTGAAATGCATGAAATTGTTCAATGTCTTTTATGGTTGTGTACACTTAACAAATCTATTTTCTTCCTATTTCAGGACTTCCTTTTTCTCTAAAGACATATAGTTTTTATGAACTGCAATCTCTTGTGAACTGCTCCCTGTCCCTGCTGATTCCTTCAAAGCTGTGAATAAGTAGTACTTGAAAAGTTCTGATAAACTTCCTTTACTGTAAATCTCAAGGCTAATGTTTCAGAAAAGTCCCAATCTTGGTTTAACAGTATAAAGGCAACAGTTACAAAGCACAAGATAAAAGCTAACAAGGACTTGTTGAAGTGCACTTTGCTGGATCTTCTTAATTGCTAGGAGAGCTCAATAGAAGAGAAGGGGACATTTGAAAGGAAGCTTGCCTGCAATTCAGTCAAAACCTGTAACAGTTTCATGAGTTAAGCCTCTGTTGCTTAGAGATTAAGATCAACATGTGTGTTAGAGAACTAAATCTTATCAAGATTCTAGCACGTACCGTCAAAAAAATTGTTAAATTGGTGAGGACTCATCATTTATAAGTTACTGAAGCATGTCACAAGGTCATTTCTTTTTTCACTTTTTTATTGATTTTTATTGAGCTCTACATTTTTCTTTGCTCCCCTCACTGCCTCTCCCCTCCCCTTCAGCCCTCCCCAAAGGTCCCCATGCTTCCAATTTTCTCAGGAGATCTGGTTTCTCTTCAGATCGCTTAAATCTTTTGGCTTTTTCAAGGTCATTTTTTAAGACACTTTTGTCATCTTATCATCATCATCATCAAAATAGTTTTCAAATTGTTATGAATGTTGTTTACCAAAAGAAAGCCTACTAATGTCCATAGATTCCTCCACAAATAAAGACTGATGAGAGGAAGCCAAGTCCTACAGGGTGGTGAGCAGATCATTAAACATTGTTAAAATGTACTGTTAAATTCATTGTTAGTTGTAATATGTTTTTGTCAGATCTTTTAACACCCCTAATGATATTTCTTATGCTATAAGTAAATGAAGATGCTGAGAGATAATATGATTTGACTCCCAAATTGGAAACTTTTGAACTAACTCTTGGCTGCTCTGGAAAGCTTGATCAAGAGAACAGTTTGGGAGGTTTTTCTGTCTATGTGTTGCTTTAATTGGTTAATGAATAAAGAAATTGGCTTGGCTGATAACTTGGGAGGAGGAATGTGGAGTTAGAGAGCTGCCATATAGGCCAGCCAGAGACAGATGCCAGAACTTTCCTGGTAAGCCACAGCATCATGGTTATACACAGATTAATAAAAATGGGTAAAATCAAGATGTAAGAGTTAGCCAATAAGAAGTTAGAGCTAATGGGCCAAGCAGTGATTTAATTAGTACAGTTTCTGTGTGGTTATTTTGGTTCTAGGCAGCTGGGATGAACAAGTGGCCCCGTCCTCCAGCAAAGAACTATCAGTCCCAGGGCTTGCAAACTTCAGTTGAAAGAAAGAACACATGCTCTTTTAAACCCCTTGTTGACCTGGGCGAAGCTGCATAATGATGGCATGTTAGGAGAGAAAAATCTGAAAATGCTACATCAAGATTAACCCTTGGAACAAACATGTTTTCAGAGAAAGAATGGAACATTTCCTTACCCTGGCATCATCTCAGGAGATGGCATGAATGAAATAAAATCAAGAAAACACAAACGGCATTTGAGAAAGCAGTGAAGGACCATACACTAGCCTATATTTATTCATAAGAATCATAAGAGTTTCTTCTTTGTTAATAAGCTGCTTATTTTTCTCCTATGCTATAGTTAAAATCCATGACTTATTCTCTTTCTATAATTTTGGTGGGTTCCTGGATTTCTCCTAACCTGAACAGTGGTGTCTCTTAAACAGTAATAAAATCGTCATTTAGCTTCATTTAGAATCAATTTCTAAATTGTTTATTGAAAGTTAGAGGCAACAAAGGGAGTGCCATATTTTCAGAAGCAATTGCAACTCCTTACTCTATCTTCTGAGGCTTTTTTCACAGCCAAAACAGGAGGGTCTTGGGCAAGACTCTCACTGTAACTATTTCTATGGGGCCAGAGCAGGGACATTACCCTGAAAAAGGAAATCTGTAATCTGTTCAAGATCACAATAAATGTAGAAAGGGAGTAACTTGCCTGCAATACTTGAACTCAAGAGACTGAGTCAGGATGATAGTAAATTTAAGACTGGCCATTTTAAATTTCAGATGTGTCAAGAGCATAGGGAAGCTCTGTGTCAACAACAACAACAAAAAACCCCACAGAATCTTATTTGGGTGAACACAATAAATCTTTATTAATGAACTAATGAGTTTGTTATGCTTATGGGCAAATGCCTTCATGCTGATTATAAAACAGAATACTAGGAACATATTAGACTCCTTCTCTCTCTCTCTCTCTCTCTCTCTCTCTCTCTCTCTCTCTCTCTCTCTCTCTGTGTGTGTGTGTGTGTGTGTGTGTGTGTGTGTGTGTGTGTGTGTGTAGCCTGCTGAGAGAAACCTATTGTGATGTTCTCTGGTGTTTTATTATTAGGTTCAATTGCAGTTTTCTCCCTTGTGAGATTTTCTTCCTTCCTTCTTTATATTTGTGTCTAGAATTCTTTAATTAATTAATTTAAAATTTCCACCTTCTCCCATCCTCTCATTTCCCTCCCATTCCTCCCCCTCCCTCTCCAGTACTAATAGAAGCCAGGGTGCCCTGCCTTGTGGGAAATCCAAGCCCTCCCTCTCCATTCTAGGAAGGTGTGCATCCAAACAGACTAGGCTCCCAAAAAGCCAGTACATGCAGTAGAATCAAAATCCAGTGTTATTAACATTGGTTTCTTAGTCTGCCCTCATTGTCAGCCACATTCAGAGTCCGGTTTGACCACATGCTCGTTCAGACCCAGTCCAGCTGACCTTGGTGAGCTCCCACTAGATCATTTCCACAGTCTCCGTGGGTGGAAGCATCCCTCGCAGTACTGCCTTCCTTTCTTATATTCTCCCTCCTTCTGCTCTTCATCTGGGCTTTGGGAGCTAAGACCAGTGCTCCAATGTGTGTCTCTGTTTCTATCTCCTTCCTTTGCCAGAAGAAGGTTATATAGTGATATGCAAGATATACATCAGTGTGGCTATAGGATAGGGCCAGTTCAGGCACCCTCCCCTCAGCTGCCCAAGGACCTAGTTGGGGAAATCCCTTTATATACCTGGGAACCCCTCTAGAGCCAAGACTCTAGACAACCTTAATATGGCTCTCTTAGTTAGGATATCTTCTTCCCTGCTCCCATATCCACCCTTCCTCCATCACAATTATCCCATTCCACCAAGCTCTCCCCAATCCCCCCTTCTCCCTTCTCTTTTCCCATCTCCCCTTCCCCCCAACATACCCCAACACCCCTGCTCCCAACTTTTGTCTGGTGATCTTGTCTACTTCCAATACCCAGGAGGATAACTATATGTATTTCTTTGCATTGGGAGGATCAACGTAGTAAAAATGGCAATTCTACCAAAAGCAATCTATAGATTCAATGCAATCCTCATCAAAATCCCAAGAAAATTCTTCACAGACCTTGAGAGAATAATAATCAATTTTATATGGGAAAACAAAAACCCAGGATAGCCAAAACAATTCTTTACAATAAAAGTACTTCTGGAGACATTACCAATAGACTTCAAACTCTATTACAGAGCTACAGTAGTAGTGAAAACAGCTTAGTATTGGCATAAAAACAGAGATGTTGACCAATGGAATAGAATTGAAGATCCGGATATTAACCCACAAACCTATGAACACGTGATTTTCGACAAAAGAGCTAAAATTATACAATGGAAGAAAGAGAACAATGTATACATTAATGAAAGTGGAAACCCATGTGCTCACATTTAGGCCATCTTTGTTGGGATCTCATTTCTCAATACAGCACAAGGACCAGGTTCCTTTAACCTAAAACTTTGGAGACAAAATAGAATTCAAAATAAAGATATTAGAAACTAATTCATTTCCCCCCTTATTGAAAATAGGCTTTTTTCACACAAACATATTTTGATTACAGCTTTTCCTCTGTCTACTCCTCCCAGTTCTTCCTAACTTTCCTTCCCATCCAGATCCATCCCCTTTCTGTTTCTCCTTAGAAAAGAACAGTCTTCCAAGACATAAATGGAAGTATAACAAAATAAAATAAGATAAAGACCTATGTGATACCTTTTTATTATTTTAGTAAGAAAACCCAGTACCAACTCTTTTTGTAAATGTGGACTGTGGGTGAGTTAGTTAGCTTTGTCGACATGACACAACATACAAATCACCTGGCAAGTGATTTACCTTCAAAGGTTGTATAACCATGATTGGTCAGTAGGCATGTTTGTGAGGAGTTGTGGGGTTTTTTTATATAATTTTTAACTCATTTTACATACCAACCATAGTTCCCCCTCCCTTTTCTCCTTCCTCTCCTCGAACTCCCCCAACTCACCCCCACCCATGAGGAGTCTTTTATTAGATTTTAGATTTACTTGTGCCAGATACTCAGCACACTGTGAACAGCAGAACTCCCTACGCCAGAGGTCCTATGAATATGAGTGGAGAAATCTCTTGTTCATGCAAGTGAGAAAGTCGACATGTGTGTATTCATTTTTATCTTCCTCTAACTGTGGACATATAACACCAGTTGCCTGACCATCCATTTCCTAGAGTCTTCCTGCATGATGGATTTTAACCTGAATTTGTGAGCTAAAATGAGTCTTTTCCTCCTCAAACTGGAACAGCACTGAGTTATCACCTGTCATTTTCTGAATATTTCTTTCTGCTCTCTAATTTATTGCATGAGGATTTGAAAATACAAATGTTTGTTGCTTAAATGATATTAAAGTAGAAGGATGACTATAAACATTACTAGAAAATTATAAATGGTGGCACACACTTGTAATCTCAGGAGAATGACACAAGAAGATTCCAAGTTGGAGGCTGTTATGAGCTACCCAGGATTGTTAAGGCAAGTTTGTGCTATCAGCAAGACCCCAATTAAAATAAAAGTAAGATGGGGATTCAGGAGTATGTCAATCACATAACATGTGTTAAACATACATAAGAACATGGGTTTAATCATAGTGGGGTATACAAATACACACACAGATTTGAAAGAGAGAGAGAGAGAGAGAGAGAGAGAGAGAGAGAGAGAGAGAGAGAATATTAACTTTTGTGTATTTTAAGAAAAATAGCATGTAGATATTGGTCAGTATCAGCAAAATTCTCCAATTTCTTTCATATATTACTTTTTTGGGATGGGAGCTCACACTGGAGCGTGAAACTTACTAATTACAAAGATTGTCTGGCTATTGCGCCCAGACATCTTATTGCCTTTGCCTGGTCAGCACCAGTATTACAGACCTGAACATTTATATCCAGCTTTTTACCTGGGTCTTTGGGAGTCTGAATGCAGGGCCTTAGGTTTGAACAGAAAGAACTTCGGAGACTGAATCCTCTTCTCAGGTTTATTTATTTTGTGAGACATGTCTTATTGTGCAGATCAGCTGGCCCTAAATTTACTGTAGGCTAGACGGGCCTCCAGCATGTGAGAATTTTCCTGCTTCAGCATCCCTGACACTATGACGGGTTTAGATATTTCTAAAATCAACTTTACTTGTTTCCTCTCTCTTTTGTATAGCTCAGGGAGTACTCCAGCTTCTGGACTCTTCTGCCTCTGTCTCTCAAGTGTTGGGATTACCGGCATGCACAACCACACCCTCTTTTTTCACTGGTGGCATGAACTTTCTGGTTTAACCTATTCTACACAAACTCTCAAAAACAAGGTACAGCAGCAAAATGATCTGGAGAGGTGTCAGAAACCAGGAGTGTGAAGGAGTGAACTCACGTGACCCGACAAGGGCAGCACAAGTTCACTAGTGTCATGAGGGTGGAAGTGAAGAAAATGGAAGTGAAGACTGAGGTTGCAGATGGAATAGGGGCTGAGGCATATGGGTAACATTTACAAGCCCATAGGTCCAAATCTAAGTACCCAAAGAAAATCTATAAGGCTAATATAGAAACTTCTAGGTTTGCTTGGTATACATTAAGAAGAAAATCTAATGATTGTTTATATAATAAGAGGGAAAAAATCACAATTTTCCATAGGATGGAATTTGAATAGATTAAAATAGAAAGTGACAGATATTTTAAAATTGCAAATGCAATTTTAAATCAGAAGACTCAAACGAAAGTTGATGGAATAACCATCAAGTGGTGATCTGTAACTAGCAGTGTATTAGGAAAGTAAATGAAAGTACCTATTGTGCTTTTGAGGCAAGGAGGTAATGGAAGGTTCTTTTTACTCCAGCGTTAAGATGTTTTCAAATCAATTGTACTGCAATGCAATTATTTATTCAGCAGAGGCTAATTAAACCTTATACTTTGCATGAGAGAAATCTGGAGACACAGCAGGAAGTAAATAGATGAATTGACAATAATGCTTGTAGTATTTGGATTAATTTTGCTGAATTACACAAGACTAGTAAAATAAGAGGAAGGAAAAGGAGGGAAATTTTATGAGATAGATATGCTTTTTGGACAGATATGCTTTTGCTAGATAGATATGTTGGGTTTTTTTTTTTGACTTACAAAATTCACAACAACCTAATGTTATAAGATAGTCTTTTAAAATTAACCCTACTACTTGGATGTGACAAAATGAAATATTTTTTTTTCTTTTTCACAAAGTTGTCACTCACAAAGATGTGTCAACAAACCATTGTTTAGCTTTCATTTATAGCTACTCACTTCTGTCATCAGACTGCACAGTAATCTGCTCCCTGTCTATATTCATAGCACAACTCTGGCAATGACTGAAATTTCTCCGGATGGCTTTAGCTCAAAGCATGGCTCTGTTTATACTTGTTGGTATTTGCTATGAATCATCATGTTTATTTTTATTGGCAATCAATTTATCATTTCAAAGATTAAAAGTGCAGGGATTTTAATATACATTTTGAGGGAACACAATTATTCTATGGCTTTAAATTTTAAAGTCCCGGTAGTACTGAAAAAGGAAAAGAATATATTTATAATCATTCTTTGGGATTCTACATCCAGAAGTTTTTCCAGATTGTGCTCATGGGAACTATGTAATATCATTATTAAGTTTCGGAGGAGCTGTGTTGTCTTGGATTATTGAGCACATAGGATTGTGCAGGGAGTTGTATATTTGTTATTGATTGAGTTGATGTGTATGCCGGGGAGGTGGTCTGGGGATTACTAGCCTGTAAGTATAAGGAGCTAGGGAATCTATAGAAAGATATTCATGAAACCTGGGCGAATGTGAGAAGTTCTAGCTCATTTGTGCTTTTCTGGAAAGCCCTTAACTCTCTTTGCTATGGGCTAGATGAAACAGAAAAATGGTAGTCCCTAGATTAATGGATCAGAAAAACGTGGTAATATAACTCATCTGTAACAAAAAAAAATCGTAAAAGAATGAAATATTTAGGTAAGTGGACAGAGGTCCTAAAAATTGTGCTAAGGTGACTCAGACCCCAAAAGACAAAAGCCATGTATTCTTTCTAAGGTTGGGATTATTTGGGGTATTTATCATTGAGCTCAGATGCTAACCAGAAAAAAAAAAAGGAGATTTTTTTTTGGTGGGTGAAATAAAGAGCAGAGGACAACTGATAGTAAGTAAAATGAGAATAGTGATGTAGAATTCAAGAGGTCAAAAAGCTTAACCAAGGTGTGGGAATATGGAGGAATCAAAGCATAAACAGGGAGGCCAATCCAAGGGAAGAATGTAAAAAAATCAAATGAAAGCCTACTATCTCAGAATCCAAATTAAGTCACGGGATGCTTTAATATATTGAGAAAGAGAGAATAGAGAGGATATTATGTGTTAAAAAATTCTGCAATGTTGGCAGTGGGGTTTAGGTGGAGGAGAGTAGGGGGTAGTAAGTGGATTACCACCACTCACTGTAACTCAATGTTAAGAACCTATTGTAAAAAACATGGCACACTTTGACTGCAAGGTGTAGAGGCATCTGTCTCAAAGAGACTCAGAAACTTCTACTCTATTTTCTAATTTCATAGTGTCAGAAATTACTGTGCAGGACACTGGATAGGAAAGACATTGATGATCTTACTCAGCACTGGACCATACGTGTTCATACTAACTTTCCAGGCAAGATACACCTGTAAACGCAATAGTAGCATGGCTGTTATGGGAATTTCATATCTGTTTCTATAAACCTGGCCAAAAGCCCAGGACTGGTATGTCGTTCTCCCTAGAGTAACACCTGCTACTGTTTTTCTTGTTTTATTTTTTTTCTAAATAAGCATGCTATCTAATTGCTTCAAATATATTTGTATTTATACCATGAACCTGTCAGGTAATCAGCCTTGGCTAGAAATGTTACTGATTGCTTGCTATTGAGATGACTCAGAAGATAAAGGTCCTTTCTGACTAGCCTAGCAGCAGGGTTCAATCCCAGGTTCCGTATGGTAGAAGGAGATCACTGAACCAACTCTATTAGACTGTCCTTGGAATTTGATGTATACATGTACATACATAAAAATGCAATAAAAACAATTTTAAAAAAGTCAGGTGATGGTGGCTCAAAACTTTAATCCCAGCACTCAGGAGGGAGGAAGCCTGCATATCTCTGTGAGTTCAAAGCCAACCTTGTCAACAGACTGAGTGCCAGGACAGGTTCCCAATATATATCCAGTCTCAAAAACCAAGAAAGAAAGAGAGAGATACAGAGAGATACAGAGAGAGAGAGAGAGAGAGAGAGAGAGAGAGAGAGAGAAGTGATTTTGTTTTCAGTGGACAGTAGACAGTAGTCAATGGAAAGAAATGGGTAGAACTGGAAAAAAAAATAGAAAGTTGAAATGATAATATTACATTGTGTACAAGTATGAAATTCTTCAATCAGTTATAAGAAAATGTTTTGTTTTTCCTTACTGTATTATTTCTAGTGCTTTTTTATCCTATGTTTTAGTAATTTTCTAAGGATGATGCTGGCCACACTTGCAATAGAAATGATGACCTTGTCAAAGGCCACACCCATTGTGAATATGACTCAACTGACTTAGTAATTCATTTTACATAATGGAAAGCTCATTAAATTGTTATAGATGTGTATGTCTTCAATTTACAGGAACATATGTTTAGTCAAATGGGTTCATGAAGGAAGTTGCATTTCAGTAAGGTAATATTCATCACAGTGCTGAACATTTTCCAATGCAGAAAAGCAATTTTTGTGTTGCCCTAAATAAAGCATGAGGCTAGGCCAGGGCTTAATTACTTTTCAAATGAGAACAACCTCTCTTTTCTACTTTTTATGCAAAGTCAGCAATCTTACCTCAAACATAAAATTAAGACTTTCTAGAATAATTTTCCACATCACCCAGTTACATATATTTGACTTTCTAGAATATTTTTCCATGTCGCCAAGGTACACATAGTTGATCTTGGAACCATGAGACATGATTAAGAACAAGACAGTGTTCTCAGAGCTGATTGTGCGAAGATCTTGAACAGGCTTCACACTACTTTCTCCATGCATATTTGATTGGAGTATTTAGATATGAGTAAGCTAGAAGCTGAATTGGTCATTATTTTCCTTTTTGTTTTCTATTCTTAAAACTTTCCATAGGCAATGCCTCTATCATATATTATGAATACATTGCGTAACATACAAAGACAATTGCAATTCTAATCAGAGATACTTTTTCTATTAAATGAAGTTGAAATAAAAGTTTAAAGATAGTTATTTTTACTTCTTTTTTGAGATTATAATTACATTAGTTTTCCTTTTCTATTTTTTCCCTTTAAATCATCCTATATACACCTATACCATATACTCTTTTTTAGATTCATTGTCTCTTTTTTCATTAATTTTTACCATGTGTATTTGTGTATACATATATTATTACAAAATACAATCTGCTCAGTCCATGAAATGTTACTTAAATGTGTTTTCAGGGCTGACTATTTGATATTGAATAAGAAATTGATGTGCTTTCTCCTGGGGAAGACTGTTTTTCCTACTCTGAGTATTCATTAATTGCCTGTAGTTCTGTGTGGGGAGTTGAGGCCTCATGAAATGTTACAGGCTTCTTTAGTATATGTATTCTTGCTGTCCTTGTGAGCTCATGTTTAGACCTTCATTTTGTTGAAACATTATGGTATAGATTCTGACATCACTAGGAAACTCATTCTCACGGAAAACTTCCTAGTCCTTTGACTACTATAATGTTTTTACGTTATTATTCTTAATAGAGTGTGTCTCAGAGCATAATTCTGCTAAAAATTTTAGTTTTAGCAATACAAAAGTTAAAACCCTTGTGTACCTTTTTAAAACAAAAGAGGGATTGGTATCATCTCCTTAGCACAAGTTTGTAAATAAATAAAAAGGCATATAATGGTTTTTACTATGGTTGTCCATTTCATTAAATAATTATTGCATTGTAAACAAGGTACAATGTATATTTTAATATTGAGGAAAATGATGAAAAATGTTTATTCAGCTTAATGATCTCTTGAATTTAGAAACTTAGAATAGGTTGATGAAAAGAATAAGGAGGGGCTGAGCTTATAGCTTAGTTGTGACTGACAGAGTGTTTAATTAGCAAACCCTACTGTTTGATCCCTAATGCGGCAGTATTTCACAAATACAGGGAAGGGAGAAAGATCAAGAATAACAATTAGCTGGGTAGTGGTGACAAATGCCTTTAATCCTGGTACAGGGAGGCAGATCCAGGTGGATTCACAAAATTTATATTGAGATTTTTTAAAAAATTGAGATTAAAGTCCTTAATTCTTTAAAATACGTGGGTGGTGTCTGAAGAGGTAGCACCATGGGTAAGAGCATTTGAAGCTGTTAAAGTTCTTCCTAGTACCTGCTCAGGTGTAACACATCTGCCGATAACTCTAGTAAGTACCAGAAGATACACAGCCCTCTTTTGGTCACCAAGTGTGTGTATATGTGTGTGTGTGTGTGTGTGTGTGTGTGTGTGTGTGTATTAAAGAAATCTCAATATAAAAGTTTTCAAAGGAAAATATTTTCTATATCAAACATCATTAAAATTAGTATTTATTACTCAAATATCTATTTTATATTATTATATAAAAACATTTTTATTGTGTAGTTAATCCACATTTAGAAAAGAGCAGTCAAAATTAAGGCTTTTAAATGTTTATTTGTATTTAGAAGTATATTATTTTTAGTATACAACAATTTGCCAACAGAAAATTCAAAAAGACAAAGTTAGAAAGAAAGTTTTCTTTGTGATTGTCATTGCGATTGTCAAAAGATAGAAGGTTTATTTTAGTTTATGTTTTTAATCATGGTCTATATCTTATTTTATCGGCCAGTGTTGGTTCAGAGATTGTTTAATTACTCAAAGATTCCCACCTCCTGACAATGGAAAGAGGAAAAAGAGAAATCCTGACCATAATTCCAGGATCTGTGTCATAATTTCAAACTTTCTAGCATAACATACTTCTACTAAGGTCCACCTCTCAAGTGTCTGCTTTTGGCCAGTAGCATTATAAACTTATGACTAGATGTTAGCATATGAATCCTAGAGGGACATCAAAATCAGAATGGGCGGTCTACAAAAATACCATTTTTTAATTCTCTTGAACCATGTATATTTTCCTTTCTAAAGACAAATATATAAAAAATACTTAAAATTTCAATTTAAGTCTTTCTTATTTATTAGTAGTAATTATGCTGGAAGACATGCTACAATAAAAGTAAGCAACAATCATACCCATCTGTAAACCCTATGACTTGCAATCATATGCCTTGTAAGTCATCCCTCTAGGGCAGCAGTGGCAAGAATATCACAAAGCCAAACAACCAATTTCTAATTGGATTTAAGATGTGTTCCACAAGATGAAACCCATGTCTGGCAACATTACATAGCCAAGAACCTACGGATAGACATATCACAGTCCCTGTCAGAAAACTTACTATCGCTGTTCTGCTAAGTAAACATGATATTAAATTAACTCAAATGGTTTACCATTGTACACACAGATTAAGGTACCATTCTACCTTTATCATAGAAAATTCTGCATATAGTAGATGATGATCAACACAGAGACACCCCCCCCCCGCAACAGGCTAGAGTGCAGGGGAAAAAACTACCTTAGAATGTTCAAATCTAAATGGAATATATATATATATATATATATATATATATATATATATATATATATATATGCAACACTTTATCCATAAACTTTTGAATTAGTGTATAAAGTGGAGAAAGAGTGTAAAAGTCAGAGGTGGGGGGAATTAGAAGGAAACAGGGTCTTATGGACACTGCATTCAGCTACAAATATGAGAACAAAGAATTCTGACAGCCTGAACAGTTCTCATGTGAGCTAAAACATAAAAAAGCTCTTACTACTTGGGGCTGGTGAGATGGCCCAGTGGTTAAGAGCACTGACTGCTCCTCCAGAGGACCCGGGTTCAATTCCCAGCACCCACATGGCAGCTCGAAGCTGTCTGTAGCTTCAGTTCCAGGGCATCTGACATCATTACACCAATGCGCATGAAATAAAGTTAGATTTAAAAAAAAAAAAAACTCTTACTAGAAAATGGGGAGTTCAGTACATAGTTCTACTTCTAGCTGAGAAGTCATTGTTAAGTTTCTGTTGTTAGAGGAGAAGTATCAATTTTCTCTAAAAATGCAAAGTCTGATAACCAGATCATGCTTGAATGTGAAAGATCACCATTCAAGAGTATTTGGGAATAAGAAATTGAAGTTAATTCAATTGGAGACAAAAAATAAACACAAAAAACAAACAAACAAAAAAACCATAAAGTTTGGTGGGAAAGAGGGTATAACTTAGTAAAGTTGGAGAAAACACAGTAAAAATGAATAAAAATTCATTGTATACAATTTTCAATGATTTAATAAAATAAAAATAAAACCATCATAAATAAATCTCAGTCTCCAATTCACCAAATAAACAAATTGAAGGACAAAAACTACATAGTCATCTAATTATTTGCAGAAACGGCTTTGACAAAATCCCACACCTCTTCATGATAGACAAACAATGTAATTTAAAAATCACCATGATAGAGAAAGATGGAATATCTACCATACTCATGTATCAGTAGAATTCGTATAGTAAAAATGATCATTCTACCAAAAGTAAACTACAGATCCAATGCAATCCCCATCAATTTCCTAACATAATCTTCACAAATCTTGAAAGGACAAATTCATCTTCATATGGAAATATATACAGAAAAATTAGGATAACTAAAAGAACCGCTTGAGATTTTACTGTTCTCAAATTCAAGTTATATCACAAACAGAGCTGTATGATAAGACAGCATGGTATTGGCCCCCAAACAGACACATTGAACAATAAAATAAAATGAAAAACTTGGACACATATCCACATACAGAACATTTTTTTAAAGAAGTCAGAAAAACACACTGGAAAAAAACAGAATATTCAACAAATTGTACATGTCAAATCAAATGGCTGTGTGTACAATAATCCATATAGATCTATCTGTCTTATAACTATGCAAAAAACAGCTCCACATGAATTCAAACTTCAGCAAGAAAACAGATACACTAAACCTGTTAGATTAGAAAGTAGGGAATATCCCTTAACTCATTGACACAGGAAATAATTTTCTCAGCAGATCGTTGCTATTACAAGAAAAAATATCAATAGTTATTAAATAGCACCTCATGAAAATGAGAATATTCTACACAGCAAAGGATACAGTCATTCAGAAAAAGCAGCAGCCTACAGAATGGAAAATGATTTTTACTAAATATATATAAATATATATCCAACAGAAGACTAATGTCCAAAAATACTTAAATAGCTCAATAAACTGTATATCAAGAAAACATCTCAAGCTAAACTAAGGCATAGTCTAAATAGAGAATTCTCAGTAGAAGAAATTCAAATGTCTCAGAAGCACAAAAAGAAATGTTCATTGTCCTTGGTCATCAGGAAAATGCAAATGAAAACTACTTTGAGATTTCAATTTGTGTCTGTGAGAATGGCTAAGATTAATTACAGAAATTACAGTTCATACTGGAGAGGATATGGATTAAATAGAATGCTCCTCTGTTGCTGGTGGGACTGTTAACTTGCATAGCCATTATGAAAATTAGTGTGGTATTTTCTCAAGAACATAGAAATTCATCTACTTCAAGATCCTGCTATTACATTCTTGGGCATATACCCAAAGGACAGTTCATCCAACCACAGAGCCACTTGTTCAACCATGTTCATTGTCGCCCTAGTCATAATTGATGGACATTGGAAGCAACTTAGATGTCCTTTGACAAAAGAATAGATAAAGAAAAATGGTACATATATACAATGGAATCTTGCTCAAACATTTAAAAAAAAAGTCACAGGGAAATGGGTGAAAATAAAAAAACAAACAAAAATTCCTTAGTGAGGTAACAAAGATCCAGAAAGACAACTATGGTTTGTATTTGCCCTTATGTGAATATCAGCTGTTGGGTAAATGAGAAGCAAACTGTAATCCATAGAATGACAGAGGGCATGTAAAGGATAAAAGACCAGGAAGTAGAGGAACAAATAGAATTCCCCAGGAATGTGACATATAATAAAAAGCTTCAGGAGTGAGGGACTGGAATGGGAGGATCAAGAGGAGAAAGGGAGAAAAGAAGAGGATAAATATGAGAATATTGGCAGAGGAAGCCAAAGTTATGGCTAGTAGGGGGTAGTATAGGGACCTAATACAGTAAAAAGCTTCCTAAAATAGATGCAAATATGAAGGCAAAGTAAACTAAGCTGCCATGTAATGGAAGAGACAAACTTCTGGCCACATCATTGTCCCTAAATAACCATTCGTTACAGGAATTGGATTCTATTTAATTGGATTGTTGTCCATTGAGGTTCCATAGGAATTTCCAAATAACCCAAGCTGTGGCAAAGACAATAGATTGTTCTCCACAAATTGACGGCCAGAGCCTGTTGCTAAAGACACCACCTGCACAACTCAATGAACATGCATAAACCACACTGTAACCAGATATGTGACTACCCTGACAGTTATAGTACCTTCATCCAGTAACTGATGGAAGCAGATGCGCGGATCCATAACCAAGCACCAGGCCGAATTCTGAAAGTCCAGTTGAAGAGAGGGAGTAGGGATTATATGAGAAAGGGGAGTCAAGATCATGATGGGGAAATCCAGATAGTTAAACCAAGACTGTGGGCTCTCAAGAACTCTCGACGAACAGCTAGGAAATCAGCCTGACTCTGAATAAGGCCCTCTGCATGTGGATGAATAAGGCTTTCTGCTTGTGGGTGACATGTTTGTGAGGTTCCTGGCAGTGAGACCAGTATCTATTCCAGGTAAATGAACTGGCATTTTGGAGCCTATCCCCTATGGTGGGATGCCTTGCACTCCTTCGATATGGTGGGGGGGGGGGGGCTTGGTCCTTCTCCAATTTAATGTGCCAGGCTTTGTTGACTCTTGATGAGAGAACTTAACCTTTCTGAAGAGTGGACGGGGGTACTTTGGGTGGGAAGGGGCAAGAGAAGAGCTGGGTTGGGTAACTATGCGTGGTATGAAAATGAATAAAATATCTAAAATAATAAATAAAAAATATAGAAATAAAAGAATCCTAATGATCCATTCTCATAGATCAGTGTCTTGCTCAGGCTTCATCAGAAAAGCAACCTTCTGTATAAGATAGGAACAAACACAGAGACCCGCAACTGGACATTATGTAGAGAGTAAGAAAGCTCAGAAAATTCAGTCCTAAATGTTATATCTTCATCAAATACTTCCTGTGAGGTCTCAGAGACTCCATGTAGAAGAGTTTTGCACTCAGAGGGAATAGAGGACACCAAGGAAACAAAACCCGTTAAATCGCTCTTGGTTCCGGCGCTTGGTCCCGGCTCCTGCTCCCGGCTCCTGCTCCGGACTAGGTTCCCTTCCTGACGGTTTATGGTGTATGTAAATTTTACCCCCCCAAAATAAATAACCCCTTAAAACATAAAAAAAACCGTTAAATCAACAGAATTAACACATATAAACTCCCAGAGACAAAGGAAACAGGCCCCGGGCCCAAAGGAATCTGTACCAGATGAGATCCTATTGTTAAGAGAAGCAGTCACATATGTCCATCCCTAATCCAGATACTATCTCCTATAGTAAATGAAAATTTTATTTCCTTCAAGGAAGTTCCTATGGGGGAAGCAACTATTTTTAAGGGTTCCATGCCCAGTAGTACACAGCTAACAAAAGAAAAAATCAATAACATCTTTGGAAGTTCCTTGTGTCAGGGCTTTATTTTGTTATTTTTTGTTTTAGTTTTAATATTATCTTATTCACTCTATATTTTTTCTTCTATTTGTATATATTTTGGATTGTTTTCTGTCTTTTTAACCTAAAGGTTATTTGAATATATAAATATATTATGACTTCTAGTTTAGTATTTGGAATACTCAGTATACAAACAATTGTATCCCTGAGTCTTTATATTTTTCTTGTACCCTTTCCTGGTTTCTTTTAAGTCTGTTTGTTTGTTGTGCCCTATTATGATGTATTAGTTTTTGATTTATCTTATATTGTATTTTATTATACCTTAAAATCTGTTTTTTAATGAAAGACAGAAATATTTGGATAAATCTCGATGGAAGGGGAGGTCAGGAAGACTTGGTATGCATAGAGAGAGGAGAAACAGTAACAAAGATATAATATAGAGAACAATTATTTTTTATAAAAGGAGAAAATAGAATAAATATTAATGAATACTTTATTTTTGACACAATTTCACTGGTAACATTCCTAATATCTTCACCAGAAATAAAAGCATTCTAATGTGAATTTGAAACAAACAAAAGGTTGTCACTTTTCTTAATAAAATTCTGTTCATAATGCTTATATTTGGGAGGTTTGTTGTTGAATATTCTAAGCAAATGCTAAACTAATTAAAACATCTTCCATTTTTATTTATTTTAAATAAAATTTAAAATTTATTTTTATTTATTTTTAATCACTTAAGTGGATATTTTATATCTCTGAGAATGAGCAACAACATTTATGCATCACTCAAACTGATGGAAATCACCTTCACAAACTATACAAGAGACATGGGATCCAAAGAAGCAAATTAGAACCCTTCTTCAATATGAACATCAGGAAAAAATAGACATTCAAAATAACTCTTGAATGGTTTTCAAAATCTGTCCCCATGTTTTAATTTCCTTTGAAAGATTGAACTTTGTCATTTTACCACAGAGTCAACTGAAGTCACTGTTTCACTTCCAACAAGTGTTAATGGAAGATGTGGCCCTGAGATGAGGGCATGAATGATTTATGGATTAGATTTGCTGTTAGTAATCTACCATGAATATATCTACATGTTATATCATGAAAATCAAAAGCAGCATTGTGTATAAATCTCACTCTGAAAGCAGCAGAGGTATTCCTGTTTCTTCTGTGATTGAAAATGGACCATACTATTCTAGTCAAGCCTTCATAGCAAGCTAGCCACAGAAATCAATTGATGGCAATCTCACATAAAAACACAAGCCAGAACAACCTGCTAAAGCCCTCCAGTCACTGAGAGATAATAATTGGATTATTAGTAGTTTTTTTTAACTTCATTGGATTTAAAAACATTCATTAGAGTTACTGATATTGATGAAAGCAGCAAAGTAAGGCTGAATACAAGTGAAGAATGAAGATGAAAGTGTTTTGGAAAGAAGTAAGTATAGTATGCATTGCACTCATTTTGTGAGTGTTAACATGGTAAGCATTTAGATACTTTAAGACAAATGAAAAGACATTTCCAACATTAGAATAGCATAAGAAAAACTCATTAGTGGAATCAATGCACACTGGAAAGAAATTGCATACTACTATGAATAAGCAAAGTGCGTCAGAAAAGAATATGGAAGAAAATGAGTTTGCTGGAGTGTAGCAATTATGTTTTTTGAGCACATGAATCCTAAATGAGGTAAAAACTATCCCTTTTGGTGTAATTTTGAATCAATAGTTATTTTTCAGTGCCAGTAGGTCAGTTATGGAAATAAAACATATTAATAGTGCAGTTAATAAATTTTAATCAATAGGTAGGAAGTTGCTGGGCTATAATTGAATAGATATTTCTGTACTCTGCTATCAAGGTGACAAAAAGCAAGAACACGGTACTTATAAATGTCAGGATAGGAAAAATGATGTCAAACTTGTACAAATTTTAAAGCTAGGCTTTAAATTGCAATATTGGCCAATTGATAATAGCTGTCAATAAGAAGGGCAGAGAGATGATGAATCTGAGTAGAATCAGTTTAACTACAGTAGAGATATAGATGAGGAAGCTGTAAAAGAACACAGAATTGGAACATCAAGTAATTACTAACCAACATAAAGGCTAAACTTGGGAAACCATAACTAAGAAAAATTGATAGACATTCATTTTGAGAGTCATAATGAGGGACTAATTTCAGTGGTTATTTAAAAGCATAGCACTATTTGTGTAAAGAAATTATTCTTAGTATGGAATATAAATTTTGAAAGAAAATGAAAAAGAAAAGTGTTGTCATTTATCAATAAGAAAAAGTCTCAAGATTCCTTCACACATCCCTTCTGAAACTTTGCATTTCTGGTTGTCTGTTTAACAGATGATTTCTTATCTATACAATAAACTTGCTGAAAGCCATATAGTAAAATTGTGGCATTTTTTGATAAAAGATTACAGTATGATAACACACTCATTAGATACATGCTTGCAACTTAGATTTATGCATACTGTGGTGAATATTCATTTCATTTATACAGTCTAGTTTGCAAAGATTAAAGTTTGAATATCCTTATTTTTAAATTTAGATTCATAAAGAAGCAATGTAGGCCATTTAGCAGAAACTAATATGGCACATGTGGAGGTTTAGATGAGAATATCTCTGACTGTTCATTTATTTAAGCACTTAGTCCACAGTTAGTGAAAAGAATAAAAGGTATAGCATTATAGAAGATAGTAGGTCACTGAGGTCAGTATTGAGGTTACAAAAGGCCCCACCCATTGACCCTCTGCTTCCCAGAGAGATCTTCTTGTCTCTTGCTTGAAGGTCTAGGTTGAGCTTTGAAATATTCCTGTAGTTATGCCTTTGTACTAGAATCATACACTTCAGCCCACTCAAAACATAAGTCTAATTAAATACTTTCTGTTAAAATTTTAGGTTATAATGGCAATAGATAAGTAACTTTAACACCACACTATTCAGAGCGAATGGACTCCTAGGGAAAAATTCTATAAAATAGACATATCTAATGTGAAGTTCCCCTCTGTATGCTGTGAGCATGTTATATTGTCATTGGTTAATAAAGAAACTACTTTGGCCTATGACAGTACAGAATATAGCAAGGTGGGAAATCCAAACAGAGACAGATGAGAAAATAAGAAGACAGATGCCATGCAGCTGCTGAAGGAGAAGATGTCAGAAGCTTACTGGTAAGCCACTGCCTCATAGCAATACGCAGAATTATAGAAATGGGCTGTTTTAAAAAATAGAAACTATCGAGGAATATACCTGAACCATTGCCCAGTGTTGTAATTAATATAGCTTCTGTGTGATTATCTGGGTCTGGGCAGATGAAATATAAAAAGTCTCTGCTTACAAATGGCACCCACCTTCTGGCATGGATCAACATAAGACTTTAAAAACGCTTAAAAAGAAGGCTTCTAGACCCACAAAAAAAATGGTAGTCATGTGCAGCTTTTTGGTCATTGCATTTTTTTCCCAGGTAGGCTTTTCCAGCAACAGAGGCTTGGCTCATTTAAGAGAAGGTTATCTGACTCAGTGTTAGCTGCAAAAAATGCAAAGCTCTTTTCAGAGACAGCTTCCTGGTTTGTGCTGGTGCTACAGATGACTCTGGCTCTTTTGGCAGGTCCTGTTACAGGGCATTTGATTGGGGTTTGTAAGGAGTATACTATTAGTTGCTTAATGGCAACATAGACCACTGCATCACTGGATCTAAGCCAGTGAACATGGCATGCAGAGATAGTGAACATACCTCATGACAGAATAAACAGAAAAAAGGCAGCATTAGTCCTAACCATACCTGCTTAGCATTTTAAAAAAGCCCTCATGGTCAGAAAGGAATTAATAGATACACAGTAAAGACAGAGTCAGACAAAAGAAATTCTAAATATGCCATAATAAGTTTGATAAATGTGAATGGGCATTAAACAGAGAGGATAAAAGATAGTCATAGATTAAAAAAAAACAATTTCAGGATATTAAACTGAGATTCCTAAAGAAAAAATTGAATGAAAAATTATAATGGTCCAGGATAGGGTGGAAATACATAGAGTCTGTATTATATATATTATTGTGTTTACTTTTAATTTTTTGACTGCAGAGAGACATTTGATTCTGGTGGCTGCTAACTTAAATGAACATATGTAATTTAAAGGTATCTTGAATCTAAAATTTGAGTCTGAGGATATGTTGCTTTGGAAGAGAGGTTCTACTTTTTCTTCCACAGAAGATGAGAACCTGTGGATGCCTTCTGGGCTCATGTGGTTTGATGGATCAAGACCTCCCCAAAAGGTTTCCAAGAACCCTAAAAATGCTTTACCTAATAGCAGAAAGTAGTTT
The DNA here is from genome assembly GCF_982192425.1 of Myodes glareolus. Lineage (NCBI taxonomy): Eukaryota > Metazoa > Chordata > Mammalia > Rodentia > Cricetidae > Myodes > Myodes glareolus. The sequence goes on along the minus strand of NC_142026.1, from coordinate 118,764,444 downwards.
GGAGAAAACACTGTTTAATTTCCCAAAATAATTGTTTATAATTTTTTTATTTAAAGTTTTTTGATTATAACGACTTATAGTCACAGTCAATCTCTTTTTAAAAAACAAAAGGGGGTATATGATATAGAAATGAATACCTTGCATTTGTACAGACTTTGGTTTATTGATACAAATTTTATGACAATTTTGTTTTACATGTATATTTCTACTGTTCTTTAAAGTATATTATTTATAACTTATTTAAAAATATAAAGTATAATGAAAAATTACAGATTAATAAAGAGTAATTTACAATAGTCAAAATTGTAGTCATATTAGGTTTTCTAGATATACCGAGTTATATCCCAGTTAGATAGATAATCTTCAACATTTCAAAGACTTATATAATATGGATTTTAAAAGATTTTAAGAACTTAGACCTTCCTCGACAGTGAGACATGCCTTCTTCTGTCAGCACCAATCAACTTCAAGAGGCTGAAAGGCATTGAAGAGACTCTTCCTAGGTTTTTACTAGCCTTGCCTGAAATACTTGATGGTATTCTGTGTAAATTGGACAAGCACAGAGAAAAATGACTACTGAACTTGTCAAGAACAAGTCAAGAGAGGGTTAAAACTGTCCTTTAGTGTTACTGCTTCACAAAAGAGTCTGCCAGACATTCTGTAGGACAAAGAAGAAAAAGATTAAAAAGTTGTCTATATAGGTGAAAAAGTCTTTCAAATTTACTGCTTCATGGAAAAGTCTGTAAGATACTATAGGCCTGTAGGGTGAATATGGATTCCCAAATGTTACAGAATAACTTTGGGTGACTATGCAGGCAGTGAGATGTCTCTGTCAATTCTTGAGGTTTGGAAGTAGCTTACAATGCATGGCCTGTTTACTTATGTAATATTATATTCTTCTGGCAGTTTGATGGTATTGAAGACCGATAGCTATATTTTTCCTTAGTTATAGTTAATGATACATTAGATATGAAACTTTCAAGATACAAATAGTCTAAGTATTCTAAGTGTAGTTCCTGTTTGATACCTTTTTTAAATACAAAATTTGTTTTATGTTAAATTTAAAACCTTCCTTTATATTTAGACAAAAAAAGGGGGGAGACAATGTGGGATTCCCCTCTGTATGTTGTGAATAAGTTTTATTGCTATTGGTTAATAAAGAAGCTGCTTTGACCTATGGCAGAACAGAATATAGTAAAATGGAAAATCTAGGCAGAAATAAAGGGGGAAAGAAGGAGGACACAGAGAGATTCCATGTTGTTGCCAAAGAAGAAAAAAGCCAGAAACTTACTGGTAAGCCACAGTCTAATGGCAATACACAGATAAATAGAAATGGGTTAATTTAAGATGTAAAAGATTGATAACAATATTCCAGAACCATTGGGCAAACAATGTTTAATTAATATAGTTTCTGTGTGATTATTTGGGTCAGGTTGTCCATGAAATGTAAGTGTACATTACATTTAGTTAGTCATAGCGTGGTAAAGTATTGTATTGTAAGGTCTTTTCTGACCAATTTAAATCTGTTTCTTCAATCTTGATTCACATTTTTATTCCATGTAATTTCTGCCTTTTCTGCCAGAAAAGTATTTTAAATAATATATATATATACAAAGTTTCTATAAAATATTTTTATTATTATCATTTTCCTTTTTTTCTCTTCGATTGCTGATGCCTTAAAGTCTAAATTTTCTCATTTTTCTTGTCTTAGAAAAAAAACTCTCCATGTTCAAGATTTTTCTCTGATTCATTCTGCTAATATTTATTGGACCAAGTTCAACTTTAGATAACACCATAATTATGCACTTTTTTGACATAATCTTAAATTGTTTTCTCTTGTTTTCATCTTCTCCCACCATATAGGGCTCAAATTTAAAAGAATAATTTCCTCATTATTTATATCAGCTGCATGAAACAAAAGGAGTTATTTTTATGACACCGAATCTATATTCAAAAGATAGAGAACTATGAATATATGCTTATATTTTCAAGTAGTTTTGTACAAGAAGCAATCATATGATATGAGTTCATTCTGTTTATTTTGTTTACCTAAAGAAATGAAGGGAAAAGTATCAGTGAGTCATTTTGCAAACACAATTGTAGGATGTGTTTGACACAGTCAGGAGTTACAGATGGATTGCTCCATTATTTCTGGGTTGCGTGACAAAAGAATTATAGAGAAACAAAGGTGGAAATTGAAATAGATTTCAAGTCATCATAAAACATTTTAATGAATGGAATTCTTGGATTTGTTTTTCGTGTAGCTGTAACCAGCAAAAACTTGTAGAGATGTTCACTAGCTAGGGAAACAAAATGTGTGCCAAGGTAGTGAGAGCCAGCTCTGACTTGAGGCAGATTTTCTAACCCAGAGTTATATGCCGAGCCAGGAGAAGAAAGCCATAACTCTATTCCCCTAATATTTCAGGCCTGTAGCTGCAGTAGAGTTCTAAAATTATGCAAAAGACCGAAAAATCAATAAAGGAAGATCAAAAGTGCACCTGGTTTCAGAACAAGCCCACCATCTTAGCTGAGAATAAATTAATTCTAGATTCTTATCTCTTGATGAGGAATACCAAGAAAGAACATTATATTATTATCGAAATGCAGGCACACACAAGCACGCGTGCGCGCACACACACACACACACACACACACACAACAGATTCCTTTTGATTCAGAAAACCTTAAATGATTGTTAGCATTTATGACAAAATAGAATTTTATATTACTTGCATCTTTAAAATTAAGTCATTTGGTAAGACAAATGACTAAATATTTATAAAAGTTCACTTTGCTCTCTGCCTCTGTTTTCATCAGTTCCTGGATAAAAGTTCTTTGGTAATATTTAAGATATTCATCAGTTGACTAGAGGGCAAGGTCAGTTTGGGCACCCTCTCCTCTACTGCTTAGGATCTTAGCTGGGGTCATCCTTGTTGATTCCTGGGAATTTCTCTAGAGCCAAGTTTCTTGCTGGCCCCATAGTGGCTCACTCAATCAAGACATCTCTTTCCTTACTCTCATCTTTGCTCTTCCTCAATCTCAACTATCCCAATTTCTCAAGTTCTCCTCCCCTCTCCCTTTCTCCCCTCATCTTCCCCTTCTGCCCTCCCTTCTCCTCCTACACCCATGCTTCCAATTTTGTCAGGCGATCTTTTCTATTTTGACTTTCCAGGTGAATCTATATATGCTTTTTTCCCCAAGGGTTCACCTTGTTATCTAACTTCCTAATGATCATGAACTATATGCTCATTATTCTTTGTTTATAGCTATTATCCTCTTTTGTGTGAGTACATACCATATTCTTCTTTTTGGGTCTGGATTATCTCACCCAAGATGGTGTTTTCTAGTTCCATAAATTTGCATGCAAATTTCAAAGTGTCATTTTTTTCCACTGAGTAGTAATATAATGTGTAAATGTGCCACATTTTCTTTATTCATTGTTTGACTGAGGGACATCTAGGTTGTTTCCAGGTTATGACTATTACAGATAATGCTGCTATGAACACAGTTGAACAAATGTCCTTGTACTATGATTGAGCATCCTTTGAGTTTATACCCCAAAGTGGTTGTAGGTTCCTGAGGTAGGTTAATTCCTAACTGTCTGAGAAACTGCCATACTGAATCCAAAGTAGTTGTACACTGTTGTGGGAGTAACTTTCGCTGCCTCAACCAATAGTCCTGACAACACTGATCTATTCCCGAGAGAATGTTGAGCACCAAAGACACTCCACCTGGAGCCTTTCTTCTTGGCAGAACTGGCCTTTGGGTAAAGAAATGCCCATACCTCAACTACTGACAGAGTTACAGAGTATCCGTAAATGGATAAAACAGGACTGTCATATCCTGCCAAGACAGGATAAGATAGTTTTAAAAAGTTCCTTGCCTTTGAAAATGGTATGTCAGTTACGTTAGGCCTTAGCCAAAGTTGGTTGCTTCAACGCTGCAAACATGATTTTGGGTGTTTGCCCAGGTAGCCAGTTGTCTATGTGATTTGTTACATGTTCTAAAAGTTTGATTACACTTCCTAATTACTCAGGTAACATTATTTCCCTTCTCAGATCTTTGATGGGATTGAAGATTATATAAACGTAGTTACTTTCTTTTCATGATGTGGCCAAGTTATTTCTTATACAAGACTTAAGCTAGTTAAAATAGGATATTTATATTTATTGTATATAATTATGTAGGTTTATACTTACTGTATATAATTTCATAGTAGGCTTAGAACTCTCTTAAACAAAGGGGGGAGGTGTTGTGGGAGTAACTTCCGCTGCCTCAACCAATAGACGCTGAAATACGAGCCCACAGTGCAGCGGGGAGCGACTTCCGCTCCGTCAGCCAATAGCTGCTGAAATACCAGCCCACAGGGGCATGGTATATTTCTCTTTTAAAAAGAGAAGCATATCCGGATCAGGCCCTCTTGGTTCCGGCTCTTGGTTCCGGTGCTTGCTCCTGGCTCCTGGTCCCGGCTCCTGCGACTAGGCTCCCTTCCTGACGGTTTATGGTGTATGTAAGTTTTACCCCCCAAAATAAATAACCCCTTAAAACATAACTGGTGTGGGATTGATTCGCCGATAGTACACGTTTGCATTCCCACCAATGGATGAGCATTTCCTTACTCCACATCCTCTCCAACATAAGCTATCATTGGTGTTTTTAATTTTAGCCATTCTGACTGGTGGAAAATGGTATCTCAGAGTTGTTTTGCCTTTCATTTCCTTGATGACTAAGGATGTTGAACATTTTCTTTTTTATATATACCGATATCTTCAATGAATATTATTACAAATTTCTCAATAAAATAATGAAAAAATATGAAAAAATATAATCAAGGACTAAAAGGACTAATAGTATTCCTCAATTACAAAGATGTCCAATATATAAAAATTAGTCAATACAATTTTTTTAACAGAATTAAGAAAGAAATATGACATCACTTCATTTAATGTAGAAAAATTACTTGCCAAAATTCAACACAATAATATGATTTAAAAAAAATCTCCCACTGAACCACCAAGTTTATCTCTAATCTGGTTTTATAATTGAAGTTACTCAGTTATTAATTTCATTTAATTATTTTAATCATTGAACACTTTAATGTATTTAATATGTTTTTGGACCTTATTTGAAAGATTGAAAACCTGAAAATGACTTAAATTTCATTGATGTCTTTCATCTATTTGAGAGTCTTCTGTTGAGAATTCTCTGTTTAGTTTTTTATCGCATTTTAAAATTGTATTATTTGGAATTTTGATGTCTAATTTCTTGAGTTCTTTGTATGTTTTGGAGAACAGCCCTTTGTCTGATATGAGGTTGGTAAAGATCTTTTCCCATTCAGTAGGTTGCCTTTTGTCTTATTGATTGTGTCCTTTGCTTCACAGAGCGTCTCAGTTTCACAAGATTCCATTTATTTATTGTTGTTCAGTGTCTTTTATACTGGTTTTATATTGAAGAGACCTGCCTTGGATGGAGCACTGGACTGAACTCCCAAAATCCAGTTGAAAAATGGGAGGAATAAGAATTTGAGCAAAGTGGTCAAGACTATGATGAGTACACTCATTGAAACAGTCTACCTGAGCTAATGGGAGATCACCAACTTTAGCCAGAAAGGGAAAGAGCAAGCACAGGTACAAACTAGTCCCTCTGAATATGGTTGACAGTTGTATGACTGGGGAATACAGAGGAGGCACTGGCAGTGGCACCAGTATTTATCCTTACTGCTTGTACTGGCTTCTTTGAAACCTCTTCTTTTTGGATGAATACATTGCTCAGTCTAGATATAGTAATAGTAGGGAGGCCCTTGGACCTTCTCCAAAGCAATGTGCTTTACCCTGTCTGTGGAGTGAATGGGAATGGGGTGAGGGTTAATTAGAGGAAAAGGGATGAGAGGAGAGAGTGGGAACTTGGGTTGGTATGTATAAGGAAAAAGATAGTTTGTTTTCTTTTTTTTAAATTTGTTTTGTTTTTAGGGCCTGATGTGTTAGCCATAAAAACTGTTTTTATTACTATGTAACAAGGTGAGATAATAAATTTACTCTTAGAAAACAGTGAATCAAAGAAAGATTAATTCAGTATGTTGAATTCTTGATTTAAAATATACACAAGAAAAATTATCATTATTCTTAAAGGAGCATGTATGTGTATATGAATGTAAGGCAAACATGAAAGTTATATCAATATGAGATTGCAATTATACTAAATAATTCTTGATAAGTTTTTTTCACTATAAATTATTTTAAAAATAGTTTATAATCATGTTCAATTCATATATTAGGTAATTCATGGTGGAAAAGGGCAGTGGGATGAATTCACATATTAATCTCTTGTAAAATTGTGAGGGTTGGGTTTAGTGTTCACTATCTCAGTGACTCGGGTAAAGAGTACAGGTCATACCTTAAAAATACTGTTTTATTTTTCTGTCATATTGAAAGTCTTCAAGTGTGTAAGATCCAATTGAGTTCCTTGCTTTGCCAACTTCTTCTGTTAATATTTTTCAAGTTTCCCTTTTTATGAGAAGTAATAGGCCATGATTCACCTGGATGGTTTTTGATAGTGTATTACTAAAGTCAATATTAAATCTTATTTGAGCCCCATGGATGGTTGATTCTATTTATCCACAAGTGCCACTTCAAAGAGGTTTGGATGCTAAATGAGTGGATCATTTCTGCTTGCTAATCTTTCCCAAGTCAGTGAATGCTCCATTAACTTCCTGGAACATATTACTCACTTTTCCTAGAACGTGAACTGAAGTTGTCCAGGGTTGTATTTTATTTGCTTTATAATGTTCATTTAGTTTTGACTGTTGTGGTATATAATTGTTGGAAAAATTAGTTCATTTTTCTTTATCAAACACTATCATGTCTCAAACACTATGTTTCAGCCATTTATTTGTTCATTCCTTTTAGATTAGCCATAAATAAATAATGGTGTTGACTAATGTGAATTTTAAGGTGAGTAAGACACATTAAATTCAGTATAATATTTTAAATAATATGCTTTGAGTGTTTGTATAACTGTTATATTTGATACATATGTGTTTTTTCTAGGTAGAAATAATTTAAAGTCATTTTATATAGACAGAAATCTATAAAGTAGATGGATAAATAAATAGTAATTTTCATTTAATGAGAGGAAAGGTTTACAAATTATAATCTCTCCATAATATATAAGTGAATATAAGAATTTAGAATTTTTAATTAAGTACAATTTCCTCAAATTTATTTTCATACATCAACATTTAAATAAGAGACAAATATAATGGTTCATATGTTTTTCTAGAAATGGTTACATTATGCAATTATATTTACCATGTCTATAAATTATGCCAATATTTATGGAGAGATTATAGCTGAGAAACTGAAAGTCCTCTAAGACAAAAGACCCTAATAACAATTCAGTTTTCTTATTAAAACAGAGAATGCTTTTTTCTTTTATCTTTGGTACAGTATAAGCATGAAGTTAGAATAAAGATCATGTTTAAGTTAAGCATAGTATTTCAAGAGGAAAAGAATAAAACATTTATATTTTTATCTTACAATGTAAACAATATATGTTTACATTGCAGAGTTTAAAAGTCTTTGCATCAACTCATCTTAACCAATAAGAATTTGTGCTATTTAAGAGGAAACACTGATGTTATTAATACTAAGCTAATAGTGACACTAATGGTGTAATGAAGGATTGAGTTCTTTCTCTCTCTTCCTTCTGGCATGTCTATTTTTTCCTTATCTCAATATTGAAAATGGATTCTTCAATATATATGTTTCCCATGAACAAGATAAACTTCCATTATTTTTCTCTATAAAAGAAAGAAAGTATTTTCTATAACAGCCTCACAAAATTTGCCTAAAGCTTTGTTTACTAGAAGATCATGTAAGGTAACTACTCACAGCTTCCCACTCTAAGTAAAACAAGCTTAAAGTATGTCAGATTTACACATAAGCCAAAGAAAGGAAGAGTAACATAAATAAAAAACAGTCCAAATCTTAGAAAAAAAGGATTAATGGTTATCACATGCATAAGATTCTTTTAATCTTTACAGTTTTGCTGTGGGATAATGCTTTTGTACCCTTGAAGTTTTATCATTTCTATTGGTTTAACAAAATACCATCAGTCAATAGCCAGGCAGAAAGTATAGTAGCAGTGGCAAGACTAGTAGAATTCTGGGAAGAGGAATGGTTTAATCTACAGGCACCACCCAGATGCAGAGGAAGCAAATTGAAAGTGTTGCACTGAGAAAAGATACCAAGCCACGTGGCTAAACATAGATAAGAATTATGAGCTAATTTAAGTTGTAAGAGCTAGGAATTATGAGCTAATTTAAGTTTTAAGAGCTAGTTAATTATAAGCTTGAGCTAATAGTTTATAATAAATATAAACTTGAGCTCAAGTTTATAATTGTCATAAGCCTCTATGTGCTTCTTTGAGACTGGGGACAAGGTAGGATAGAAACTTTGAGGCTGAGGTCCAGGTAGGATAGAAACTTTATCTACAAAGTTTCAATAAAAAATAATACTAATAAATTATTTCTAGTGTTCAGGTTTAATTATTAATTACCATCTAAACATTGGCTAGTTTCTGTTTTTGATAGTGCTTATTTCTATATGCTATGTTTCCCTAGAGTGACCTGTGTTTAGCCTTCCTTCAAGCAGTCTATGTAAATCTCCCCATTTTGGTCTTTGAGTCAAACTGTCAACATACAGCAGTCACAAACTGACAGGTATTTTCTTTATTTTGGCCAAAATATTACTTGCTCATTTTTGTTGTTCTTATCCATGAAATTGAAAAGCAAAAAGTAATGAAATAGCTCATAGGATTCAATTTTAGTCTGTTTGTGCTGTACAATGAAGCACAATTATCTAAACAGCATAAATAAAGCAGGTTTTTTCTTTTTTTAGGTTAGCAATCTGGTACATAGTTTCTAGTGAGAGCCTATTAGCTAGATTTCAGGGATCCATCTTGTTCTAAATCTTCACAAAAGAGAAAAGTAAAGAGTCTCTGAACTAATTCCTTTTATGAGTCAGTCACCTTACACCATAAGCCCCTGCTTATATGATTTCATTACATTACAATTAACCTGTATCCTTAATTTATCATCATGGGATGATAAATTAAGATTTTAACATCTATATCATGGAAGAAACAAATCATTAAGTTAGTAGTACTCTATTCCTATTCAAGTAAAATTCACGACCCTTTTGGCTTTAAAATACATTTATTCCATCACAAAATCTTTATAAAGATTTAAATTATTAGAATATAAATTAAGCCCAACATATTTTCTAAATATTAAAACTACATATGGGCAAGAAATATTTTATGATTCATACTAAAGCAAATTACTTTTCAAATTTGTATTATGAATTCAACAAATCTCTGTGGTTTTAAAATAATGTGATGGCATAGGCATAGAGTAGCATTCCCACTTTAAAGGTGAGATATAATAGAATATAAAAGGGAACAATGCCCAGGCAAATGAACAGCTAGTAAGTTAATAACATCAAAACCTGAGACTTAAGTGCCAATCCCATTGGCTTGATCTCCAGGGACACTGCATCTGCCATAATATTTTATAAGGAAGAGGAGGAATTTAGCAGTTCTCCACCTGATTTCTATGATTCAGTCTACCGACAGAGCTACTAGTATTCTAAAATTGTAATACAGTATTTATCTATAAATAAACTTTATACCAGAGTGTCTGACTCTATACACAAATGTACAAATAACAGTTATTATTTTAATTTGTATCATCAATATTTAAATAAACACCCTAAGATCATAACATAAAATATGAATTTGTTTCTTTCCTTCTATTTTTTGATTTATTTTTAGTCATAATGCATTATTTACATCTTTGCTAATTAATATCAAAAGAAGATACTCATAACTAACTTGTAATATTCAAATATTTATCATAGAATTAAATTCTAATGAAAAATTTGACCATAAATAGTTAAAAACAAAATGATAAATTTCACGTTTGGAAGAACAGATTATTTTTATAAATCTAATGTGTGTGTAATTCAGTATTTTTATATCTTTTCTTCAAACTCTTTCTAAAGTTTTGCTTGAAACAAACACAGATTTAGCAATAATAAGCAATCAATCATTTGCTAATAGTACAGTTAAGTCAATGTCTCTTTGGAAATATGTAATGATGAAGTCTTTTTGTTTTCTCATAATGTCCTAACTTTTCTTTAAAATTTCTTCATATTATATATTTTGATCATATTTTCCACTTCTCCAGCACCTCTGAGATACTTCCAATCTTCCTACCCACACAATTTCATGTTCCTTCTTCCCCAATTGTTCAAATGACTTGATGCTATGTTGTTATTCAACTGATGACAAACTAGTAAATATGACATTTATGTATTTTGTAATGACTTATGTACATGTTATATTTATCACACTAAACGTTTTAAAGAAGCATTGTTTTTAAGTATAAGATAATAAAGAACATTTAAAGAACATAAAATTATAGAAGATAAAAATTACTGAAAACATAAAGATGTTTGTGGTATAATGTGTCTGTCCCAAATGAGATTACCTTGGAACAAAGAGTAGTATTTAATCAGATATCCTCTCTTCCTTTCCTTTTGTAGTAAAGACATTCTGAGAAATGTGTATGTATTGAAATTTTGTAATCTAGTAATAAATTCATATTTTTTGTAACAGAAAGACCAATGTTTAACACATATTCATTTCTCAGTTAACCTCTAAAGGTTTACTAGTTGCTTTGTGGTTTTGGATAGCCTGAATGGCGGGTGATCTTTGTGTATAGTACCTTATAATATCCTTCCCAGAATTATGAGTTTCTGGACCATGTTACCAGCAAAAACACTGACTCTTTCAGGCAGGAGGTTTGGCTACAGAGCATTTGAGTGGGGTTTGTGAACAGACTGCTGTAGCTTGCTTAATGGTGGCATGGGCTGTCTTTGTGCCTGAGAATCGGGCTATGGGCATGGTTCTCAGAGGCAGAAAACAGCTCGCCATGCTTGACTGTGCTAAGCAAGCAGAAAGTACCATATATACCATAGTAATGCTGCAGTAAAAGTTTTTAAGAAGTACTTAGCAATTTAAGAAGTGCTTCCAGAGACTAAAGAATCACAGATTCACAATAGGACAGATTCAGACATAAAAGACTACAAAATGGTCACACTGTTAGATAAATATATGTAGGCTTAGGAGAGAGAAGAAAAAGAATATAGAAAGTTATAGAAAAAAAGTAAATGGTTTTTTAAAAAAATTAAAGTCATTAAAGAGACAGAGTACAGACAGTATAGATTAAATGAATAAAGAAAAATAATTCTGGATTATTTATATTATTATGTAAATTTAATTTTTTGACTGAAAGGAATTAAGTACACAGAGAGATTTCATTGTATGGACTGCTAACCTAAACCAACATGTATATCTTAAAGGTATCTTGATTTCAAAATATGGATCTAAGGCTATGTTGCTTTGGAAAACAGGTTCTACTTTTGTTTCCACAGAGGACAAGAACCTGTTGAATCCTTCAAGACTAATGTGGTTTCATGGGCCTAAGTCCCCCTGAAAGGTCGCTTTGAATAGTCCTCAAATAATTACTTCACCCAATAAAGAGCAGGAAGAGGTTTGGATAGAACTATGCCCATATTCCCAAATATTGTCTATAAATGTTTGTTTACATTTAAAGGGGGATATGCTATTGAGATTTGCATGAGTATAAATCCTGGCTTATTGATAAAATTTAAGGTCAATTTTGTTATATGTGTATTTTTGCTCTTGATTAATGTATTGTGATTGTGCAGTTCATTTAAAAATATAATGTATAATTCAGAAATATAGGTTAATAGATAATCATCTATAATAGTCAAGTTTGTAGTCATGTTAGTTAGATTTTCTAGATGCACAGAGATTTATTTCAGACAGATAGATATTCTTCAAACCTTTCAAAGACTACAGAATATGCCATTTAAAATATTTTAAGAAATTAGGACTTTTCATGACAGAGACACATCTGCTCCTGGCAGTACCAATTACTTCAAGAGGAAGATAGGCATTGAAGAGGCTCCTTATGGAGTTGGTTAACCAATTGGACAAAAAACTGCTCTTGTCTGGACTGCTTGATGAACTAACCAGCTTCATGAAAGAGTATGGAAGACATTATGCAGGACACAGAAGAAAGTGACTGACAAACTGCCAATGTAGGTGGAACTGTCTCTGAAATTTTCTGCTTTGTGAAAATGTCTGCTGGATACTATGGGCCTGTGGGCTAAAGATTGTGGATGCCCCAATGGTACAGAAGAACTTTGGATGACTGTCCAGACAGGGAAATTTTTCTGTCATATCTAGAGTTTTGGAAGTTGATTACAATATACTTCCTGTTTACTTAGGTAATATTATATCCCTCTGGAATCTTTGATGAAGTTGAAGAATAGATAGTTATTATTATTATAGTTTTTCTTAGTAATGATAAAAGGTAAAGTAGATATCAATATTGTAACTGTAGATATAAATATTGTAACTGTAATTTTTGCTTGATAACTTTTTTGTTATATGTGATTTTACTATGCTAAAGTTAAAACCTTCATTTTTATTTGAACAGAAAAGGTGAGGCATAGTGGGATTTCCCTCTGTATGCTGTGATTACTATTAATGACTAAAAAATAAACCTACTTTGAAGCTATAGCAGGACAGAACTTAGATAGGTGGGGAAAACTAAACTGAATGCTGAGAGAAGGAAAGACAGAGTCAGGAAGAAGCCACGGAGTCACTGACAGAGTCTGGCATGCAGAAACTTTGCTGATAAGCCACTGTCACGTGGTTATACACAGATTAATGGAGATGGGTTAAATTAATATGTAAGAGTTAACAAAAAAGAAACTAAAACTAATGGGCCAAGCAGTGATTTAATTAATTCAGTTTCTGTGTGATTATTTAAGTGCTAATTGGCCAGGAACCAACAAGTGGCCTCCTCCTACAATCTTATGAGATTTTTCAGAAATATAAATAATAAAACAAACCAAATTTCCGATAATTTTATGCAATTCCCAAAAATTAAATGCTACTTTTCATGTTAGTTTTTCAATGTAAGTGGAAATTTTTGATTATCTCTGAAAATAGATTATCATGAATTTCTGGTGTTTAGGCAAATTTCCTTTATGAAGTATGATCAAGAAACTAGTGATAGTTGGGTGTTGGTGGGACATCCTTTAGTCCCACACAGGAGGCAGATGCAGGCAGATTTCTGTGAGTTTGAGGCCATACTGGTCTACAAGTGCTAGTTCCAAAACAGGTACCAAAGCTACACAGAGAAGTCCTGTCTCAAAAAACAAACCAAACCAAAAACAACAAACAAACAAAAAGAAAACTAGTGATGAGGGTACAGATTATAGAATCCATCCTCTATCAAATATAATGTTTCCCAAATAAAAGAAAAATAGAATTCATGAAGATAAAACTGAGAAAAATAATTTAACTTAATGAAATTAACTTGCTAATGGAAACAATAATTTCAAAGCATTACCTTAAGAAGTCAAACATTTTTATATAAAAATCAATAACATGTTTTATAACATATCATTAAGCATTATATTTTCCAACCTAAATATTTAACAGGGATACATAATGATTAAGATGAAATAAACGTCTTTCTGCTTGAATCATCTTTTGAAAGCATAAATTACAATTAAACTGTGATTCTGGACTTGACAGGACTACTTGTGCACATAAATTTACAGCAGCTATGGTTTCTTGTACAAGACCAAACCAGTCACCATTCCAGCACAGATAGAAAAGGGTTTGCAGTTCCCCGTTCTGAACTCAGGAATTACTGCTGTTTGGTGTCTTTTGAAAGAGAGAATAGTTTTCATTTAAGGGCATCAACACTGATAGGTCCACCACAATCAAATGAAAGCCTTAGTACTTGTTAGCACATGGGATATTGATGGAAAAATGGGAAAGGTGAATATCAGATTATTTTGTTAGCATATGTGAAGTTCTCAAAGAATTAATAAAAATATTATATCAAAAAATGAATAAATAAATTATATTTGTTTGGTGTAATGACTGTGTACTTATGCTATATCATAAAATAATACTTTATTTGAATTTCTAAAATTCAACAATAATCTTTGTCACATGAACTGACACAGATGACTTACTATTTTTTTCATGAAGTGTTCCTGGGACATGGACATTGAAATTAAATGTGTGAATATAAAATTTTAACAAAATTATTATCATAAGTAATTATCTGTGGTTCAAAAAGAAAATGAATTCAAATGGACTATTTAAAAAATAATGGTCATAGAATAATTTTGTATCAAAACTAATCGAATAGACTTGAAAGCCTTTCTCTGGCAAGCTTTCAAAGCCCTAATTAATCTCTATTATTCAAAGAGAAAGAAAGGAAGTAAATGAATTAAATATTCATATGAAGACACCAAAAATTCTGTAATTAAATTATTCTAAAGAAGCAAGTGAAAAGAATTAATAAGATAAAGTACTTTGAAATGATTAATACTATGATAAACCTCATATCATGAAACAATAACAAAAATAGATAAAAGAAAATGTATTAGAAATGTATAGGAAGATAAACAAGATCAAATGTAGGTGAATATTACATTACAAAGTACATGGATTGGTTTAAATGTTTTTTATTTGAAATTACAGGATGTGAAAACATCCTTAAACACATTTATTGGCACATAGACTGTAACTACTGAACTGAGAGGAGTTCAGACATTCTAGGCTCATAGGGTCTGTATGGGTTTAGTCACTGCTATTGTTTGATTTCCCATATGGCATCTACACAGTTTCTTCTCACTACGGATCTTTACTCACAGAATCAAATAACTCACAGGAATCCATCCTAATGCTTTCCCAGGTTTATATTTTATCAAAAATCCTTTGCCGTTCTTTCTTGTGTGCTCCATTGAAGAGTTTTTTGATTTCTCACTGGCTGTAATGGAGAGAGGTGCACATCCTATATTAATCAAAGGACACACTGACAAGTTATGATTGCTAAAATTTCAGCCATATGTGAAAGTATTGGAGTAGGGTTGGAAACAATCTAAGTTCAGCTGAGCCAGAAGAACAACACCCTTCCTAAAAGGTCAATCAGGGAGACAATAGTTGCCATTGGTAATAAGAAAACTGAGTTCAGAATTGCAAAACCAAGTTTATATTGTACCATATATTTTATTTACTCAAATTATGGAGTAAATAATTATTTTATATGAGTTTTGTATTATCTTTCAATAGTATATAAAGAATAATAATTATAATAATTCCCTTTATAGTGCATCCTTTGCATTATACTTAATGATATTTTAACATTTTTCTCAACATAAGTTCTGTGAGTTAACTGAAAAGAGAATCATAAATACAGGATATTTTATTACTCTGTGTGAAGATGTGTTTCTGCTTTACCTCACCTGCCTAAGACACCTTCTGATTGGTTTAATAATGAGTTGATTGGCCCATAGCTAGGTAGAGAGGATTAGATTGTCTTCTGGAGAGAGGGGAAGAAACTGAGAGGTGGATATTTGCCAGTAATTGGTGGAAGAAGTCAGACATACATTATTGAAAAGAGATAAGAAACAATGTGACTGAATGTAGGTTAATATAAATTGGTTAATATAAGTTTTAAGAATTAGTTGGGAACATTCGTAAGCTACAGTAAAGCTTCCATAATTAATAAGAAGTCTCTATGTCATTATTTGAGAGCTGGAGTATCTAAAATATTCTGATGACAATGTTACATTCTCAATAGTTTCTAACAATTTTAATACGTAAAATGAACATATACTTTGGCTTGGCAGCTACACATTACTGAAGATACACTTACTCATCAGTGGAAAACATAATTTATACATATATAGATAAATATCATTTAATGCATTGTGTTTGCAATAACAAAAGAAGAATGTATAAAAGCTCTTTAAGAAGGGGCAGAAGTTTTTTCTATGATAATATTTGTCTCCATAAACATAAGAGAACAGTATCTTAAACATTGCTACAAGAATTTTATGAGATATAGTAAATTAGAAATACAGTTTGCTAAAGATAATAGGAATTGTTACTGTGGAGAGACTATTCAGAGTATAAAGCCTCACTATGCAAACTTTAAGTTCTGAATTCCGATCCCGAGAACCTATGAAAAGCCAAGGGCAGTACAATTCCTCTCATTGTGTCTACAGAGATAAATAGAGCAGGGGAAGGAAAAATTCTGCAAGCTCAGAGGCCATTTTGCCTAGCATAGGCAACAAACAACAGTAGGAGACCCTGAACAAACCAGCAAAACATGAGGACCTGCACCCACAGTTGTCTTATGAGGTAGACTGGAATACCACAGCAAGCTCATACCAGTTCTCATACACACAGGATCGTGTGTGTGTGTGTGTGTGTGTGTGTGTGTGTGTGTGTGTGTGTATGTGCACTTGGGCACACAGGTGTTTGTATATGTGTATGTATGTCTGTAAATAGAGTAAATAGCAGTTGGGAATGCATAATTAACAGGCAACCTTGTCTACCTTGGAGTTAGGTCCTAGTTGCACTAAACCAGATTTCAAAAAGATTTTATACTTTTTATTCTTTAAAAGTAACTTTTATATTTTGAACAATGTAAATATAAATTTCATTCAGAGAATGTTGAGAATAAACAAGAAGACTTTACCTCACAAATACCTCAATAAACTATAAGAGGGGCAACAATTACATTGAAAGTGTATTCTCTTAGAAGGGAAAAATAAAAGCTAAAAAGTATAAAAATCAATCCAGGAAACATAATGACAAATTTGCAAGTTTTAGTATCAGCTCATAACAAGCTTTGAAAAAAATGGTACAGAATAATGAAGTGAAATGGGAGATTAAGAAAAAATCTTAATGACAATATGATCACACAGAATAAATTTTACAAAGTTTACAAGGAATACTGAAGAATTATCTACAAGAAAACACATTGTAACCAAATTATAGAAATCTTAAGAAAAAGCTACATTATAAAATTAAAGACATAAAATAACCAAAATCTTATAAAAAGTACACATCAATATTTAATGGTAAGCATTATAAACATTAAATATGCTGAGGTATGGGTTTTTAACTCTCCAACGAAGAAACTTTGAAATAGATGGAATACAATTATTTTCTTCAGTATTAGGAAATAGAATTCTGTTGTGAATTCCAATGGACAAATTAATTTTAAAATTTAAAGGAAATGAATGAAAGCTTTTTATCCATTGTGATGTTATATGCATACATTTATATTTTTTCATTAATTTCCTTTTTCTTCAGTGGGATACAATGTCTGATCTGATCTGAATGGAGGGAGGTTTTACCTTGTATATGGTTTTAGAGAGTTTGGCACACCTTGGCAGGGAGCATGAGGCAGAAAAATGTAATTTATTTCATGGTTTGGGTGGGAAGTCCTTCTGTATATGTGTTACTTTTATTGGTTAATGAATAAAGAAGCTGCTTTTGGTCAATGGCTTAACAGAATATAGCCTGGCTAGAAGAGATATATACAGAAAGTAGGCAGAGTCATGGAAGAGCCATGTAGCCCCAACAGAGACACATGGTAAATGGAACTTTTCCTAGTTAGCCACCTGTTAATAGAAACGGGTTAATTTAAGATATAAGAGTAAGTGAGACATGTGCTTAAGCTATTGGCCAAAGAGTATTGCATATAATATATTTTCTATGTGATTATTTTGAATCTGAACTTCTGGGTATGAATGAACAGCATCCCCCAACAGATTGGTGTGCCAATGTGGTTAACTACATCCATATGAAACCTGAGAGAATTTAAAAAAAATTCTTGACACAAAAGAACAGAATTAAGTACAGCTTTTTGGTAGCAGCATCGTCTTGGGTGGGCTTGTATGCTAGAAGCAAATAGAGGCATGACTCTTCCAAGGGATGGCTTCCTGACCCAGAGGTAGCAGAAAAAATGCATGGCTTCTATAAAAAAAAAGTGGCATTTTTGGAAGGTCCAGCTATATAGCATCTAAATGGCGTTTGTGAGCACTGTGTTATAATCTGCTTATGATGAAACATAGACCTTCTGCAAACCTGGAACTGGGGCCATGTGAATGGCTTGCAGAGGTTGCGAACAAGTCTCTGCCATGTTAGATTGGGTAGAACCAAAAGGCAAAGAAGCCTTAGGACTAGTAAGGCTGCTTAGTGTTTTAGAAAGTGCTCCTTGGACAAAAAAAGACTTCAGATACATAATAAGACAGATTCAGACATAAAAGACCTCAAAAAGAGAGACAATGTGTTTAAAAATGTACGGAGGGAGAGAGAAAAAAAGAGAAAAGGGACAATAAATGTAATATGGAAGAGTACAGACAGTCATAGATTAAAGAGTAAAGATAATAAAATAAATATTAAACTTGTAGAATATAGTAAGAAAATATAAAAAGTAATAAAGTAAGAAAAATAAGTCACATAAAGATAAAATTTACACAGAGAATCTGGATTATGTATACTATTGTGTTTTCTTTAAATTATTTGACTGTGACAGAGCTAAGTACAAAGAGGCATTTCATTGTATGGGCTCCTAAGCTAAACAAACATATATATTTTAAAGGTAGCTTGGCTTCACGATTTGGGTCTAAGGATTTGTTGCTTTGGAAAAGAGGTTTTGTTTTTTTCTTTCCACAGAAGATGAGAACCTGTGAATTTCTTCCAGTCTAATTATGTTTGATAGACTAAGACCACCCAAAAGTTGGCTGTGAACACACTCAAAAAATTACTTCACCCAACAAAAAGCAGGAAGCAGTTTGAAGAGAGCTACACCAAGATTCCAAAATATTGCCTCCCCAACACATGGGAGCCAGGGGGCAGAAGTGGAAGGTAACTAGAGGCCAGATACAACCTTAAATGTTATGTTAACTATTGCACACTTCCTTTAGAGACAATATTCTAATGTTCATTAGCATCATCAACTAAGATCCAAGTGTTCCATGCATAAGTCTATTAGGAATATCTTATGTTAATAGTAATATACTGTTAAAAGGCCCTTAATCATGACCCTCCAGCATGCAAAGGCTATCTAGTCAACTTCCAGTGGTCCTTAAACTCTTAGTTAAAAGTCAAAGCCCAGTCATGCAGTGGTGGCTCACACCATTAATTCCAGCCCTTGGAGGGGGAGGGGCAGGCAGGCAGATCTCTGTAAGTTCTAGGGCAACCTGGTCTACAAGAGCTAGTCCAAGGAGTGGCTCCCAAAAATAAATAAATAAATAGATAGATAGATAGATAGATAGATAGATAGATAGATAGATAGATAGATAGATAAAGTCAAAGTCCCAATTTTTAATTGGGATTCAGGAAAATATCTACCATACATTTAAAAAGAAGAAGTGTAGTTCAACATACAGTTTCAAATGTAGGAAATGCAATAGAGAACAGAGTAAACAGAACCAAAATGAATCTAAAATCGAGCAAGGCAGGTTTTAAATTTGAAGAGTACCTATGTAAATGAAACCTTAATTTGTAAAAATGTTACACAGATAGCAATGAACTTATTGCAATCATAATTAGAGTGAGAGAAGGTTTTTCAAGTCCATCACTGACAACATTGTTTCTCAACTTTTGAGGAAGTAAGGAAACACCTCATAGCTGACAAAAACAAAGTAATGATGGCAGGAGAGACAGTAAAAGAATAGAAGTCTGTATGCTATGACATGCAAAAACTCAAAGAATTAAATTGTATATTGTAAAGGATAACTAATGTAAATTAGAAAAGTGATATTTTGTTGTTGTGGTTTTGTTTTATTCAGATATCTGTGAAAATACGAGCTATTCAAAAAATTGTTTGTGTAAACTATTAAATGTTTGTTCATTAATTTACTTCAAGTTTGAGCTCAGAATCTCCCCACGTTGTGTTGAATGGCCTCGAATACACTGTGCAACACAGTTTGACCTTGAATTTATAACAGTCTTTATTCTTCAGCCTCATAATTTCTCATACTTTGAGTGCACACTACTATATCTGGCTAAAATTTGCTATTGACTAAATGATGAAACTTTTCTGAATTTTAAAATTGCAACTGCATAAACATAATTTGAATGCAGTAGAAAAATATACATCAAATCAGTCAAGAACAATTCAGGGTGAGAGAGTCTATCAAAGCCAGAAAAGTTTTCTTTATGAATATATTTATTTTTCACTTCTTTCTAAATTTTATTAAGATTATATATTATATTATATTAATATATAATTAATATATATCAATAATACATAATTAATATTATATCAATAGCAATATATTGTTAAAATGTTGATATATATATATAAATAGGATTTTGTTGTGACATTTACATGTGTGTAGATAATTTATTCAATCACACTCACCATCTTCATTTTATTGTGTTGCTACCATTTTCCATGGGATTTCTTCCCTTGAGTGGTCCTCCTTCTAGCCCATGTCCTTTTTGACCCTAGATTTTACATATGAAATTCAACTATAATATTTTTCATTCTGATTCTATAAGGGTGTTCCTAATAGAAGTAAGAGAATTTTTGATTGTACACAAAGCAGAGACTTTAAAATACTTAAAATCAATAGAATAATTGGAAACCAATTTTGTGGAAAGCATTTCAGACCCCAAAGCATTTAAACTGATATTTTTATTTACATCCTATTTACTATAGGCAAGTTAGAATCAAAACTTCACTTGAAATCACCATTGGTTTGGTAGATGAAAAAGTGGCCCTGGTAAGTTTGACAAAGTTTATATGTCAGCATGTCCCTTTATACCCTTTAATTGTTGTTTGCATAATAGTCTATCTCTAAAATGATAAACTATTTGAAAGAACTGAAAATGAAACGCCATTTTTATGTTCAAGGGTGTATATTTTATACAACTAACAATGTATGTCATTATTTTGTAATACTATAAAGAAATTATTGCTCGATAAATTGACATGTATCTTTGAAAAATAGGAAAATGTACAAACTGGTACATGGAATAGTAATATATACTATTGGAGCATAAGAGCAACATAAATAATTTGAGTTATATTGTCTCTTAACTAATATGACTCTACTTTAACTTTTACTCATATGTAATGTAGATAAGTAAACATATAATAAATATAATTATAATATGAAGATCTATTTTTATAGATATATATTCATCTTATTACTGAAGCAAAATTCTGATATTTGGACATGTTCCCAAAACAATATCCTAATACTATGTTGTACTGATATGGATTACTGAATTTAGGTACCCCACATTTAACTTCCGTATGCTGCAATGTTAAACATTTAAGTAAACCAGAATTAAAGTCATTTGTCAATTAAAAGACATTTGAACTGGGCCGTTACTCTCTTGTTTTAACATTAATTGCAAAGATGGAAATGGGATGTTATATAAGCCATATAGAAAAACATAAGTGATTAATATTCTTTCTCACAAAGACTATTTTTAGTGACTAACAGGTCTCTCGAAATTTCTTTTCTGTAAAAGACAGATACATGCAGGTGACAAGTAGTGATTAAGAAGGAAAATGAAGTGTGATTTCTGTATCCTGAATGACTAAAATGTTATTTGAAACACTAACCAAATACTAAGCTGATTATTTTTATGATGACACTTATTCTGAGTTTTGTTTACCCAAAATTATGTATTTCATATTTTAATATGTTGCTACTTAAATATATATCACAGTTGAACTATGGTTCAACTATGGTTATGCAGCAAAACATAAGAATTCTGTTTTCTTTTAAAGATTGTGTGATGCATTTAAAAACATAAGTATATGCATACATTTTTAACGTGTAGACAATTTGCATTCATTTGCACTTTGAAATCCTCTTATCTATTCACATTTTCTCTCCACTTTTGTCTCTTTCAGTATAATTTACATAAAGCATGAAAGTTACCCAGCTGTTCAGTGGAATATATTATTTTCTGCTTTCAAAGACAGTGCAAGTGACATTTTCTGTCCTCAATTTAATACCTGTTTTATTAAATTTCAAGTTAAAGCAACAAATACCACACAGACCTATGTATGGCGATAATGAGGAGAGATAAGAAATCAGACTCCACAGAGAGTTTGCAACATGAAGAATTTCTTCCATATAATTGCATGGTAAATGCATTCCTCTAACAGTATCACGCTGTCCCAAATATGTCATAAAAGTCATTAAATGTGATAGGCAAAAGGTTTGCAAACAAATGAAAATGATCAGAGTACAGTAGTTTTGCCTTTCAAAAGATTTCTTCTAACAGCTACATATAAAACCCTTCTCATCAGCAGATAACATAAAATAGGAGGCAAATAACTAAATGTGGTTAATCAAATGAGACAAATTATAGCCCCTTTTATTAGCAGCCAGTAACTGTATAGACACCTGTCATGTTGTTCTCAACTAGTAAAATACCTGAATGCTTTCCCCCTTATCTGACTGGTGTGGTGTCGGCATCAAAGGAAGAAAACTATTTCTGTGTAATTACCCTTATATCCTACTGAGCAGAAATGCTTCTAGAGAAATAATATACTTCCATGTCTCTTTCTTCTGAATTATTTTTGTAAACCAACTTTGTTCTATAATATTTTATGGAAAATCTCTGGCTCATGAGCTCTGAAATTCTTGCCAGCTATGTAGTATTCATCTTTTTGCCAGACAGTTTGTGTGTATTGAGTTAATCCCTAAAGTCACAGTGAATGGGAAACTACAACTGTGATGAACAGACGTTCTCATAGAGCTCTTCTATATAAAACAGAAAAAATGACACTTTCAGGTTTTGTTTTTGTGGTCCAACAATTTAAATGTTCTAACAAATATTTGAGATATTAATGCATGTAACTTATAAACCTTAATTAAAAGTAATAAAATATGTCTATTAGTAAAAAGGTTCAAGAGTGCATTCCAATATAGGTGGTATTGTAAAAAAATATGCTTTGACGTTATACAGCATTTTTAAAATAATCTCTCCATTAAAATAATTACAAAATCTCTTATATAATTAGGTCCATGTATGTCTCTCTTAGTGTCCTCATTGTTGTCTGGTATTGTGACTTGTAGACTAGCTTTCTTTGTTTCATGTCTAAAAGTCACTTATGAATGAGTACATATGGTACTTGTCTTTCAGGTTGAAGTGTCTGGGTTACTTCCCTCAATATGATATTTTCTAGATCTACCTGTTTGCATGCAAATTTCAAGATGTCATTATTTTTTTTCTGCTGTATAGTACTCCATTGTGTAAATGTACCACATTTTCCTTATACATTCTTCAGTCGAAGGGCATTTAGGTTGTTTCCAGGTTCTGGCTATGAAAAACAATGCTGCTATAAACATAGTTGAACACATGCCCTTGTGGTATGATTAATCATTCCTTAGGTATATACCCAAAAATGGTATTGTTAGGTATTCAGTTAGGTTATTTCCTAATTTTCTGAGAAATCATTATACTGTTATCTAAATGGCTACCACCAGAAACAGGGGAGTGTTCCTTTCACCTTACATCCTCTCAAGAATAAGTCATCATCGGTGTTTTTGATCTTGGCCATTCTTACAGGTATAAGATGGAATCTCTGAGTTGTTTTGATTTGCATTTCTCTGATAGCTAAGGATGCTGAGTATTTCCTTAAGTTTCTTTCAGCCATTTTAGATGCCTCTGTTGAGAGTTCTCTATTTAGGTCTGTACTCCATCTTTTATTGGTTTATTTGTTCTATTGGTGACCAATTTCTTTTTTTTTCCCCTTTGGAAGAAATTATTTATTTATTTATTTACTTATTTATTTTATTGTTTTATAAATAATACCATTCAAAATTCTACTTACTTCCTTCCTCCCATTTCCCTCCCGCTCCCCCACTCACCCTCCCACCTCCCCCTGCAGTCCTAAGAGAGGGCAGGGTATCCTGCCTTGTGGGATGTTCAAGGCTCCCCCTCTCCATCCAGGCTTAGGAAGATATGCATCCAAATAAACTAGTATCCCCAAAAGCCAGTACATGCAGTAGAGACAAATCCCAGTGCCATTATCATTGGCTTCTCAGTCTGCCCCCATTGTCAGCCACATTCAGAGGGTCCAGTTTGATCCCATGCTCGTTCAGTCCCAGTCCACCTGGCTTTGGTGAGCTCCCATTAGACCAGGCACACTGTCTCAACGGGTGAACCAACCCCTTGTGGTCCTGACTTCCTTGCTCATATTCTCCCTTCTTCTGATCTTCAACTGGACATTGGAAGCTCAGTCCAGTGCTCTGATGTGGGTCTCTGTCTCTGTCTCTGTCTCTATCAGTGGTGACTAATTTCCTGAGTTCTCTGTATATTTTTGAGATCAGTACTCTGTCTGATGTGGTATTGGTGAAGATCTTTTCACATTCTGTAGGCTGCCATTTTTTTTTTCTTTTTGACTGTATCCTTTGCTATTCAGAAGCTTTTCAGTTTCAGGAGGTACCATTTATTCATTGTTTCTCCCAGTGTGTCTGTGCTGTTGGGGTTATATTTAGGAAGTGGTTCCCTGTGCCAATGTGTTCAAGTGTACTTCACATTTTCTCTCCCATGAGGTTCAGTGTGGTTGGCTTTATTTTGAGGTCTATGATCCTCTTAAACTTGAGTTTTGTGCATGTTGATGAATATGGATCTATTATCATTCTTCTCCATGTTGACATCCAGCTATGCCAGCAGCATTTGTTAAATATGTTTTCTTTTTTCCATTTTATATTTTTTGCTTTTTGATCAAAAATCAAATATTCTTAGGTATGTGGGTTAATATCTGCGTTTTCAATTCAGTTCCATTAGTCCTCCTGACTCTTTTGATGTCAATACCAGGCTGTTTTCAGTATTGTAGCTCTATAGTTGAGTTTGAAGTCAGAGATTGTGATTCTTCTAGTAGTTCCTTTATTGTACAGTATTTTTTGTCTATCCTGGGCTTTTGCTTTTCCAAATAACATTGAGTAGTGTATTTTTGAGGTCTGCCAAGAATTTTGCTGGGATTTTGATGAGCATTGCATGGTAAGAAGTTGCTTGGTAAGATTTCTATTTTTGCTATGTTAATTCTACTTACCAAAGAGCATGGGAGATCTTTCCATTTTCTGATGTCTTCTTCAATTTCCTTCTTCAAAGATTCCACTTACTTGGTTAGAGTTACTCTAAGATAGTTTATGCTCCTTGTAGCTATTGTGAAGGGTGATACTTCTCTGTTTTCTTCCTCAGCATCTGTGTAAAAGGAAGGTTACTGATTTTTTTGACTTAATCTTGTATTCTGCTACATTACTGAAAGTGTCTATAAGTTGTAGCATTTCCCTGGTAAAATTTTGGGGTCACTTATGTAAACTATCATATCATCAGCAAATAGTAAGAGTTTGACGTCTTTTTTTCAATTTGTATCCCCTTGATCTCCTTTTGGTGTCATATTGCTCTAGCTAGGACCTCTAGAAGTATGTTGAATAGATATGCAGAAAGTACACTACCTTGTCTTGTTCCTGATTTCAGTAGGATTGCTGTGAGTTCCTCTCCATTTAGTTTGATATTGGCTGTTTGCTTGCTGTATATTGCCTTTTATATGATTAGGTATGTTCCTTATATCCCTACTCTCTCCAAGACCTTTATCATGAAGAGATGTTATATTTGTAGAAGACTTTTTCAGCATCTAAAGAGATGATCATATGGTTTTTCTGTTTAAGTTTGTTTATATTGTGGATTATATTGACAGGTTTCCATATGTCGAACCATCCCTGCATCTCTGGGATGAAGCTGACTTGATCATGGTGGATGATTTTTCTGATATGTTCTTGTATTTGATTTGTCAGTATTTTATTGAGTATTTTTGCATCAATGTTCATGAGTGAGATTGGTATATAATTCTCTTTCTTAGTAATGTCTTTATGTGGTTTGTGTATCAGGGTAATTGCAGCATCATAAAAAGAGTTTGGTTAGCTTCCCCTGTTTCTATATTATGGAACATTTTGAGGAATATTGGTATTAACTCATCTTTGAAAATCTTGTAGAATTCTAAGCTGAAATCATCTGATCCTGGGCTTTTTATGGTTGGGAGACTTTTGATGACTGTTTCTATTTTATCAGCAGTTATAGATCTACTTAATTTGCTTATCTGGTCTTTATTTAATTTTGGTAAGTGATATATATCCAAAAAGTTGTCCATTTCTTTTAAATTTTCCAATTTTGTAGAGTAGAGGTTGTCAAAATATGACCTAATGATTCTCTGGATTTCATCTGGTCTGCTGTTATGTCACCCTGTTCATTTCTGATTTTGTTAATTTGGATATTCTCTCTCTGCCTTTTGGTTAGTTTGGATAAAGATTTGTCTATTTTGTTGATTTTCTCGCAAAACCAACTCTTGTCTCATTTATTTCTTGTTTGCATTGTTTTTATTTTTAATTTCAGCTCTCAATTTTATTATTTCCTGCCATCTAGTACTACTGGGTGAGTTTGTTTCTTTTTGTTCTAAAGTTTTCAAATGTTCTGTTAATTCACTAGCTTAGGATTTTTCCAGCTTCTTTATGTAGGCATTTAGTACTATGAACTTTCCTGTTAATACTGCTTTCATTGTGTCCCATAAATTCAGGTATATTCTGTGATCATTTTCCTCGATTTTAAGGAAGTCTTCAATTTCTTCCTTAACCCACTGATGATTCAGGTAAACATTGTTTAATTTCTTTATGTTTTCATACTTTCTGAAATTAGTGTTGCTGTTGAATTCTAATTTTAAGCCATGGTGATCCAATAAGATACAAGGGGTTACTCAATTTTTTTTATTTGTTTCATTAGCTAGTATGTGCTCAAATCTAGAGAAAGTTCAATGAGGTGTTGAGAAGAAAGTACATTCTTATATGTTTGGATGAAATGTTGTATAGATATCATTTAAGTCCATTTGAGTCACTACTTCTGTTACTTCCCTTATTTCTCTGTTAATTTTTTTGTCTTAAAGACCTTTCCAGAGGAAATAGTAGAGTGCAGAAGTCTCCCACTATTAGTGTGTGGGGTTTAATATATGATTTAAGATTTATTAATGCTTCTTTTTTCCTTATTTATTTAAAGAATTTCCACTTCCTTCCCTCCTCCCAATACCCTCCTGCTCCCCCCACTCCCCCTTCTCCTCCCTCACCATTCCCAAGAGCAGTTAGGGTTTCCTGCCCTGTATGAAATCTAAGTTCCTTCCCCCTCCCTCCAGGTCCAGGAAGGTGAGCATCCAAACAGACCAGGATCCCAAAAAGCCAGTCCATGCAGAGGAAACAAGAACAGTGCCATTGTCAATGGCTTCTCAGTCATCTCCCATGTCAGCCACATTCAGAGAATCCGGTTTGATCACATGCTCATTCAGTCCCAGTCCAGCTGGCCTTGGTGAGCTCTCATTCGATCAGTCCCCTTGTATCAGTGGGTGAACGCACCCTTCGCGGTCCTGTCTTCCTTTTTCATGTTCTCCTTCCTTCTGCACTTCATTTGGACCTTGGGGGCTCAGTCCAGTGCTCCAGTGTGGGTCTCTGTCTCTATCTCCATTCATCGTTGGGTGAAGGTTCCCTCTGGTTCTGCTTTCCTTGCTCATGATCTCCCTCCCTCTGCTTATCATTTGGACCTAGGGAGTTAAGTCCAGTGTTCCAATATGTGTCTCTGTCTCTAACTCCATCCTTTGCCATATGAAGGTTCTGTGGTGAAATGCAAAATATTCATCAGTATTGTTATGGGCCAAGGCCATTTCAGGCACCCTCTCCTCTGCTGCCCAGGGAACAATCTGAGGACCTCTCCTTGGGCCTGGGAACCCCTCCAGAATCAAGTCTCTTGCAAACCCTAAAATGGCTCCCTTAGTTGAGATATAAACTTCCCTGCTCCCATAACCATCCTTCCTCCCTCCCCACCTATTCCCCAAGCCATCCCCAATCCTCCTCCTTTCCCCTCTCCCTAACCATCTCCCCTTACTTCCACCCCCCAACCCCCCATGCACCGAAGTTTGCCTGGCAATCTTGTCTACTTCTAATATCCAGGAGGATAACTATATGATTTTCTTCATGTTCACCTTCTTATTTAGCTTCTCTAGGATCACGAAATATAGACTCAAAGACCTTTAACTATGACTAGAATCCACTTATGGGTGAGTACATACCATATTCCTCTTTTTGGGTCTGGCTTACCTCACTCAGTAAAGCGTTTTCTATTTCCATCCATTTGCATGCAAAATTCAAGATGTCATAGTTTTTTACCGATGAGTAAAATTCTAATGTGTATATGTTCCACACCTCTTTTAACCACTCTTCTATTGAGGGGTACCTCGGTTGTTTCCATGTTCTGGCTATTACAAATAGTGCAGCTATGAACATAGTTGAACAAATACTTTTGTAGTATGATAGGGTATCTCTTGGGTATATTCCCAAGAGTGGAATTACTGGGTCCTGAGGGAGGTTGACTCCCAGTTTCCTGAGAAACAGCCACACTGATTTCCACAGGGCTGCACAAGTTTGCATTCCCACCAACAATGGATGAGTGTTCCCCTCATTCCACATCCTCTCCAGCATAGGCTATCATTGGTGTTTTTGAGTTTAGCTATTCTGACAGGTGTAAGATGGTATCTCAAAGTTGTTTTGATTTGCATTTCCCTGATCACTAAGGAGGTTGAGCATGACCTTAAGTGTCTTTTGGCCATTCGAAGTTCATCTGTTGTGAATTCTCTGTTCAGTTCAGTACCCCACTTTTTAATTGGGATAATTAGAGTTTTAGTGTCTAGTTTCTTGAGTTCTTTGTATATTTTGAAGATCAGACCTTTGTCTGATGAGGGGTTGGTGAAGATCTTCTCCCAGTCTGAAGGTAACCTTTTTGTCTTACTGACAGTGTCCTTTGTTTTACAGAAGCTTCTCAGTTTCAGTAGGTCCCATTTATTCATTGGTACTCTTATTGTCTGTGCTACTGGGGTTCTACTTAGGAAGTGGTTTCCTGTGCCTATATCTTGTAGACTACCTCCCACTTTCTCTTCTATCAGGTTCAAAGTGGACAGGTTAATGTTGATGTCTTTAATCCATTTGGACCTGAGTTTTGTGCATGGTGATAGATATGGATCTACTTTCATTCTTCTACAGGTTGACATCCAATTATGCCAGCACCATTTGGTAAAGATGCTTTCCTTCTTCCATTGTATACCTTTAGCTCCCTTGTCAAATATCAGGTGTTCATACGTTTGTGGGTTAATACCCGGGTCTTCTATTCGATTCCATAGGTCGACTTCTCTGTTCTTATGCCAAAACAAGCTGTTTTCAATACTGTTGCTTTGTAATAGAGTTTGAAGTCAGGGATGGTAATGCCTCCAGAAGTTCCTTTATTGTATAAGATTTTTTTGGCTATCCCGGGTTTTTTGTTTTTCCATATAAACTTGATTATTGTTCTCTCAAGGTCTGTGAAGAAGTTTGATGGGATTTTGATGGGGATTGCATTGAATCTATAGATTGCTTTTGGTAGAATTGCTATTTTTACTATATTGATTCTCCCAATCCAAGAGCAGGGGAGGTCTTTCCATTTTCTGGTATCCTCCTCAATTTCTTTCTTCAAAGACTTAAAGTTCTTGTCACAAAGGTCTTTCACTTCATTGGTTAGAGTTACCCCAAGATATTTAATGCTATTTGTGGCTATCTTGAAAGGTGATGTTTCTCTGATTTCCCTCTCTGCTTCTTTATCCTTTGTGTATTGGAGGGCAACCGATTTTTTGGAGTTGATCTTGTATCCTGCCACATTACTAAAGGTGTTTATCAGCTGTAGGAGTTCTTTGGTAGAGTTTTTGGGGTCGCTTATATACACTATCATATCATCTGCAAATAACAAAGTTTAACTTCATCCTTTCCAATTCGAATCCCCTTGATCTCCTTATGTTGTCTTATTGCTATTGCTAGAACTTCAAGCACTATATTGAAGAGGAATGGAGAGAGTGGACAGCCTTGTCGTGTTCCTGATTTTAGTGGAAAGGCTTTGAGTTTCTCTCCATTCAATTTGATGTTAGCTGTCGGCTTGCTGTATATTGCTTTTATTATATTTAGGTAAGATTCTTGTATCACTAATCTCTCCAACACCTTTATCATAAATGGGTGTTGTTTTGTCAAATGCTTTTTCAGCATCCAATGAAATGATCATATGGTTATTTTCTTTCAGTTTACTTTTATGATGGATTACATTGATAGATTTGCATATGTTGAACCAGCATTGCATCTCTGGGAGGAAGCCTACATGATCATAATGGATAATTTTTCTAATGTGTTCTTGGATTCGGTTTGCCAGTATTTTTTGAGAATTTTAGCGTCGATGTTCATGAGTGAGATAGGCCTGTAATTCTCTTTCTTGATTGTGTCTTTGTGTGGTTCTTTTATCAGAGTAAGTGTAGCTTCATAAAAGGAGTTTGGCAATGACTCTTCTGTTTCTCTATTGTGGAATACATTAAGGAGTATAGGTATTAGCTCTTCCTGGAAGTTCTGGTAGAATTCTGCATTGAAACCATCTGGTCCTGGGCTTTTTCTGGTAGTTAGATTTTTGATAACAGCTTCTAATTCTTCACAACTAACAGGTCTATTTAGATTGTTCACCTGTTTTTGGTTCAACTTTGGTATATGATACTTATCTAAAAAATGTCCATTTCTTTTACATTTTCCAACTTTGTGGCATATAAACTTTCGTAGTAAGATCTAATGATTCTCTGAATTTCCTCTGTGTTGTGGTTTTGTCCCCCTTTTCATTTCTGATCTTATTAATTTGCATGTTCTCTTTCTCTGCCGTTTGATTAATTTGGATAGGGGTTTGTCAATCTTGTTGATTTTCTCCAAGAACCAGCTTTTCATTCATTGATTCCTTGGATTGTTTTCTGTGTTCCTATTTTGTTGATTTCAGCCCTCAGTTTGATTATTTCCAGTCTTCTACTCCTCCTGGGTGAATGAGCTTCTTTTTTTTTCTAGAGCTTTCAAGTGTGCTGTTAAGTCTCCAATGTGTGCTTTCACCGTTTTCTTTAATTGGGTACTTAGTGCTATGAACTTTCCTCTTAGCACTGCTTTCATAGTGTCCCATAGGTTTGAGTATGTTGTGTCTTTATTTTCATTAAATTCAAGGAAGACTTTAATTTCTTTCTTTATTTCTTCCTTGACCCAGGGATGATTCAGTAGATGACTGTGCAACTTCCACATGTTTGTAGGCTTTCTGGTGTTCCAATTGTTACTGAATTCTAACTTTATTACACGGTGATCTGACAAGACACAGGTGGTTACTAATATTTTTTTGTATCTGTGGAAGTTTGTTTTGTTACCAAGTATGTGGTCAATTTTCGAGAAGGTTCCATGAGCTGCAGAGAAGAAGTTATATTCTTTCCTATTTGGGTAAAGTGTTCTATAGATGTCTGTTAAGTCCATTTGATTCAATACCTCCAAAAATTCTCTTATTTCTCTGTTAGGTTTCTGTCTGGTTGACCTGTCCATTGGTGAGAGAGGTGTGTTGAAGTTTCCTACTATTAGTGTGTGTGATTTGATGACTGCCTTGAGTTCTAGAAGAGTTTCTTTTACATATGTAGGTGCTTTTATATTAGGGGCATATATATTCAGGATTGAGACTTCTTTCTGATGAATTGTTCCTGTTATGAGTATGAAATGTCCATCTCCATCTCTTCTGATTGATTTTAGTTTGAAGTTGATTTTGTTAGATATTAGAATGGCCACACCTGCTTGTTTCTTAGGTCCATTTGCTTGGAAAACCTTTTCCCAACCCTTTACTCTGAGTAGGTGGCTGTCTTTGTGGTTGAGGTGTGTTTCTTGTAAACAGCAAAATGTTGGATCCTGTTTTCATATCCAATCTCTAAGTCTGTGCCTTTTTATAGGTTAATTGAGTCCATTGATATTAAGTTATATTAATGACCAGTGGTTGTTGACTCCGGTCATTTTTTTTTTTGGGGGGGGATAATAGAGTGTATGTGTTTTTCTTCGTTGAGTTGTGCTTGTGAAGGGTCGCTAGATGTGTGAGTTATTGTAGGCAGTGTTGGGAATGTTGGATTCCTTGGGTTGTGATTTTCCTTCTAATATTCTCTGTAAGGCTGGATTTGTAGGTACGTATTGTTTAAATTTGTTTTTATCCTGGAACATTTTGTTTTCTCCGTTGATAGTGAACAATATCTTGGCTGGGTATAGTAGTCTGGGCTTGCATCCATGGTCTCTTAGTTTCTGCAGTACCTCTATCCAGGACCTTCTGACTTTCATGGTTTCCATAGAGAAGTCTGGTGTAAGTCTGATGGGTTTACCTTTATAAGTTACTTGATCTTTTTCCTTTGCAGCTCTTAATATCCTTTCTTTAATCTGAATGCTTTGTGTTTTGATTATTATATGGCGAGGGGATGTTTTTTTCTGATCCAGTCTTTTCGGTGTTCTGTATGCTTCTTGAACCTTCATAGGAATATCGTTCTTTAGGTTGGGAAAGTTTTCTTCTATAATTTTGTTGAATATATTTTCTGAACCTTTGATCTGCAATTCTTCTCTGTCTTCCAGCCCTATTATTCTCAGATTTTTTTTTTATTATGTCCTTAATTTCCTGAATGTTTTGCGATGAGAATTCGTTGGATTTGCTGTTTTCTTTGGTCAGAGCGTTTATTTTCTCTATTGTGTCTTCAGACTCTGAGATTCATTCTTCCATATCTTGTATCCTATTTTGGTTATGCTTGTTCCTGAAGTCTCTGTTTGTTTACCTAGATTTTCAATATCCAGCCGACCCTCGGTTTGTGTTTTTTTCATTGCCTCCATTTCAGTTTTCAATTCTTGAACTGATTCCATTACCTGTTTGATTGTTTTTTCTTGGTTTCCCAGGGTATCGTTTACGAATTTACTCATTTCTTCAATCTTTTTGGTATATTTCTCTTCCATTTCTTTACTCATTTCTTCAATCTTTTTGCTATATTTCTCTTCTATTTCTTTAAGTGAGTTTTTCATACCCTGTTTAATAGACTCTATTGTTTTCATAATGACACTGTTTTCCACTTCTTCCGGAAGAGGGTTGTCAAGTCCTTCTTTCGTAAGATCGCTGGGATCTGATGTTTTCATGTTGTTTTTCAGATTGTTGGAGGAATTCTTGCCTTGGCTCCTGCCCATCTCTTCCTTCAGATGATCTCCAATGGCTCTTCCCTCTGCTGGGTCTTCTGCTACAGGATTAGTGCCCCTTGCTGGCCAGAAATCACTTTGCCTGCAGTCTTACCTTGCTGCAGGCAGGCTATTAAAACAAAGGAACTCCCTCCAGTTTGCCCTCACTGCCCAGTCCCGGCAGTGCTCACACAGGCTGAGTTGGAGGATTTTATGTCCCGAAATAGGGAGAGAGGAAGGGAAGGGGTTCCTGGCTGAAAGTGGGGATGGGGTAGGAGGGGAGAGGGTTTAGGTGGGGAAAGCCGCCCCTTCGGAATACCCAGGGAGATAAGGATGGCGGAAAAATTGTGTGTTCCCTTACTGGTCAGGAACACACTTACCCCTTCATTGTATCTTCTGCTACAGGATCAGTGCCACTTGCTGGTCAGAATTCTCCCTGCCTGCAGTCTTACCTTGCTGCAGGCATCCATCTTCCCTTGCTGAAGGACTCTGGCCAGTCCTTGGTAACGTACAGCTTGGAGCTGAGTTTTCAGTGGCATGATCATGAACCTTTCTCAGCTGGGCAAGTTGCATGCTGCCTCTTCGGTGGTCTGCGCAGGAATCTGAATGCTTCTTTTACATATGAGCATGCACTTGTATTCTGGACATAGGTGTTCAGTATTGAGATTTTTCTCTTGATAGATTTTTTCTATGACTAATGTGAATTTGATCGGAAATTATTTCACAGTGCCTTACTCTGAGGTGATGTCTGGCTTTAAGGTTGAGGTATGTTTCTTGTATGTAGCAGACAGATAGTTTCTGTTTTCATATCTAATCTGTTAGCCCGTGTCTCTTCATAGGTGAGTTGAATCCATTTATATTAAAGAATATTAGTGACCAGTGATTTCTTTCTCCTGTTACTTTAGTTTTCAATGATGGTGATGTTATTTTGTATGTTTTTCCTTCTATGGGATTTGCTGCTGTGAGATCATCTATTGTCTGTGTGTTTGTTGAAGTAACCAACTTCCTTGGGTTGGAGTTTTCCTTCTAGTACTTTGTGTATGGCTGGGTTTGTGGCTAGGTATTGGTTAAATCTGGGTCTGTCATGGAATATCTTTTTTGTCTATCTTTGGTGATTAAAAGTTATGCTGAGTATAGTTGTCTGGGATGGCATCCAAGCTGTCTTAATGTCTGCATAATATCTGACCAGGATATTCTGGCTTTTATTGTTTTCATTGAGAAGTCAGGTGTAATTCTGATAGGTCCGACTTTACTTGGCCTTTTTCCTTTGTGACTCCTAATATTTTTTTTATTCTGTATGTTTAGTGTTTTGATTATTGTGTGGCTAGGGAACTTTTGTTTTTGGACCTAGTCTATTTGGTGTTCTGTAAGCTTCTTCTATTTTCATAGGCATATCTTTCTTCAGGTTGGGAAATTTTTTTTCTATGATTTTGTTAAATATATTTTCTGTGCTTTTGAATTGGACCTCTTTTATACCTATTATTCTTGGTTTGGTCTTTTCCTGGTGTCCATATTTTCTGGATATTTTGTGTTAAGTTTTTGTTATATTTAATGTTTTCTTTGACCAATGAGTCTATTTCATCTATTGTATCTTCAGCACTTAGATTCTCTCTTCTATCTATTGTATTGTGCTGTTTATGCTTGCATTTGTGGTTCCTGATAATTTTCTCAAAAGTTTCTGTTACCCTAATTCCCTCGACTTCGGTTTTCTTTTTTGTCTCTATTTCAGTTTTCAGGTCTTGAATAGTTTCTTTCATATGTTTGATTGCTTTTTCTTGGTTTTCTTTTAATAGATTTGTTGATGTCTTCAAATTTTTTGTCTTTTCCTCTATTTATTTTAGGGGATATGTCATTTCCTCTTTAAGGGTCTCAAACATTCTCCTAAAGTTATTCTTAGGTCATTTTCTTTTGCTTCATCTATATTTGGTTGTTCAAGTCTTATTGTTGTAGGAACACTAGTTTTTCCTGGTGTTGTGTTTTTCTTGGTTATGTTGCATTTGTTCTTACTTTGTCTATCCATCTTTTCCTCTGATTGATGTAGTTAAGGTTTTCTGTGACTCTGGTGATCAATCTTCCATGTGCCAGTGGATCCAAGACTCAGATGGTCGCTCCTCATGTTGCAGTCATGGCCATAGCTCCAGTCACCCCATTGGTCACTCCATGTTCCTGGAGGTTGCTTGGCACTCCTGGGGCTTGCTCAGTAATACCAGGGGTCACTTGTGCCTGCTCCCGTGGAGATTGCTTGCTTGGGGCTATTTCTGCTGAGGTTGATGCTTTGGGCCTGTGCTGGCAGAGGTCGCTGACTCAGGCCTGCTCCAGCTGAGGTTGTGGGATTAGGCCTGCTCCATTGGATGTAGCTGGCTCAGCCCTGCTACCTAAGAGACCACTAATTCATTCCCGGTTCATCAGAAGTCTCTGGTTGGGGCCTGGTCCCTCAGCTCTGGTTCCCTTGTACATGCTCCTGGCCCTACAGAATTCACTGACTTTGGCCTGATCCCTTGGCAGTTGCTTCCTTGTACCTGCTTCTATGGAGTTCACTGCCTCAGGCCTGTTCCACTGGAGGTAGCTGGCTTAGACCTGTTTCTGTAGATGTTTCTTAGATCTGTTCCCTGGCCTTGGCCCATTCTCAACAGAAGTCCCTGGCTTGGGCTTGGTCCTACAGAGGTCTGTGGCTCTGGTCCACTCCCTCAGAGGTCCTAGAGCAACTGGACCCTCTAGTGCCTGGCTCAGGCTACTTCTTGGGAGGTTCCAGACTCATGTGCTCATTCCCACAGAGGTCTCTGCCTCCGGCCTACTCCCTTGGATGTCCCAGATTTGAGCCTGGACCAGTAGAGATCCTGGCTCAGGCCTACTCCCTTAGAGGTTCCAGACTAACACCCTGATCCTCAGAGTTCTCTGGTGCCAATCTGCTCCCTCAGCAGTCACTCCCTTGTATCTGCTCCTGAGGAGTTCGCTGTCTTGGACATGTTCCTGCCTAGGTCACTGGCTCAGACCTGTTTCTGTAGATGTCCCTAGTCTGGGTCTGCTCCTGCAGAGGTCCCTGTCTTGGGCCCAGTCTCACAGAGGTCTCTGGTTCTAGCCTATTCCCTCAGAGGTCCCAGACTTGCATCCAGACCCACAGAAGTACTGGCTCAGGCCTATACCCTCAGGGGTCCCAGACTCATACCTGGACTTGTAAAGATCTCTAGCTCTGGCCACTGCCTCTGAGGTTGCTTACCTCATTTTCTATCCATCCTGTCTCCTCTGTGGCTGACTGGCCACTCCTGATATTGGTGACTGCTTTAAATGTCATCATAGAACCTTCATCCAGCAACTGATGGAGACAGGCACAGAGACTTGCAGCAGAGCATTGGGCTGAGCTCCCAAAGTCTAGTTAAAGAGTGGGAGAAGTGAGAATTTGAACAAAGATGTCAAGACCATGATGGAGACACACACTGAAACAGCTTACCTGAGCTAATGGGAGTCCATCAACTCCAGCGAGATAGGGAAGGAACCAGCATAGGACTAAGTTAGAAACTCTGAATATGGGTGACAGTATATGACTGGGGCAGACTGAAGAGCCATTGATGTGACACGATGATTTGTTCCTGATGCTTGTACTAGCTTTTTGGAACCCATTCTCTCTCGATGGACACCTTGCTCAGCCTGGTTATAGTAGGGAGGGCCTTGGTTCTTCCTTTGAGCAATGTGCCTTGGCCTCTCTGATGAGTGGATGGGGGGGTCAAATGGGGAGAATGTGGAAATAATGGGAGGAATGAAGGAAATGGGAACTGGGATTGGTATGTAAAATAAAAAAGATAATTTGTTTTCTTTTTTAAAAAATGAAATTTAAAAAGTAAAAATTGCAATGTGTATGTTTAAAATTTTTGAAATTTTGTCATATATATCTAAGTATCACGTATAATATTTAACAAATATTAAAATCAATATTTCAGAGATCATATAATTATAATAATGAAGCAACTATAATAATAAAGTCAGACTTTAAAGAGTTAGACAGTGAAGGTTTAGTATAGTAATAACCATGAATCAATATTCCTATCAAATGTAACATATAAATATCTAAATTTTAAAAATAATCTATATATATAAGTAAATATCAAATATATGTAACTCTCTGTGTATAGAGAGACAATAAAAAAGAGATGAAGCTGCTTGTCTATTATTGCCTTTAGTTATCTATTTATGATATGAGTGTGACAGGGGCAAGACTGTCTCTATTATCATCAGGAAACACATTAAGCCAAAGTGTCACAGTAACATTTATTTCAAACTTAATTATTTGGGTCACAGATTCATCACTGCAAAATAAAATTAAAATAGTCTTATTTACAATAGTGTAAATTAATAAATATAGAACAAAATTGAATTTCAAAAATTATCAATGGATGTAATTGAAAGTGGTAAAGAATGTAAGCTCAAAGTCTAGTTACATTAAAGTATTAATTACATTGCTCAAATGAATGAATTCTGTTAAAAATTAAGAATAAGGACAAATATGATGAAGCAAACATAATCCTAGTGCTTGGGAGGTAGAGGCAGGCAGCAAGATCTTTAAGTTGTAGGCCAGTCTGTAGTACATAGCAAGTTGCAAATTCCACAATAGCCATGGTTACATAGAGAGACCCTGTCTAGAAGAAGGAGAAGGAGGACAAGGTGAAGGGAGCACAGGAAAAGGACCCTTTCTCATCCAATTAGAATTATTCAAAGACTTCTAGTCATTGACATAATGCAATAAGTAAATAAATAAATAAATGATTCTTTTATTCTTGATGGATAAATTACTTAATGAGTAAGTTTGCCATATCAGTAGGAGATTGAATTCAGATTCCCAGAAATCATAATAAGGGCAGTCAGTGTGCATCCATAATCTCAATGATTTTATGACAATATGGGAGGTGGAGGTAGAAGGATCCTTGGAAACTTGCAGTGTGCAAAAGGATACTTGTAAAAACACGATAGAAAGTGGGGGACTGACACTCAAGGCTGACGTCCGAACTCCGCATTTTCCATGACATACACATATTTACATATAAACACATGAGTACACACATGTATACACACATGAGTTAAATTTTGTAATAGTCATAAATGGTGAAAAAGAATCAATTTCTAATATTAAAAAAACTAGTAGGACTCATGCAGTGGTGGTGAACACCTTTAATCCCAGCACTCAGGAAGCAGAAAGCAGAATCAAGCAGATCTCTGTGATTTGAGGCCACCCTGGTCTACAAGGCAAGTTTCAGGATAGCTAGCGTCCCTGCACAGAGAAACCACCCTGTCTCAAACACACACACACACCACACACACACCACACACACACACACACACCACACACACACACCACACACATACACACACACACACCACACACACACACACCAAAACAGAAATTATTAAGAAAAATATTTTAAAAAGCATTAAAGTTAATTTAGAATATGTTCTTTGCAAAGTTCAATTAAAGCAGAAGTTCTCAGTTTTGTGAATTACATATTTATCTGTTAATTTTTAAATATCATATTTTGATTACTTTCTAAAAGGTATTTGTTTACAACTCACTTAAGAAAGATAAAACCTCAATTATGTTTTAATTAAAAATTTAAAAATCTGAGCAGAATAACCACTGAATATAGTAATGCAAACATCTCTGAAGCATTTTTACAAACCCTTTATTTGCACAGATGAAGCAGAAGCCACATAAATTTTGAACATTTGGTAACAAAATAAGGAGAAGGATTATAAGGATGCTATACAGAGTTTTTCTTT
Organism: Myodes glareolus; assembly: GCF_982192425.1. Lineage (NCBI taxonomy): Eukaryota > Metazoa > Chordata > Mammalia > Rodentia > Cricetidae > Myodes > Myodes glareolus. The sequence goes on along the minus strand of NC_142026.1, from coordinate 118,725,637 downwards.
TAGCTGGGTTGTAATTAAACAGATAAATTATCTCATAGATAGAAGATTATGAAAGCAATTTGCTCATGACAGGAAAGTGTTATACATCCATTTTCTGTGAATTGAACATTCTGTCCTACAGATGAGAGAAAAATTCTTGTAGTTCATCAATGTCAAGGGGCTCTGAAATTGACAGGATTCATGGGGGCATTTCCCAACGTTGCATAGACACTTAGGAGAGGAGATGTTCCTTCTTCCCAAGTTGCCTGAAATCACGTGGAGATTTTCAGGGATACTGCTTTAGTGAATTACCACAACCCATGCAGCAGAAGGGTATCTGGTGATGAAACTATCTTTGAGTTTCTATTATAAATAACCTAAACTCATTGGATCACCAAATGAGATTGAGCCAAAATAATTTATTTGATCAATAGTTGGCTGTCCAATGAAGGGTACATAGATATTAGTTCATGTTTTCACAAAGTAAGTCATCCAAGAGTGAATCTGTTAAAAGCTATAGTGGGAATTAAGATAGAGGTGCTATTAAGGAATAACACATGAGAAACTAGAACACTGATGAGACAGTTATCTTGCTGAATAAGATAGGTATAGTCTGGAGACATGAAAGTAAGAATGTAGAATAAGCTTCACTATCTCCTTGCTCCCACCTCCTGCTCATTCCGCTTCTATCCACCCAAACAATCCTTGGTTTATCCCAGACCCTATTCCAGTGGGCAATCCTGCTATCTCACAGATGTTGCCTGCCATATAATGAGGTAGACTGCCAGCAGTTCTCTTCTCTCTGTTCCTCAGATCCAACCAGCCAGTCTTCTTCTCAAGTCTGTATCAGTGCACCCACGGCAGCTTTCCCTTCCCTGTTGTTGGCATATCCTGTGGGTTCGGCAGATTTGACTTTTTTTTTTATTTTGTTTTGTTTTGTTTTTTGCTTCTGTTTTTGTTTTGTTTTTCGAGACAGGGTTCTCTGTAGCTTTGGAGCCTGTCCTGACAAGGCTGGCCTTGAGCTCACAGAGACCCACCTGTCTCTGCTTTCCAAGTGTTGGGATTAAAGGCGTGCGCCACCACCACCTGGCCAGATTTCACCTTTTAAACTCCCTCCCCACTCTTTGCTTGTACCAGAGCTTAATCCCAGTAGGCACCTTCTGCTAACTCAGCGGCAGCTCCTTTAAGGGCACAAGTAATGTGAAGGTAGGCCCACATCTCTCCTACTGTTCCTGAGATACAATCCCCACTCCAGGTTTATACACAGCTCAAAAGCAGGAAGCATACTGTTGTCACCCTTTCCTCTCTGATTCCAACAGAGAAACGGCTGCTGAACTTGTTGAAAGGGGAGATAATCCTTCAGGCTTCCTGCTTCATGAAAGAGTCGGGGAGACATTCTGCAGGCTACAGAAGAAATTGACTGACAAACTGCCAATGTAGATAGACCAGTCTTTGAAATTTCTTGTTTCATGGAAAAGTCTGCTGGATACTATTGACCAGTAGGCTGAAATGAATGCCCCAACGATACAAAAATATCTTTGGGTGATTGTCCAGGCAGCGAAATGTCTATGTCAATATTAGAATTTTAGAAACTGTTTACAATGTACTTCCTGTTTTCTTAGGTACTATTATATCCTTCTGGAGCCTTTGATGGAATTGAAGAATTTACAGTTATAGTTTTCCTAAGTTATAATAAAAAATAAAGTAGAAATAAATATTGTAACTGTAATTCTCATTTGATACCTGTTTTGTTATATGTAATTCTACTATGTGAAAGTTAAAACCTTCATTTTTGTTTAAACAGAAAAGGGGAAATGTGAAAGGTCCTTCTGTGTATGTGTTGCTTTAATTGGTAAGTGAACAAAGAACTGTTTTGAGCCTATGGCAGGGAAGAACAGAACTAGGCAGGGAAAGGTAGGCTGTATGCTGTGAGGAATGAGGAGTTAGAGAGAAGGCATAGATCTGCCAGAGATAGACACTGGGAACTTTAGCTGGTAAGCCACAGTCACGAGGCGATACACAGAATAATAGAAATGACTTAAATTAATATGTAAGAATTAGCCAATAAGAAGCTAGAGCTAAAGGGCCAAGCATTGATTTAATTAATATAGTTTCTGTGTAGTTATTTTGGTTCTGGTCAGCCAGGAAGATCAAGAAGTCCCTCCGAACAATACTCATACACTGATAGCAGAAGATGTCAATATCCTACTCTCACCAATTAACAGGTTATCTAGACAAAAACTAAACAGAAAAATATTGGAGTTAACATTTTGTAAAACAAATGAACCTCACATGTATTTGTGGAACATTTCCTGCAAACACAAAAGAATATATCTTTTTGTCTGCATTCCATGGAACTTTCTCCAAAATTGACTACATACTCAGATATAAAGCAAGTCTCAAAAGGTACAAGAAAATTTAATTAACTCCTTGATTTATATTAGACCACCATGGATTAATGTTAGATAAACTCATAGAAAATATATAAATGGATGGAAACTTAACAACTCTATATTGAATGATAAATGGCCCATGACAGAAATTAATAAAGAAAATAAAGTCTTTCTAGAATTTAATCAAAATGAATACATAGCACACCCAATTTTATGGAACACAAAGGAAATGGTTCCAGAAGACAAATTCATAATTTTAAGTACCTACCTAAAAGTATTGGAATGATCTCATACTAGAAACTTAACAGCACAACTGAAAACTTTAGAAAAAAAGGAAGTAATTGCAAACAAGAGGAGTAAACAGCAAGAAATAACTAAACTCTGGGCTGAAATCAATAAAATAGAAATAAAGAGTATAATACAAAGAATAAATGAAACAAATGAAACAGTTGGCAATTTGAGAATATCAGGAAGATAGGTTAGATCCTACCAACCAAAAATAAAAATCCCATCACCAAAGGGTTTTAGTTCATAATTCTATAAGACTTTCCCAAGAGAGTTAGTGCCATACTCTTCTAATTATCTCACACAATAGAAACAGATGGAACATTGCCCAATTCACTTTATGAGGCCACAGATACCCTGATACACAAACAAATTAAGACTCAACAAAAAGAGAGAATTGCAGACAATTTTTCCATATGAATGTAGTTATAAAAATACTCAATAAATATTTGAAAACCAGTTCCAAGAGAACACCAAAATGACCATAAACCATGGTCAACTATGTTTCCATGAAGAGATACAGAGATGATTCAATATACCAAAAATCGATAAATGTAATGTGCCATATTTTAAAAAAGCTGAAATAAAGCCCCACAACATCATTGCTACATGAAAAAAATCCCTTAACTAAATCCAACACCAAAATCCAAACATCACATAAATCGAGTGAAGCTCAAAACAATTCTACTAATATCAGGAACAATACTGCATTGTTTACCCTTTCCATATCTGTTCAATTTAGTACTTAAAGTCTTAGCTAGATCAAAAGATGACTGAAGGTGATTGTGGAAACATAAGTTGTATTGGAAGATGTTAAATATTTTTATTTTCAGATGATATTATATATATATATATATATATGAGACCCTAAAATTTTAGCAGGTAACTTCTGAAGCTGATAAACACATTTAATAAAGTAGCTGGTACTGTAGGAACTCCTTTAGCCAGTAGCCTTTACGTTATCATCCTACTTGGACATGGCCTCATATACTATAAATGACAATGTAAAGCACACATTTTCTCTCTCTTCTGGCTGCTAGATTCGGTTTGTTTCCCCATTCATGCAGAGAACTGTGATCTATGAGCCTACCCCTAAATAAATAACTTCTTTAAGCTGGTATCAAAATTAAAACACAAAAAAACATTGTACCTCCCATATATAAATGACAAACAGACTGAGAAAGAAATCAGGAAAACATTTTCACAATAGCCCCAAATGTTATAAAATATCTTTGAGTAACTCTGCCCAAGCAAGTGAGAGACTTGTGTGATAAAACTTTGCCATTGAGGGAAAAATTTGAAGAGGATATCAGAAGATGGAAAGCTCTCCTCTGATCATGGATCAGTTGAATTGCCAAAGTAGGAATGGCCATTCTACCAGAAGGAACGTAGAGTCATTGCAATATTCATCAAAAGGCCAACACTATTCTTTACAGACCTTTAAAGGAAAATTCTCAGTTTCATATGGAACAGATACACAACACACCCACACACACACCCACACACACAGACTTACATGCACGTATGCATGCAAGTACAAACACTCACACAACATAGCTAAAACAATCTCAAACAATAAAAGAATTGTTGGAGTTATTATTATTCCTAATTTCAGTTCTACTACAGAGCTACAGTCATAAAACTGCATGACATTGACATTAAAACAGATGCATTGTTCAATGGAACCAAAGACCAATACATAAATCTATACTCATGTAGAAATCTAATTTTTCATAAAGAAGGCAGAAATACACACTGGAGAAAACACAACATCTGCTAGAAGTGATGCCAGTTAAATTGAATGGCTGCATATAGAAGAATGCAATTAGATCTGTAGTTATTACCACATACAAAACTCAGCTATAGTGGATCGAAGACTTTAGCCTAAATCCAGATACAGTGAACCACATAAAAAGAAAGTCGGAATTACCCTTGAATTCTTTAGCATGGGGTAAAATTTCCTGAACAGAACACCAATAGTGCAGGCACTAAGATCAACAATTAATAAAATGGACTATGTGTGCTGAAAAGCTTCTATAAGACAATGGACATTATTAAAAGGACAAAATGGCTGCAAAAATATTTTTTACTAATTCCACATCCCATAAAGAGCTAATATCCAAAGTATATAAAGAAGTCAAGAAACAAGATATAAAAAAATCAATTTTAAACAGGGTATAGATCTAAACATAATTCTCAACATAAGAATCTCAAATGTCCAAATATCACTTAAAGAGATGTTCAAGATCCTTAGCCTTTGGGGAAATGTAAATAAAAACTCTTTCGAGATTATATCTTATAACTGTAAGAATGACTAAGATCAATAACACAAATAACAGTGCATATTGGGGACTATATAGAGAAAGGCAACACTACTCTATTGTTGATGGGTGTGCAAACTTGTATAGACATTGTGGAAATCAGTATTGTATTTCCTTAGAAAGTTGGGAATTGATCTACCTTAAGACCCAGCTATACTACTTTTCGGCATATATCCAAAGGGTGTTCCATTCTACCACAAGAACACTTGCTCAATCATGTTAATTACAGCTTTTATTAATGATATTCATAAATTGGAAACAGTTTTGATGGTCTACAAATGAAAAATAGGTAAATAAATTGTGGTGCATTTCAATAGTGGAGTACTATGTTAAAGACCAGCCTTGACAAAAGTCGTACATTCTTGGATAGGAGGGTGAGGATTAGATTTATTAAGTAAAAGAAACAGAGATATAAGAGAAATAAGGGGCAGAAATATAGAACAGCATCAGGAGGGACATCAGTAAATACTGAAACCTCAACCTGCCTGCTTCTAGACTTCACTCCAAAAGGGTAGGAGTGAGGCAACAGGCTTCATTAACATAATAGAAGAAATAGCCTTGAATTCTCCAGTGTTTGGTCTAGGTGGAACAGATCAACCTCTATGCCCAAATTACTAATTAATCAGACCCTAGGTCAGAATCTTTTGGTGTAGACACATCTTTTGTCAACAACTTTAAAGGAGTAAAATTAAATTCAAGCTCTCTGAACTCCAGTCAAGGTGGAACAGGCTTACATTTGTGGAGCCTCACAGTATTAATTGACTGCTGAAAATGAAATAATGATATTTACAGGCAAAGGGATTGAACTAGAAAAAAAAAACATCCTGAGTAAGTTAACACAAACAATGAATGTCAGTCATTAAGGAAATGATAACCAAGCTACAATCCATAGACTTAGAGAGCTGAAACAACATAGAGGGGTCTGGGGAAGATGAATGGATTTCCATGGAAGGGGGAAAAAGAATTAATTTTGTGAGAGCACTTAGGGCATTTGGAGATTGTAGTGGGGTAATCAGATGTTGGGGAAGATGAAGTGGAAGGATTGAGTACCAGAAAAAACAGCTAGAATTGGAGCCCTTTAGGAGTGTATGTGTAAACTTAGGACAGTGAAAGCTTTCAGGAATCTATAAAGGTTATCCTAATAAGGACTCTTAGTAACAGGGGATACAGAGTCCGAATAGGCCATGTATTGTGGTAAGGTTAAGTTTCCAGTGGCTGGACTGTTTTTCAATCAATGAGTTGTTGGCTAATGTGTCTCATGAAAATCTCCAAACAACCCAAATTGCTGCTAAGACAAATGGTTGTTCTCTGAGAAATGATAGCAGGGATCCATTTCCAAGAATAGCATACACATAGCTCACTCAACATGCAGAGGTCAAGCTGTTGCCTGCAGGGAGGCTTTACCCCTATGTTCTAGATTTTTTCTTTGTGGGATGGTTCTCCACATGGTACTGAAAAATCAACATGGACATCAACCCAGCCAAAAAACCTTTGACCTACAATCTGTCCTGTCTACAAAATATACTAGGTTAATCGTGGTACAGAACCTATAGGCACAGTCAAACACTGTCCTATTTGACTTAAGATCCAATTTAATAACAAGGAACACTGAAACTGCTTTGGTAACCAAAATATCAGAGGCTAGATGGTCCAGAGATCTTGGGTAAAATCAAACACTGTTGGTCTTAAAAAATGTATCAATTAAATGACTCTTAATGATATATTATTATCTTCATAGATGACTAGCTTATCCAGTCGTCATCAGAAAGACTTTCTCCAGCAGATGGGAACAGATGCAGAGACACACAGCCAGACAATACATGGAGAGAAAGTCTAAATAGGATGTCTCCATCAAATCTATGCCTTCATAACTCAGAAAATCCTGTGGAAGAGAAGATTGACAGAGTGTAAAGCGAGAAGGGATGTAAATCCTTAAAACATAAAGCATAGAACAGTTCATATTTCTTAGGACTCCTGCAACCAAGCTCAGGTTTGACAACCTTGAAACTTGAATTTGGTGCATTATACTCTTGAGACAAACAATTAAAATCTTCTTTGGGACTATTAATTATCAATAGGACACATAGTATATATGCCTGAATGTCTCTATGGAAACATGTTCTTGTTAATATTGTGGTGTTACAAATTCCCCAAACTTAAGACCACATGTCAAAAACTCTGTTATGCTAGATGATTTTGGGTGTTCAGTCAAGAAAAGCTTTTTCAAGGATGGCTTTGATATCATCCATATTATCTATGAAACTTAAACCACTTGGAGAAATACAATGCTTAGATCTAGCTTCACGTGCATGGGTCTTCACTAATAGGTCTTGTATCTGAAAAGAGTTGATTTCAAAGTTTGGCTTATTTTGCAATACTGAGTATCTCTAAAAACAGGGTAATTCCACACTATTTTGTGCTCTGACATTAATCACATTTCTCAAATCATGGCTTGTGATGCAAAAAAAAAAAAAAAGATTTTTTAGCTTGTGCCACAGAAGCTACAATTTGTTATATAGCCTGAAAGCCAAACAACACATTCAACACCATTGTAATTTATTTGCTGCAGTTAGTACAAGATCACTCAGCTTTAAAGGTACTTGATAAGATCTCACCTTTCTGTAAGAAACTGTAAGGAAACTGCGAATGTATTTTTTAACTATCAGAATCCAAATCTGGCACAGCAAATCACTTGTCCTGTCCATATGCAGAAGACACATTGCCCTCCAAAATTTCAAGAGTCACATTTCATTTTGATTTTAGGTTCATCCTGAAAGGGAAGTTATTACCAAGACATTAGTTCTATAAACAGAGAAGGCACTTTTATTACAGTGTAAAGCTGTGACACTATCTGAAAATCTGTGCCTTGGAGTGCCAAGAGTCCCCCAAGTGCACCTGTATACTGTTAGCACAGGCCAGCCATGACCACAAGTATGTTAACTACTTGGGAAGTGTAAGATGGGAAATCAGAATCATCTCTAGTTCATGCATACCTTGAAAAGAAATAAGCTATGTTATTGATTCTTTTTTTAAAAAAAAGAAACAGAAATCAGTTGTTCCTTCTAAAATTATTTTTTCAGAGCTGTTGGTTTTACTGTGTTAGCTTCTGATTATTTCATTTTAACATATCTTTCATTTTTAATACATTTTCTTTAGAAAATAATACAAATGAATGTAATTTAGGGCACTTGCAAACTTATTTTCTTTTTAGAAATAAATGTTATTATAAAAATTACAAATAAATAAGATAAAATTGCATACCAAAATTAATCAGATGCAAATCTATATAATTCAAGGACCTTTTATATACTCAGAATAGGCATTCAGAACAGAAGCTATGGTGCTTCATATTTAATTTTACTCTACAAATATCAAATATATTTTGCATAGTTATCTACCACCAAAGCTAAAAAAGTTTCATTAAAAAATATAGAACTAGGATAAATAATTAACTTTACAACTCTTTTATAACTCCCATTCTATTTTTTATATGACCCCAGTTTCTGTCAGTCAAACAGATATGCAGTCATGAGATGCATAATAACACTTTGGTTATCAGTACTCTCTCTCTCTCTCTCTCTCTATCTATCTATCTATCTATCTATCTATCTATATATCTATATATATATGAGTAATTATGATGCCATAGAAGAATATTTGTTAGGTTCAGGGGCTTGCAGGGCACTGTGTGGTATTTCTATAAAGATTAAATCATCTTCTGACACTTTTCTTAGAATGCACCCTCATCATTAAGTGATGCGTGACTGCAGTGTCTTTATGGGCTCTTTCAGATTCTTATAATCAATTTATAATATACTCCATTAGACAAAAGCCACATGAACTAACCTCCTCAGGATGAGCTCCTGTCTATTTTTGGCTCATGTAATGATGCTGAGTGACAACGTCCTTAGTATTCTCAAGAGCTCCATTGTAATAGAGTTTTAATAGACATGCCATTTGGAGCACTGTCAGTATACATTTGTATTTTTCTATGTCATAAAACATGTCTAAGGGAATTACCTTTTATTTATTTTTTCTGAGGATCTTGAAGTCTCATTCTCATTCTCTCTATATATTCTTTTGTCCAAATATATTTCTTAATTTGGAAATTTTGCTATTGTTGCTGAGTATAATGAGAATATGTGTTCATTTTAAATTTTATTTCCAAACACAAAATGGATATTAAACCCACATTATTATAACTATTTCTTATCATATGATGCAAAACTAAAAAAGTTTTCACTTTCAACATTTCATCTAGAAACACTCTATTTGACATCCATGGGTAGCAGGCACACACAATATCACAGATGTACAAGCATGTAAAAATGTCCATGGATATAAAACATAAAAAAATAAATAAAAATTTGAAAAGTAAAGTTCTCATACCAAAATATACTTGTATAAATCAATCATTTCAATTATATTTTACTACTGTGAAAAAATATTTGTCTCAGAAAATAGAGGAATATTTTTGTGATTCTCTAGTGGTCTAAACACTCTTCAGGAAGTGACTAAGGACAGGAAGTTGTAATTATCATGAGGCATCTTTATCTGTTTATTAACCATCTACATTGGGATGACTCAAAGATGAGTCTAAATAGAACAGAGTCCTCAAAAACAATCACTGATTTTGACGTTAATTCTCAAGAAGTATGTCCTCATGACAATGATTTCTTCTAGGTATTTAGGTTTTCTTTCAGTGATAACTCTGACTTCTTGTTGACCACTTTTGCATTTCCCAAGCTTGCTGGATCTTGAGCTTTGGGGGGAACTCTTCATTCCTTATATGCATGCAGTCTTCACAGTTACAAGCTTTCAGTGGGTTCTAGGGATCAATGTCCAGTCTTTCTGCTTGTGTGGCAAGCCTTTTTATACTACCTCTGTCTCTTTTGGTCCAAACAGAAATACAGTAAAGGGGAACACAATAACACATTGATCATCAATAGTATAAACAAGAAAAATTATCTCACTGAAGAATATATTAAGGTCAATCCTTAGTATTAAGAGCAGAGCTGCCTGAGAGATTAAATTTTTACCTAACATTTGCTCTGCCAAGTCCACTTTCTATTTTAAATAGGAATTATAGAACTATGATATGTGGAACATAGATGTGAACATGTGATTTAAGTCACTCAAGTATCTTGAACATAGAAATCTGAATCTTCTTATTCTGGAGCAGAGAGTCCACTTCACCATGTGTAGAAATTGTGCTTATTGATTTTTATTTTCAAGAAAACTCATATCTACTAGGCTTGTGAGCCTCATAATTCTGTAGAAATTACTGAGACACATGCATTTAACAATGGTAAATTTTACTTGGACATAGAACATATTATTATAAGTTTAAGTCCATAGTTTCGTTGGCTCATTGGTTTTAGGTAGGTAAAAAAATAAAAAAAAAACTTGTTATGAAGCACATGATAGAGGAACTCAATTTACCTTATAACATCTTAGAAACAAATATAGAGTAGCAAAGATCAAGTTTCCAAACTACCCTTTAAATCATGTGTAACTTTAATTTTCTACTCCTCCACTAAGGCGCAATCTAAAATTGTCTACCACTTCTTAACAGCACTATAGGGTAAGACCCAAACATCTGCTTTGAAAGCCATTTAAACTCCAAGTTACAGTATCTACCCCAGCTTCTTTTCCATTGCCTCTCGTGGTCACTAAATCAATAATTAGGATTTAGAGAAACACAAATTTAGAATTGCTAATCAAGTTAAGAAATGAAAAATACTTTGTACATGCAAGAAATTACAGAAATATGACATCACAGACCAGCAATAGATGGAAAATTATGGATATGCTCTAGAAAACCTGATCAAATAATGCTCTCAACTAACACCATATTATTTTACTCTATTGATAACATCAGTTATGTAAGTTGGGGTATTTTATTGAATACCTTGGTAATCCACATGAATTTTTCAGGGTGGAAGAAAACAAATTTCTGAAAATTTAAACAGGAACCTTTTTAAGGCATTCATTGGAAAGGGCCAAGCTAAATTTTCCCCAGTAATTTATGTGTTATCAAACAACCCATGATGAAAAAATAAAGCTAAACACTTAATAAATCCTTTTGGCTCTTGTAGGAAGTGTTTAATTCCTCTGGGCCATTCTAGTGCTATGCCCAGTAGTGTGAACAGGTGGTAAATTTCATTAGAGTAGGGCAGGAAAAGCTCTAAGCTAAACTGAGGATGCATTGACCCATCAGTTGTATTGTGAACATTTGTTCACCCTAAGGTTAAAATATTAAAGCTGCAGGTGTTAGAAATCAAGGCACAGAACATATATGTTCCCACTGAGAATCACAACTCAGACACCTAGTGATTTAGGACTGCTACATTCCATACACAAGATACAAAGCATTTTACTAACATAAGCTATATTTGAGTCTTGTTTATATCTTCATAGCCTGTAAGACCTGATCAAAGTCACTGATCAAGGACTGAAATGTTCCATGGTTTTTGTTTTCTTAAGTTGTAATCCACTGTACATACATTATAAGAACAATTACCCCCAGAAATGGAGGTTTTACGTTATACTTTTAGCATTGGATGATAAAATACATTATTCATATCATATTCTTCCACTCTATAAAGGCTGTCCGCTGAAGAGAATTACTGAACATAATCAAGCTTTATTTGGATATTTCATCTTCTGAGAATTGAGCACCAGGCTCAGATATCATATTGTATACAAGAGGGAAAAATGGCTCTATGCACCTAATAATAGGATAACTGAGCTCAGGAATAAGAATAGGTACAGCTGCTTGAATTTAATATCACCTCAAGTTTTGGAATTGGCCATTCATTTTCTCTGAGCTTTGTAAGTGTAGAGTATTTGGCAATATGTTGTTGTCTTTATACTGACAGAATAGTATTTTTACAACCCACATCAGAGAAACTTCTTTTTGCTGTAGATGGAAATTAATATAGAGACCTACAGCTAGTCATTCTGCAGACTATGAGGAACTGTGAAGTGTTGAGTTCTATATAAAACATCGTACCATAAACCCTCTAGAAAAAGGCATATGGATCGTCATAGAAATAGGTCAGAACGATTGGAACTGCCAGAGGCCATGAATATCTGCATTGAAAGAGTATTTGTAAGATAGGATAGCACAGACATTCAATGCTGTAACTGTATAGATAAGACCAGTTCAGGCTGGACAAAATCTTGGTACCAATGGAGAAGGGGCTCATGAAATCCCACCTTTCGCTGTGGAGCTATTGAAAATTGATAGCTTCTGTGTGAAAGAAAGTCAATGATCTTCAGTGATGTGGCCCCTGATAGGCTGCCCATGCTCCAATAGAGGTCATATACTCATGCACACATAGGCAGCATTAAACCAATTCATTGGGTTTAATAGGAGAGCAAAACACTTCAAGAAATGTTTCTCCATCTCAGTCGTCTGGAAAATCCAAATTGAAACTCACTGAGTTTTCATCTTACATGAGTCAGAGAGGTCAAGATCAATAAAACAAATGACAGGTCGTGTTGGTGAGGATGTGAAGTAAGAGGGAACCGATGCATTTCTGGTGGGAATGTATCTTTTACAGCCACTATGGAAATCAATGTGGTGTTCCATGGAAAACCGGTACTATATTTACCTCAACACTCAACTCTCTCCCTCATGGGCATATATCTAAATGATGTTTCCTGTTTCTACCAAGGCACTTGCTCAACCATGTTTATTACTGTACTATTCATAATAGTCAGAAATTAGAAAAAACAAAGATGTTCACAATTGCATAAATGGAAAAAAGGAAATTTACACACTTGAATATCAATCAGCTATTAAAAAATGAAATCATGAAATTCACAGGTAAATGGATGTGTCTGGAAAATATCCTCAGTAAGGTAACCCACAGAAAAAGACAAATATGGGAATTACTTACAATGTGGTTGTTGTTAGATGTTAAGTCATTGATAAGTAACCAATGATATGTATAACCACAGAGGTTAGATATATAGTAGGGAATTGGGTGGTGAGGGAGGATTTGGTCACTCTAGGAAGAGGAAGTAGGCAGTTAAGAATGGAAGAAGAGCGACTGACTGGAGTATGAGGATCAAACAGGGGACAGAGGTGAAGAGGAAGGTGAAGAGGGAATACAGGGAACAACAGCTAAATCTTAGGGCTATTTGAAAAGGTGTATGAACACCTAATTCAGTAAAGCCCCCTAAAATATACCTATCTGAAGATGATCTGAAAGAAATTTCCAAGTACCAGGGGAGGCAGAACCTCACTGAACAAGTCTCATTTAAAACTTAATGAAGAAGAAAAAGTAAAAAAAAAAAAAATTATAGAGCAAATGATATTGTTAAGGAGAAGTGTGGGAAAATGGAGGAACTAAAGCAGAGAGAATGACAGCAAAATTGGTGGACACACATTCATGCAGCTGGTAAAGAAAATCATGAATTTGATCACATACTTAATTTATAAGAAAGATAAGATTGCCAAAGTACCTAATCAGATTCTGAATATGGAATATATCACACAGTTAGTAGCTCAACTAACTATGTGTATAGCCTCTACACTCACAGAAAATACAAAGAAGGTTTTTTCTGGGATATAAAGATATTATGGTATAATAATAAATGCAGTATTTGTTATGTAGAATTTTTGTGAGTTCTATGATTTGATCAATCCAAATTTATAACCTTTGACATGGAGAATTTCTAATATTCATTTTATATTAGATGATATCAATGAGATATTATCAGTTTGTTTTAGTGAGGTTGTAATGTATTTTTATTTCAAAATTAATACCTGCTATTATGAGAAAATACAAGACCAGTTATATCGTATACTTTCAACAAAAGAAGTATAGCAAGTAGATTGAATAGTATACATCAGTGAGGATTTTTAAGCAAGTATCCATGCTGTCCTTTGGTAATATGCTTGTTTTTCTCCATTTGCATGTGTTTTAAGACCTCTGCTGGGTTTGGTTGCCTGAGCCTATAATCCCGTGGGTAAGGAAGTAGAGGCAAGAAGATCAGAAGAACTTTAGTGTTACTCTTACTGCTGACTATATAGCATATGAGTTTGAAGCAAACTACTTTCATGAAATCTGTCTAAGGAAAAACAAAAACAAAATACAAAACAAATAAAACATATCAACTAAAAATTTGGAAAAAAAGGACTTGTCAATTATGTAGATTGACATATAATGAAAGACAATAATTTGTCTTTTCTTTCTGTAAACTGTGTCTGCATGTGTGTGCATATGTGTGTGAGTGTGTTTGTAGTTGTGTGCATGCAAATGCATGAAGTCAGAGGACAATTTTCAAGACTCTATCCTCTCATTTCACCATCACGATTTTGGGACTCTGACACTTGTCATCATGCTGGTGTAGCAAGTGCTTTCATATTCAGAGCTATCTCACTGTCTCAGATTGATTTGTTATTAAACTTTTGAAAATATTATAACAGTTTATATATGCTTTTTGTTAACATGAAGAAATACTTAAGTGTCTAACTCAAAAATGTACAGGACAAAACATCTGTCCAAAACTGCTTATATAAGCATATATATGTATGTATGCATATATATGTATATATATATATTCTTTCATATTTTGTCTAGTGGCAAATAATATATTAGCATTACTATCTTGTCTAATGGAAAACCTCCTATACAGTACTCATACACATCAGTTTTGAATTACATGAGTCTTTAGTTTCCTATCTAAGTGTCCTTCAGTTCACTTTTCCATTCACCCTTACAATTTAGGTTTTCGTACTCTACTCCCTCTTACCATGAGTTTTCACATCTCCATGTCTCCTTACCCACCATCAGCAAATCCTATAAATATCAGCAGAGACTGCAGGAGTCAATTCTCAACATCCCTGCTGATTAGGCAGAAATCAGCCTGATTTTTAAATCGTTCTTATCAAAATGAGAAAGGTCATGAAAATCACACTCTGTTTAAATCTCATGTAAGAAACTGAAAATGTAGGACAAGCTAGTGGGGAATGTGTAAAGTCATTTTCAAATAGCTATGTTGATTTAAATTGTGTTGAGGCTATTTTCAACAAACTACTCAGGGATATTTTAAAATTTTGCATGACTACACTGGTCCAAATCTTCTGCAGACATGAAGGCTGACACTGCATATCCCCAAAAGTGAACTCTTCAGTCTTTAACTGTGGCACAAAGGAAAGCAATGTCTAAGTTTACATTCTGTTTGCTCAGCCAATGATTTAAGGGTGTTAGAGCTCAGTACCCCCTCTTGGATTATTTTTTTTTGTGGTGCTTACCCAGTTTTCCTTTGCCTCCTTCAATGGCATTCACATTTACTATAAATCTAAATTGTAGCATGCAAGTTAACTTTGCCTAAGCCCATGACCTCATTCACTATCATTTCTGTATCCTTGCTGTACCAGTATGCCTCCCAGCCAAAGACAAGTGCACATATCTGTACTGATGCATATGCAGAGCACTCTGGTCATGTTTGCTTAAGGGCTGCTTATTACC
This sequence comes from Myodes glareolus, assembly GCF_982192425.1. Lineage (NCBI taxonomy): Eukaryota > Metazoa > Chordata > Mammalia > Rodentia > Cricetidae > Myodes > Myodes glareolus. The sequence continues at coordinate 118,710,172 of NC_142026.1, read as the reverse complement.
TTGATACATGATACTTCTGAAATATTCAAATAGACAGAACAGCTTCAAAGTGTGAATAAAAAGTGCTTTGATTGAAGTGCCTTGCTTGTCATAGTTATTCTGGGTAAAGGGAAAAATAAAGTGTATGTAGCACCTTGGTTAATGAAAGGCGATCTACAGTATGTCCCCAGGAAATGAATGGTGATCACTATAGTTCTTTATCTTATTCCGATCGTTAAGTATTAAAACCCTAGGAAAGAAAGACCATATTGGCAGAGCACAAAGCATATTTCAGGTCTCTCAGAATACTACTCTCTGTATCTCTTATGTGTTCATGTACTACTTTATTTTTTCTTTATAGTGTCAGGCTGATTCTATGAAGGAGAATATCAAGTTAGAAGCATATTGTAAAATCAGAAAAGAACAGTTTCAATTAACACTGAATATCATGTGATAATACTGTCGACAAAATGTTAAAGTTGAATTTGTAATCTCGGAATACATATGAATGATAGTCATCACTTGAGTATGGAATTATATGTTATGGTTACATTATGATGATGTTAAAACAATAACTAGAGAGAAGACAAGATTGAACAAAAATCTAACACGTCACCTTAACGTATGAGGGATAATTTCTTTGCACTCTTAAGTACCAATAGAAGCAAATTCCAGCGACAGTGAATGTTCAATTAATTTTCTTCATAAAGTTTTTGCAAAGCCTCTGGGATTATTCAGATCTTTAGAATTGCTTTCCCTGCCTGGAAAAAGAAACATGATTTGCACTTAGCCTCATAGAAAGTTTGTAGCTGGAAATCTATAATGTAACATTGCAGCAAAAATTGGAAGGAATTGATGTTTTTCTGAAAATTAAGAAATATCTCAAACATGTAAGAAAATATATCTGATTTTTTTTACTTTCTTTTTCTCCAAGTATGTCAACATTATCTAACATCTTTGTTTAATAATACCATCGTTTCACTTTGATTTTTTGTTTATCAGAGGGAAAACTGCATGTGACTGCAACATACACTGATTATTAAAAACAATATATATTATAAATATGTAGAGAGTAAAGTAGTAAAAAAATCTGCCTGTTAAGATCACCAGATATAATACTGACACAGCTAATTTTCAGTTTTTAACTGAAATTTCATAATCTAACCTCCCTTAATTTTCATTTTCTGTGTTGTCTCTGAATTACAGTTTCATTCACAATGCTGAAGATACCTTCAGAACTTCTCAATTAACTACAACATTATTCTTTCTGTATTTTGAGATTCTAACATTGTTTCATGAATAGATTACATGATGATATTGAAAAAATAATTTTAAATGATTAAAAATAAAACATTATATGAGTATATGTGGTTGTCTCTCTGTGTATATGTTCGTATATGTGCAGGTCTAAAGCAGGCTAGAGTCATCAAATACCTTTGGTGCTGCAGTTATATGGATGTGTGAACCATCTGATGTGGGTGCTGGAAACTGAACTCAGGTCTTTTGCAAGAGTGGTTCTTGCTCCTAACTGTGGAGCCAAGATTCCCCTACCAGGGTATTTTAAGAAATATATCCCTGCTCTCAATATCTCCACATTCCCTGAAGTTTGTTATGTCTCATGCTGACAATGAACACTTTATATACTGATACATAAATTTTCATCTAATAATTCTACTCCTATAATTCCCCAATTAGTAACAGAAGCCTCGACCAATATTGTATCTTATTCTATACCACACTCTGCTCTTCATCGCTCTGGAACCTGGTCAAGGATTAAACAGTGCTGAGCAGTATAATGAAATACTTATATTTTCTACTTGGATTTATATTAAGGCATTACTAAAATAAATAGATTCCTATGTAACAATTAATTTGAAAATAGTTTTATGTGGAAGTTATTTAATTGAGTATTGAAAATATCTCCCTATGTGTTTTCTCGTGCTCATTCATGCAAATTTTGTAATTATGATTTCTTTCTAATTTTATCTTGAGGTTTCTATTAAATATAGCTTTACACTGAGAGATACATTCTCTTGGAGAACTATCTTCAAAAATTGGATTACATAATGTCAATCAACCACCTATGAAGACTTTGATTTAAATATCTGTACCTTAAAAACAAAGAGTCAATATATAGCTAAAAATGTCATGAGAGAGCCATACAAAATATTCCAAATGATATCTGTAGTTTCCCTTTACTTAACTAGGAAGTGTAGCTAAACTTTCCCCAACTCAGTTGTGGTTGTTCATAGTAACTTCCCTCTCAAGAATACATAGAAAGAAGACAGATAAAATTTGTCAAAAACATTCACAACCAGGTGATTAATATTAGCTACAACAGTGATAGATATGCTGATAGTAGATAGTATATTCAAATATATCACTAGAATGATGTGAGTATAAAATGTCTTTCTCTGGATCCTTCTGTCAGTACATAGTACTCTAGTCTAAACTGAACAAAAGGATGGAGTATCCCAGCTGAGGGACCTTCTACCAAATACTTTGCAAGAATCTTGGAAACTGTTAAAGTATAAAGCAAAGAATGTCTGAGCAACTGTCACAGCGAGCAAGCAATAATGAAGGGAGGATTAGCTGCTCTGTGGAATTATGAGTGAGATACTGGCACAATGAAATCTTTATGCAGGCAGAGAGCTCAGTTAGCAGCTAAAGGAACTGATTCCTCTTCTAGGAGAATAGACTTTGGTTTCTAGTACCATATATTGTTTCATTTTTAGTTAGGGAAGTATACTTGCTTAGTTTCAATTTTAGAAATATGAACTCAATTTTTATTTCCACAATTTGGTCTTAGCATTAAGATATACAAGCACTTTTAAATTACTTAAGACAGGCATAAAAACAAAATACCAATTTTTCTGATTCCCCACTGTTACCACAGAGGGCTACTAATCCCAATGAGATTCAGAATTTCACAGAAAATTTCCAAGCTACCTTTCTAACGTTTTTATCCATTTAATATTACTCTCTTTCACTTGCCTCTCCCTCTCTCTTCTATCACTATTGTATTTATATTTCATTAAAATTTATAATCTTAGAATTTCCTTATAGTCTTTTCATAGAGTCACAGCAGCTTTAACAATTTGAAAGTTGATCCCAGAAATTTCATTCAGCATATTTTCCAGCAAAATAAGTTAGCAGCATCATTGCTTCTATCAGTATTGTTCAAGGATCTATACAAAGGGTTGATTTTACAGTGGATTGTAGCCAAGTGGATGTATATAATTTCTGGAGGACAGAATAAATCTCTTTAGCTTCAGTTCCCCTTTTTGCCCATACCAGAAATAATCTTCAAAAAGCTTAGACTTCAGACCTATCCCAAAAGAGTAGCATCTTGTTTTATTTACCAGTCCACTTATGTTCCAGTTAATGACTAGCAGCTTCCTGGCAGTGGGATGACCCTTGTGCACAGTCCAGAAAGGAAAAAAAATGCTCATTAACTTTGGCTTCCTTCACCTGACACTCATGTTCAAGCCTGGGTAATGCCGTCTGCTCCAGCAACACTCATTTTACAGTTTGGTCTCCTATTTCGGTTTTCTCAGTCAATAAAGATGTTATACAAAAAGATATAGTCTCTTATTTGCCTATTTTCTCTTACATTTGTTAATGTTTTAAATGCTATTGATAAGTTTTAATATATTTCTTTAGAGTTAACATATTTTGTTCTCTTTCTCTTTCTCTCCCTCTCTCTCTCCCTCTCTCCCTCTCTATCTATCTATCTATCTATCTATCTATCTATCTATCTATCTATCTATCTATCTGTCTATCTATCTACTATGTACAGTATTTTCCTAATGCTTCTGGATAAAGTAAGTTTAAATGAAATTATTAAAAGTGTTCATAGTTTCAATAAGTTACTAATGTTTGTCAGGTTCTTAAATAGTATCACTTTTATTTGCTAGCACTATTAGTAAAATATAAGAATTGATATGATTTATATTCAAGATTATGTGCATATATTTCCATTGTATCACAAATATAAAGAAGGTTGAAATTTATAGGAAAAAATATGAGAATTATACTTAGAGACAGACTAACATCTTAATGATTTCATTTTTGGATCCAACCTAAGAAAATATTGAAATCACATGTGTAAAATTTTAGCACATATAAAAATAGACCTTTAGAAAAATCATTCATTTGTGGAATATATATATATATATATGTATATATGTATATATATATATATATATATATATACATAAAATCTTAATGAGGTTTTTTTGAAAATCCAAATGAAAAATACTTCTCAATTTGTGACCTAGACAGAGATTTATATTAAAAAATTTTATACACAATTAAATCACCAAAACTGAACAATTAGTTGAAAATAGAGTCTATGGCTAAATACTGAAGAATTGTCCTGAGTCAAACCTGATACACTTGTAAGGAATCTGGTGTTTGTTTCTGAGGTGAAGGATTCTGAAAGGACAATATGTAGAGTTCAAACTGCTTAGTTAGCAGAATAATGATAAATAAAAGATGTGTCATGTTTGTGAAACATGAATCTAGGAGATATTAAAAAGTTGACAGAGCCTAAATCATATTGCTCATGAAAATCTACAAAATACAAACATAATTTGTAATCGGAAGCTGCTTGTTTGTTACTGGCAGCCCAGATCCAAAAATAATCACACAGAAACTGTATCAAAACACTGTTTGGCCTACTATCTTAGGCATATTCCTGGTTGACTTTATATCTCAAATTAACCAATCTCTATTAATCTGTATATTACCACATGGTTGTGACCTTCTGGTAAGGTTCCATCTGGCGTCCGATATCTTTCTCCTCAGTGGTTACATGCATCTCCCTGACTCTGCATTCTTTCCTCGGCCATCTGCTTGGAATTCCTGCTTTGCCCTATTTTGCTAAGCCAGTGGCTGAAACACCTTTATTCATTAACCAATAAAAGCAACACATAGACAGAAGGACTTCCCATGCCAGTAATTTTTGTTATAATAGTAATAACAAGAAAAATTCAATTGATGTAACCTCATTGATTGTCTTTTATAATACCCAAGTTATACATTAAAATCTATAGAGACAAAACTGGCCTATTCACTCAACAAACTTATCACCCAGACAGAATTAGATCCCAGGTTATCTGACAAATAGCCCATTTACTTTTTTAACAGGAAGAACATAAACAATTTACATAAATAACTCAGGCATGTCCAGAAAACTTGCTATCCTGGTGTAGCATGGTTCAGATTGGAACCTACTGATTTCATTTAGGAAAAGACACTGTCATTAAGACAAAAAGGCTACCTTCTGACTGGGAGAAGATCTTCACCAACCCCTCATCAGACAAAGGTCTGATCTTCAAAATATATAAAGAACTCAAGAAACTAGGCACTAAAACCCTAATTAACCCAATTAAAAAATGGGGTACTGAACTGAACAGAGAATTCTCAACAGAAGAGCTCAAATAGCCAAAAGGTACTTAAGGTCATGCTCAACCTCCTTAGCAATCAGGGAAATGCAAATCAAAACAACTTTGAGATACCATCTTACACCTGTCAGAATAGCTAAAATCAAAAACACCAATGATAGCCTATGCTGGAGACAATATGGAATAAGGGGAATATTCATCCATTGTTGGTGGGAGTGCAAACTTGTGCAGCCACTGTGGAAATCAGTGTGGTGGTTTCTCAGGAAACTGGGAGTCAACCTCCCTCAGGACCCAGCAATTCCACTCTTGGGAATATACCCAAGAGGTGTCCTATCATACCACAAAAGCATTTGTTCAACTATGTTCATAGCAACACTATTTGTAGTAGCCAGAACCTGGAAACAACCTTGGTGTCCCTCAATAGAAGAATGGTTAAAGAAGGTGTGGAACATATATACATTAGAGTTTTACTCAGCGGCAAAAATCAATGACATCTTGAATTTTGCATGCAAATGGATGGAAATAGAAAACGCTTTACTGAGTGAGGTAACCCCGACCCAAAAAGAGGACTATCTTATGTACTCACTCATAAGTGGATTCTAGCCATAGTTAAAGGTCTTTGAGTCTATAATTTGTGATCCTAGAGAAGCTAAATAAGAAGGTGAACCTAAAGAGAATCATATAGTTATCCTCCTGGATATTGGAAGTAGACAAGATTGCCAGGAAAACTTGGGTGTAAGGGGGGAGGTAGATGTAAGGGGAGATGGGTAGAGAGAGGGGAGAAGGGGAGGATTGGGCAAAGCTTGGGGGAATGGGATGAATGGGATGGAGGAAGGGTGGATACGGGAGCAGGGAAGTAAATATCTTAATAAAGGGAGCCATTTTAGGGTTTGCAAGAGACTTGATTCTAGAGAGGTTCCCAGGGCCAAGGAGAGGTCCCCAGATTGTTCCTTGGGCAGCAGAGGAGAGGGTGCCTGAACTGGCCTTGTCCCATAGCCACACTGATTAATATCTTGCATATTAGATATTCTTCTGGCAATCATAGATCCTTCATCTGGCAACGGATGGAGATAGAGACAGAGACCCACATTGGAGCACTGGACACAGCTCCCAAGGTCCAAATAAGAAGCAGAAGGAGGTCAGGACCACGAGGGGTGCGTCTACCCACTGAGATACTGGGACAGATCTAATGGGAGCTTACCTAGGCCAGCTGGACTGAGAGTGATGGAGCATGTGATCAAACTGGACACTTTGAATGTGGCTGGCAATGAAGGCTGACTGAGAAGCCAAGGACAATGCAATGGGTTTCGATTTTACTGCATGGACTGACTTTGTGGGAGCCTGGTTTGTTTGGATGCTAACCCTTATAGACCTGGATGGAGGGGGGAAGACCTTGGACTTCCCATGGGGCATGAAAACCTGACTGCTCTTAGCACTAAAGAGGGAGCGGGAGGTGAGGAGGGGTACGAAAAAGGGAGGCGGCGAGGAAGTGGAAATTTTTAATAAATAAATAAATTAATTTCAAAAAAGGAAAAGAAAAGCCATTTTCAAAGAATAAGACATAGTGAAGGAGAATTGGAAGCCTAGAGGAGAGTTGAAATCATTTTAAAGTTCCATTCTTGGGTTGGTGGGGAGGGTGATGTTGAATTTATGGTGATTGACGTAAGCATCTGTTTACTTCTTCCAAAGCCTTGCAGTTTAGAAGCATGGGCATATCAACATATTATGACAACGGAGTTTCCACTAGGCAAAGATGTACTGAATGTAATAAATTTTATAATTGTATTAATTAGCTCTACTCTATATTTCATTCTCAAATGGATAAGTAAAATGTATTATGTACCAAAGTTATAATTTGTTTTAAGAATTTTTAAAAATAATTATAACTCTTACAGACATAATTCTATTTCAATAATTTTAATGCACTAAATTGCAAAGATTACCTCCTAGACTCATAATGGCTCACAGAGACTGAACCACCAACCAGAGAACTTGCATGGGACTCACCTAGGCCCTTTGTACATGTGTTACATTTCTATAGCTTGCTCTCCTTGTGGGACTTCTAACAGTGAGAGATGGGACTGTCTATGACTCTGTTTTCTGCCTTTGGGATGCTTTCCTCCTGCTGAGTTGCTTCATCCAGCCTTAGTAAGAGAGAAAGAGCCTGGTATCACTGTAGCTTGATGCCATGGCTGACTGGTGTGCACAGGTAAAAGAACCATTCTGGAGGGAGAAGATGAAAAGAGGATGGGGAAGGAAGCTGAGAAAGGGATTGGGGAATAGGGGGGAGAAAGCAGAAACTGTGATCTGTAATTGGAGAAATAATTAATTAACTAATAAAAATATTAAAGTTATAAGCAACATAGAACATAATTAGATTTTTCTAATATAAATTATTTGCACAGAAAAAAATAGCACATTAAAAAGTCTAACTTAGAGTACTATTTTACTCTAGAAAAACTTATTGTAATTACTGCCATTTGGTGATATGTTTTTGTAATTTTCCTAAAAGTTAATGTAATAATTATGTATCAGAAATGTGTACTGAGTGTTGCAGTAACAATGAAATTTCATTCTGTTTTAGTGATAATATTTTACTGTAAATTATATTAAATTTATCATGAATAATTAGATACTTTACTTTTTCATATGCAGTGTTTAGCAAATAAAATGGCACCATGCATTCTTTGTTCTAAAAAAAAAGATAAATTACATCTAGAACTAGATGTCTTGGAGGTTAAAAACACATACTGTTCTTTTAGGAAATGCGAGTTTAGTTTCTAGCATCCATTTCCAGAGTCTCACAACATCCAAGAGCACCAGCTGGAGGTTATCCATTGCCCATTCTGAACTCACAGATATCTACACTGACGTATGTTTAAACTCACTCAAACACATGAATATACACAGGATCTAAGAAAATAATTTTAAAGGAAAATAGTATGCCTCTTCCTGTGATCCTCTATGTGTGTTCCCTTAGAGTGCTCTTTTTTACCTAGCTTGTCTGTGGTTGTGGACTGTAGTCTGGTTATCCTTTGTTTTATACCTAATATCCACTTATGAGTGAGTACATATCATGTTTGTATTTCTGTGTTTGGGTTACTTCACTCAGGATGATTTTTTTTCTACTTTCATCTAACTGCCTGCAAATTTCAAGTTGGCATTGCTTTCTACCACTTTGTAATACTCCATTGTGTAAATGTACCATATTTTCTCTATCCATTCTTACATTCATTAAGGGACATCTAGGTCATTTCTAGGTTCTGGTTATCATAAATAATGCTGCAATGGAAATGGATGACCAAATATCCTTGTGGTATGATTGTGCATCCTTTGGGTATATGCCTAAGAGAGCTATTGCTGGGTCTTGAGGTAAATTTATTACCAATTTTCTGAGGAACTGCCATTCTGATTTCCAAAGTGATTTTAAAGTTAGCACTCCCACTAGCAAAATGGAAGAGTTTTCCCTTTTTTATACATCCTCTCCACCATTAACTGTCATAAATGTTTTTGGTATAAGCCATTCTGAAAGGTATATGAAGGTATCTCAGAGACATTTTGATTTGCATATTCCTGATGGCTAAGAATGTTGAGCAATTGTTAATGTCTCCTGGGTAAATTGGAATGTGAAGGATAGAAGGTAGGGAATGGGAGATGGGAACATATGGGTTCCAGATGTCAGAGTTACATATGAGAAAGAAATAGCAATAAAAGATATATCTTGATATAGGAAACCATCATGGTGTTAGGGAGAAATCTAGTGTTAGAGTAGTTATCAGGAATCCACAAGGAAGACCCCTGATATACTCCAAGCAATAGTGGAGAGGGTGCCTGAACTGGATTTCCCCTATAATCAATTTAGTGAATACCCTGATTCTTATCATAGAACTTACATCCAGTGCCTGGTGGAAGCAGATGTAGTAACAGTCAAACAGTGTACTGAACTCCTTGAGTTCAGTTGAAGGGAGGGAGGAAGGATTATATGAGCAATGGATGCCAAGATCATAACTGGGAAAACCACAAAAACCACTGACTTAATCTAGAGGCATTGCACAGGCTCTGGATTGACAGCTGGGGAACCTGCACAAGACCAAACTAGACCTCTTGAATTTGGATGACAATATGTGTCTTGATCTGTTGTGGGGGAGGGAGCCTTGGCATTAGGACCAGGATTGGTTAAGGTGCATGAATTGGCATTTTGGTACACATTTTTTATGATGAGATACCTTGTTCAGCCTTGATACAAGGATAAAAGGCTCTGTCCTCCTTCAACTCGGTATACTAGACTTGCTGACTACCCAAAGTAGGCCTTACATCCTCAGACTGAAAATGGGAAGTAGAAGAGAGAGTGAAAGAGAAGGGAGGGGAAACTGGGGATGGTATGTAAAATAAAAACAAAATTCAAATAAAAATAAAAGAAGTCTCTCTCCCCCCAAAAAGCCCAGGATTGGATAGATTCAGTGTAGAATTCTACCAGAACTTTAAAGAAGAGCTAATATCTATACTCCTCAAATTGTTCCACACAATAGAAACAGAGAAACTTTTTTGAAGCTATGTTACACTGATATCCAAACCAGATAAAGTCTCAGCTAGGAAAGAGAATTACAGATCAATCTCCCTCATGAACATTGATGTAAAAATACTCAATAAAATAATGGCGAACTGAATCTATTAACAGATTCTAAAAAATCATCCACCATGATAAATTTGGCTTTGTTCCAGTGATGCAGGAATGGTTTTACATATGACAGTCTGTCAATGTAATATACCATAGAAATAAACTGAAAGAAAAAAAAATATGATTATCTCATTAGATGCTGAAAAAGACATTGACAAAACCCAAAACTCATTCGTGGTAAGGGCCTGAAGAGAATCATGGATACATGAATGTATCCAAAGATAATAAAAGCAATATATAGTAAGCTGACAAAAAACATCACATTAAATGTAGAGAAACTCAAAGTGATTCCAGTAAAGTCAGGAACAGGACAAGGCTGTCTACTCTCTCCATATCTATTCAATATAGAACTTGAAGTTTTAGCCAGAGCAGTAAGACAATAAAAGGAGATCAAAGGAATAAAAGTTGGAATGAAAGAAGTCAAACTTTTGTGATTTGCAGATGATACATAAAAGTATACATAAGTGACCTCAAAAAAATCTATCAGGGAACTCCTACAGCTGAGAAACACTCTCAGTTATATGACAGGATACAAGATCAACTCAAAGAAATCAGTAGTCCCTGTACAAATAATAAAAGGATTGAGAAAGAAATCATAAAAGCATCACCCTTTATAATAGCCACAAATTATATAAAATATCTTGGGGTAATGCTAACCAAAGGAGTGAAAACCTGTACAAAAAGAACCTTAAGTTTTTGAAGAAAGAAATTGAAGAAGATATCAGAAAATGAAAAGATCTCCCAAGCTCTGTATAGTTAGTATCAACATAATAAAAATGACAATCTTACCAAAAGTTATCTGCAGATTCATTGTAATACCCATCAAAATCCCAATACCATTTTTCACAGACCTCAAAAGAACAATACTCAACTTCATGTGAGGGGAAAAAAAAAGAATAGAGAGAACAAGCCTGTTCGAGAAAAGAACTTCCAGAAACATTACCATCCCTGACTTCAAGCTCTACTATAGAGAAATAGTAATGAAAACAACTTGATATTGGTTTAAAAGCAGACAAGTGGACCAAAAGAATCAAATCAAAGACCATGATATTAATCTACACACTTGGAACACCTGATTTTTGACTAAGAAGCTAAAATTATTATGGACAAGAGAAAGAATCTTTAACAAATTGTGCTAGCATAAATGAATTTCTATATGTATAAGAATGCAAGTAGAGTCATATCTCTCCCATACACACACCTCAAGTCCAAATGGATCAAAGACCTCCGCAGAAATCCAGCCACACTCAACATCATCGAGAAGAAAGTAAGAAGTAGCTTTGAATGCATGGGCACAGGAGACTGCTTCCTAAAGATAATCCCAGGAACACAGACACTGAGAGCAAGAATTAATAAATGGGACCCCCTGAAACTAAGAAGCTTCTGAGGCAAAGGTCACAGTCAATAAGACAAATTGCCAGTCTATCGAATGGGAAAAGATCTTCATCAAGCTCACATTAGACAGAGGACTGATCTCCAAAATATATAAAGAACTCAAGAAACTAGACATTAAATTACCAAATAATCCAATTACTAAATGGGGTACAGATCTAAACAGAGAATTCTTAGCAAAAGAATCTGATACGGCCAAAAGACACTTAAGAAATTGCTCATCATTCTTAGCAATCAGGGGAAGGCCAATCAAAATGACTTTGTGATACTATCTTACATTAGTCAGAAAGACTAAGATAAAAACACTGATGATCACTCATGCAGGAGAGGATGTGGAGTAAGAAGAAACACTCCTTAATTGCTGATGGGAATGTTAACTTGTACAACCACTGTGCATATCAGTATGGCAGTTTCTCAGAAAATTGGGGATCAATCTTCCTCAAGACACAGCGATATTACTCTTGGGGATATACTCAAAGGATGCACACCCATGCCACAAGGACATTAGATCAATCATATTCAAAGCAGCATTATTCATAATAGGCAGAACCTGAAAACAACTTAAATGCTCTTTAACCAAAGAATGGATAATGAAAATGTGGTATATTTACACAAAACAGTACTACTCAGTCGTCAAAAACAATGACATCTTGAAATTTGCATGTAAATGGATGATACCAGAGAAATAAAAAAAAAAAACTTCATGAATGAGTTAACCCAGACACAGAAAAACAAACATGATATGTACTCACTCACAAGTGGGTATCAGATGTAAAGCAAAGGATAGCAAGGCTATGACCCCAGAGAAGCTAGGCAAAAAGGACAACCCTAAGAGAGACATTAAGGATTCTCTGGGAAGGGAAAATAGACAAAATATCCTGAGAAAATTGGGAGCATGTGTGGTGGGAAATGGAAGGCAGAAGGGGAATGGACAGGAGAAGGGAAGGGTTGAGGAGACCATAAGGAAGCATGATGGTGGAGATGGGGAAGGACAGAGAGGAAGAACAAAGAAAGAGATATCTTGATTGTTGGAACCATTATGGGGCTAGCGCGAAACCTGGCACCACGAAATTTTCCAGAAATCTACAAGGATAATCCTAGCTTAGACCCTAAGCAATACTGGAGAGGGTGCCTGAACTGGCCTTCCTCTGTAATCAGATAGATGACTACCTGAATTGTCATCATAGAAACTTCATCCAGCAACTGATAGAAGGAGATGCAGAGATTCACAGCTAAACACTAGGATGAGCTTCCGGTGACCAGCAGAAGGGAGAGGGGAACAATAATATGAGCAAAGGGGTGAAGACCTTGATGGAGCTACCTACAGCAACAGCCGACCTGAGCTAGTGTGAGGTTACTGACTCCAGACTGATTGATAGAAGGAGAACCTACATAGGACCAAGCAAGACCCTCTGAAAGTGGATGACAGTTGTGCAGCTTGGGCAATTTGTGGGGTCACTGGCAATGGGACCAATATTTTTCCCTAATGTTTGAACTGGCTTTGGAACCCGTTATTTATGGAGGGATACCTTGTTCAGTCTAAATATAGGGGAGGAGGGCCTTGGTCCTTCCTCAAAGTGATGTGTCAGACTTTGTTGACTTCCCTTGGAAAGTATTAGAATCTCTGAGGAGTGAATGGGGGCGGGGTGGGTGAAAGGTTGGAGGAGAGGGAGAAGGGGAGGGATTGAGAACTGGTATAGTTATATAAAATGAGAAAAGATCATTTTAAAATATAAATTAATAATAAAAAAGAACAGGGAATAATAGTCTAAATTCTAAGAATATACATTTCACAAGTAGACACCTTACAAATTTTTAATGACTTCCTTTGATCTTTAGACTATTATATATAATTCATGTTTAAGTATTAAAATTCACAAAGGAAGAAACTTAAAATATTGTCAGATACATGCTAGATTTTTGGCCAAGAGAGAACAAGATTATAGCAATTTTTGCTGAATGATAGTATGAAATTAAAAATAAAATGGAAAGTAAATTAAATTAAATGAATGAGATGAAAAGATGTCATAGATTAAATGAGATTTGCTTTGAGATGCTGACTCACTTAGTCAAAGCTTTATATGGAATCTTGAAATAAAATAGACCATAATTTTACTGATGAAGAAAAGAAAAACCTTATTTTCCTTTCTAACCATTTAGATAATTATGAAAAGGCTTGAGAAAGGTTTCTTTGAATTATGAGACTTTGATATTACAAAAAATATTCTTTGGATTGAGAAAAAATCATGCATTTTGATTTTTTCATGGCATAAAGGAAGAAAAGGCAATGGGTTAAGGGGAAATCAGCTACATAAGAAAGAGAAGTTGATTTATAGTCTCTTACATATATCAAATACTACACACATTTTTATTGAATAAAATGTTTAATTTTAAGCAGTTTCCTCTTCCAGAAGAGAGTAGATGAACTAACTTTTTTAGAGTTCCAGATGTCTCCTAGAATCCTTACTGGAAGAAAGTGAAAGAGTTCTACACCTCTGAATGGTTGTGTAGACATTGAATGTGCATCTTCAAGACTCCTAAGGGAAGGTCATTATTACAAGCAATGAGGTAAACAAATGGTCCTGACTTCCTTGGTAGAAAGGAGTTGAATGCCTATCCTCTTACGTGCCCATGCTACCCTCACTGAAATCTCTGGCTAAGGTATTTGTTCCTTAAATACTAGATTCCAAGTTTATGTAACATACACAATTTACTTAAAACTATTTGCTTGCCTGGCGAAGGTGACCCAGGCCTTTAATCCCAGTGCTCAGGAGCCAGAGACAGGCAGATCTCTGAGTTCGAGGCCAGCCTGGTCTACAAGAGCTAGTTCCAAGACAGGCTCCAAAGCTACACAGAGAAACCCTGTCTCAAAAAATGTAGGACCTGGTGCATAACTGTGCAGGCCTGTGCTTACTGTTTCAGTCTCTGTGAGATCATATAGACCAGCACCTTGTTGTTCTGGTGTTCACCATGCCCTTTGAGTCTGACACCTTTCAATATCATCTGTCTTCCATGAGATTTACTAAGTTCTGAGTAGAAGAATTTGATGGAGATAGCCCATTTAAGACATACTCTCTCCACATAATGTCCTAGTCACTATATTTGTTCCATTAGTTCCATCGATTGACTGAGGAACACTAACGGTCACTGGTTAAGATGTCTGGATTATCTAGTCTCTAGTCCTTAGTAACTCCACCTATGTTGGGTATCACTTCCTTCTAGTCAAGTGTTCACTTAGTCAAATCAGACATAGGTTTGCTACTCCCACAAGTTCCTATACCAAAATTGTTATAGCATATTTTGTAGATTGATTGTCGGCCAAAAGTTTTGTGGCTGAGTCCAGATTTCTCCTTTTGAGAACCTGAAGAGTACACACCTGCACCGAAAAGATTAGAATATAAGGGTGGAGGCACCAGTTGGAATTCTCCATATTCAATGAGTTGTGTGGCTGTTGTCTTCATTAATGGGGCCCCACTGGCAGTTTGCTAAAGGCGGCAGTTCTTTGTTTTAGAAACAGCCTACATTATTTGGGCTTTACTGGAGGACCACCTAGGCCAACCACTCAATTAAAGGCAAACCAGTCCAGTCACTGGAAGTCTTGTCTGGTGGCAGGAATGTTTACCTGAGAATCTCTATTCCCCAATACTTGAAGTTCTCATAAAGCTCACCTTCCTGCCTTCAAGAAAGTTTCCACTAAACTAGGTTTCCTCACCACCTGCAAATGTCCTGGAATTCCAGTCATTTCTTTCCTACTCCCCAGTTGCCCCACACATCTGTTCCTCCTGCTCCCTGTTTCATTTCCACCTGCCACTACCTGCCCATGAAATCTATTCTAGTTTCCTCTTCCAGGGAGATTCATTTGTCTCTCCTATACTCTTCCACTTTATATAACCTGTCTGGGTCTATGAATAGTAGCTTGTATACATTTAACAGTTAATATACACTTATAAGCAAATGTATAGCATATTTATTTTCCTGTGTCTGTCTTACTTCACTCAGGATTTTTCATTATCCAATTGCTTCCAAATTTTGCAAGCTATATGTGTTTTGCATTCAGTAATAGTTCATTGTGTGAATGTAGTACATTGTCTTTATCCATTCTTCTGTTGAGGGACATTTAGGTTGCTTCCAGTTTCTGTCTATTATGAATAAAAGTACAATGAATGTGACTGAACAAGTAAGTGTCCTTGTAGAAGAATGGAGGAGCATCCTTTGGGTATATGTTCAAGAGTAGTATAGATGGATCTTGAAGGAGAATGATACCTAATCTTTGGAGGAACTGTCATACTGATTTCCATCGTTTTTTGTGAAAGTTTGCAATCTCAGCAGCAGTGGGGGAGTGTATTCCTCTTGTTCCACATCCTTACCAGCAGGAACTGTCACTTGTGTGCTTGATCTTAGCTATTCTGACAGATGTAAGTTGGAATCTCAAAAAGTTTTGATTTTCATTTACCTAATGGCTAATGACGTTGAAGATTAATGTGTTTCTTAGCCATTTGAGTTTCCACTATTTAGAATTCTCTGTTTAGATATGTACCCTGATTTTCATGAGATTATCTTTTTTTGATATCTTGAGTTCTTTACATATTTTGAATGTTAGACCTCTATTGGATTTGGAGTTGATAAAAATGATGATGTCCTTTTCCTTATAGAAGCTTTTCATTTACATGAAGTCTTACTTATTAATTTTTTATCTAGTGTTGTGCTAACATTGTTCTGTTCAGAAACTCATCTCCTAGGCCAAAAAAATGCAGGGGTATTCTTCAATTTCTCCTCTGCTACGTTCTATCTGGTTTTCTAGTGAGGAACTGATCAGTTTGGATTTGAATTTTGTTCAGGATGATAAGTATGGATCTATTTGCATTCTTCTATGTGGAGATATCCAGTTTGACTGCCACCATTTGTTGAAAATGCTGTCTTTTTTCCCCATTGTATATTTCTGACTTCATTACATATAAAAAACAGATCTTGCAATTTTCAGTAGTTTTATATATGATTGTCCTCAAAAAAATCTGAATAATGCTACCAAATAAAATGGAATTAAAACTAATAAAAATTACAAGGGATCAGAAAATAAAAACTTAATATTTTCCAACAATATATGTAATGACATTGATAATAAAGTCAATGCATTTATCTTTACAATTTTGATTGAGAAAAGGTGTTCACAGACATAAAAATAGGTCATAAATAAATGAAACAATGAAACAAAATATACATCAGACCTATTGCTGTAAACAGATTTGAGATAAATTTTGAAATAGTCATAAGGAGAGAAATATATGATATATTGATTTGTGAATGTCCATGATTTACAAAATCACTTGACCTGCAACTTTAACAATATATCACAGACAAATATTTTTTAGTCTTTTACAAAACTCGCTGATTCTAAGATTACCAGCCAAAACAAGTTACCCAGGTTAGCAATCAATTATATAAAAGTTAACTGAAAGTGTGTTCAGTACTTAATTATACAATCTAAAAGGCATGTTGTGGCCATAAATTCAACATGCATAATTGTGCAGAGACCAGAATCAGACTTATGCTCACAATCATTTAGAAATAGTGCTAAGATAAATCATTGAAGAAAAAACGGACTTTAAAGTGCATTCTGTTTATAGAGTATCGTATAGTCTAGATGAAAGATGAGCCATAGCTCATTCCAAACTAGAGGTGCATTGTGGTTATTTTGAGATGATTGTATGTTCTGATCACTGACTTTATGTCAAATGTATAGCTAGTATAGGTTTTTCCCACTATATAGGTTTTCACTTCACTTGTATCCTCTGCTGATCAGAAGCTTTTGTTTTCATGTCATCCATTGTTTCTTTTTTTGTTTGCTTGTTTCCTATAATGTCAGAATTATTGGGCTCTGCTCCTCTGTCAATGAGTTTATGCATATTATTTCATTTCTCCTCAGTCACACTCAAGAGTATCCAGAATCATGCTGAAGCCCTTGATCCATTTGGAGTTGAGTTTTGTGAAGAGTGGGAAATAAGGACTTACTCTCATTCTTCTACATGTAGCAACGCAGTTTTACCAAAAGAACTTGTTGAGGATAATGTGTTTTCTCATTGTTGGCCTCTTTGTCAAAAATCAAAAGACTATCAGTGAATGAAAATACTAATTATATTGTATGTAGATATTAATTAGATTCCATAGTTAATGAGCCTGTTTTTACATTCACACCATGTTACGATCAATACTAAAGCTCTTTAATATAACTTGAAATCTGGAATTATACTTTAAGTAGCATTTTTATGTTGAAGATTAGTCAGGCTTATCTCAGTCTTTTGCATTTTTACATAAATTTTGATAGCATTTTTCTTTCATTTTCTGTGTATAATTAGATTAGAATTTTAGTAGTGATTCTGTAATAGATCACTTTTGGTAGGATGAGGATGTATATTTTCATAACATTAGCCCAACCAATATATAAGCATAGAAGGGCTTTCTATGTTATGGAATCTTCTTCAATTTCTTGCTTTAGTCTTTTAAAATTATCATAGTACAAGTCTTTCACATCCTAGGTTGGATATATTCCAAGATATGTGTTTATGTATCTTAATCCATCTAAATTCCAATATATATTGTTCCATGAAATATTTAAGCTATTGTGAATTGTGTTTCTCCATTGATGTATTTATTAAGTTTGTCATTTGTATCTGAGGAAGCAACTCTTTCCTATACAAAAAAACCCAAACACACAAAAGATGAATATCCTAACTAAAAAAATTCAAGCATGTAACTAAATAGAGTTTCTCAAAAGATGAAATAAAATGATTGAGAAGCATTTATTTTTTTAAAAAAATTCATATCTTAATGATTAGGCTAATGAAAATTAAAATTACCCTGGTCAGAATGGCCAAGATTAATAAAGAAAATGACAGCAAGTGTTTATGACAATTGGAGGGAAAGAAAATATATTTTTACTTTGGTGTTAGGGCAAACTCATGCAGCTTTTGTCTGTATCAGTGTGAAGATTCCTCTAAAATCTGGAAGGCAGTCTACCATAGGATCCAACCATACCACTGTTGGAAATATAAACAGAAGACTCTAATGGTGCGGAATGGAAACATCCTAGATGTCCATCAACTGAAGAATGGATAATGAGGAGGTGACAGACCTACAAACTGAAATATTTGTCAAATTTTAAGCAAAACAAATATGAAAATTTAAGTCAAAAAGGTAGATCTGGAAATATTAATTAGAGTGACATGACCCAAATATCATTTTCTCTTATTTGCTGATGGCAGATTTAAATCCTCATATTGCTACTTTCCTTTGGAATACCCATAAATTACACATAAAAATAAAGGAATCAATAAGGGGATATCAAGCTGGGCTTCACCCAGGAAGCAGAGGCAGGAGGATCTCTGTGAGTTTGAAGCCAGTCTGGTCTATAAGAGCTAGTCCAGGATAGGCTCCATAGCTAAAGATAAAGCCTGTCTTGGAAACAAAGGTGGGTGGTGATATCAGGAGAAGCACCACAGGAGGGGAGATAGGGAGACAGAATATAGGGATATAAAGAATTGAAGATAAATAATATAACAGAAAGGGATATATTGAGGTGGGGGGAGGCAAAGCAGAGTTCAGGAGGGAATAAAGTAAGGGATAACCTAATAATATAATATAATATAATATAATATAATATAATATATGGCATGCTTAATGTGGAATTACCCTACTAAATACCACAGAATAACAAGTATAAACCCTATTCCAAGTATGAGTCTTGGAAGCTCTTGGTTTACTGAGGTTTCATAGACTATGACATTTTTGCCAATGATTCTGATTACCCTCCAGAACTTGGCAGTAAGACTTTCTTGCTGAAGATATCACAAAGCTAAGCAGAGAACATAAAGAAATCAAGCTGTAATGACTTAGAAGCTCCACAGCTACTGGAATGCTTACTTAGAGACAGAGTTTCTATTCACAGTATCAAAGGAGAAAAGGAATCATCAGTCTTGCCCAACTTTGAAGTCTATAAGCCATGATAATGACTGTCCTGGGAAGGCATACCCCGTTTGAATAGTGGCAAGAACATCATGAGAAAAAATCAACTACTCTATGGTTGAATTAAGTGCTGTTCCAAAGAGAAAACTCATACTTCTCATGATTATTTTATTGGGCCAAGGATTGTGGTTAGACAGACCTCAGGCCCAAGGAAAGAACCTATTATATTGCGACTGGGGATACTATTAAACTACTGTTTAATGACTTATCATGGTATCTATTTATTATTGCTTCTCTCAACACCTACAAAATAAGCTTTTGTTCTTTACAGGTGGTGATTAACACTGAGAACCACAACTGGACAAGATGCAGAGAATAAAAGATCAGGGAATATCTAGTCCTAAATGGAACATCCTTATCATAATCCCTCTACCCAAGGCTCAAAAGCATTGGAGAAATGAAATAGAAAAAGTGTGAGTGCAAGAGGTAGTGAATGACTGCAAGTAACTGAGTCTTTTCGATACAGCAAGGTGCATATAAACTCAGAGAAGTTATGAAAACAGGCACAAGATCTGTACAATCTCCAGCCAATCCAAATCCAACAGCAGGGAGAAAAATGGGCATGAATTTCTTCTACATCTTGCTAAGGACTTGCAATTAGTTGTTTCTGGGAGAGAAAGAGCCCATTTTCTTTAAAAGTTTGAAACTGGTGGGTGGATCACACTCCAGTGGAAGGCTCTATATTCAATAGAATATTTGCAGCACATTATTCATGATGGATTTAAATGAAACATGCAGTATAGTGAATAGGGAATGTTGTTTAAGACAGAGAAGAGTTTGGGGAGAAACTGAATATGACAAAAACACATTGTACAAAATTCTCAAAGAACTAATTTTTAAAAAAGAAAACAAATTGGAGATACTAATCTTGGAGCAAAAGCAATCACCAAGAAAAAATACAAAGAAATGTCTATGATTACAAGGTAACCAAAAAAAAGTTAAATGATTATTAGGCATAAATCATAGTATTAAAACAAAACCAACATAACAAAAGTAAAACAAATATATATTTGTTAAAGAAATAACAAAAAGTAAAAATGAAAGGCGTACATGAAAGAATGTTGCCAACAAATATTTTACTATGTTTTTAACTCTTGGTTACATGAACAAATTTCACAACAATCCAGATGATGGTTACTAGCACAGTATAACAGGTCAGAAACATTGATGTAGAGCTCAAAGACAAATGACTATACATAAATATTATCTTTTTGCTAAGAAAGTGAGTAAAATTATTTTAACCAGATATTAATACCAAGTCCTGTTCCCTGTATTTTAAAATTATGAGCAACATAATTGCAAGAAATTTCCAAAATTTATTTTATGTAGGCTCTCAAAATTATGGAATACTATTAACATTTTGTTAAACTACTTAACACCTTTTTGCCCATTGATGAAACATGCCATAATGAGAAAACTTTGGTGGACAGGACTTTTCCAAAAGATATGAGCATAAATGTTTGTTTGTAAATATTCACAATCAATTTTTAATAATAATTTAATACAGAAGTAAAGTGGTATATTTCAAATGCTTGGACATTATTTAATCCAAAGATATTATTACTCTAGTAGGAAAGAAATTTATAGAAAATTATAGTCAGTGTACTCTTCTTTCAACTTTAAGTGGGTTGAGAATTTAAAAATAAAATTTTCAGTAGTATGCAATATGGTGCATAAGAAATGATGTCAGTGGTGACCAGTAATGAATATTTTAGATACATTATTGTGAGCCTACAAGCACTCTATGCAAGTAATTATTGAAATGTATATATATTCCATAAACCAAATATCTATTCTAATAACAATGAATTAGATCTAAGTGACAGAACATATTGATGAAATGTCTGCATTATGAGGAAAATAAAATCCACAAGCACTTGCAATTTTATTTAAAATGAGATGGAATAGTATAATGAATAACTCAATTTTGTGATAGCTAAGCATAAATATTACATTTAATAGAGAGTGGTTTTTCCAAATCACTACAATTAAAAGTATAGTAAGTTACTTTAAAAGAAACATATAAATCAAAGAAGGAAAACAGAATAATAAAGGAAGCTAGAAAGAAAACATTTGTTATAGCAACAGCTAAAATAGCTTTTGGTAGTTAAAATGAATGCTTTGTAACTCTTTGTTGAATATACGTGTCTCTCAATCAGTCAGTCATCCATCTATATGCAATTCTATAATGAAATAAATCACACAGAGCCTTTAACTGAAATAAAAAGACGTAAAAATATGGCAGAAGCTTCACAAAGTGAAATGATGGCATACAGTCACAGGTGGAGCCAATATTGCATCCCTTCCACTTTTCTGAAGAGAATATTTGAGTAGTATAGCTCTCTAGAATGAAAAAAAAGTACAATTACTGAAAAGCAGTTTAAATGTGATATCAAGTATGTTTTCAAGAGGTTTAAAAATTATAAAACTTTTCATCAAGAAATTGCTCTTTTCAAACTCTGATAGAAAGTAATAAGATGTTCTGTGCTATGTAGGAACTATTTATTGCAGAAACACTTATTATAAGGACAATATGAAGATATAATACTTTTCTCCGAATGTGAGTTTAAATGGTTCAAGAGACAGAATGAAGTGCCTTGTAGATCAATATAAATTAGGTTTAACTTATTACAGAACAAATTCCTAGATAATGTGCAACCTGATATGTCAACAATTCTCATTTTTAATACACAATGAGTTCTAAAATGTTATATGTATATATTTCAGTGAATGCATATATTATGAAATATCCTATGTAGAGATGTGTCTAAAATAAAATAGTCCAGTCATGTGCTTCATAAATTTATTCATGATGCTCCTTCTTTTCTTTTCATTTCTGTGTCTTCTATATTCTCTGTAATAGTAAAATGTTAATGTTAATATAGAGTACTAAACGACTCAAAGATTACAGAAGGATGTAATATTACCTAAGTTCACAGGAAGTGCATTATAAGCACCTTTTAAAAACTCTAAAATTGACAGAGACATCTTGCTGCCTGGACATTCACCCAAAGTTCTGCTGTTACATTGGAGTTTCCAGTCTTCAGCCCACAGGCCCATAGTATCTGGGAAACTTTTCCATAAAGCAAGAAACTTCAAAGACAGTTTCACTTATATTGGCAGTTTGTCAGTAACTTTCTTCTGTGTCCTGCAGAATGTCTGACAGACTCTTTCATGAAGCAAGAACCCCAAAGGACTGTTTTACCTTTTAAAGGCAGCTTCAGCAATCATTTTCCTGTGGGTCCTGCCAGTCCAGTCAAGCAGTTCAAACAAGAGTAGTCTCTTGCCGAAGTGGGTAATAAACTCAATGAGAATCCTCTTCAAACACTTTAAATGCCAGCTGGGTGGTGGTGGCACACAACTTTAATCCCAGTACTCAGCAGGCAGAGGCAGGCAGATCTGTGTGAGTTCAAGCCAGCCTGATCTATAAGAGCTAGTTTCAGGAGAGGTCCCAAAGATACAGAAAAATCTTGGAAAATAAATATTTTAAATACAATATTCTGAAGGTCTTTTAAAAATTTGAAGAATACCTATCTAACTGAAATATATCTCAATATATCTATAAAACCTAGCTAACATGACTATAAGCTGACTAGTATATGTTTACAAATGAATTGCACAAAATAATGCCTTAATCAAGAGCACAAATATAGATATAACAATGCTGAGCTTAAATTTTTATCAGGAAACTAAGATCCATACCAAAGCAAAGTATTCATCTCTATTGCGTATCCCTCTTTAAATGTAAGCAAACATTTATAAACAATCATTTAGAGAATTTGGGTATAGTTCTCTCCAAACTGCTTCCTGTTTTTTGTTGGGCAAAGTAATTTTGGGGGGGAGTTCACAGAGGCCTTTCATGTGGTCTTAGTCTATCAAACCACATTAGCCTTAAAGGAAGGCACAGATTCTCTACTTTGTGGAATCAAAAGCAGAACCTCTTTTCCTAAGCAACATATCCTTAAACTCAAATTTTGAAGCTAAGATAAACTTAAAATTTATATGTTGCCTTAGCCTAACGACCTGTAGAATGAAATGTTTCTCTGCACTTATATCATTCACAGTCAGAAAATTAAAAGAAAACACAATAATATATAATCCAGACTGTCTGTGTATATCCCATCTTTACGTGGCTTATTTTTGTTTTCTTTAATCTATGACTCTCTGACTCTATCTCTTTAAAGACTTTGTTTTATTTTGTAAAACTATTTACTTCTTTTTATAACTATCTATATTCTTTTTTCTTCTCTCTCCCAAGCCTACATACACTTATCTAACACCGTGATCCATTTAGAGATCTTTTCCAACTAGATTTGTCTTTATTGCTTGATTATCTGTAATCATCTTTTTACCAAGAGTGCTTCTTTAAAAAATGCTAAGTGGGCATGGCTAGGACCAAGGCTGCATAGCCTTTTGACTCTACCCAGTTCAACATAGCAGAGGCATGGTCACTGCCTTTGTGAGGGGGTGTACCACCCTAGTTCCAGGTATGCAATGGGTCTATGTTGCACCATTAAGCAGTTTATAACACACTGCTCACAAATGTCATTCAAGTGCTCAGCCTCCTTCCTGAAAGAGCCAGAGTTCATGCTGTCAGCATGAACAAGGAAGCCATCATTTCTTAACCATGTTTTTTTTTTTTTTTTCTGCCAATGCTAAATCAGGAAGACCTCTTTTAGAGAACTGCAATCCCTCCCCTGCTAGGAACTTACCTGAAAAAAAAATGCAGGTAAACTTTGGGCTTCTTTGTGTATCAGATTCCTTTTCAATCTCTTTCAGGTTTCATATGGATTTAGCTGGCACACATTGAAGTGCCAAGTTGTTGTCAGAGGCTGCTTGTTCATTTCCTGGTCACCTAAAATAATCACTCAGAAACTATAGTGATGATAACAATTTGGCTTACTAGCCTATCCATATTTTTAGCCCACTCTTACATTTTAAATTAACCCATCTCTATTAATCTGAGACTCACCATGAGGTCCTGGCCTACCAGCAAGCTTCCAGCTTCTTTCTCCTCTTGCGGCTACATGATGCCTCACTGATTCTACCTTCTTTCTTCCAGCATTCAGTTTAGTTTTCCCACCTAGACTTATTCTGCCTTGTCATAGGACTAATCAGTTTCTTTATTAACCAATGAACAGAGGGAAATCACATATCAAAGGAACACAAATTAGTGTACTAAAAAAGTTAATGTGATATGAATTACTTTTATATACAGTAAATTTTCTACAAAATATAAACAAATGACAGTGAAATAATATTTAATCTGTAACATTCAGCTAACAATAAAGGATCCAATCATGTAGATGAACCTGAAGGAAAAATAGGGGGAGACCATAACAAATTCTTTAGATTTTGCTAAATATTCAAGCTTAGCCAAAATTTTAAAAATAAAATGTGATTTTAGGGAAAGAGAGGAGAAATTTGTATCCAGTGTTGGGATTAGAGGCACTAACTATGCTTAGAGGATTTTCACATGTGTCCTTGAAATCTCATCCCTGTCCTAAGATTGCATGCCAAATGCTTTAATTGCAGTCTTCTACAAAATCCAAGATTTTCTTTCTAAGTTTAGCAAAGCCTTTTGGAAAAGAAAGAAAAAAATAATGATCTATGACAATCATTGACATTCTACCAAGCTTCAACTCTTTATAAGGAAGAAATACTTAACTCACATGGTCATTATTGTGGAACCTATAGACCAGCAGTGATTGGTAACACGGCCCCAGGCTTTGGATTTTGTCCAATCAGACTTCAAATGGTGAGTCACACTCCTCAGAGCAGTGTAACTAAAGAACAACTTTATGTGTCTTGTTTGAAGAGTCCCTGAGTCTCCATTGGCTCTGGCCATATTGTCAAATTCATACCTAATGCTTAGTTATTCACACCAGTATCCTACCCCTGGTGCTTTTGTCCTTGCAGACTGCAAAATTCTGTTTTCATTGATATAGAAAATGATCGTGAATGGCAATCAGAGAAGAGAAATTATTTGAGCAGTGAGCTATGGCTGAACATTTACGTTCAACTGTCCCAAACCTGTTTAAACAGCCATCGCTCTCCATACATAAAGAGGCTATTCTACTTGCTGCTGCTGCTGTTCCTACTACAGGGGAGCTCAGTAATCAAAAGTAATTCAAAGTCTTCCTGAGCAGAAAGAAACAGCAAGAACATAACAGATGCAAAAATAAAGGCCAAACCCTTGATGGATACAAGCAGAAACAAACCAAAATATTAATAGTCATGTTCTTTTTTATTTTTTTTTTACTCTTTGTCCATGCCAAATCCATTACCCATTCTTTCCACTTCTACTCTATCCATCTTTCTCCCTCCCATCCTCATTTCATCCCCCATCTACTCCTCAGAGAGGGTAAGTCTTCCCATGGGGAGTCAATAAAGTCTAGTACATTCCTTTGATGCAGGACCAAGGCCCTCCCCACTATATTTAGGCTGAGCAAGGTATCCCTCTAAGGGGAAATGGGTTCTAAAAAGTCAGAAGCAGAAGGGATAAATCCTGGTCTCACTGTCAGTGGACCCACAGTCTTCTCAGCCATACAACTATCACCCACGTTCAAAAGTCCTAGCCTGGTCCTATGCTGGTTCGCTCACTGTCAGGCCAGAGTTAGAAGGCTTTCATTAGCTCAGGTACGTTGTTTCAGTGGCTGTCCCCACCATGGTCTTCACCTCTGTGTATATTTTCACTTCTCTCTCTCTTCAACTGGGCCTTGGGAGATCAGCCCAATGCTCTGCTGTGGTTCTCTGAATCTACTTCCATCAGTTGCTGGATGTAAGCTCTCTTGGTCAGCTAGGCATGTTCTTTTAAGACCAGCATGATAACATAGACCTCAGAAAAAGAAAAGAGGACTCCTGAGAGTAGGATCACGTGAAAATGCAGGATACCTACACTGATCTAAGGGACTTAATAATCATTTCTCTTTTAAAATCTATTTGATTTTCCGAAAGGGATTTTAATATGTGATAAATGTAGAACTTAGAGGTCCTGCTGTTGGGACAAAACATCATGACCAAATGATACTTGAAAAGAAAGGGTTTCATTTTCCAGTTCCAGGCAATTATCCATCATCTAGGAAGACAGGGCCAGAATTCAAGGTAGAATCTTGAAGGAGGGGCTGATATAAATGCCATGGAGAAGTGTGGTTTACTGGGCTTACTGGGCTTATTCAAGTGGTTTGCTCTGCTTGCTTTCAAGAGCACCCAGGACCAACAGTGCAGGTGTGGTGCTACTCATAGTGAGCTGAGTGCGTATTAATAATCCATCAAGAAAACACACCTTAGGCTTGCCTACAGGCCAATTTTGTACAACAGCTTTATCCCTTGTGTTTCCCATTCCCTGATGACAAGCTGGAGCCAAGCTGACCTAAGAATAGCCAGCACACTATGGAAAACATTTTTTTTTCTCTCAAGGATAGGTTCTAACCTCCAAGAAGAAAGCAGTCTCTAAATATGATGACAACTTTTAATCACTTTAATTTTGATAACTAATATATCTTTTAATATTTGTGACCTTGAGTATTTTTAGTTTTTATTTGCTTTGTTTCATGAAATTTTTTTCTGCTTCTTTTACCATTTTCCCAACTGATAATGAAATCCAAAGTGCAGGATTTTTTCTCAAATGGTTTTGAATTTTTTTCTTTGATGTCATTAGTAAAGATTTCAGAAAAAAAAAACACAAAGCAGAGATAATTACTTGAAGAGAAGTTCTCATTGGTTTTATACTTTTAAAATGATCCATGTTTATCTCAATTTATACATTTAAAAACATGTATTTCTCTCTCTCATCCGACTTTATCTAATTCCTCCAATACACTTCTTTAATTTGGAATTCTTCAACTTACCTAATGTCATTTCTTACATTTATGAAAATATGCTGATATTCTGTTTGAATAAAAATAATTAATTTTTATCATGGAAATGATAAATATTTCATCATCATTGATGGGACAAAATCTGAAATAATTCTATAAAGTGAATTTATGAAGCAATGCTATCAGAGAAATAGTGAATTTTCATAAGAAAGAATAAAAGATAATTGATTTTCAAGCTGTTCAGTCTTCCTTTAAGTAGCATAGATTAATTTTCCTAATATTTTAAAATTTAATTATATGATCAATCAGGTTTAATAAAAAAGTTTTATCAAATATTCTTTAGGATTTTAAATATTCTCTAGGATAAGTTAAGTAACCTACCTATCCATACAATCAAGTGCACAGTCCTCGTGTCCCTCATAGCATTATCCATTATTGCAGGGCCCATCAACACTCATGATTACAATATACAATCAAACTTCCTATTTCCATATGACAGCAAGGATAATTAATAACATAGCAGATAGACATCATAGGAGAATACTTTTGTTAATATTTTAAGTAGCAACAATGTCATAATTTATTCAGGAGTTCATTAGGCTCTCACTAAAATAACATAAAAATGACATATGCTGCAACTAAAAAATGTGAATAAGCAACATATTCCCTATGAACCCTTTTCTTGATTGCATAAAACAGAATTTTTCCCCCAATGATGAAAAGAAGGGAATAACAATCATGAGGATCACCAAGGGTTTTGAAGAAATAAACTAGTTAGGGAAGGTCATTAGGGAGTTAGGGAGAAACCTGGTACCAGGGAAACTCCCAGGAATCCACAACGATGACCCAAGCTAAGACTCCTGGCAATAGTGGACAGGGTGTCTGAACTGGCCTTCTGTAATCAGATTGGTGACTACACTAATTGTCATCATAGTACTTTTCATCCAGTAACTGATGGAACTAGATGCAGAGATCCACAGGCAAGCCCTGGGCTGAACTCTGGGAGTATAGTTGAAGAGCAGGAGAAAGGACTACATGAGCATGGACAGTCAAGATCTTTACCAGGAAACCCACAGAGACAGCTGACCTGAGCTCTTGGGAGCTCAAGAGCTCTTAACCCACAGCTAGCGAGTCTGCATGGGGTCAGCAAAGGGCCTCTGCATGTGAGTGACAACCGTATAGCTTGGTCTGGTTGTGGACCCCTTATCAATGAGATCAGGATTCATCTCTCAGGTATGAGCTAACTTTTTGGAAACCAATCTCTACGGAGGGATGCCTTGCCCAGCCTTGATGCAGCTGGAGGGAGCTTGGTCCTGCCTCAACTTGATATGCCAGGCTTTGTTGACTCCCATGGGAGGCCTCACCCTTTTTGAGGAATGGACAGGAGGAGGGCTGAAAGGAGGGGAGGGGAGGGGCAGAAGGAGAGCAGGGAAGGGAAATTGTGGATGATAAGTAAAATAAATAAAAAAATTGGTAAAAAAAGGAAATAAAATACTTATACTTTTATTTGCCTGTCTTTCCTTTAATTTCATACAAATTCTTTTCTTTCTCTTTTTACTTCCTGCTCTCCCTGAGATCTAGAGGGTGTCTAGGAAATATGTCATACTCTCAACCTAAAGCCTCATGATGACTTAGAATTGCTAAAGTACTTAGTTAATTTTTTAAGGGCGTGCAGAATCATTTAGCCTTTGACATACCGTAGTAGACTTTTCAACATGACAACCTCTAACAAATCTAAGCTGTCTTGAACCCCCGGCCAAAGGATGTCTACCTAAATCATTGTGTCATGTGTCCCACCCAGACTCGGGAGGGTTTGTGTTATGAGATCTAAAGTCCTTATGAGGTTGTCTAAGACAAAGAAGAGGCACAGCAGCGGGGTCTCTGGAGATTTCCTGTTCCCCAGGTGTGTCTGTGACAGGATCAAGCAGGCTTTCTTTAAGGACGAACAGAAAATGGTTGTGAAAGTATTGAAGGCACAGCACAGAGTCAGAAAAAAAATAGATTAGCAGTTCTTTTAAAAAATATAATTCAAAACTTGGTTTTAAAAAATCGCTCAAATTTAAGTATTTAAAAAGTAGTCCCTGTACTAATATTTTCTTGTTCTATTCTTTGGGTAGGTGTTCTGCACAATGTAATGTTTATTTATAACATTTATACTGAAGTGTGAGTGAATTAACTGCGATTTATAGTGACCTTTACTTACTAGGAGACCCTGTTATCTGTCCTTCATATGCTGGTCTACTCACAGAAATATAAAAATCTTTATATCGATGCTAGCAATTTTAAGTTTTACTAGTTTGTATTTATAAATCAGTCCCAGAGACAATGTTTTCTGCTCTTCATAACCACTGGCACAATATAAATCATTTTGTGAAACTCTTTTAGTTTACTGCCTTCACTTATTTAAGTAAACACTTCCAGTATGAAAGCCACAGATTAGAACCCAATCATTTTAAATCAGAATCCCATTAACTATTTGACTTCTTGTCCACTTTTTTCTTTGGCATGTTTTATTTGCTTTTGCAATTACTTATAAGAATTTTATTTTTAATTTTTTAATATATTTCCTTTTTTATAATAGTTTGCAAACCCTTAAAGAATAAAAATTCTATCTTTTCTGGGCACTTCATGTAAACCAAACATATGAATAAATTCTAAAGACAGCTGTGTAATTACACATTTTTATGAAGTTAAGTTGCTAATGAAGTATAAAATAGAACAGTATAATGTTTTCTTCAATGAAATCAGAAATGTATGTGAGGTTTGTGTAAAAAATTAAAAAAAACATGGTAAGATAAATTCCTGAGTGTGATATAAAAATACATTGAAATTTTGAAAAGAAGATAAGGTGGTAATACTTTTGTTTAGACAGTTACTGGGTATTGAATAAAGATTTAATAAGTATATCTTATTTGATATAATTGGTTCATATATATTTGCTGTCTTTGCCACAAAACACCAGAACTGCCAATACCCGATTTGCAAAAAGCTATAAAATCTGTGTCTGAGATTTTCAACACCTACTCAAACCTGAGAGCATGATTGTGGGTGTGAAGTGTGATAAATGAAGTGTGGTTCTGCTTTGCTACTTCAGGGATGAGTTCCTGAGATATGACTGTTCTGTTCTAAGTGAAGAAACAAGGAGAAGAGAAATAACTCTGTAATTATTTTAAAATTGTGTTCCTTTAAAATTTTGCTAAATTTATTTAATAGGATGGTCCATTTGAATTCTATAGAACATTCTGGTATAATTTTATGAACATAACTATAAGAGGTTAACACCGATAGAATTCGGAGTGCCAATATCATTATTTCAAAAAACTCTGACTATATTAAAATTAAGTACCATTACTTTTTATTATTATTCATTGTTTGAGACTATAATAAAATTAAATCATTTACCTTGTTCGCTGCTTTTTCTCCAACTCCTAGCATGTTACACCTTTCTTTGTCTCAATTTCATGGCTTTCTTCATTCTTTAATTGTTGCTACATATTTCTATCTGTATTCATATGCATTGTTTAACCGACAATGTTATATGTATGCCTGTGTTTTCATAGGTAATCAGTCGGTATTAGATAAACAATTGTATTCCTCTTCCGCTCTCCCTGAGCAATCTGACTTTTCTACATTCAACATTGCTTAGTTGTCTATGTTTCCTTGGGTAGGACTGAGGATTCATAAGCTTCCCCCCTTCCATCTTAGTCTAACCATTGCTGTCATCCTTGTTCATGTCTCAGTGATAATTCATGTATATGGCTTCTCTGAAATTACTGGAGACATAGTCAAACAGCAAACCTTTTGTTTAACCGGCTCTTACAAACTTACCACCCCTCCTTCTGAGGATATTGATGAACCTAAGTACAAGGGTTGTTTTGTAGATGTGTAAGTTGGGACTGGGCTCCACAAATATGAATACTGATTGGTTGTGATCTTATGTAGCGATCCTTCTGATGCAATAAGAAGCTTCCTTGATTAGGGGCAAGGACAATATTCATTACTAAATATAGGGATAAATATTTAGGGAATAGAGAATATGCAGGTATGTTCTCCTCCAAGATCCATGTCTTCATTAGCTCCAGGGGATTTTGGTTGGTTTACCAATATATAACATGGTTTCCCTCCCTTTTTCTTAACTATTCTTAAGTCTAATTATATAGCCCTTGGCTGATATCAAAGTCTGTGTACCACTATTGTATTTTAGTCTCATGCTATGATAGTCCTTGTTGTTCACAGACTCATTCTGGACTATTTGTTGCTTTTCTCATTTGGAATCTTTCATGAAGTCTTTCAGTATCTTGAAATCTAGTCCTCAGGGAGAAGATTGTCATTCATATCACATTAAGTTTGGGTTCTCTCAGTCCTGTTTTGAAATGCATGGTATCTTCATAAATAGAGACTTTAAAAAAGCAAAGACAAAAACCTATGTCTTAGGAGTCTTTTGCACAATGCTGACTAACCATTCAAAAGATAGTTTCAAAGGCTTAAGGTTTGAGGGGTGTTATTATTGTTGTTATTATTGTTGTTGTTTCTGTTTTCTTTTTTTTTTCTTTTGGTTGATCTGTTTTTGTTTGCTTTTGATTGTCTATTACTCTTATGGGGAACATTTTTCAGCCCATATGAGAAATTTCCATTTAAATTATATTTATGTAAACATACAAAGACTTGCATATAACATAGATATTTGTAGATAGTTAATAGAATGAGTCCTTATGATCTTTAAGACATTCTTATTATTACTTTATCATCATCATTCTTCTCATTTATTTACCCTACCTCTACCTAATTATGCTCCTTGATTTTCCTATTTCCCCCCTTCAGATCAATTTCATCTTGTTATTTCGCTAACTATATCAGCCGCCACTCCAACCCCTGCCCACTGCCTCTTCAATAGTCTAGCTTAACAACCTGGGTGTCTGCATTTATTCTAGATTGTATACTCACGCCCGAAGATATAAACCTAGGAACCTTAGATAAGAAAGAATAACAAAGTTTGCTTTTCTGTCTCAATATTAACTCCCTCAATGGGATCTTTTCTGGTTCCATTCATTTATATTAAAATTTCATAATTTCATTTTTTCTTACTAACTGAATAGTATTACACTCTACATAAATACCACATTTTCTTTATTCATTTTTCAGTGAAGGGGTACTTAGCTTATTTCTATTTACTTGCTGTTATTAGTGGGACAGTAATGAAGATGACTGAGAAAGTTTCTGTGGTAGTAGGATGATTACTCTTTGACTACGTGCTGAGGATGGTACAGTTGTGTCATATGGTAGATTTATTCTTACCATTTTTATGGTTATCCACATTGAGATCCAGAGTGGTTAGACCAGTTTGCAAAACCTGGAAGAGTGAATAAAAGTTGCCTTCTGACAATATTTCCAGCAATTGTTGAAACTGTTCATTTGAACTTGCCCTTTTGACTAGGATAAAGTGAAATCTTAGTGTTATTTTGATTTGTGTTAGGGACTAATCAATAGGGATGATGACCATTTTTGAAATATTTCTTAATCATTTATATTGCTTCATTAGAAAAAAATCATTGCTTTGATCTTAAGCCTATTTGGGGAATGGGTAAATATTTTTGTCTCTAGTTTTTTTGAATTCTTTATATATAAAGAATTTTATCTTCCATCAAATGTATAGCAAGCAAAGATTACCTCCCCCTTCTCTGGGCTTCCTTTTCATTGAACTAAATTCCTTAGCTGTACAAAAAGCAGTTTAGTTTCATGAAGTCCCACTTGTCAACAGTTTCCTTAGTTCTTTGGTAAATAGAGTCCTATTCAAAATGTCCTTCCTAAGCCTATGATACAGAGAGTACTGATTATACTCTCTTCTAGAAGATTCAGGGTCTCAAGTTTACATTTAGGTCTTTGACTCTTTGGAGATATTATTTTTGTAACCTTATAGATATAAGTCTAATATCTTTTTTTGCATCAGGGTAATGAGTTTTCTCAGCACCATTTTTTGAAGACACTGTATCTTCAGTGTTGCTTTGGAATTACTTTTGTATATTCACGTGCGTTGTTATTGCATAGAAAAGTTATTGATTTTTGCAAGTTGACTTTGTATATTATTTTGTGTAACAGAAATTGTTTACCTTTTATAGAAGCTTTCTGGTATGATTGTTGAAATCTATTATTTACAATTTCTTGTCATCTACAAATGAAGAGAGCTGTGATGTATTTTTCTTATTTGTATACATTTAATTACCTTATTATTCAAACTAATGTTTTGATGACAATATTGAAAAGGAGAGTTAATACATGGCAACCCAGTCTTTCTGCTTAGTTCTGTGAGATTGTTACAAGATTTTCTTTATTTAAAATAATGTTGACATGGATCACACACACACACACACACACATATGTTTGTATTTTCATTATGTTCAAATATGTTTCCTTTAATCCTACTTTATCTAGATTTTTATCATAAAGTGATGATGAATAATGTTAGTGGCTTTTTATGAATCTATTAAGATGATCATATGATTTGACATTATACTTACTTTCAAATGTTGAACCATCTCTGCATCTCTGGGTCAAAGCTAATTTGGTAATGGTGGCTAATCTTTTTAACGTGTGTCTGTAATTATTTGTTTGTAATCAGTTTGCAGGTATTTTATTTATCATTATCAGTCTATGTTTATTGTTGATAATGACATTCAGTTCTCTTTTTTTATTTTCTTGTATCTTTACCTGGTTTGGGTATTAAAATGACTGGTACATAGAATTACTTTTGGTGTTCCTCTGGTTAGTTTATGAAGGACTGGCTGTAGATATTCTCTGAACGTTTCCTATAAATCTGATGTGAATCCATCTGGTGTTTGACAATTTAAAACTGGAATGTTTTTTATTATATTTCAATATTCTCATTTTTATGGGTCTGTTTAATTTTATTGACTTTTTCTTGCTTTAATTTTGGTTGTTTGGCAGAATCTAAATAAATGTCAGCCCATTTTTCTTTTTCTGTTTTTGTTTTGTTTATGTTCCAAGTTTCTGTTGTACAGGTTTATAAATAGTTCCCTTATAACATTCTAAATGTCTTTGCTTTATGTTATAATGTGTCTTCTTCATGTCTGATTATGTTAATTTACATCCTCTCTTTCTTTTGGTAGCTGGACCAAGGTTCTATCAATCATTTTTATCTTCTCAAAGAACCAGCCTTTATATTTTTGTTTCTTTGTATTGCATTCTTTGTATTTATTTCATTAATTTTGCTTTAATTTTTGCTAATTTTTTGCCATCTGATGAGTTTGAGTTTAGTTTTTTATCTTACTTTTTCCAGATTTTGAAGCTGATTCATTTATTTGGGCTATATTAGATACTTTATATAAACATTTAAAGCAATACATTTCCAACTTAGGACTATTCCTAACATGCAGCAAAGGTTTTGGTGCTTTATGCTTTCATTTTCAACTAATTTCAGGAAATTTCCCTTCTTTCTTGATGTCTTCTTTAAATCATTCATCACTCACAAATTGTCTAATACCTGTGAGCATCATCATTGAATTGTTTAATCTCCATGAGTTTGTATACTGATTGGAAATATGTTTTCGCTTAATTTAAAATTGTATTTCATCATGGTCAGATAGGACATACAGAGTAGTTTAAAGATTTCTGAATGTTTGAAAATTTGTTTTGCTCCAAGGACGTGCTCTATTTTAAAGAAATTTCTGTTTTCTTCTGACATTCAATGCAATGCGGGGGGGGGGGGTTGGATGCTTACTATTTTACATAGGTTAGCTTGTGAATATTTTCTTTTTTTTTCACCTTATCTATTTGAGTTTCGGTGTGTTTCTTATATCTGTATAAGTTAGGAAAATTGAGTTATCACTTGGTAAAATATAATTTTAAAATGTTTGTAAAGCCATAATAAAATGAAATCTGTGTTGAGATTATGTCTCCTTGAAAGGGTGGGAATACTTCACACATGAGTTTTTAACAGCATGACCGTATAAATAAGACACAAAGAAGTACAGCACCCAAGACATGCTTGCATGGAAAGAGGTCTGATCCATAGATAAAATACTACAGGGTATTAAAGAATACTGAAAGCTTGAAAAACTAGTCTTCCTCAGGGATGAACCTCCTAATTGCTTATCCAATAGTAGCTGGTTAGTTCTGAAATCATATACATGTAAGCAACACTAAGAGGACTTAGAAGGTGGCTTTTATATAATAAATGTCACAATAACAAGGACAAAGATAGAATGATTTTAATAGTGAACAAGATATGCATGGCAGACATATGAATAAGAGAGAACAGAAGGAAAGAAGGGAAGGAAAGGATCTAATCACTTATTGTGATAACTGCAATAAGATAATTGATTTGGTATAAAGTAATCATTTATTTATGACTTATTAAAACAAACACAATAAACATTCCTTATGTAGAATTTCCATCATAAATTTTTCATGAATATTTAGATATTAATAAAATGTTAATATTTTGAAACATGTTAAATATATAGGAGACTAACATAATATTGCCTATTACATAATTTATTATAAAATCTATAAAGAAATGATTTCTCCTAATTTTCTGAGCATTTTTTAACAGTCTACCTTGGTAGTGAAGCTCAAAAAATAAAATATAATAAAAGAAGCAAAAAAAAATCCAAAAATCAAAAACAGTCATCTCAGAAATGGAGAGATTAATTCAGTTTCAACCTAAAAGTGATGGAAAGACTAAAATAAAATGAAGATAATGACAAGTAGGGTTCTATTAAAACAAAATCAGGGTCCAGAAGCCATGAGTTGTTTCAAGGGGAGATACTGTAAATGAGACTTGCTCGTAACAATGTGCAAAGGCAGAAAGCGGTTTATAACAATTGGCAAGAGTGTTTAAATCAATTGCTGGGGGGAAAGAAAAACAAATTGGGCTGGACAGAAAATAAGTAGACTGAGATTGCCAGTGGCTATTTTACAGGGCTAGTTCTGACAAGACATTTAGACTCTATATGTTAGCAAGATAATTACATTGCCAGACGGTGAAAAAAAAATGAGTCTCTAAATGTCAAGGATGTCAATCTGCAATTTCAAGCATCTCTAGAATTCATGGACCCTTCTGACACTCCCTTTATAGAAGAAAAACTCATTTGTTTGATTATTTTTGAATAAGACCCAATACATTCAATCAGTTAAGAAGTAGATTTGTTAAATATTAATATAGCATGCCCCAGAATAGAAAAGCCTTACTTAGATATAATATGCCAATTTTACCAAATATTTTAAAGTAAAATATTTTTGTTCAATGTTAAGATATATCTTATTGTATTTGAAATAAATAAAATAATTTTGACTTTCCTTGATGAATTTGTTTTAAAAATGTCACTATTTTTCCATAAGAACAATATACATGAAGGAAAATTGAGAACATCAATAATATTATTATCTTAGTAACAGGAAAATAATCTAATTCGTAAAGCACTGGTAATCGTTGCATTTCTCCTTTGAGCACTTAATTCTACTCACAGTAACATACCATGCTATAGAGAAAATGAAAGGGTTTTTTATAGTCAAACACCTACATATTTACTTTACTTAGATCTAGTTGGACTTTCTGGCACATATTTCTTTTATTTCCAATAGTCTGTACAAAGCTTTACAAATGATGCTGTTAGTAGTTTTCTCAACACAAAAAGGTGCACTTTAATGCAGATAAATTTACTTCTACACCAAAGTAAATTCATATTTATTAGCCAAGTTTGTTGAAAAGAGCTGAAGTGAATGCTGTTTTCTTTTTTTCATAGTTTATTTATTTTTTATTTTTATTTATTTTTTTATTAAAATTTCCACCTCCTCCAATTTCCCTCCAACTCCCTCCACTCCCCCTTCCCCTCCCTTTCCAGTCTTAAGAGAAGTCAGGGTGCCCTGCCCTGTGGGAAGTCCAAGGCCCTCCCCCCTCCATCCAGATCTAGGAAGGTGTGCATCCAAACAGACTAGGCTCCCAAAAAGTCAGTACATGCAGTAGAATCAAAATCCAGCGCCATTATCATTGGCTTCTCAGTCAGCCACATTCAGAGAGTTCAGTCTGATCACATGCTCGTAGAGGGTTTCCCAGGTGTCCAAAGAGATGTTCCCATCTAGGTCCTTGGGCAGCAAAGGAGAGGGTTCCTGAGCTGGTCTTATCCCATAGCCACACTGATGAATATCTTGCATATCACCATAGAGCCTTCATTCGGTGATGGATGGAGATAGAGACAGAGACCCACATTGGTGCACTAGACTGAGCTCCCAAGGTCCAGATGAAGAGCAGAAGGAGGGAGAACATGAGCAAGGAAGTCAGGACCGCGATGGGTGCATTCACCCACTGAGACAGCGTGACTGATCTAATGGGAGCTCACCAAGGCCAGCTGGACTGGGACTGAACGAGTAATGCTAAGTTTTCTTGAGCTGTGTTTTCTTTTATAGCAAACTAGAGTAAAGGCAGAAACTGTAATGCGATCTCAGTGTAATGATATAAATGCCTTCTTTGTGATTGCTACTATTCTTAATCTGACATGGACTTTCGATTATTATCTATGGCTTATTACCTATTGGCAATGTCTATTTTCAATGGTACATGTTTGTTTATTTATCTGTGTATTGCACATTGTACAGGATGGGGAGTTTATGGGTATTATGCAAGCATATGCATACTGGGTTGCCTTGCTCAGCCTTAATAAAAGGGGAGGATATTAATCCTTCCTCAGCTTGATTGTTGATACTCATACTAGACCTGCCCCTTGCTGAACAAAAGAGGAGTAGGTTGGGATGGGGCAAAATGGAAGTGGAGGAAGGGAATGGGAAAAGAGTAGGGAGGGAAAACTACAGACAGGATGTAAAATAAATGAAAATTTTAATTAATAAAATAACTTCACTTATACAATAAAATAGATGCCTGAGGAAATTAAAAATTTTATAT
This sequence comes from Myodes glareolus, assembly GCF_982192425.1. Lineage (NCBI taxonomy): Eukaryota > Metazoa > Chordata > Mammalia > Rodentia > Cricetidae > Myodes > Myodes glareolus. The sequence goes on along the minus strand of NC_142026.1, from coordinate 118,671,961 downwards.
AGCTAATGCTTTGTAATATTAAATTTTAGATGCTTGTCCTATGAGACAAGAAAAATATCACTACCTTTTATTCTCATTAATATGATTAATTATGATATTGTACAGCATTATAAATATTACCACCTGTTGGTACCTTACTTATACTTTCTTTGAGTTTTCAAGACGGTAACTGGATATGTTTATTCTTTATAAATACCTAAGTGAATTATTTGGGGAAAATAAAGGATTCAATGAATTTATATATATATATATATATATATATATATAATATCAAAGAAATGTATATCAAATGTATATCAAAGAAATGTGAAGGTCATACCCCTGTCAAATATGTCCATTTTAATTTTAAATGCTATAATCAGGGTGGCAATGACCATTGCCCCTGGGACATGTGGATCTTTAATCTGGATTTAATCCAAAAGTTCACTTTTTGCTAACTCCTAAATGCACCTAATATCAACAGAGGACCACAATGAACCCCTTTATCTCCAGCTATAAATGTCTATATAAACTCTGTGATACAAAGTCATTTAACTGTGTGGATGTTTTTCTTCTGTGAGTATACAGTTATGTGAATACTTGTTGAAGATGTCTTCAGAAAAGAACCAAAGATATATATTTTAAAATTTTTATGTATTCTTCTTACTTATGATACGTCCTGACTACAAGTGGCCATATGTTAGTTCATATGCAGGCAACATTTAATGAGATTAATAGGCTACAATTACAAAACTATGCATAGGGAAAGAAATTTTAACCTTTGCAGCTAGGTAAGTATTACTGACTATTAGGAGTAGTAATGTGCCTGAAATGTTTTCTTTTGGTACATGTTGAATAGTGTACTTGTTAACATGGCAACACACATAATTTACTTGTAGGGATATTGTGTTTAGTTCACCAGTCTCCATGAACTCTACTATAACAATTCTTTCAAATGACTCCAAAGTGTATAGAGCAAAGTATTGCTATCTTGAAACTTTTATTTTATAGATGCTTATCTTTGTTCTAAAACTTGAGTCCAGATCCTTAACTTTCTCTCTTACCATCAGCATTGGCTTATAGAAAAGGGATTATTACAGAAATTCTTAGACATAATGCTGCCCTTCAGAAGATAATTTTATGGAAAATTGCAATGCATATCCATAGATCTTTACAACAACATTTGATTTCTCCAATTTTATGTAGATTGGTCTTCAGTCACAAAAATTTATGAGTTTTTAATTCCCCCTTTTCAGCTTTTAGTAGGTCAGTTTGTACCATAGGGCTTCAATTAGGAACAAAATTCATATTTACTCACTATCTTAGTAATGCCATTCTGTACTTCTTTCTACATAATTAATACCAAGATTAAACATGATTAACAATAAGAGTCTTTAGAGAATGTGCATAGGCTAGCAGACATATTCATAAACATGTAATATTCATGTTCTAAATTTTGAAAGTACTATTAGAAATTTGCTATGAATCTGGCTGACTTAGTCATAGTTTCTCTTGCTTTGACAAAAAATAAAGCACATGACCAAAAATCAATCTGGGGAGGAAAAGGTCTATTTGGCTTACACTTCCATATTGCTGTTCATCATTAAAGGAAGTCATGATAGGAAATCAAAAAGGGTAGGAGTCTATAGACAGGAGTTGATGAATGGGCCATGGAGGGATACTGCTTATTGACTTGCTCCCCATGGCTTGCTCAGCCTGCTTTCTTATAGAAGCCATAGGTTCTAGTCCAGGGATGGTATCACCCACCATGGGCTGGGCCCTCACCCATCAATAACTAATCAAGAAAATGCATTACAGCAAGATCTTATAGAGGCAGTCTGTCAGTTGAGATTCCCCCCTTTCTAACAACTATAGTTTATATCAAGATGACATAAAATTAGTCAGCAAACTACCTCAGCTTATAATAAGATAGACTTTGTATGAAGTAACTTCCCGACGCTCCACCTACTCTGCTCTGTCTAGACCCGCACAGCATTAATACAATTCAGCAATTCTGGTAGGTAGAAAAATATCCCAGACATCTTGGGATATGTGTGTGTGTGTGTGTGTGTGTGTGTGTGTGTGTGTGTGTGTGTGTGTATGCATATATGAATACATGAACATTTGCATGTGTGTGCATGAGTGTTTGGAGATAGATTTAGATAGAAAGAAAATAGGTGATATACATATGCTTTTGCATATGTTCCTATGTCCATGGAGCCCATTTAAATAACATCTTGATATCTTGTCAAACTCCCATAAAGTCATTCAGAATTATTCATTAGTTTACTATTTTATTTTTTTCTCTGATTTTAACATGATAGTAATCAGTTGTTGCATAATGCCAATTCACCCCCAAAATTCTTGACTTGTGTCTGGTTAACTTAGTGCCCCGTCATTTGTATTCTACATACCAATGTGATGAGGTCCCCTTGGCAGCCCAGTTCTAATTAGTCCTGTTCCAAGATACCATCTTACCATCAAGGGATAATCCACCTGGAAATGATGACTATTGAAGTCAACAGAATACAGACTTGAGATCGAATCTGAAATGTAGAATACTTTGTGTGTGTGTGTGTGTGTGTGTGTGTGTGTGTGTGTGTGTGCAATAAAAGACTGGCCTACCCTGTAAGATGTAAGAAAAAAGACTTTCATATGGAACATGGCCTGGAATGCTTTGTCAACTCAAGAAGAACAGAAGAATCTAAATGGCTTTGGGAATTATCCATGGCAAATCATAGTGGCTGACTCTCTAGTCCTCATGCCCTCAGCCCATTGGTCGTTGGAAACAAACTGTCACAGAAGAGCAGGTGTGTGGGCCATATCACGCAACTGAGACAAGCTTTAAAAGAGTTGGTAGCTGAAGGATGACAGCACTCCCAGCATATAGGTCTGTAGCACAAATAATAAAACCCCAGAGACAGATACTGGGGCTCAAGCTGAAGATTAGAAAAGCAAAACAGCCAAGCCACTAAAGAAAGTCTTACCTATACCAAGGGTACGTGACTGCAGACTGAACCCTGAGCCTGTCTCCTCATGATTTATAGTCTCCTTTAGTGCTGGGATCAAAGGCACGTGACTCCCTAGTACTGGAATTAAATGGATGAGCCACCACCATCTGGATCTTTTTTTGTATTGTTCTCTGGTAGACTAGGGTGGTCTGGAACTCACAGAAATCCAGCTGCCTATGTCTCCCAAATCCTGGGATTAAAGGTGTGTGACACCATTGCCTGGCCTCTCGTCACTTAGTTTTACCCTCTGATCTTCAGGTAAGCTTCCTATTAAAATACAAATAAAATATCGCTCTATAGGGCAACTTGTACCTCTTTGAAGAAGGTTCACAGAATATGTCTCTGCTCCACTAAGGTAACTGAATAGTTTTCTCTAAATTTAATAGCACTGTATATACAGGATCCTATTTTAATAATTTGGTGTTTACTAAAATGTAACACTATTCTGTTTAAGAGCCTAGTATTATTTTTATGTGATTTATAAAACCAAACCATAACTTATAAACTATACCTACAAAGACAAAAGAATAATTATATAATTTATAGTAAATATATCACAGCAAAATTTAAAGACAGCTTTGAGTGACAGCTTGTTCAAAGTTATAACATGTTTAACTTTTAGCTATGGAGATACACATTTTGTTCAAATATAAAATAGAAGTTATTTTATTTAACATAGAAATTAAACATTATGAAAAACACTTGATCTCAACTTTCAGCTCATGTGAATGTTTTATTTTCTACAGAGCCTTCCTTAAGTCCTCAATACAAGTAACATATAAAATATAGATTGCAAAGATTATGTTATTATAATCACTTTCTGACAGTTCTGTTATGGCTCACTACTAATTTTGCTCAGATTGCTACTCAGACATCATGGACACACCATTAAAACAGAAGCTTCTCTCCTCCCAAAGGCATCCTTAAAATAAGGTCATTAATCCCAGTTGCTTAAATATTACACTGACAAACTCAAGATGATACCAGAATTCACACACCGGTAGAAGAAAATCTGGTCTCTTCGACTGAGATTTTTTTTGTACGTCACTATTCTTATGGTGGAATCCTAATTCTCAATAATATCTGATAGTGGGGACCTTGGTAGAAGTTTAAGCCATGAGAATGAAACGTTCACTAAAGCAACAGTCCACCTATAAAAATATACACAGAGAGCTTTCTTACACATTTTCCTGCCGCGTGAGACTATAACAAAAATCTAGTAATCTGGAGAACAGTTTTGACCAAAACTTGACTAGCCTCATATTCTGAATTTTCACTGTCAGTTTTCATTATTCAGACAAATCAATATCAACTTTTGAAAAACCAACCAGGCAAAAGAAACCCATATGCAGGCCTGGGTTAGGCCGCCTCAGGCTCAGATGAGGATGCATGGTCCTGCCCAGTATCCTGACAGACTGAGTGGGACAAAGAGTCTCACACACAGTCCCAGAGCATTCTGCCCTGGGCTCTGGGGAGAAAACACAAGCCCACCAGACACCTTGTAGCGCCCCACCAAAGGGCACCATTAAGCTGATAAAATGTATAGTATGAAATGGGGGGTGAGAGAGAGAGAGAGAGAGAGAGAGAGAGAGAGAGAGAGAGAGAGAGAGAAAGCAGAGACTGTGCCTTTGTTTCTTGGTCACCCAAACCTGAACAATCACACAGAAACTTTATTAACAGCAAGACTGCTAGACTACTTGGACAAGGACTTAGGCATATTCTTATGTAGCTCTTATATTTTAAATTAACCGCTTCTATTAATCTGTGTATCATCACGGGGCTGTGGCCTACTGGTCAGTTTCTAGTATCTTTCTTCTTCAGTAGCTACATGGCATCTGCCTGACTCTTCTTTCTTTCTCCCTGAATTCAGTTTAGTTTTTCTGCCTAGCTCTATTCTTCCACATCATAGGCCAAATCTGCTTCTTTATTAACGGATGGTAATGAAACATATTCACAGCATACAGTGGATATTTCCACATCGAGAGAAAGAGAGGGGAGGTAGGGAAGGAAGGAGGTGGGAGGAAGGGAGGGAGAGAAAAAGAGAGATGTGATTCTTTTCCTGTGGGCAGAGACATATTTGAAGAGGTGAAAGCAAGCAGAGAGGAGGAGTAAGCTGAGGTGAGTGGCTAGATTGCTACTTACGTCCATGGTGAGATTTGGGCCTGGACTGCTGTGGGGGCACATTCATGGCTATGATTCAGCCATGGTCTTGGTGTCCATAGCTCCTGATACCACCAAAGGCAGAGGATAAGGCTGTGCTGAGTTGGCCCCACCCCTCACTGGCGGGCAACAGTAGAGAGAACTGGTTCTGCCCCTCACCTCTGAAGCTCTCAAGAGACATGGTCCTACACCTCACTTAGGCAGCACAATAGAGCTGACATTTAAGACAGGGTTGCGGGTAAGGCAGCCCTGAAAACGTGAGAGGGGCATAGCTGATAACACCTCCTTCATCAGCGGTTTTGTGGTTGGGGTGAAGGAAAAATGCCCTGCCCCATTACTCCTACTGCCTCCAGCTTGTAAGAGAACTGATTGTCCACCTTACTAGCTGCAACGTTAAGAAAAAAAGTCGGCCCTTGCATCTAGTCTGGGGAGCATAGCTGTGCTGACCCCGTGGAGCAGAGCACAGATTAGCATGTCCCGAGGACATGAGATGCTGGGGTAGGGAACACAGATTTTAAATAGAATTCTTACAAATAAAGCCTAGAAAAAAAGACAGCCATTTAAGAAACAAAGTCTAAGAATATCAACATGATGAGAAAGACCAAGTAGGAATTACTTGAAAATGCACAAACACTGCCTATGAGATTATTCCTTCCTGAAATCTAAGTCATCCATATTCAGATATACATAAAGGGGCATTTTAGTATTAAACATGATAGCTTAGATTCAGGACCTTTACAAGTCTTGACTTTTAAAACAGTGCATCATAATGTGCTAAGCCAAAGAAACAGACTAATGGCTATAGAAAATTCATGTGTTACGACGTGAATATCTGAGTGCTGCAATAATTTCCCTGACAATAAAACATTCTTTTTTCAAATACAACTCTCCTAATCTACCCACAGAATTTTAGACTATCAATTTTTATGAACACCATCATCTACACACATGTAGTAACCCTGGAAAAACAAGTCTGCATTTGATTACCAGTAGGAAATGACTATTTATTTAAACATTAGAACTCCTTGCATTAAATGTTTACTATTTCTAGACTGTAGTGAATTTACTTACATTATACATCCCATGATGTTCAGGCCAGATCATTCTCAAGGAGGACTTGGTTTTAAATTTTTCATTTGCTTATTGATTAACTTTCAAATTGAATTCATATGAAATCACTCTGGAGACATACAGGAATGTCTGAGATGCCTGGGAAAACACTCCCATAGTCTGTAAATATCTGTCCTCCTCCTTTTTGACTGCTCAAGGAACTCTTCCAAAGAAGATGGAAAATTTGAAATAGCATCCCTTTCATTATTCTATCCATATGGTTGGCAAATGGGATTGTTAGGAAACAGAGCTGTTCTATTCCACTGGCTAAGAAAACACTTTTTGATCCTGGAACACACTAATAATTATTAGTGTTTTGGTGAGTTTTATGGCAGTAGATTTTGGATGGAGGCCTTGGGAAGAACATTTTGGTATGTACTCATGTTGTGAAAATTGAAAATATTTTTCAGTATTGACATAAGAAAATATTTTTCTAAAGAAAAATAGTTTCTTTTTTTCTTTTAACATAATAACATAATATTCTTTTTTTGAGGCCTTCTAAAGTGATAGGAGTCATTACATAACACTGTTTTAGTCTCCACACAGAAAGTTATTTTCATTTATTTTGCTTCTGTAAAGAGTTTTTAAATGTATTTAAGTCCATTCATTTCTTTTCTGTGTTAAATATACATAATTTGAATGTAGAAGAAACTTTTCTAACTGAATTTGTAATCAGACAACTTTCCATGGAAAATGTACCTTTTTTAAAAAATGAAATATGCTATAACCAAAAGAACTACGTTAGAAAATTTATATATATATATATATATATATATATATATATATATATGATTGCAAATAGAAAAGAACAAAAAATAAAAAAAGGAAGGACGAATGGATGGACAGAAGGAGGAAGGAAAGAAGGAAGGAAGGATGAAGGGAGGAAGAAAGGAAGGAAAGAAATACACAATTCAAATTCTTAAAATTTTAGGATCACTACTAATAATACGTAACAACTGAAAACTATCTCTTAATTTTAGAGTTAGCCATGGTAACTATTTGATTAATTTACTTAAATATTTTTTTAAATAAATCTCACTCTTTAGCCTCACCTAAGCTTGAACTCTTGCCAACCTTCCAATCTTCCTGCCTCAGGCCCCAAGTTCATGATTACAGGTGTGAACAATCATGCTGTCTAGACACACAAACTTAATATTATAATATTTTGAGATGCTGGGTGGTGGTTGTGGTGCTTATCTTTAGTTCCAGTACTCAGGAGGCAGAGACAGGCAGATCTCTGAATTTGAGGTCAGCCTGGTCTACAGAGTTAGTTCCAGAACTACACAGTTAAACCCTGTCTCAAAGAAAATAAACAAAAAGCAAAACTTATAATTATAATAAGTAAGATATTTTGAGTATTATCAACTAGTCTAACTTTACTTGAATGAGGTTATGTGGTACAGAAAGAAGTCAAATATAAGCTGAAGGGAAATTTAAGAAATTCTGTATGGGCAAGCAAATACAGATAATGAATATGTGAACTTGTCTTTACAATATACTTGGAACCATGATTTATCAAATTCATCAAATATTCATCAGGATCTCTGTATTTGTGCACCTGACATTGGAATCAAAAATCGCCATCGAAAGGTCAAAATAATCCTGAAAAATCAATGAAATTGGAGAGCCCTCTATTTAACAATTTTCAAATGTTGAAAATAATCCAGATAGCTTAATACACTTATAAACTGTACATGTAGTTCTGTGGAAAAGAACTTACAAGTCTGATATAAACCTTTATATTTATTGTCTATTAATTTTCAATTATGCTGTCAAAAATTTATTGGTTAAAAACAATGATCTCACAAAATAACATTAGAACAATTGTAAAATCAACTGTAAAACAGGAAATATAGAGCAATAGTTAACATTTCATGTAGAAATGAACTCAAAACAGGTCACAAGTATGTATGGATAGAGCTCAAAATCATTCTTTGGTAAAGTGTAAGAAAACTTTAATGGCCTTTAGAGAATAAAATAGTTGCATCATAAATTGTATGATCCATAAAAGCCAATCTTGGTGCCTGTGGAGATGGCTCAGCACTTAAGCACTTATCATATAAACAAGAAGATCTCTTGGATTTCTACAACAAATGTAAATGCTGAGTAGGTGTGTCAGCCTTTAATTATAGCCCCAGGAGGTATGTGTGTGAGTCCTCAAGAAAGCCGGTTATCAAGAATAGCTGTACAACAAGATATGGATTTGAGGGAGAGACTCTAATTTAAAAAATACATGATAGCAGAATAATGAAAAATGTTCTTGTATTTATACACACACACACACACACACATACAAGAAACAAACAAATTAATAAAATTTAGTGTCTATAATAGCCACTTCATATAATTAAGAATTTTGGGATTGTAGAGATATCTTAGTAGTTAAGTTATTGCTCTTGCAGCAGATCAAGTTTGGGTTTCCAGAACCTACGTAGTGTTGAAGGACCTCCTAGGACTTCAGTCCCAAAGAATCCAGTGCTGATATCTGGCCTTTGTGAGTTCTGCATTTACATGATACACAACCCTCATACACATACAATAAAACTGTATAAATCTTTATAAAAATTACTTCAAAATGCATTAACAGAAAATGAAGATACAAGCTACAGAATGAAAGTAAATATTGTCAAATTACCTTTTGAAGTTTTTTTTGTAAAATACCTTAAAGAATAATTGCAACTCAGCATTGTAAAGAAAACTAAAAATAAGAAAAAAAAACTCAAGAAAAGTTCCATAAAAGGAGAGATGCTAAAATCATAGTAAATAAGATAATACAAATTTGTATTCAGTTTAAAGACTTAAGTAAAGACCACATCAAGTGGTCAAGAGGATGTACAAAACTAATGTTTCAATGAGCATTGGAACACTAAATAGTACAAAGAGCTTAGAACACAGTTTATCAAATTGCTAAATAAACGTTTTCCATTCCTCTCTGATGTGTACCTATAAAAATAATAACCAGTGCCCAACACAGACTTTTACAAAATGTTCATGGCAGTTTGCACATAGTAGTTCAAATCAGAGATTTCAAATGTCTGTCTGCTGAATGAATAGATAAGCAGGTGAACAAAGAAACATTGTTTTGCAATGACCTACTGATACATACTCTAGCATTAAATCAATGCAAATGCATGTTAATGAAAAGAAACCAGACATACCAGACAATATTGCATAATCCCTTTTTGAAAATATTCCAGACAAAATATTAAAATTTAGAAAGAAAACCCTAAACTGTTTTTGCCACAGAAGATGTGGTGACTTCAAATAGCTATTGTGGACCCCTATTCAATATATATCATCTTTTGTGTCATTAGGTATATATCTGACAATATCCTTGTCTTTTCTACTTCAAGTCAAGTAAATATCTTGAAATCCATCTTCAACATACTAGAATCCACCCAAATTTTATTACCGTATTTTACAAACTTTCTTGTTCTAAGCTAATACATTCTTGAGATATCTTCAATGAACTTAACCTGACCTTGTTTATTTGATTTTTGGATTTCCTACCTTTTATTCTCAATACAGTAGCCAGAGAAATGCTTTGAAAATGTGTGATAGTTCATGACAGAATGAAATTTAAGCTCTGCAGTCCCTACTGCCTTTCTGTTCTTCTCTTTCTTCCCATTCTCCTCCCTCCTCCAGCTATTGGAACTCTTTGCTCAGTCACAAGTGTTACCAAGAGTTACGCTTTGAGCTTGAGAGTGCCTTTTTGACTGTTGCAAAAAAATCACTTTTTAAAATAAACATTTGCACCACTAAGCCCTTTATCTCCTTCCTCTTCCCAAGTCGTCCCATTTTCATTGGATTTTCTGCAAATTACCCCATTAAGCCTTGTTCTTATCCTGCTCTACTTTTCCTGATTTAAAGGGCATTTATCACTCTCTAGGTTGCTGTCTCAAACCAGTTGTTACACAGTGTCTCACACACTTGTATATTCTTAGGATTAAAAAGAAGTGTAAGAAGATTGTGTTTCCATGAAAGAAATAAAAGTAGAGTGTGTGTTCTAGTTTAACAGTAGGGTTCCACTCTTCACTTTTCTTCCACTTTCTATCATGATGGCTGTATGACATTTGGCAAATTCAATTTTTTTCATTGAAAGTAGACTACCACAGTGTAACCAGACAAATAGCAAGGTTCTAACTACAATTTTGTGATGTATCTTAGTATTAACAATGCTTTAAACATTTACTTTGTTATCACATGATTTTATGTAAGGAAATAGATAATACCAAATATTACTGTCTCTAAGAATGAAATAAGCTAACCCATGTTCACTAGTAACTGTAAAATATTTGCTTATTTAATTTTTATAATTTGTTTTCTGACTCATGGGTCATACTTTTGTCACAGTGTTTGACATATGGTATGTAAATATTTTCCCATTTTTATTATTTGAGAGTTTCATGTATTTACATAATTAGCTTAGCCATTTTCTTTTCCCATTCCTCCTTTTATTTTTCCCTTTGTGCTGAAATCCTTTTCTGCTCAACAAGTTTCATACGTTCATGACTTGTTGTGCGATGAGGTTCCCTGAACGTAGATTTGCTAGAATAAGCATGGCTGAGTACCGAAGCTCAGAAAGCTTATAGGTGGCTACACAGGGAAGAAGTGACACACTCTCACACAGCACCTACTAAGTTCAATAATCATTCAAGGAGGGAAGAGGGGCCTCTATCATCCATAATTAAATATCTGTGGGCCAACTATGTGGATATCTGGTGCAGAAAACAGCAAGCAGAGTGAATTCCTCAGTGCAATAGTTATGCCACACCCAAAAGATATAGTTTTCTGAACATCTCCCCACCCTCTGATTCTAGTATCTTTCCAGACCCTCCTCTGTGATGTTGCTACACCCCCGAAACATTCTATAGATGTAGCATTTAAGACTGAGAATACCACCATCACTTCTTCTCTGAACTTTGACCAGTTACAGGCTCCATTAACCACTGCCAGGCACAAGAAAAATAAATTCCAGCTTGATTTATTATTAGTCCATGATCAAAGTGAGTGGTATCATTAGCCAAACATCTTATTATCAAGTTCTGTTAGGAAACAAGATAAACTGTAAAGTCATGAATTGGAGTACTCTGGCTTCTTTTTGACCAAATAAGTTATAAGGAGTCACTCCACATTTGGCACTGTGAATTTTGTTTAATAATTCATGGATTCTGTGAGGAGCATTATCCACCCATGCACAGTATCTCTGTTAAGACTCTCTCAAAATAGCATTTGTGTTTATCAATTAAATTTGACATCTCTCTCTCTCTCTCTCTCTATATATATATATATATATATATATATAGAGAGAGAGAGAGAGAGAGAGAGAGAGAGATGTTGTGTTGATGCCTTATGCAATCCACATATGGGCTCACTAGTGGAAACACATTTGCAAATAATGCCTATGGGGACAAGAATCCATCAGCAGCCATGTCAGTAAGCAGAGTTCATACTTCATGAATTTCTCATCTATTTCATGATTAGCTATTGAGAGTTCCTGTTTTATTTGGTCCAAGGCAAGCAAGATTTCAGTGACTGTTCCTCAGCCAGAACATACCAGTTCAAAGCCCTTCTCTATTTCCAGCCCTTCTCTATCTCCATTGTTACTACTCCCTATAAAATAGTAACTTTTCCCAACTTTGTCATACATTCTTAGTTTAGACTACCTCTCCTTCCTTGTCATGCCTCTGCCCTGCCTTCCCCTTCCCTTTCCTGCTTAGAGCTTTTTACCTCCATTATTCCTCCCTCAACCTTCATGTCCAGTATGTCCTAACTATCTTATTACTTAATAACACATCTGGACTTTTCTGACCCTGGAAGTTAAACACACTACTGGTGTAGCTAGGATCCACATAAAAGGAAAAACTCACATTTGTGGTTCAGGGCCTTGGTTACCTCAGTCAGTATAACATTTTAAGTGGTAGCCACTTTTCTTCAAGAGTTATAATTTCACATTTGAGCTAAATAAAATCCTACTGTGAGTATACATCACATTTTGAGTATGCCAAGTATATGGACATAGTTTCCCTAACATGAATAAGACTCTGGGTTATGTCCAGATGAGATGAGATGATTAATACCTGTAATATCTGCATTTGAAAGATGAAAGGAAGAATATCAGAAATTTACAGATTCACTCCATCACAAAAAGAGTTTAAGCCAGCCTAGACTCTATTAATAAAGACTTTATTTTGTGTAACATCATAGTGTGTATACTTTAAATTGTGTAATCTAATTTTCCATTGGAAGACTAAATGCAATGTAGTCATTAATCACACAGGGCTCCTATCTTTAGAGTTAAATTCTTGTTCTGTGTATATTGTTGGTGATTATGGTGAGGTAGGGATAACTCTGCAAACATAGAAAATAATTGAAAGCATACCAATACACATAACTGCTATTAAGTTATTGTCAACTTAAAGTAAGAGCTACTCAAAAAAATGGTGTCTAGGGATCTGCAAATGATACAGACTGTACTCTAACTGCCTCCCATACTCGGTGCTTCTAGTATGGTCTCTAGCAAGAGGTTGCACAGCTCAGAAGAAAGACATCATGTCTGGCTTCTACAATGCTATCGTGTTCTTCTCCTGCCAGTTAAACTCTACAGTAGCTCTGATGTCCTCATCATTAGCTGTTTGTTCAAATGTCCATGGGTGAACTGGCTTTTCAGAATTATTCAAATTACGTCCAACATGATTTCTTCCTATACAGGATGAATGTGTTGGTTTTAGGATGCTAGTAAACCTTCTAGGCTGAGATCCCTCTATCAACTGATACCCTTCAGAACTTTAAACAACTTCTGTACATATTAAATTATGTTGTTTGGGCTGAGAGCTCTCTTAAAGTCCTAGAGTTCATTACACTGATGGGGTTTGGGTTGGATGAAGAGGAAGAAATAAAAAAGCTTCAGAATTACTGACATAGTTACTCATTGTATTGATTTAAAAGCATAGGATTTCCAACAGAGTATTTTAAAACAACTTTATCAGGGAACAGTGTAATTGTATACTGTTGGATTTTAGTTTGACATGTTGCAATTCATTTCTGATCAGATTAGCCAGTACTTGCTGGGCTATACTTTCTTTTGGAATGCTGAAGTCCTATTGTCAGTGTTTTTGACCTCCAGTATACAGCATTCTACTGAGCTATAATAATGGTTACTTGAGTATATACAGTATTGATCTTTACTTCATCATGGTCACTTTTTTTCGATATTTTAGTTTAGAGTATAAATCATTTTCTCTCCTCCAAATTTTTGCATCATTACTTTGCATTTTGGTTTATAATATGTAATCAAACAAGCTATATCACTTAGAATTTCATTTTAATATACAATTATCTTTATTTAAATATTTTACATGAGTAGATTTATTATACATAGTGATGGATTTCATGTACAAATTTTAAGCATCCAATCATCTTTTATAGATACTGGGAACAGGGTAGAGGAGGATATACTTATACTATTATACATATCACCCTTGTACTTTTCCTTGCTGTTTGTAAACTCACGTTTTCCTGGTGTTTTTTTTTTTTTTTTGACTGATTAGAGTTTGTCATTTTTACCTGCATTTTGAAAAGTACTATCACTGAGTGATAAAATCAACTGCATGAAGAATTCTAGTGCAGCATGGAATTTTTTTACTGAACTTGAAAGATAATGGGTGCCTTCTATCACACATGTGCTGTTTCTGATGAGAATCAGCTGTCGTCTTGAGTCATGTATCATTTCACATCTTATCTAACTTTCTCTGGAGATTCTTTCTTGGTATTAAATAGCGTTAAGATATTAGTTTTGAGCATATATACTATTTTGTCTATTTTTCTTCATCTTTTATTATATCAGATTTGTTCTTTAGAGTGTTATTTTGCAATTTTGATTAAATATGGAGCAATCTTGCTTATTAGTTTTTCAAATATTTATTATTTCTCTTCCTTGTGAATTTCAGTTATGAGCATATTAGGCTTTTGAAGTTATTTCACAGCTTATTGCCTCCTTGATAATATTTTAGTCCATTTTTCCCTTTTCATTTTGAAAAAAAATATTACAGTGTCTCAAGGTTTACTATTTCTTATTTAGAAGTGATTAATTTTTGTTACACATTCTGTGTTTTTTTAAACTTTAAGACAAATATGCGTGGGTCCTGAGAATTCTTTTCTCTATCTCTCCCTCCCCCCCATCTCTCTGTCTCTGTGTGTGTGTGTGTGTGTTTTTGTGTGTGTGTGTGTGTGTTGTGTGTGTGTTTCTCTCCCAGAGTCAGAGTCAAGTAGTTGCTTGACATACATTGCCAGTTCAGTACCTGTAGGGGACCAGCCACAACATAAACCATTTCTCAAACCAGAGTTGAGGTATGGGAATGAAAACACAACTCACATGACTATATCAGGAGGGAGTCTCAGGGTTCATTCAAATCTTGAAGATCACCTGTGTTTATTATCCAAACAATTTTTCTATCAAAACCTAAACTGAGTAGGAAGTTCAAAGCATTCTGTTTCCTATGTAGTGGGGAGACAGACTTAGGTGACGTCTATACCTATGCCTATTATGTCATGTTCACTGAAAAATACCTTTTCTCCAGGTGACCTCCTAAATTACAATAGAAGGAACAGAACAACATTAACACATCCTGCCTGCTGTGTCAGGTTGCCTTACTACCAAAAGGCTAGGCGACCATTGTCTATATGGTAGGGTCAAATTGTGCCTTGTCGGTCACTCAGAATTCTGACTACCAAACAATGTAGGAATATGGGCCTGTATAATCTGACTCCTCCAAGCACATAGTTGAATGTTAAAGTGAGGAGCTCTAAAGAACTCCCATTGGAGTTTCCAAATATGTAGGCTTTAATGCTTCTCCCAGGAGATAATGGGACATGACTGTAATTTTCACTCCACTATAATTTGACAAATGTTGAATTTGCACCTTTTGCTTCCTTTCACCCAATGATCAATATTTTCTGATACCAATATACAGATTTAGTGTGGGATATTTGTCTGGATTCTGTCAATCATGTTTTAAATAAATGCTGATTGGCCAGGCAGGAGGAGTAGGCAGGCAAACCAGACAGGAAATGGAAATGATGCAATGAGAGCAGGAGAATCCTGGGAAGCAGGAAGTTGATTCCTCCCACTCCTACCCAGATCACCGAAGCAACAGGATGCGATCTGCCCCACTGAAAAAGGTACAGAGCCACATGGCTAAAGTAGAACAGAATAATGGGTTAATTAATATGTGAGAGTTAGCTAATAAGTAGCCTGACCTAATGGGCCAATCACCTTTATAACTTATAGAGATCTCAGTGTGATTTTCTTTGGGGATAAACAGCTGTGAGGAAATGGGTGGGACAGATATCCCAACAAAAAGGCCCTCATGTTACACAAATTGTTTTGGAATATTTTATTTTTGTTTCTTTCTTATGGGTTCTAATTCTAAATCTAGCACAGGTTAAACCACAATAGACTAGTCAACAGAAAGTTTGGATAGTTTTTTTATTATATATTTTTCAAAATAAAACTTTTTCTGAATGTGGCCGGATTCTCTGAATGTGGCTGGCACAGGGACTGTCTGAGAAGCCATTGACAATGGCACTGGGACTTGTTTCCTCTGCATGTACTGGCTTTTTGGGATCCAGTCTGTTTGGATGCTCACCTTCCTAGACCTGGAGGGAGGGGGAAGGAACTTGAACTTCCCACAGGGCAGGAAACCCTGACTGCTCTTAGGGCTGGAGAGGGAGGAGGAGAGGGAGTGGGGGGAGTGGGAGGGTATTGGGAGGAGGGGCGGAAGTAGAAACTTTTATAAATTAATAAAAAAATATTTTAAAAAATTTTAGAAGAGAAGTGAGATTATTGCTGTTTCAGTATCAAGGATGGCATATGATTTCATTTCTGTTTTAATATTATATTATTTTCTATCTTTATTAGATAACATAAAAAGTTCCATGAAGAATGATAATGTCTCAGAATACTTTATTTATATATTATTATATTTACTTTATATAGATACTAATATCCTTTTATAATCCATCAAAAAATATTGCTCTTCCATTTCATAATCATTTGTCCTCAATATAAAACTTTCTTGATGTTAACTAGTAAATGACCTAATTGGACAAGATGATTATGTAAACTTAATTCTAAAGAATATTGATAATTTACATTTTAAGGGTATTGTTTTGAATTAAGTAAATAAAAAGATTTCTAAATACCTTTAAATCTATACACAGTACCACAGTACCACTAACCTCTATTCCTAGGATAGGAGAATTAAATTGTAAGGATTGCAAAACCAATCTGGACTACAACAAAATCTATACAAGCTTTGAGTGCACTTTTATTAGAGTAAAATAATGGAGAAGACAAAGCCCAAATTATTATACTAAGGCAGAATGTTTATCATCAGGTTTAATAACAGTGTGACAGGGACTGGCAACCATAGGGTTTCCAGCGTTAAAGATCTGAAAGATGCCTGTGTTGACCCTTGATACTAGTTCTGTATTACTTATTTATGCACCTTTGTTACTCATGTCCATTTATAATTTTAATATATAAATGTGTCAATATATTTATGTGCAATGCGTCTGCTTCTATTGCTGTTATAGACAAAACAACAACAAACAAAAACAAAACTGTTTTAACATTAGCTTCAAAGTATCACGTCATAAAGACTTATTTTTCCTTTGGCTTGTTAATTTTAATAAAACCACAGTGTATTTAAATTTATCTCAAACTATCTGCAACATACAGTGCCATGCTTACATAACTAACATTTCTAAGGAAGTAAGCTCAAGAGATTTGCATAAAAAACGAGTTCAAAGAGGAAGCAAAGCTGCTGGATTTACTTATTTGGTAATTTTTTCTACTAAAATAACAATGCATTGCTCGAAGCTTATACATTGAAATTCAATAGCCTATGCGATGTTGTTAAGAGGTGGGGAGTTTAGAAGAGTTTAAGAGACTGTAGAACTCACAGATAGAGTTGTTTTACAAAATAATTTTTAAGGGCTGCCATTGTCCCTTATTCCCTTTTACTTTTGATCATGTAGGAAACAGCAGTCAGCTGTAAATGAGTCTGAGATGTCAACAGAAAGGTATTTAGCAGCCTCTTTCTCTTAGACATCCAAATCTCCAGAGCTTTATGATATAAAGTATATCTATTATTTACAAATACCACCATCTAAGCTATATTGCTATTATATCAGTAATTGACTATGGCAGTCATGTTTAAATTATTAGATTCAACATGCCTAAATCTATTATTCTAAAATGAAAAATGGCAAATGCAATGTCAACTCAGGTTATTGTGAAAGAAAATGTGCAAATATGCACAAGAAACCAACTATTAAAGCAGGTGCAGAGTGAAGTTTTACTTGATTTTTCCCACCAAGTACCCACATCATTTGATGACTGAAATGTGGATATACTTCTGTGGCAAAAACCAGTTCATAGCATGTAGAATAAAAGAATAATTTTATTGCTGAGCGCATTGTGAAAGTATCTTCTTTTCCAAGTAAAGTGCTAATGTAACTAAAATTCACAAGTCTGTAGGTGCCAGTATTGTTTTCAATTCACTGTAGCTGCTCTTTTATTAAAAATAATTTTATCCACAATAATGATTTTCTCATTATTTTCTCAGACACATTTATCATTGTTCAGGTGATGCTGACATTAGAAACTGTCATGTCTAAAAAGATGATATAGTTGCATTCATTCGGTATCTGGCTCTTATTATAATCCCACAGAAAGTGATCTTGTTTTACTTACTGTGTTCATATCACAACAGATTAAAACCTTCTTTAAAGTACTTTCAAACCATGCATGTCATTTGATAAAATATAGTTGACGTACAAAGGTACCGATGGTACCTTTCTATCTCAGTATTCTATCTTTTCTATTTTATTCAAGTCTTGCTGCACTAATCAAAAAGTGTATGAGATTTTGAGTCCACATATTTTGTTATTTCACTAGAGTTTAATCTTAAAAATAGCAGAAATTTTAAGCTGCATTACTCACTTACTACATAATAAGAATTTAAAAATATGCTTGATATGTATAGGTACTTCAAATACACTTGTAAACTATTCATGAACAATTGATTCTAGCTTAAGTATTCGTCATGGCAAGAAGCCATCACATTTGGCAACCTTAAGTATAATGTTTCTCCTAATGTCCCACATTCTTTCCAACAGTGCCTGGACAGTCAAAAATCAGATCCTGAATAGTCCAGAGACCCAAGATAGAACTAAAGACGACTGCCTCTCAACCACAACAACAAAAATGAAATGATTTCTAATAATGTTCAACTAGAATTATAAATCTGTTCTATTTTCATTCATTTTCAGAGAGGCTGACCCACAGTCAGACATTCTGTGGAGAGTCTAAATTGAATGTCACCTTCGTTTCCCTCCCTTTGGAGTTCAGTGAACCTAGAAAAAGATGTGAGTAAAAATTATAGGAGTCAGAGGGGATGGAGGATACCAGGAGAACATGGCTCACTGGATCAACTAAGCAGGGCTCTCGTAGGTTCACAGAGACTGAAGCACCTAGCACAGGGCCTGTGTGGTTCTGCACCAGGTCCTCTGCACATATATTATCACTGTTAGCTTGGTGTTTTCTTGAACTTCTACCTGTTGGAGTTGGTATTTCTCTGACATTTTTGCCTGCCCTTGGGATTTTTTTCCTCCTATTGGGTTTCCTTTTCTGGCCTTGGTGTAAGGACTTTCTCCTTGTCTTCTAGTATCTTGTTTTGTCCTTTTTGGTTGTTGTGTTGTGGATGGAAGCCTGCTCTTTTTTGAAGGGAAATGAAGGGACAGTGGATGTGGGGGAAAGAGGAGGTTCAGGGAAGCAGGAAACAGTAGATGGAGAGGAAATTATGATTTGGTTGTATTGTAAGAGAGTAGAATCTATTTTTTAAAAGCAATAGAGATTTCAGA
Source organism: Myodes glareolus (assembly GCF_982192425.1). Lineage (NCBI taxonomy): Eukaryota > Metazoa > Chordata > Mammalia > Rodentia > Cricetidae > Myodes > Myodes glareolus. The sequence continues at coordinate 118,652,774 of NC_142026.1, read as the reverse complement.
ATTGATCATGATCCTTAGCTTCAGCTAATCTCTTCCATGAAACCTATAAATATCAAACAGATTCCAGGCCTTGGAGCATGTTCTATGTGTGTTCTAAGTGGCAACTGATGTATGGTAAAAGTGACAGTTTTACAACTGGAAAAAATAACATTATCTTCAAAAGATCTCCTTGCATTCCTAGCACCTTCCTATAATAAGGAAGACACCTAGACAATATGGTTGAAGCTTCCAGGTCAGCTCCAGATTTTCCTCTTCTCTATAGCTGACTCCAGGATGCACTTAACACCATATTCTGGAGGATAACAAAGAGGATTGCCGAGGGTATATAATAATTTTGGATCTGTAAGAATTCATTATCCAACAACTCCTGAAAAGCAACTCCTCTGTTGCACCGGAACTTTTATTTATAAACCTATTGTGTCTATTAAGGGTATCATTGGCCAACTATTGGGTAATGACACTTAAACATGCACACATTTTGTAATGACAGTATCATTAGTTATCTCTCCTCATTATTCCTGAAATGCTTATTATTAGTCATATTTGTAAATACCACTTTATTGATGAACATCAGAAATATAACTGAACAAAATGTGAGAATAAAACAGAAGGGATGTAGGTCAAAGGCAACAAAATGGAGGGCTATCTAAATAAACTTAAAAAAGATTGAACTTTTGAAATAAATCATTTAGGACTTACTCCCATTACCTCTCTGTGTCTATATGAAATATTATCTTGTAGCTATATTTCTTCCTTCCTTTCTTATTTATTTATTTATTTATTTATTTATTTATTTATCAGTTTGTTTTACATCCCAGACAAAGCCTCTCTCCTCATCTGAAGTATTTTCAGACATATATTGTGATCTCCTACCTTTGTATTGATAGTGTTGGTTGTATCTATATCTGTTTCCTCTTTTCCAATCCAGTTCTGGATAGCATCAGAGCTATATACTCATAACCTTGCTTCATGAGAAAGCAACTCAGAATTTGGAGTCTTCTATGGAAAAAGTATCAGATCTCACTTCCTTTTCAACTGTTTTTTATTGAGCTATACATTTTTCTCTGCTTCCCTCCCTTCCTGTCCCCTCTCCCCTTCTACCATCTCCCAATCCTCATGTGCCAAATTTACTCTGGAGATCTTGTCTTTTTCTTCTTCCCATGTAGATGGAGATCTTTGTATGTCTCTCTTGGGGTCTTCTTTGTTGTCTAGGTTCTCTAAGATTGTGAACTGTATACTCTGGTTTTTCTTTTCTTTTCTTCATGTTCAAAGGTCACTTATGAGTAAGCACATATTTTGTTTGTCTTTCTGGGTTCTAGTTACTTCACTCAGTATGATCTTTTCTCGATCCATCCATTTGCCTGCAAATTTAAAGATGTCATTAATTTTTTTATGTTGTGTAGTACTCCATTGTGTAAATGTACCACATTTTCTTTATCCATTCTTCATCAGAAGAGGATTTAGATTGTTTCCACACTCTGGCTATAACAAATGCTGCTATGAAATAGTTGAGCACATATCCTTATGGGATGATTGAACATCCTTTGGGTATATCCCCAAAAGTGGTATTGCTGGGTCTTAAGGTAGGTTGATATCTAATTTTCTGAGAAATCACCATACTGATATCCAAAGCAGCTGGAGAGTTCGAACTACCTCCAGCAATGGGGGAAGTGTTCCCTTTACCCCACATCCTCTGCAGGATAAGTCATCATCAGTGTTTTTGATTTTGACCATTCTTACAGGTGTAAAATGGAAGTTTAGAGTTGTTTTGATTTGCATTCTCCTGATGGCTAAGGATGTTGAGCATTTCCTTAAGTGTCTTTCAGCCATTTTATATTCATCTGTTGAGAGTTCTCTGTTTAGGTCTCTACCCCAGTTTTTTTTATTATTGGATTATTTGTTCTTTTGATTACCAATTTCTTGAGTTCTTTGTTCATTTTGGAGATTTGCCCTTTTGTCTGATATGGGGTTGGTAAAGATTTTTTCTCATTCTCTAGGCTGTTGTTTTGTTTTGTTGACAGTGTCCTTTCCTTTACAGAAGCTTCTCAGTTTCTGGATATCTCATTTATTAATTGTTTCTCTCAGTGTCTGTGCTACTGGAGTTATATTTAGGAAGTGATCTCCTATGCCAATGCATTCATTTTTTCTTCTAGGAGGTTCATTGTGTCTGGCTTTATGTTGACATCTTTGAGTACCAAGTCAGTAAGCAGTCCTCTTCCACAGCCTCTGCATCAGATTCTGCCTCCAAGTTTGTGTCATGCTTGAGCTCTTCTTGCCTTGGATTCCATCAAAGAACTGTGATCAGGATATGTAAGCTAAGTAAACCCTTTCCTCTGCAAGTTCCTTTTGATCATAGTGTTTCATTACAATAATAGTAACTGTTGTATTTTTTTTTCTGCAGCCCCATGTTGGAAAGTCAAATTATTATTGTTTGTTTTTCATTCTTTGGCTTTTACTTGTTTGGGGGCTCGCCAACCAACTTCCAAATAAATCTCAAACTGAGGTTTATTATTATTTATGAATAGTTTGATTTGTTTCTAGCCAGTGTTTCCTAACTTGGCTCAATCTACCTTTTGCCTCTTTGCTTTTTACTATTCTCACGTCTGTGTATCTTACCCTTAATCTGTGATGCCGGGCGTACTGCAGTCCCTCGTTTTCTCTCGATGCGCTAGAATCCAGTTTGCGAACTTTGGGAAAGGGGCTGGAGGTTGAGGAAACACACGCAGATACAGACCAAGACATGGACCTCCAATCGCTGGTACAAAAGTCCTTCTTTAATAGCACCCTGGAAGCTTAAATACCCTGCAGTCAATGGCCAACAGGTGAAAATCCCATCCTCTGATCCTCTAGGCTAGGTACACCTTCTAGTAATTTCAATTAGAAGGCTCCAGCAGGGAAGAGCAGCTGAAGGCCAGGACGCAATTAGTCCCAATATGTGACTGACTGTGGACCTGCGTGGCTGGCCGCTAGCATCCACCTCTCCTTGTTTTCTCACTGCTTTATTTACCCTTCCCTATCAAATTTCTTCTGTTTATTTTCTCTGCCTGCCAGGCCCACATATCCTTTCCCCTCCCTCACTATTAGTTGTTCAGATTTTTATTAGACCATCAAGTGTTTTAGGTAGGAAAAGAATCATAGCTTCAAAGAGTTAAACAAATGCAACATAAACAAAAGCAACACATTTTAAATCATTAAAGAAATGTTCCAGATAATAAACAAATATAACACACCTTAAAATAACATTCTACAATAAGTAAACCTTACTAAAACAACCACCATAGAAAGCTATACATTTTCTCTGATTAAATTTAATTTTTCTAAGAGTGTATTGAAAGTTCTTTATTGATGATATCTTTATGATTGGAAAATTAAAATATATAATGATTTGTGGAGAAAAAGGAAAATTTCTTCCCACTATTTCTTTCTGAGAAGAAGTATTTTTGCTATAGATATTACCATTCTACTTATTTTTATATATTATCATTTTAACTACATAACATTGATCTTTTCTCACACCATGACCAGAAAACTAACTTCATTTAAAAGACTGTTTCTGAAGTTCAGAAAGAAAAAGCATATGTATGCAAGGGCATATATGAACTTTTGGCATTCTTTTTCTGTGTGTCTGTATTAAATAGAAAACCTGGTTATTCTTGTATCACAAATGGTGTCTGTTTAAATCAGAGATTCCCCACCTTCCTAATACTATGATCCTTTACTACTCAGATCCTCATGTGATGGACATTCCCAATCATAAAATTATTTTTGATACTATTTTATAACTGTTTTTGATAGTGTCATGAATTTTCACGTGAATATCTGATACAAAGTATTATCTTAGGGGACTCTTATGAAAGGTTCATTTGACCTTAATGGGTTGTGACCCTCATGTGGTGACCCACTGGTTTAAAGTGTATCGAACACACTTGTTAATACTGTTTGGGAAATATTCATGAATATATCAATTCTATAAATTGAGGCAACTCAATTCGTAGAAAATTATCAAGTTATAGATTTATATTGAAATTTGTCAAAAAGAGGAAAAGAGGCTGGTGGCATTTCAAAAATGGTGTCTCACTTAGAAAGGGATTATTTATTAGTTTGTTTATAAACTACAATCTTTTATTGATGTAGACATGAAAGAAAGTTACCCATACTTCCCAAATCAACCTGGAATTTGGGGAGGAAAACAATAAAAGCCCATTTATCACATGCTCTAGGAAGCAGATTTGTGGTTAATCCATCACGTACAATAGAAAACGTGAGGATAACCAATGTCAGGGGGATGTCTCTATAAGCATTCTGAAATGGAAACGAAGAAAATAAATAGCCTCTAAGAAGAAATCTTTGATAACACAGGTGTGTTAATTCTACTCATTATAGAATTAAATGTGCACTGTTTATGTATTCCTTGGAAAGATCACATTTTATATCTGAAACTGATTCCAACATGTATGCCATCCTAAAAATTCACCAATTATATGAATATAAATAAACCTTTGTAGTTCAGCACCTTTCCTCTCTCTTTCTCATTTTCTGTCCTTCCACTGAACTTATGGATACTATCTTTCATATAAATTATTTTTAATAATGAAAATTATAAAATCTCTCCCGTGCTGGGGAAGAAAGATTTAATCTTGATTCCTGTAATTTTTTTTTTATCAAATGAGGCATGTTGGGCTAGCTTACTATGCAAAATGATTTTGACTATAGTGGTTTTTTTTAATAGAAAAGGATAATAGGAAAATAACAAGTTAAGATATCAACAGAAAGTCTGCTTTGGTGGTACAACATATGGATCTCCATGTAAGTGTAAAATTTATTAAAGCAGATTTTTTTTAAGTTTCACACATAAAAGACAGATGGATTGCAAATTTAGTAGATAATTCTGGGAAAAGGACAATAAGTTGCAGAAATGAACAATAATTATGCAGAAATCACATTATAAAACCCCAAATTCATGTATTGCTCCCTAATGTAGGTCAAATTTTACTCACTATGTTAATCAGCTGACTGGGTAGCAGAAAGAAACATGCCGCTGGCTAAGCAGGTGGAAAAATGGGGGAGAAATTGTAAATTATAGGGATGATAGAATTGTGATGCCGTACTCTTCTTAAGTCAGAGCTATGCTTTCATGCACAGTCTGAGACTTTGCTGAAGAATAACAAATTACTCAGAATAAATGAGAAGTGAATTGTGGTTATTCTTTTCAACAACCATAATCACGGCCTCTTTTCCCCCCAGGCATTAGTCGACTGACACATATATATCCTCACTTTTACTCTGTTGAAGTTAAAGTAGTGAACTTTTAAAAAAATTCTTTGTCCAAAAACGATTAACTATTTAGGAAAATACTTATAGGAAAACTGAATCAAACGAATTTTGAAAACTTCTTTTGAGATTATAATTTAATTGTAACATTTATCCTTTCCTTATCCCTTGCTCCAAATCTTTTTTAAACCCCTCCCTGATCTCCTTCAAATTCATGACTATTTTATCATTCTCTCTTCAGCCTTGGAGGTAGGAGAGAGACTTTTCTTTAAAAAATACCAGTTTTGGTAGGTCAGCTAGGCTCCAGAGGATGGCCACATACCTAAAAATATATGAACAGGATTAATTGTACTTAGTGTGATATTGTTTAAAAGATATAAAGTTGGGAAGGTCTAGAGGAAATGTAGAACAAGAAGAAGTTAGGGAGAGTATTTGGGGCAAATGCAATTAAAATACATTGCATGTTTAGGTTTGTTGATATTTATTTTATTCAGCTCTCTATTTGGAAATCAGCCCCCATTCAGATGTGGGGTTGTTGAAGATTTTTTCCCATTCTGTAGGCTGTTACTTTTTCCTATTGATGGTATCCTTTGCCTCAATTTAAGAAACTAAATATTAACAAATCAAACAATCCAATTAAAAATGTGATATATATCTCAACAGAGAATTATCCACAGAAAAATCTCAGATGGCCAAGAAATACTTAAGAAGATATTCAACATTCTTATCCATCAGAGAAAAATGAATCAAAATGAATCTAAGATTCTATCTTTTATCTGTCAGGAAGACTAAGATTAAAAAAAAACAAAAAAAAAAACACAAGCGATAGCTCAGGTTGCAGAGTATATAGAACAAAGGAAACACTCTTTCGTTGCTGGTGGCAGTGTGAACTTGTGCAGCCTTTTGGAAGTCAGTATGATAGTTTCTCAGAAAAACTGGGAATTAACCTACCTCAAGACCAGTAATTCTGCTCTTGGGCATATACCCAAAGGATGCTCAATCATACCATAAGTACAGTTGTTCAACTATGTTCATAGCAGTTTTATTTGTAATAGTTATTACCTAGAAACAACCCAGATGTCCTCAAAAAAAGAATGTATAAAGCAAATGTGGTACAATTACACAATGGAGTATCATCTGATAAAAGGAGACCATCGGGAAATTCAAAGGTAAATTGGATGGCACTAGAAAAAAAAATCATCCTAAGTGAAGTAAATCAGAAACAGATCACAAGTATAGCATGTACTCATTTATAAGCAGATTTTACCTATCAAATGAAGGAATACAAATCAATAGTTCCAGGAAGGCTGGGTAACAAAGAGGATTCATGGGGTTAAACACAGATATCCCTGGGGAAGGGATATAAAAAGGGGTCTTTTGAGGGGACTGAGGGTAAATGGGATGGGAACATGAAAATTCAGCAAGGGAGGCTATTGGAAGAGAATACTAGAAAGAAGGGGCATTTTAGGGAGGGTCATGTAAAAACATTGTGCAAGGTAATATTCCATCAATCAGCAAGTAAGACCTTGTTTTGGACTCCAAGCAATAGCAGATACATAGCCTTTCCGGACATCTTCTGTGACCAGATTAGTGCCTAGTTCAATTGTTATCAGGAAAACATCATCCAGCAACTGATGGAAAGGCATGCAGACATGCAACCAAACATTAGGCAAAATTCAGGGAATTCTGTGGAAGAGGAGGAGAAAGGATTGCAAGAGCCACAGGGGCCAAGTACAACACAAGAAAACTCACAAAATCAACCAAACTCAGATATTAGCCAACAGAGACTGAACAGACATCTAAGAAGACTGCATGGGATGGATCCATATATAGTCTGTATATATATATATTACAATTATGTAGCTTGACCCACTTTTGGGACTCCTAACATTGGGAACAGGAGCTGTCTCTGATTCTTTTATAGTCCTTTAACACTCTGTTCCTCACACTGGATCAACTTGCCGAGCCTTAATATACATGTGGAGGTGTTAGTCTTATTAAAACTTGATATACCATGCTTTGTTGACACTCATGGGAGACCTACCTTGATTGGGGGTTGGAACAGAGGTGGCATGAAAGGGAGTGATTAGTATAATAGGAGAGAGGGGAAACTGTGGCTGTGTTGTAAAATTCATAAATAAATATATTTTAAACAGTACATGTCATTCATGTACTGAATTTCTCAAAAGAAAATTCATGTATGAAATTCTCAAAGAACAAATTTATAAATTAATTTTGTATGAATTATCTCTGAATAAAGACACTGTTGAATGGCAAAGTTGATGGGGAATAATTCACAGGGCTTTGATCATATATAAAGACTACAAAAAAATTAAGAAATGCTAAAAGTAGGAGAAGTATTTTTCTCCAGAGAAGAGATATAAAAGTTGATCATGCATCCCAAATGCTCAGTCCTGAATATATATATATATATATATATATATATATATATATATATATAATATCGTTATGCAAACTAAGAAATTTATTTCATGGTTATATTTGTATATATGTATGTACATATATTTGTGTACCAACTATTAATGAAAAAAGAGAAGATATTGACGAAACAGCAAAGAAGGATATGGGTGTGTTTGGAGTGAGGAAAAGGAAGGAAAATACTATAATTTTATTATAATCCCCAAATGAAAGAGAAATGCAACTTAATAGAGTGATATTCTCACCATCTTATTGTTATGATTAATGCATACATATAATATATTTTTTCTCTGTCCAATCATTTGAGCAACTACGTGAAAAAAGACAGACATAATTTGTGAACCTTGGTTATTTTTTTTTTTCGTTTTTGCAGTCCACATATTAAAAACGCAAATATAAGTAATGGAACTATATTCAACAACCTGCTAGGAATTGTAAATTGAAAAGTAATTAATGTTTTCTGGGTCCTGAGGGAGGTTGACTCCCAGTTTCCTGAGAAACCGCCACACTGATTTCCACAGCGGCTGTACAAGATTGCATTCCCACCAACAATGGATGAGTGTTCCCCTCACTCCACATCCTCTCCAGCATAGGCTATCATTGGTGTTTTTGAGTTTAGCTATTTTGACAGGTGTAAGATGGTATCTCAAAGTGGTTTTGATTTGCATTTCCCTGATCGGTAAGGAGGTTGAGCATGTCCTTAAGTGTCTTCTGGCCATTCAAAGTTCATCTGTTGTGAATTCTCTGTTCAGTTCAGTACCCCATTTTTTTAATTGGGTTAATTAGAGATTTAGTGTCTAGTTTCTTGAGTTCTTTGTATATTTTGGAGATCAGACCTTTGTCTGATGAGGGGTTGGTGAAGATCTTCTCCCAGTCAGAAGGCAACCTTTTTGTCTTACTGACAGTGTCTTTGTTTTACAGAAGCTTCTCAGTTTCAGCAGGTCCCATTTATTCATTGTTTCTCTTATTGTCTGTGCTACTGGGGTTCTACTTAGGAAGTGGCCTCCTGTGCCTATATCTTGTAGACTACTTTCCACTTTCTCTTCTATCAGGTTCAAAGTGGACAGATTAATGTTGATGTCTTAAATCCATTTGGACTTGAGTTTTGTGTATGGTGATAGATATGTAACTACTTTCATTCTTCTACAGGTTGACATCCAGTTATGCCAGCACCATTTGTTAAAGATGCTTTCCTTCTTCCAATGTATACCTTTAGCTCCCTTGTCGAATATTAGGTGTTCATAGGTTTGTGGGTTCACTTTGAGTAAAGAACATTATTGGAGTAGGAAAACTAAGTGATTCTTTTAAGGTTTTATGCTGGGTAGTAGTTAACTATTCAATGATAATTTCTAAGCTGCTGTCTAAAATTTTACACTTCTCAATGGTGTTAAATTTGTGTTTTGGGGACAGACATACACTGAAGGAAAATTAAGTGAAACAAGTTCTCCATAGTGTTTAAACAATGTCCCCTTACTGGTCTAAAGTTTTTATTATCTTGTGTGTTAGTATACTAGCATACTTTCCTCTAGGGAAGTGTCTATACAAATATATTATACTTTCCTCTAGGGAAGTGTCTATACAAATATATTATAGTGTTTTACATTATTTTGTGTATTTTGGGACCCAACATAAGCTATTTCAAAACATCCCAAACTGTTATAAAATGTGTGATCAAGTTTCACATATTTTAAAGCAATTTCAACAGAAGCATTGTAATGCTTCAAAATACACACTGTACTAATTTTATAGAGCAAAACTCATATTCTCAGAGAGATTTCTCACAATAATTCCTTTTCCTGTGTTTCTCTTTGACTATACAATGAGCAAAGAACTATAAATGGTTCCCAGAACTGTCTTACCATTGATTCATCTTCTTCACTGTAATCCAGTTTATTGCATTTATTTTTATTTTTTAATCATTTCATTTATGTATATGATGTACTTTGACCATATTGACCCCATTATTCCATCTTACCACCTTCTTTACCATGAAAGCTATTCTTCTCCACAATTTTTTCTATCCCCCTGAGTCACCACTATTCAACCGTCAAATCAAACAAACATTAAATAGAAAAATAATTAATATTTGTTTGGTGTGACAGAAGTAGTTAACTATAAGTATGACAAACAAGGATGACTATTGACCTACAATTCTTAGTACCCATATAACATAAGGCTAAGACTTCATATTAGATATTAAACAATCTTTAAACAACTGTGCTACAAATGAGTCCAATGACCTCAAAATGTATCGATACATAAAATGTCTTAAGCAGAGGTAGAAGCATGCATACATACAAATGTGACATATGACAAAATAACTTTGCCTAGATACACAAATATTGTAGACAAAATAGGAACATATTCAATATGATTTAAGTTTGTATCAATATTCAAGATTCTATACTAATGTAAATTACCTATAAATAATAGCTTACAAATATTCATTCTATTTCTCACTATTATTATTAGTGAGAGTAGGCTCACACTAATCTATTATTTCATCCAATTTCCTTTTTTTCCCAAAAAGATACCTGAGCCTACCTAATTTCTCCCCCAACCCCCAATCCTATACCAATTATAATCAATCCCTAATTGATTTTTCATAACCCTGAGGATAAACTTTGTTGGGAGATGAAATGTCATCTTCTTGAATTACTTCCAACTGTCATGGGGATGATGTTCTTTCTTAATGTTTGAGTCCCTTCTGTGTGCTGTGATTACCTTTAATGAATAAAGAAACTGCTTTGAACCTATAGCAAGGCAGAAGCTAGGTAGGCAGGAAAAGCTAGGCTGAATGCTGGAAGAAAACAGGGTAGAGTCAAAGAGAACCATGGAGTCTCTGCCAGAGTCAGACATGCTAAAACTCTGCCCATAAGCCACAGCCATATGGCATTACACAGGTTAATAGACATGGGTTAAATAAATATATAAGAGTTAACAAATAAGAAGCTAGAGATAATTGGCTAAGCAGTGATTTAATTAATACAGTTTCTGTGTGATTATTCTAGGCAGTCAGGATGAACAAGTGGCCCTCCCCTCCAAAAAGTTGGAACCAACGAGGCAAACTAAAATCCACTTAAAAACCTAAGAGGGTTTAAAAAGGAATTTTAGACACAAAAAATACAGAGTTTAACACAGATTCTTGCTGTTTGCTCGTGGCATGCTGCAGCTCCTTTAAGAGAGGTTTTCCTATTAAGTGGTAGCATGAAAAAGTCACTCCATTTTGAAATTCTGTCTTTCTTGACAGAACTATCAGCACTAACTCTGGCTCTTTCAGAGCCCGAATATTTGGATGAGGTTTTGAACAACATGTTGTGGCCTACTTGATAGCAACATAAACTGGCTGTGTGCCTGGCTATCAGAAGCAGCTAGCAGCTCCACAATGTTGGAATGGGCAAAGCAAGCAGGAAGTACCATATTTCCCCTAGTAATGGTACAGATTGCTCTTAAGTGCTTAGCATTTTAAAAAGCGCTTTAGGTCAGAATATAAATGAAGAAATGCAATAAATACAAATACTGATGAGTCACAGTGTTGTATAAATACAGTGTAGGCTTAGAAGAGAGAGAAAAGAAGAGTATAGAGAGTAATAAAATAAAGTTAATGCTTTTAAAAAAGGGTAAAGTCTTTAAAAAGACAGAGTACAGATAGTCATCAATTAAAAGGAGAAAAGAAAAATAAGCCACCTAAAAATGGAAAATTCACAGAGGGTCTGGCTTATGTATATTATTGTGTTATCTTTGAATTTTTTACTGTGAATGAACTAAGTACAGAGAGATATTTAATTGTATAAGTTGCTAAGCTAAACCAGCATTATATTATAAAGGTATCATGACTTCCAACTTTGGGTCTAAGGATATGTTGCTTTGGAAAAGAAGTTCTTCTCATGTTTCCAGAGAAGATAAGAACCTGTTTACTGCTTCCAGAATGGTATGGTTTGATGGAACAAGACCCCCTGAAGGTTACCGTGAACACCCCCAAAAATTACTATGCCCAACAATCAACAGGAAGCAGTATGGAGAAAACTACACCCATATTCCAAAAATATTATCTATAGATGCTTGTTTACATTTAAAGGAGGATATGATATATATAAGAATAATTTCCATTGATATGGATCTTGGTCTATTGATACAAATTTAAGGTCAGTTTTACTCTGCAGTAACGATACTCATGCCTGCATTCATGTCTATCAAACCCACAATTACAATGCCAATTATATGCATCCTTAGCTTTAGTTTTTGATTATTTATAGAAGTCTGTAAGAATATATGTTTCCTATTTCCTATTGAAATTTTTGATTCATCCTCCATGTTTATTCCATTACCCAGAACAGCATAGGTTTTTTTTTTTTTGAAGCTCCGTATTTTTAAATCTTCTTGGTGAGACATGTCCTCCACAGTGACTGTGAATGAATGAAGAACTTTTGACTTGGGGGCCTATAAAAGACCATCCAAGGGGTTTCCCAGTGGTATCAGTTTGCCTTATCTGTTTTTTGTTGTTCTTCCTTTTTTGGTCAAATGCGGGCCTTTGCCACACCTTTTGCATAATCCAGAAGATTTGCCATTCAAAGAGGAGACATTATTTCTAAGAATTCATTCTCGGATGCCCTATTCTACCACAATTAAAACACTTGGCATTTTAATATCTCCTCATACCTTTGGAAATTGCTTCTTCTATCCAAGATTTAATATTATAGTCAAATTTCTCAATGTTTATTGTATGCAGGATTCATTCATCCTTTGGTGCTGAAATAACTTTTAAAGGCCCAAGTATCTCTTTGCATTCTAAATTGTCATTTTCAAAAGCCAGAAATGCAGTAAGTACTCATCTAGCATCTGGGTCTGTCACTATTATTTGTACAGCCTTAGTTAATCTTTGTACAAGGTTACTAAAGGATTCTTTCTGGCCCTGCTTAACTCTGGTATATGATTAAATTCATGTTTCTTGGTTCTTGAATCCTGTTCCAAGTATTCAAGGCTGCTTTGGCATAGAGACAAGATTTGTCTATTGTAAAGAGCTTGAGTCTGTGGGTCAACAAAAGTGCCCTCAGCAAGAATTTGATCTTGGGAAGTCTCAAGTCATTTTGCTTTACCCTGTTGTTCTAAAAATTTTGCCTTTCCTCCCAAATAATATTTCCACAGCAGTTAGGGTCCATCACCCATGATTACTGAAACTAAATGAAGCCAGTCATGTAGGTTAGTCTTATTTCTATAAGCCCATATCTTTACCATCTCCCTAACAAATACTGAATGCAAGCAGTAAGATACTTCTCCTTGTTTAATTTCTTTTAGATCATTCATTTCTAGTGGTATCCATCTGCCTTCTTTGGAGCTTTTTAGGCATTTAGAACTTGATACTTTGTCAGAGTATATTACATGGTACAAACCTAAACCTTGGGTAAGTCATCTCTGACAGTTACTGGAGATGCTAAATCCTGTTCTTGTACATTTTTCCCTGTTCATCCGCTCAAATAATTTTCTCAATCATTTCAAATCTTTTGTAAAGCTTGAATCTCCTGGCCTGTATATATTTCTAGTGATTTCATTGAGACACCAAATTCTGCACATGTGTTTCCAAGGTCTGAATTTTTTTCTTTAAAGATAACATCTCATCCTTGGACAGAATTGGTATAGTTTGCAGATTGCCTTCCTAGAGAGATACTCTATCTGCTAACCCATCATAACATTTTAAACAGATTTTGATTATCAAATTCAACTGTATGAATTCTTTCAAATAATTTCTAAGTACCCTTTGACATGGATTGAATTTTGTCTGTCAGATTAATGTTATCTTTTTCAATAGTATTAATTTTTTCAGGTAACTTTTGATTTTCAATGGTATTAATCCTGTCACCTAGCTGTTCATTATTAGTCTGTGAAGAGCGTGTCACTCTAAAAGTGCTTCAATTTTGGTTCTGTTATCAAACCATTTTCTTAGGGATATAATATGAAAAAAAGATGAGTCCCAATACCCAATAAAAGGATGTATCACATTAAACATATACATCTTGCAGAATTCAATTCATTGTATCACAAAAACATTATTAAAATTTTGTATGCTAATGTTGTCTGCAATTATATAACTTTCAAGTTTTTGATGTATTAATCAAATAGTTACCTGTGTTATGATAGCCAGTAAATTGTTTTAGGTGTTATAATCTTTATCATCCAGCAGGTGTTGAAATTGTAGAGTCATAACAAGCGGCACAACTGGTGGCAGTACCAACAGTCCTGAGCAACTTTGGCCTTCTGCCTTGGTAGTGGTAAAATCAACTCTACTCAGAACAAGGAGCCCAGAAATCACAAGCAGGGAGCACAGACCAGAAGCTGTGTGAGTCACTGAGTGGTAGAGAACATGGTAGTGGTGGGGAAAAATGAGTGTGAGCTTGGATAATTTCCAAGTCTTTGTGTACTTAGCTCCTCTAGGATGGGGGAGTGCGTAAAAGCAAGCCAGGCTGGGTTGGAAAACCTTGGATGATGGAAAGTTTGGGCCTTTTGGACCAGTCCACACAGTAGGTGTGGAGTTGAGCACCAGATGAAGAAATTCCACACTAGCTCAGAATTGAATATAATAAAGGGTTATTTATTTAGAGGTAGACTGACAGATCATAATCCTCTGCTCAAATGGGGAATCCATCAGCCGGAAAAGAGAGGGAGTGCATGCTTTACATCAGCACTTATAGTATAAAAGGCCACACCCAAGTAAACAAATAACTTAAAGGCTACTGGCTAAATGATTTCCGACAATGCTAAGAACTAATGAAATAACAGTGATGAGTATCCTCTGTGGTTATCCAGTACAAAACATTCAAGCCTGAAATCATATACATATAGTAGGTTGTATATGCATATATATGTAACAAAAATAAAGAGAAAGAGACTTTGAATTGAGAGGAATTGAGTGGGCATATCTATTACCCAATTTGGGCCTCAATAATATAAATGTCATAAGATATTTGACTTATACATGAAAAGCATTTATCTATTATAGCTCTAGAGAATGCAACTACTAATGTAGATGCAAGCTTCTGTCCCACCCAGTCCTGAAGCCATTCAGAAACACACAGAGGCTTATATTAATTATAAACCATCTGGTCTATTAGCTCAGACTTATTACTAACTAGCTCCTACAAATTAAATTAACATATATTTTCTCTCTATCTTTTTGGGTTTTTTTTTTGAGACAGGGTTTCTCTGTAGCTTTAGAGCCTTTTGTGGAACTAGCTCTTGTAGATCAGTCTTGCCTCAGACTCACAGAAATCTGCTTGTTAGGATTAAAAGTCATGCACCACTACTGCCCGGCTGGTACCTTTTCTTAATGAGAATTCTTATCTTACTTCCTCTGTATCTGGCTGGTGACTGACTCTCCACATAGAATACAGACCATTGTCCCACATCACCCCCCCTCTTTAAAAAAAAAAAAGAATGTTGGCGGGATTTCTGTATAGCCTGGTCCCCACAGTTGTTAAGTTCCAAAGAAATCACACAGAAGTCTACATTAGTTATAAACTGATTGGTTCAGTAACTCAGGCTTCTTATTAACTCTTACAAATTATATCACTCCATTATTCTTGTCTATGTTAACCGTGTGGCTTGGTACCTTTTTGGTGAGGCAGTTAATCTTGCTTGCTCTGTGACTGGGTCAGGACTGCAGACCAAGCTTTCTTCATCGCAGAATTCTCCTGTTCTCATCATCCCACCTCTACTTTGTGCCTGTTTTTCCTGTCTATACTTCCCACCTGGCTACTGGTCAATCAAGCATTTATTTAAAATATAATTGACAGAATACATACCATTGTCCCACAGATGTAAGTGATCATAATCAGGTAATACTGCTACAGGATGTGTACCTAATTCAATATAACTGAGATTATCAAATGACATGAAAATTTGAAGATAATTTTAAGATTCTCCACATATATGTGGAGACTGCTGCATGGAGAAAGCACACTCAGGTAGCACAACATTCAAGAAATAGAGTTCCAGAACCACCATGAACTGAATAAAAGGCATCAAGCAAAATTCCCCTCATATCCTTCAAAAATTCAACTCTGCTAATAATTTTCTCTTGGTTTTTTTGGTGACCATAACTCTTAGAAAAAAATTCTGTATTTAAGCTAAAAAGTGACTCATGGTAGTTGAAGGAGAACCAAAAGCCTGGCTGATTTAAGACAGGCAATTCCCTGGACACTAGTAAGGAATCTCTTTGAAATTATCCTTTGTGAACCCAGAAACAGGAAGGAGAACCTGGCCTTCAGTTTTGGAAATTAAACACTTAATGTGTTCTATGCCATCTCTGAAGATCTTATGTCTCCTCTCTCACTAACTGTAGAGATGGCATTATAAACCTACATAAAAACACCATTATTATTAAGGCTCAAATGTATAGGGAAATAATGTAAAAAGATATGAAAAAAACACTTGCAAATAGTTTTGCTTGTCTGTTTTCTAATAGCATTCACAATCTGAGAACAAAAAGGGTGAAAACAAACTTACAACTTTCAGTACCTTTCTTGATTTCTATAGTCCAACATTCCCATAACAGAGAATGTACCTGCCCAGGTCGTCTATACAATATTCTTATATTAAGGAACATATTCATGACTAGTTCCCATGGGCAATCTGAGAGACACACATCAGCCATGTGATTCTAGATCCCTTCAAATTGACAAGCAATACTACCACACAAATTAAGCTCTTTATGCACTGAGTCATATTCCTAGGTTCCTGTCTTCTTTTTTCTTTTTCTTTTTTTGGTGTGTCTTCTCTTTCTCTGTTATTATAAAAAGTGTGTAAATGTTTGGATAATTTCAGGCTGTTCATTATCATTAATTTATTATATAACATTCTCTAATTCTTTATTCTACTGTTAATGGAGATTTAACTAATTTCCATTTTTGGTGATAATCACACAAAAGATAGAACTAAAATATATCTACTTGTTCATTGCTGTTTGATCATATTATTCTAGGTCACTTAATTCTAACACTCAGCAAATGATAAATTATTCATATTGCATGTTTCAATATCTGCTTTGAAATACACACTGTTTGACCTCAGGAATGTGTTTTGAAAGTTTTAATATGAAATATGCCACTCACATCCTTAAAATGATACTATCACTCAACTCAACTTTTCAAGTGCTGTATTCAAACCTCATCTTGAATCTGGTAGAAGGATTCTGTGCTTACAGTGTATTACATACATCACCAGCATCAGAAATGTATCCTTCAACAGTGGATCAAGAGATGAATCAAAGCATGGAGGCTGGATTAGGCAATGATACTGGATTTCTTCTGATTGTATTTAATGTTCCTGTAATGGAGATTACTGGGAGGTAGATATTGTACCATGTAAGGATTAAATGAGAAGGTTGCATTGTCTATGAAGCAAAGGCTCTCACTAGGACCTAACTGTGCACCTGCTGTGTGACAATGCTCTTGCACACTGTGAAGATTTGTCACTGGTATTAATTTAATAAAATACAGATTGACCAGAAGACAGGGAGGAAATATAGGTTGGGTGATCAGACTAGGAGAACTCTGGGAAGTGGAAAGCTTGGTCTCCAGCCATGACCCGGCCACAGAACAAGCAAGATGTAACTGCCTCACCGAAAAAGGTACCAAGCAATGTGGCTAACATAGACAACAATAATGAACTAATATAATTCGTAAGAGTTAATATGAAGCCTGAAATACTAGGCCAATCAGTTTATAACTAATGTAGACTTCTATGTGATTTCTTTGGAACTTACGGACTGTGGGGACCTGGCGGAATAGAAATTCCGCCAACATTCTTGTTTTGTGTTTTTGTTTTTTTTAAAGAGGGGGAAGTAGTGTGGAACAATGCTCTGTATTCTGTCAATTATATTTTAAATAAACATTGATTGGCCAGTAGCCATGCAGGAAGTATAGCCAGGCCAACCAGACAGGAAACAGAGGCAGGTCAATGAGAACAGAAGAATTCTGGGAAGAAAGAAGTCCTAGTTCACAGTCCTGACCCAACCACAAAAGAAGCAATATATCATTGCCTCGCTGAATTAGATACCAAGTCACGTGGCTAACATAGGCAAGAATAATGGACTAATATAAGTTGTAAGAGTTAATAAGAAGTCTGAGCTAATGGGCCAATAAGTTTATAGCTAATGTAGAACTCTGTATGATTTCTTTGGAACTTAATGATTGTGGGAACTGGGCAGGACAGAAACCTCAAACAAGTTGTATGAATTAGGGACCTATCCTGTGCCAGTATTACCTCATTATGACCACTTAACATCTGTGGTTGGCAATTTCATTGGGCTGCCAATAAGCTCCCAAATAAACAGAGACTATTATTAATTTGAACACGAGGCCTTAGTTCAGGCTTCTGCTTCTAGTCCCTTTACTTTAATTTAACCTATTTCTGTTCATCTACATTTATCTTCGTGACATTTTACCTATCTTTTATTCTGTATGTCCTACTTCTTTTGCTACTTCTGTGTCTGGCTGACTGGTCCCTTTGTCTCCTTGTTGTCTCTCTTTTCTTTCTTCTCAAGACTAAATTTGTCCTCCTACTTTCTATCACTGCCAAGAACTTCCACCTATACTTCCTCTCTTGGTATTGACCATTAGACTTTTTATTAGACCAGTCAGGTACATTAGGCAGGCAACATAAAACAACAACACATCTTTGCATAATTAAGCAAATGCAATGTTTCTTTGCATAGTTAAACAAATGCAGCAAATCTCGGCATGGTTAAGAAGTATCTCACAACATACGTGTTCAACCATCCTGGGTCCAAATTATTTCACAATGCTATGTACTGGTTAGAATATTAACACTTCTGTTTGACTAATATACTCAACGTAGCCTGTAACATCTCCTACTCAGATAAAGCATCTCATATCTGTGTGATTACCATGGATCTATCTAGCAGTTATAGCACTATATTAATGGGGATAATAATATGAATGTTATTATAATATATTAATATTAATATGGATCTTGGGTAAAAAGTGATGATCTTTAAGTGAACTGTTTGTATTTCTTCTGTTAAAAACTCATGTTCTAATGAATATTAACATACAGAAACAGTTTCTGAAACAATTTAAGATATTTGGTTCTCAGAAGTATATCTAAAATATACATACGCACATAACATGCACCCTTAATATCTGTTTGAAATACTTTTATTGCAAGATAATATGTATACAACCAAATCTATAAAATCATAAGCATAAATTTTGATGCAATGATATAAAATAAGCATATAATCAGTATCAAGATTTAGTTATGTCTCACATGAGCTGAAAGACTTGCATTGGTCCTTTATTATGTTTCACTTTCTCCAGGTCCTACACCTTATAGTCATTCTATCAAAAGAGTTTCTCTATTTCTATCACATCAAATAAATACAAGTAGAAGCTCCATTCTCCCCCCTCTGTGGTTTCCTTGCTTGATTCACTGTGTATTCCATGAAGCTATCCTGGCCATTGTTCAATAGTCTAACATCATTTAGCTATGCCACAGCTTTCATGAGGTAAGGAATATATGGTTCCTTTCCAGGCTAAAACTGCTATCATCTAGGAAGCATGAGTATTTGTGCACAAAATTTTACAGTTAGGCTTTAATTTTCCTTATAAATACCTGGGACTGATATTTCTCTTTAAATCACAATGTGTATGTTAACTGCAAACGTTTTTCCAGGTGTGACTTCCATACTTCACTTTTCCTGCCAGACCAGTGTATGAGAGTTCTAGCTCCTCCAGTTTCTCAAACAAGGGATATTTATTTTTCTTACTTTAGTAACTTATGAGTATATATAATAGTATAAATTTATGTTTTCAATTATACTTCCCTTATTATCAGTGTTGTTATGTATCTTTTATTATACTATTTTACATATTTTTTAGTAGAGACTGAATCTGCAACTCACTTTATAAATGACTTCTTAGCATATTTGGTAGATTCATATGGTGCTTATGGCTTTCGAATACATATCTTGAACCTATATAGTCTGCACATTTTATTCAAATCCATAGCTTTACCAGTTTATTATTTTAAACACATATGTGATATATGTAAACTGTGTAGGTAAACATGTGTAGGTAAACATATGTGCACGTGTGTGTATTCATGTATGCATCTCTGTGTGATTTGTGAATGTTGCATGATTTTCTCTATTGCTAGCTTATGTTTTGAAACAACAACTCTGACTGAATGTGGAGTTCATCAAGTAACTGGACTAGCTGGTCTTGAAGTACCCAAGGTCTTCTGCCTCTCCTCCAAATGATGTGGCCAGAGGAATACATTGCCAGGCCTGACAGTTTACATCAGAGATGAGAACCTGAACTTTGATCTTCATGCTTATGCATAAAATAGTTTTACTCCTCATCTCTTTGCTTTTTTAAAAAAGGATAAAACTTTAAATTTTATAATAATTGATAGTGTCTGATGACTTTTGCCACTGCTGAAGCAAATTTTACCCAATTAAGAAAAATTTAAATTTAATATACTTCACTTACTGTTTACACATTAGTTAAGGCATCTCAATATATGCATTAGTAGTCTAGATTACATTTAATTAGATATTTACTAATAAACTAATTTGTATGTGTATGTGTGTGTGTGTGTGACAGAGAGAGAGAGAGAGAGAGAGAGAGAGAGAGAGAGAGAGAGAGAGTTCTGCCGTAGTGCTCATGTGTATGTCAGAGGACAACAAGCAAGAGTCACTTCTTTCCTTTCACTATGTGGGTAGTTAGGATTAAACTCATGACATCAGGTTTGGTCTTAAATACATTTATCTGCTGAACCATCTTACCAGTTCAGTGAAAATTATTTTTAAAAGCGTTGCCTGTGCATTTATATACAGCTACAGATTGTATATATTGTTGTCTTATTATTGTGTGTTATATACACATGTTATATATATATTAAAGAATGATTAATTTTTTTTTGTTTTTATATTTTAATTTAAGGATAAGATATTTACCATCTCCCAGTTCAAATATACAAAGTCTGAAGGAGGTTTCTATTTAAACTTCACTACTATCTTCTCCATAATTTCAATCATTTGATTCATGAACACTGTATATATTTTGAATCACTAAACATTCATTATTTTCACTAAGAGATATACTTGCTATAGCTGTGGATATGTCTTGTGTCTTATGTTTTCTTAAATATATTTAAATATTTTACAATTGCATGAAAAATATAATAATTTGATGTTCATGTGCTTTTCTCAATTCTAAAATTTGTATAAGTTTATATATATTTAATATATAATGAAATATATGTATACATACACACACATACACACACACACACACACACACACACACACATATATATATATATATATATATATATATATATATATGTCTACTGTATAAGGGAAAATTCATTTTCAGTACTGTTAACTGGGCCAAGAATTTAATACCAAGTAGTTCATAAACCCTCGGAGAGAATATAGGACTAATATTCTGCTACATGGGCACATTATTAAATTGATCCTTAAGTTCCTAAATATCACTTCATCTTTCTTCTTTCATCAAAGATACGTTTTTAGAGTAAATTATGATTGATAAGAGATTCCCCAACAGTTCGTATACAAATAATAAGAGATTGTGTAATTTTCAGCTTTAATTGGGACATATCACACACCCTTCCTAAAACACTCAAGGATCCTGTGGAAGAAGGGGCAGATAGATTGCAAGAATCAGGAATAGTGGACTTCTCCAATAAAACATTATTTGTTGGAAATGATGTGGCCATTGCACACATGGATTCACAGTGGCTATATCTGAAGATACAGCTAGGAATAAAAAGTGGTATAAAGAAGTGGTAGGTATTGAAAAGGGTAGGATTAGATTGATTAAAATACATAATATGTGTATATTAATTCCTCTATTAAAACTATTACTGTTTAATCTTTTTAAATTTGTTATTTACATATGAAATGGTCATTGTCCAGTTTAGTTTGATTTGTGTTATATTGATTTCTATTTTCACTATAGTTTTAAGGGAAAGTCATTTGAGTAAGTATTGTTTGGTCTTTTATCACTATGTATAATATTAACAATAATTTTCATAGATGAGCTTTTCAAATTGAGAAAAGGTCATATTGTTCCAAGTTTTCTAAGTTATTTTAATTAATTAATGTATTAAATATAATAAAATGCACTTGCTCAAGCAGAACTTTTTATTAAATAGTCTCTGAAGTTAGCCATAGAATAAACTAGGCTTCAAATATTCAATAGACCATGTAGACTTAATACACATCTACCTTGTTAATATATATGATTCCTTATTTTAGTCCTTCATGCTTTATGAAATGAACTTATACACCTGTCATTACTTAGAGAAATGAAAGCTTTGTTTCATTCTTTTTGTCAGTATCAAGGTCTTATAGAATATGTTTTTTATTTTTATCTTTTAGAGACTCGGATTTAGATTTGCAGTCTCTAATTTTGCTATGTTTTATTCAATATTATTTGGCAAAGGTTTTTCTGAAAAATACTGTTTTAAGTCTGACCTTTAAAAATCAAGCTTCCACCAAACCTGTAACCAAATTAAAAATCTGTTTTGAGATCAGTCATAGTTCTGCATTCATTCGGCTTAAGTATTCTGTGCTCAACCTGTTCAGAATTAACTGAACTTAAGAGAAACATTGTAATCCATCTTACTCTGCTGGGACTTCCAGTACAATTAACTCCTACAAGCTCAGCTGAAGGCACAGCTGTGATGTTACCATGCTCCCTACATTTACTTTTAGATTTATTCCTTCTCCTTACTTATCATAACGTATGTGTGAATAAATTGTGCTGGCTAGACTTAAGACCATTCTCTGAAAACCGTGAGGAGTTGAAAACAGCATCCCTCCATAAGAAAAACAGTGAAAGCAACCAGTGGATATCATTACAAACAGATGAATGTGTCTTTGTGTACTGCCCAAGTCAACAGGTTGAAACCAATATACTACAAACAAACAAAGTAGGTGAAAACAAACAAGTACAGTTTACTTCCCTGTGAGACCATTGTAACAAATTAATTAACAAAAGATTCCCATTATTTTGATACTATATTTACTTGCTTGACAATAAATTTGATTATGGCCTTTGTTACGGAGATCAGATTGGAGAATAAAGCAAAGATCTTTGGAATAAATCAGACCCACATTTGGATATACAAGACCAAATGCCAGTTTCCTTACAATTTCATGATATATTTTCTCATCTTCATTCATTCCTGATTTTTGTTTATTTAGATATAGCTTGTTCTTCATTTAATAAGATGCTTTTAAGGTCTCTTTATGTTGTCTTAATAACCTTGTGTCACTATAAATTCCTTATTTTTGAACGTATGAAATATTTCTGCTTTTGTAATAAAAAAATACTTGATTATAAGGGAAATACTATTTGTAGCAACACCATATTTGAGTTATTTTAAGCAAAAGAAGACTAAGGCAATATCCAAAGTTGCTGATTGTGTAATTTTAGAAGAGACATACATTAAAGTCCACCAGAATAAGTATGCACATTGATCTCAAATTGAACAATGATTAAGTAAGCCAAGAATCCCAGCAATTAAGCTGCAAGGCCTTGAACAACTGATTAACATGTTTTTCCTTTTGTTTCTACATATAAAACATTAGAAAAGAAACAAAGATACTGGAATAGTAAAGGGAACATGCCTTTATTAAATAAGATGTACTAACACGTTATCACAGTCCATACTAGTAAGTGTGGTCACACTCAACAGATGAGTTGCAATGCATAAAGACTTTATGTACCTAAGGATCTTATTACATTAGGGTACAGGCTTCACTAGTTTTTGTTGTTGAGATGGTTTTGAAAAATATTTAATAAATACTAGTGTGAATGTCTTCCAATATATAAACTTCAAAACTGCATATAGAAAGCAGATGACTTTGAAAGACAAATGAGTATTTTAAAAGAATAAAAATAACCTTGTTCTAATTTTCTATTTATGCTTATTTCTCTCTTAAATTGCAGAAGCCATTAAACTATATATCAAAATATGAATGTAAATATTATGTTCAGAACTACTCATTTCATTTTCCTAATGTGTACTAATGGAATTAACTTGGAACATCAATCTTCCTTCATTCTAAAACATGAGTTATACAATATATTTAGTAGATTAAAGCTACAAGTATAACAGTGCTTATCTTAGAACTGAACTCCAGGTCATTTGGTGAGAAATTCATATGAATAAAATGTGATTGAAAGAGAATTCACTGACCTATTTCCAACTATTAAAATGTTGTTTTTAAAAAATATCTCATTATAAAATATTTAATTATTTTTTAGGTAAAGAGGAAAGAAAATGGCACACAATTTTATTATGATATATTAATTTGTGAGTATTAGTTGTTAATTATTTTTGGAAAGAACTTGGTCATAGTATTACCATTAGCATCTCATATATTATTATTGGTTTTAATTTTTTACACTTTTCAGCAGCAAGACTTTTCATTGTTTATATTATCAGGTCCATATGTTTCAAAGGTATTTTTAAAAGATAAATATAGGACTTTTGACAGGCAATTGGCATATATTAAGTTCATAGGTTTAGCTATGTGTTTTGGTTAAAAGGTTTGTTTATAAAAATAGATGCCATTCAAAGCCAGTAACAGCTGCTGAAGCTAACCCTAATAATGTAGTGCAATTTGCACCTAGTGTTTTTCCACAGCTCATTAGGACTTCAAGTAATTAGAAGACAAGTGTAACAAAGAATTTGTGTGGCTATTATGGGGTCAGTACTTTCCTGGCTAGAGCCCTTTCTGTTTTTGCTTTGTAAATTTAGAACAGTTCCTTCCTTACCTGACAACTTTAAATTTGTTTGATTGTCACTGTTACCAAGCTGCCAGTCTTTCCCAAGCAGCACTGGGGAGTCAGAGTTTCTCATAGAGATGGAAGACCAAGCCACTCAAAATAATTTATCATAAGCACTTTACAGATTGTAACTGTACCATTGTCTTGTTTCTTTGGTATCTTTGATGTCAAACATTTTGTTCATATATCGTTTCCTTCTCCAGCTTGCCTATACACTTTTCAATCTCATAAAATCAATTCTTCATCCTTATTAAAACTTGCTCTTAATGGTGTGGTAATATTGAAGGAGGAGTAGGCTCAGTAAGCTGTTAACTTGCTTTGTGATTATAATCAATATGTTGTTCCAATATTTATTAGTAAAAGCAATGGAAGGAAAAAGGAGAGAAGGGAGGGAGGAAAGGAAGGAAAAGAAAAGAAAGGAAATGAAAAGAAAAGGATTATGTTACAAGGTTAAAGCAGTTTCTGGCATGTTAAAATTTTACAAAGGAAAAAAAATGTTTCCACGGACCCAACTTGAACATATTTTAGATTAATCAGACTCTTAACTCCTACAGTCAACTATTTGTAAGAGGGAAGATTAATTAGGTGGAAACAATTAAGTCATCAACCTTAAATAAACCCTTTCTTTCTTTAAAAATAAAACTGTTTTACCCAGTTGGAAACATTGTTTTATATATTTAATTCCAGCAGTATGGCCTGTTGAAATTAAAACTCATTTTCATTTTCTATTTTGTTTTACCCAGAGGCCATATTACTCAACATAGCTGTCATCAATATTGATGACAGACTGCAAGAGAACTTCTCTTCCCTCCCTCTCGCCTTGTTTATGCAGTAACATCTTATTACCACAGGCTGGAGAGGCTCAGAATAAGTGTACGATTTTTTTTCCTCCATTGTAATGCTTCCTTCCAGTGTCATAGACACAGCAGGCAATGCCACAGTCACTGCAAGAACAGTGGGATTTGCTGTTCTTTTCATTACAGCACATCATGCACAATGTTTTTGTACCCCATTCAGCTATAAATATAGTGGTCATATAAGATTATGTGAGCATTCGTAGCGGGAACATAAATCAGCCAATCTTTCTCAGAAGAAATGAATATCAAGCATCTGAAGAACCCATCTTTTTGTTGCTACCGCACCTTTCCACCTGCTCTAGAAGTCATCTCCCTCTAGAAGTAGTTGTGGTACTTGTAGACAGATCATCTCAGAATTTAGGGTAAAGGAGGAGAGGGTTTATTTATGGCTTCCAAGATTCCTTCTGAGGCTTAGCTTTTATTTATTGCCTTCAATTTAAAATCATGCTCCCAACGTCTGCTGTATGAATCCCCCGCCTTAGCAAACTTACTTTTCGAATTTGTCTTCACTGTTTTCTTTTCCAGTGGTGTCACTGATTATCCACTGATTAGCATGGGCTCTATCTGTACTGTGTCTGTTATAGGCAGCTACTTAATGTCCCTGAGTAAGTAAATGCTTTCCCTCTCCTACCAGAGGATGTCCCAATGAAATTGACACTAATAGACAAACAAAAAACTTGGAAGCATTTGCATGAGCTCACATCTTAAATACTATATCTTTCTCTTGACCAGATTCTAAACGAGTCTGGTGAGACTGAATTCGAATGGAGTGGAGATTTACTCTGCATTCTAGTTCCAAGGGGTATCTCTGTCTATCATGACAAATTTTATAAAAGAAGGATGGCATTCATATTATGGTATCTGACACTAGAGGCAATAGAGATCAGACTTGAAGCAAGAATAAGCTATAATCCCCAAACAGCGTCCCTTTGTAACTGACTTCTACCATCTGGGTCTAACTTCTGATTATTTTTACAACCAGGAAAAAACACCATTAGTCAGAGAGTTGGTGAGGGTTGAGATACATGAATCTACAAAACATGTTTCAGATTCAAACCACATCGGCGTGCATAAGTGTAAGATTGATATTTCACGCAGGTAGGGTATCAGCAGAGGGACGCTGGATGTTAAAGTGAAGTGGAAATGTAAAAGCAGCAGAGCTCCATAGAGAAAGAGATACTGATACTATTTTATTTAATATGCAAAAAACATTTCCTGCAAATTTTATACATTTCATTAGTATATGTATATTTCTGATGCAATTTAGAATAAAATAAAATAGCATGCACACTTTATGAAAAGAATCTTATAGCAAAGATTCAACATTATGAGTTTATTCATTTCATTTAGGGTAGATGATATTTCTGATAGATGATATTTCTGGCAAGAGATTCTGAAACAAATCTCCTCTCAACCCTAACGCTTCTTCTCAGACACAGGCTAAGTTTTAAATTTCAATCATGGCTTCCAAAATCTGAATGTGTTCATTTTGCAGCCAAAGAACACACAGTTTTATTTTTGTAGAACACAAAATAGACCAGCAGTATTAATGAGGTGGTTTCCTAGTGATCCAAGTGTCATATCAGCATTCAGTCCAGGGTTTTCCACTTTCCTACTAAAGCATATTAACCTTTTGGAATGATGATTGAGCTAATGCAGCAATTTTGATTTATTGGCAAACATCCAAGAGAAAATTTATTCCTAGATTAAATGCACCAAAATTTTTTTGTGACAGTTAGATAGCAAGTCTAGTCTTATTAAAAAGTGAACCCATTACATAGTATAGTTCGGGAATCGAATTTCTACAACTTAATGTGGGCAATGTTATAAATTAAATGTATTATACACAGCACTGGACAAACAACTGAAAGGGTAAAGGTGGCTCCTGTCTCTTAAGAGCAACAAAACAACAATCTACTGGAGAAGAGAATTGGCACTGTTTCATCACATACTTGCTCCCTCACCCCGTTCCTCTGATCTTCCACTCTCCATAATTTCTCTTCTCATAGCTGTTAAGTTCACAGAGATATTTGTTGGTCATTGAATCTGAAAATTGTCTATGACTAGGTACAAAGATTGTTTTCTTCGTTCTCTCATTTTCCATGTATTCCATGCACTTGACAGACTTTCACTTCAAGTGCATTTTAAAGTATGTTTTGTTAATTTAACTACACAAACACATACGCACATATACACATGCACACACCACACACATGCACACAGAGAGAGAGAGAGAGAGAGAGAGAGAGAGAGAGAGAGAGGGAGGGAGGGAGGGAGGGAGGGAGGGAGGGAGGGAGGGAAGGAGGGAGATACTACATCCTTGCCATTCTCCTGAAATACTAGAAAAGTTTGTTACTTATTCTCTTGATATCTTTTTAATCTACATAGTTATTCTTGTTGATCAATTCAAAAAGAAAGTTATAATAAAGATAAGCCTAGAACATAAAATACCAAACTTATAAAGATTAATAATTGAATATTTCCCTATTGTTTAGGAATAAGTTGTGTGATATTTTGAAATGCAGTTTATTCTTTTTAACTGGGGCTTCTAAAGTATGCTACAACAGAATGTCCATTTCTTGTCCTGCCTCACAACTTTCAGTATGTCACAAAGGTGAGAGAATCCTACCTGTCCTGATCATAAAGCCTTGACCACATTGTGAAACATTATTTATTATTAGTTCTTCACTAGGGTCTTTTGCCAATACTGTCTTAAAGTCATAAATGTACATGGTTTTAAAGACTCCTGGCTATAGAACATTTCACTTTACAAAAATAACCAAAACATTCTAAATGCACTAGATCAGAGTTGGTAAATATGATATAAAAGACAGTGAAAGTATAAATAAAAAGTCTTGGATAGAAATGGAGCCTAGACCTAAGCACAGAAACCTGAAAAACTGCACAGGATAGATTTTCATATAGGGAAGGGGATGTTTGGTTTTCTACTGGTAAATAAAATGCATGAACAACTGAATGTTTTTACATGCTCAGGGAAATAATAAAACTAATCAACAATAGGGTTGAGGCCCTTTGGTCTCTAATTATTTGATTCCACTGATGTGTATTTAGCTAAAGGTGTAAAGGATTGAATATGGGGCTTAACAACCTGTGAAATTAGACAGTAATCTATTGGGAGCTGTAATGCTGAAGGCAAAAGGTCTCGGTTAGCTGAAAAACTATGTGTAAGTGTTTGTATGTGAGTGTGGTGTATTTGTGGGTGTGTGTATATGTGTGGGAGTGTGTGTGTGTGTGTGTGTGTGTGTGTGTGTGTGAGAGAGAGAGAGAGAGAGAGAGAGAGAGAGAGAGAGAGAGAGAGAGAGAAAGTGGTGATGTTAAAATAGGGGGATGTGATTAAAAGAGGCAATCTGCTGGGCTCAAAAGTTAATTTTCTGACATATTTCCAGCTACAAATTATCTAGCTAACTTTATAAAATAACTAATTAGAAAATATTCAGAGATTTAGCTAAGCTAGTCTGAAACACAGCGGAAAACCTGATTAATTATGCAGAAGAGCTGTTTGAGTTATCCCTTTCCTGAGAAAAGGGAGGGATGGAGCAAAAAAGAAGGAAATGAGTTATTCTGGCAAATTGGCATTTCTATTACCTTTAAAGAAATTGGAGATTTAAATAAGACTGGAAATGAGATGTTTCTTTTATTTATAATAAAAAAAGGAAATTGGCTGATGACAGAAAGTTTAAAGGTCTTGTTAGAAATATATTAAAATGAATGAGCATTAAGGGTTTTAGAAGGATGATTTCAAACAAATATTTGCAGTAGAATCTCTTAAGGTTTATTTCCCTGACAAAGAGTAGGGAGGAAATGGTTGTGTTCTTGTGTATACCTCCCATTTTGTAAAGTCTGCTCTGGAGTCTAGCTAGATACCAGAGTAAACTGCTGATAGGGATGTCACCCAAGTGTTCTTGACAACTTGTACCTTTTAAATAAAAATTATTAATTAAGTGAAAAACAATGTGAATGTATTTTAAAATGGATAGCAAGGAGACTGTATTGATTTAAACAGCACCCACTTAAACACAATAGGCTACAGGGCAAGGTATTGATTTAGGAATAGTTGAGAGTTGAATGAGCCTTCTCAAGAGGAAAATGTGTTCCATTAGCTCTAGCTGAACTGCCAATTCTTAATTTATATTTCTTTTTAAGATCTGACATTTTCTTCATAGCATGGGACTTATCATACCTACTGTTGAAGATCAGTAGAGAAGACGGCAAATAGTGATCTTACGCTACATCCAGGAGGTAAGTTGAACAGTTGATGTCTATGTTTAAAAAGGGGGGTGCAGAAAGGATTTGGATCAGTCAATCTTGAAGGGTCTGATCACCTGGATACCTAAGCTAATATTGTAAGAATACCCCCTACTTTACCAATTACAAGAAAAGTCAGCTTATATCCATACATGTGAATTCTGTGTGTGTGTGTGTGTGTGTGTGTGTGTGTGTGTGTGTGTGTGTGTGTGTCCTGATCAGGTGTAATAAGTACTGCTGATTGTATGTTGAGAAGTGAGAAGCATGTGCAATGTCCAAAGATTTGAAAGACACAGGTGTTCCCGGGAAATGAATAACTTGTGTGGGTCATAGATATTCACCTGACAGGTGCTGATGTAATTATCAAAGCAGAAGCTGAAATCAAGTAAAAAAAGAAAAAGCATTAATAAGTCCTATAAAATAAAATTGCTATATATGATTCTATTGAGGATTTTTTGCTAGCACCGACTTCATTTCTATGGAATGAAACTAAGAGTTGCATTTCCATGTGATGATAAGTGTCAGTTCCAGAAAGTGAGGCTCTAGGAGGAGCTGGCAGAAGAGAAGCTCTGTAATCAGATATATGTATAGAAAAGTATCTTGTTCGATTGTTCACAGTTTTTGAGTGAAATTCTTATGTAGCTCAGACTGAGCTCCTATAGTTAACTCTCTTACATAACCAAGGTTTGTCTGAACTCTGCTTTAAATGTGTAGGGCTTTCAAATGTTGGTCGAGCTGTCAGGACTATATAAAATTTATGTTAGATAAACTTGCGAACATCTGACAATGAGTCTTCTTTCCTCACTCCATAAGAAGTCAAAGACCAATCTTGGAAAGACTATTTACAGCCAGGAATACTTTGGTTTGATTAGTTTTTATTCACCAAGAAAAAAACAACAAATATTCTAAATATTATTATTTTTTGGATTGTTGTTTTTGGATTTATTTGATTGAGAGATTATATTAAAAAGGTCAGAAAGTGATGAAAAAGGAGATATTTTGAAGTATAGAAGGTACTTAGGAGTTTAGGTAAACTATAATTCGTTTATGCTTGCTATCAACTTTAATTTTGGTTCATGCTTGTGGGGTATTGTGCATACAAATACTGGATAAGCATTGACTGATAGGAAGTTCCCTATAATGCAGGGTGAAACTATTTTAAAAGATAGATGCAAGAAAGGAGATATTACAGCCTAATTCCAGTAAGGCATGGAAGTTGAGGAACATTCCAAAGCCCTTAAAAAGACCCGAAGCTGAAGAATGAGGAAAATATTTGCCTTCTTATCTTAAGTTTCTATTAAGTAAAGAAATACATTCAGCAATCTCAGGGATTGGCCCTTTTGGAATATATTAGCCTTATTGGAATGCTGACAACATGGCTACATGCCCACAAGCAGAAATATAAGTTACTAAATAATTACACCACATTTCTGAGTTCATTGGTCAAGTGGAAGAACTGGAGGGCAACTTTCCATAAGATACATGGGTTGCTGGTCAGTGGCAGAATTGCATTTCCTGTGATTTGGTCTATTCCTCAGCAACATGTCACAATAACTAGACAGAAATAAAGTACAAAGTTAGTCAGAGAACAGAGCCTGAATCTAATTTTATTATCAGTTAAGAATGCTAAACTGTAACTTCCCTGGAGTATAATGTAAGGTCAACAATTCCTCTCTGTTATGACATTCTTTGTGCATTCTTTTTCAAGCACTAGACCGAATAAGAGTTCATGTTCAGTTACAAATTGCTTTATAGATATGTGTTTGGTGCATCTATGAAGCTCTAATGTAGAAATTCTATGACAGAACTATGTATCTTCTTAGTTTTCTAGGGCATTTATTTTTTTCTTTTCATTTCTAATTTCCAATAAAGCTCATTTCTCATTCTACACAAGCACAAGCTTAACAACATACATATACACACTGTCTAATTTTGAACCATAATTTCCCTCAATATCAAGACAATATCAAGACTAAATCTACCACTATGACCTAATTTGTTCTCCAGTTTAAAAGAAAAAGGAGAACATCAAATCAGTCCTTGGTATTAGTCTAATAGAGTTGTTTCAGACTGCTTCCACTAAGGTACTATTTAACCACTGAACTTGTAAAAGACTAAATAGAACCAAAGTGGTTCAAAAGAATTAAGGTTGTTTCCAAACTTATTTCAAGGTTCATTAAGATCAGAGTTTGCCAAAGTGTGTTCTCAGTTCATTCCTGGTTTGAATTATTCTTATGTTATTTGTTTGAATTAACAGAGCTTTGCAGACACCTTCCAGAGCACTAGTGAAATGCTTAAGACATAATCCAGTTGAAGGAGTGATTTCACTATTAGTAAAAACATAAAAATTAAAGAAATGAGGAAAAAGAGAATGTAGTACTTTGAAAAATAAACTTAATGATTGATTTTTAAATCATTTGCCTTTTATTTCACTCTAGACTTCCTCTAGGTATTTGGAGACAGTTATATGAACAAAAGTAATAATATTTTCATAACTTGATAAATATTTTAATTTAAAATACAGGATATAAACAAATAAACAAAAGGTATATGCTTTAACATACCAGAGAGCAAATTTGAAGGGAGCAGAAACATAATGGAATGAGCATTATTATTATGCATGAGTTGATCTGGCGAATCATATGAAGTCATGATTTGAGCCATGGCTGAAAAGCAGCAGAAAACGAAACATCTACATAAGAAAAAGCAAGAACTATTTCTTTTGATAAGCATGCAGGAGATCAGCATTTTCTATTAAAACAAAACCCTTACCAATTGACTATGCACCAACTTAAGGGTGCAAGGAGACCCTTAGCATATTCAAAAGAACCATTAATTGGTGATTTAGAAGTGATAGACAAGAAGGGAGTTTACGTGTTCATAACATTTTTATTGCCACCTATATCATGACTGATTGAGTTTGAAAAGCTACTTGTCTAGTAAGAAAATGGAGAAGTGTATAAAGGAAAAAGAGAAGCCAAATAATATAACAGTTAGAGAAACAAAGATGAGGTAGGATTGTCAGGACAATTGAGATCAGTGAATGGGCTTAATTATAAACCAGGGCAGAACAGTGTAAGTGAATAAAATAATGTAGAATTAATATGACCCAATTTCTAGAAAAAAATTACTTTTACTCTCATGGAATGTTGGGAAAATTTTAATTGACATGATGAAATGGGTATTCGTTGTGTCTGAATGTGCTCCTATGCATTATTACTGAGAGATTGAGAGATTGACTGAGAGATTGCTTCAAGAGTTCTCAATTATTAGACACAGTATAATTTATTAGTTCAGGGGCCTTCATTTGATTTGAGTCAGTTGTGACCTTCGTAGATATCTACCAAGTTCTCAAATGAACTTGCACTTTTCTTCTGTTAATGACAGTAGCAACAAGTTTATAATATTTGGACTCTCTTATAGCCCTTAGATAAAATTTTAAAAGTTTAGGAAGATATTGAATATTAGAAATATTTTCAGATTCGCCCTATTTTTCATCTTGTAGAACACACACATTCTTTTTAGTATGTTAAATGTAAGCTATTTGTAATAGCTATGTTTCCATTTAACCAATTTCCAACCCCTCAAAAGTTTTTTTTCCACCAGAAATCATCCTGATGTGCTCACGCAGGCAAATTTTAGAAACACACTTTGGTCCTTCTATTTTTAAGGTGATTCTCTGAATTTTGTTTGATGTTGCCTCTGCTTGCAACTCTTAATTCTCTTTCCATTCTGTATATCTTAATGGGCTTCTTGTGCCAGGCCCAGCCTGCACAATAGCATCTATATCCATAGGCATAGCTATTATAAACTGGTTATTGTAGAAAAAGTTTTAAATTACTCTTTTCTCTCTGTAGTCTTTATTATTTCAGAAACAAACAGATATTACCAGTGAACAGAATACTCAAGTGCCATTCCATGTCAAAATCACTGGGTTTGAGATGCCAAGAGAACAAATAGATGTAGTTGATGAAGAGTTTGTAAGATTAGAGGAAGATTGCAAATTCTTGGGTACACTGTGGAAGAATGACTAGCAAACAGGATTTATCTTATCATGTGGATGAGATTCCCCAAGTAACTTATACCTACAGTAATCTGTATGGACTCTAGTCCAATAATCAAACCCAGATTTTTTTTTTGCTTTGAGGGAAAGTTTCTTTCAGGCAGAAAGGATGGGGTTTATCAATAAGAAAACCTTTTTTGTCTTTTCTTCTAATTAACTTCAATAATTGAGATATATGTATATTACTTTTGTGAAACAAGTGTTTCTGTCTTTTTTAAAATTCAGTCATCTGCAGTTTCTCTGAGCTAGCAACACATAGCACACCACAAATATGTTTGTGATAGGATACTATACTTTCCCCCACTGTCAGTACAACTATCTTCTGGTCCCAAACTCTGCCAATAGACATTTTCTTACATGTCTAGGGTCAATTGTACAAACTCATATTCAAAGTATTCTTTCACAGATTTTCTCTCTACTTGATTTTGTGAAACTATCCATTTTGTTCATAAAATTTAAAAAACTCAGAAATTTTATTTGGTCTTTAATTTTCCATATTTAATTTATCAGACAATCCTGTAGAGTCTGTCTTCTTAAGCAGTTTTATATTTAGTTCCTATTCAAAGTTATTGTGTCTAGTTTTACATTCATATTTTTACTGTCTGCCTTAAATTCAATAGTGTACAAAAACCTCTCTTGCCTTTTTCATATTTTAAAAGTCTCTTCAATTTATTGACTTTTTGAAGTTATAAAAGTCTTTCTGATCTATGAACATGATTCTTGAACTAATTCTTTAAAGTTTATTTACTCCTCTCAAAGATATGATAGAAAGCCCTTTTGAGGTGCTTTTAATCTCCTGCATGCATCTTTTGATTTACTTCTCTTTTCCCCTTTTCACTTTTCTTACTGAAACAAAGCAATAGTGAACATGCCTGGGTTTGTCACAACATGTCCTGCTCTAAAATATTACAGATGGCCACGTTTTTGTTAACTGGATCTGGGATTTCTAGGATGACCCATTTCTCTAACATGAAGATTTTACTAATTGTTCTACTCAAGGGTATAAACTAATCTCTCTTTGTTGTCTTGCTAAAGACTTTCTTCTATCTCTTATCACAGTGTGTCATTCTTTAGACATCAATACTATTTCTATATAACAAATTCTATTGACTATTTTGAACACAGGAAGAATGAGTAATACTCAAGAATATTTAGTGTTTAAGTAGAGTTTTTTCTATTCTGTCACAACATAAGCAAGATATACACTTATATATTGCCTAATTTGGGAACATTAGTCAACAAGTACAATATAAACTAAGATAATGTTAAATGCAAATGATTATCTTGCACTGTTAGAGATTGTGAGAAAGCTATGGACAAATCAGAGCCTAAACTAATACAACAGAGTGAGGTAAGCCAGACCAAGAAAGACAAACACAGTATGTACTCACTCATAAGTGAATTAGATGTAAATTAAAGAATAACCAGACTATAGTCCACAACCCCAGAGAAGTTAGGTAACAAGAATAAATTTAAGAGAGACATACATGGATCTCCCCGGGAAGGAGAAATATACAAGATTTCCCAAAGAAATTTCAAGCATAAGATAGAGGAAGAATGGAGGACCTAAAGGGATAGGGAGAGGAGAAGGGGATGGGGAGGAGAATATGAGTGAACAGAATGGCCTAGATGGGTGAAGCTCAGAGATGGAGAGCAAGGAAACAGCTATCCTGATTGAGGAGCCATTATGGGACTAGTGAGAACCCTAACAGTAGGCAAATTACCAGGAATCCACAAGCATGAACCCAGCTATGACCCTAAACAATAGTGGAGCGAGTACCTCTACTGGCCATCTCTTGAAATCAGATTGATGACTGCCTTATTGGTCATCATAGAACCTGCATCCAGCAACTGATGGAAGCAGTTGCAGAGATTCACAGCAAAACACTGGGAAAGCTCCCACTGTCCAGTTGAAGAGATGGATGAGCGATAATATGAGCAAAGGTGTCAAGACCATGATGGGGATATCCACAGAAACAGCTTACCTAAGTAGTGGGAGCTCACTGAATTAAGACTGACATTGGGGGAACCTGCATAGGACCAAACAAGGTCCTCTGAATGTGAGTGACAGTTGTGTGACTGAGGCAGTCTGTGGAGCCACTGGAAGAGGGACCAGGACCTTGTTCTTAGTGTTTGAGGTGGTTTTTGAAGTCCAGTCTTTTTGGAGAGATATGTTGCTCATATTATATATAAGGGGAATGCCTTTGTTCTGTCTCAAAGTGCTACGAGAGACTTTGTTGACTCCCCATGGGAAGTCTTACCCTCTCTGAGGAATAGATGAAGAAAGGACAGTGGGGAATGGGAGACTGGGAGAGAATGAGTATTGAGATTGATATGCAAAAATGAGGAAAAACTGTTACAAATAAATATATATAATAAAAACAATCTTATAAAGTTTGAATAAAAACATACACATTTAATACAGCATTCAGATTTTCCCTTTGTTATAGCTGTACATACAAGTGTCTGGGGAAGCAATTTAGGAGGAGGTTCAGAACAATACTATTAAGTCCTTGAACTGCAGTGAAATAGTTTTCTGTGTTACTTTCTGTTTTGTGTTAAATTAGCAGAAACAGTGCTCCTGAAGCCAGGAGATGCTTGCAAGTGGAAAGCACATGTGTTCCAAGGGCTTTGGGGCCCAGGAAGGGTAGCTTTAGAGACAGGGAGAAACAGAGCATTTTAGGGTAAGGAATTGATTGATGTGGAGCCGTCTACCAGCTACAATTTGCCCCTTGCACTAGTCTCCTGGCAGGCTAGGAGACATTTTGAGATCAGATTCCACCACACAGTTTGGAGCACTTTTTTTCTAGTACCATTGCCTTGCTATGTCTTCCTTTCTTATAAAGCAACCGAGTTAGAAAGCCATACATTTTATCTTTTACCTTAGAAGAAACAGAGCCCTCATACACGTACTCAGTGGGGGCAATGCTTTTTCTCCTTTTGAGTCCATATAAAAGCAAACCAGAATTATAAGTGAGAAACACACACACACACACACACACACACACACACACACACACACACACACAGACAGAGAGAGAGAGAGAGAGAGAGAGAGAGAGAGAGAGAGAGATAGAGAGAGATTTGGGCAGTTCTACAGTTTACCAGCAGCTAGAAGCAAACAATACCAGTCTAAATTATGCATTTCTCTCCCCAAATACACATACCAAACACAGTTCACAGACTTTACACTTCCCTTTCAAAAATCATTTTGGACTATCACATGACAACACACACACACCATTTTACCCGTTCAATTTTTTCCTCCAATCTTTTTCATGAACTGATCTTACTCTTTATAAAATTGTGGCCTTTGTATTTTTAACTGCTATACAAACATGGAGGAATAGAGATCTCTAAACATATAAATACAACCTCATCGGGTCATATAATTTTATTTGTCATATATTGCATATCTTCCTAGGCTAACCAATGGGTACTATATAACTAACAAGGGACTCTTCCTTGTAGAAGAATATTTCTAGTTGCCTACAGTTCTTTGATTAGAGTTAAGGTCCCATGGTATTTTTTCCTTCTTTGTTAGAATAACTATTGGTATTCTCCATGTTTTGTCTTCTTTAGTCTGCCATTGTAGTCGGGGGCAGTTTGTTTGTTTCCTGGCCACCCAGACTCCTAAAACAATCACACAAACACTACATTATTTAATCACTGATTGGCCAATCACTTAAAAATATAGCTATATAACGCTTATATCTTTGGTTAGCCCATTTCTAATACTTTATATTTTACCATGAGGCTAATGGCCTATCTGCAAGTCCAGTTGGCAGTTCACATCTTTCCCCTTTGGCAGCTACATGACATCTCTCTGAATCTGCCTTCTTTCTCCCAGCATTCAGTTTAGTTTTCCTGCTTAGCTATATTTTGTCAAACCACTGGCCTAAACAAATTTATTCATTAAACAATAAAACATTATAGACAGAAGAATTTTCCAAATCATTGAGATGTTGATAAGACTTTATGGGTGCAGCATTTTTGATACTCTAGGACAAGAAGTATCACAACAAGCATCCTGTTCCCCTTATTTTTTCAGCCTTTCTGCCAAATATTGTGCTATTATCCTTGATCCCATAGGTGCAGAAGTTGTAGTGTATCCATTGTGGCTGAGTAATTTATGATTATACGTTCTCTACATTTTAGTCAGTAGTGTTTTCTCTGGTGATCTCTATCTGTTGCAAAGAGACATCCATTTGATTGAAGGTAAGACATAAATTAGGTTTTAAATAGAAGGATAACTATTGAGAATATAGTTGGGAATTATTCTGTTAAATACAGTATAAGTTCTAGGTTCTCCTCCAAGATCTTTACTCTCCCTGACTGGTTGACTGAGTATCTAGATTCTGGCATGACTTATTTCTTGTTGAGCAAGGAATTTCATAAGTAGAACCAAGTTGTCCAGAATTTGTTATTAAAAATGTAGGACTCATAAGACTAAAAATCTTCTGCACAGCAAAAGAAACAATCAGTTAGGTAATGAAGAAGCCCACAGAATGAGAGAGAATTTTTGCCAGCCGTACATCTGCTAGATGAAAAATAGCAAAACAAAACAGAACAAAATGTCAAGGAGAAAGAATTCTAAAACTGGGCATGATATCTGAACAAAGAGTTATGAAAAGAAAAAGTAATAAACAGAAAATATCTAAATGAATGAATGAATAAGTAAATAAATAAATTTCACTTGTTATTAAGGGAGATGAAAATAAAATAAGCAAAACAAGAAAAGCTTGACATTTTATCTCACCTAAGTCAGAAGAGCCAACAGCAAGGAAACTGACAACAAATGCAGTATTGGAAGAGGATCCTGCATTCACTGTTGGTGGGATTGTAAACTGGTCCAAGCCTTCTGTGAAGAAAAACCCCCAAATAAAAAGAAAAATAAACAAATCTAAAGATATACCACTTCTTGCGATTTGCTCAAAGGACTTGATAGCCTACTCTAAATGTACTCACTCATTCATAGTATTTGCTGCTCTAAGCACATTAGCAGGAGATTTTTAAAAAAAAATCTAAAATAAATCATGGAATACTATTTAGCTGTAAATAAATCAGTTCCATCCATTTACCTGAAAATTTCATAATGTCATTTATAACAGCTGAAAATACTCCATAGTGAAAATGTACCACATTTCCTTTCTCTGTTCTTCTATCAGAGACATCTAGTTTGTTTCTGGTTTCTAGAAAGTATGTATAATGCAATAGTGAACATGGCTTAGCAAGTGTTCTTGTGATAGGGTGAAATATACATTGCAGTCCCAGTGTGGTTAGCTGAATCTTGAGGTAGATCAATTCCCATCTTCCTGGGGAACTTTTAATTAATTCTTAAAACAATAGTCCAATATAAAATTGCAAGTTTCATTTAATTTTTAAAAGTAAATCATTCATTCAGCCCAAGTTTATTATTTTAGTAAGAAGTGAGACAGCTTGACCATTAGGAGTTTGGCAGTAAGCCTCTGTTGACCTTATTACCCAATGCACAGGACAAGTATTAAATCAGGGTCTGTAGCTAAAGAAAGCATTATTATCCATTTTAAATAAAATTCGCCTCTTTTTAAATTATTATATGTCTCCAAGTCCAAGGATAGTAGTGTTATTTTCATTCCTCCACAAAGAAACTTCTCTTGACAACAGTCAGAGACTTACACAAACCCAGAGTTGATAAAAATGAAGAGAACAAGAGAACAAATGGTGCACACTCCAAACGAATACATTATTAATGCAATCCCTGAACCCAAGGCTCAGTAATCATTGCAGTTAATTTTAATATCTACTTTATATTTTGAGTGTCTGAAATTGATCTTCAGTTATACCTCATCTATTTTGATTTTAATCCATTTTATTATTGTAGGATAGCTTTATTATAGAGTCACCCTCATTTTCTTTTCCATAGGCTTTTTATTTTTAATGGGTGTAGAATATTATGTTGCTGTGTCTCAATATTGAAAATAGCATAGTTTTAATTACCGGGGCAAATGAGGTCAGTCAGATTTTTTTCATTACAAATGTAATGTTCATTGTTGTAAAATAAAAGTAATAGGTATTTTGTGGTGAGTTATGTTAAGGACATGCAACTTTTCTACCTTTTTTAAAAAAGGCATCTGCAGCAGGGATTGATTTTTCCTACTAGAAACAGTTATTACTCCAAAGCTTGTTCAATAAAGAGTTTTAAGATTTTGATAAGTTTTAATTTGCACCGTTGTATTGTATTATATGTGCAAACTCTCCCATTTACCTTGTGTACTAAAAAGCCTAATAATCAATGGCCTTACTGATTCATGTGTGATGTCTTTGTTTGGTGGGTCTTAGGATATTCTTTGAATTCATTAGATTTGTTACAAATTGCCTATCTTAGGAAGAACAGAAATTTATTTTTCGTAATTCTGGAAGCTGGGAAGTTCAAGATTAAGAAGATACCAATAACTGCTCTCTTGTGAGGTCCGGTCTTTTAAAATACATGTTACATATTTGCTATTTTAACACACGATAGAGGTGAGTCATCTATTATTAAATGATATTCATTTGTGTCATATTCTCGTGTGCAAGCTGTCTCCAAATGGTGTGTAAGTATGTGTATTTTGTGTATATGTTTCTCTGTGTATGTGTGCTATGTGTCTGTTTGTGTGCCTGTGTGTATGTGAGAGAGTGATCTCACACATGAGAAGGAGAGAACCGGTTCATAGAATTTGTTCATTTCTTCTATGGTGCCGGAGAATTGTCTATATTCTGTCAATCATGTATTTTAATAAAACACTGATTGGCCAGACAGGAAGTATAGGCAGGTCAACCAGACAGGAAGTAGAGGCGGGGCAATGAGAACAGGAGAAGGCTAGGAAGGAGGAAGTGCATTCCGCCACTCCTGCCCAGATCACTGAAGAAGCAACATGTGAGCTGACAGCTGAAAAAGGTACCAAGCCATATGACTAACATAGATGAGAATAATGGGTTAATATAAGCTATAAGAGTTAACAAGAAGCCTGAGCTAATGGGCCAATCAGTTTATAATCTTATGGAGTCCTGTGTGTAATTTTCTTTGGGATTTGCCGGCTCTGGGGTACCAGGCGAGACAGAAACCCCAGCAAGCCGACCCTTCATGTTACAAATGGCGCCCAGACTTGGATAACTGAATCCACAGAAAGCCTGAGAAAGCTTGGGAAATAATAGAGTAAAGCATGGTTTCTTGGTAGCAGCAATTTCCCAGGTCTGCTCTGCTTGCTAGAGGCAAGCAAGCACTCTCATCTAAGAGAGGCTTCCTGACTCAGCTTTAGCTGCAAAACCCTGCAGCTCTTTTAAGAGGTCCTGCCACAAAACATGTAAAAGGTGTTGATGAAAGGCTGAACACATGCTTTTTAGTTTTCAACCATAGCAGGAAAATAGCTGTGCCGTTTTAAAATGCTGGCTTTCTGGAATGTCCTGCCAGGGCAAACTCTGATTCTTTCAGGTAGGCAGTCCGACTGAGTGTGGTCTGTGAGCAGAATTATGCAGCTTGCTTGCTGGCAAGGACCTTGAAATACCATAGAGTTGTGACAGTGAACACAGCTCTGGCTGGTATCTCAGCCATGAGGCTGGAAAGCTAAGGAATGGGCTGGATCTAACTGTCAAAACTACGGCTTTAGTCCTACACTTTAAAGACTCGTGTGGTCAGAAAAAGAGAGATATACAGTAAAGAGAAATTCAAAGGGGAAGAAAACCTCTAAATGGTTTACAGTGTGTTAAAAATATATGCAGGCTAAAGGTTAAAGTCATTAAAAATAAAAAGAAAGAAAGAGAGAAGTAGGGTATGGTGGTAAACACCTTTAATCCCAATGCCTGGAAGACAGAGATAGATTGACCTGTTCACTTCAAGGGGCCCCTCATACTATACTTCTAAATGTAAATTTTTAATATTCCATTTGCTTATTTTTTCACCCTCTGTATTTCTTTATTATGTTCTGTTATCAAATGAAGCATATTCAAAATCCCAAACTTTGCTTGGGCACAATCTTTCCTTAAAAATCTGATCCATATAATTGTATATTTGTTACATATCTAATATACCATGTTACATTTTAGAACACCCATTATTCCTCCATGGCATTACAGATAAGATTTTCTTAGGTGGTATTTTAAAATTGCATCATATACAGCAAAAATACTTCTTATTTATTTATTTTATGTGTTAATTTATTTCTCTCTTTTCTAGAATATAATTCTTCTCCAGGGAAGCCACCTTTTCTTCACAAAAACTGAAACAACAACAGATCTCAGCATGTAAACGTCATTCAAAAACTGTCAGAATAGTCAATTGAGGACTGAGATGATTTCATATAGTGATTTATCTCACTGAAGAGAAATACTTAGTTTTCTTATGGAAGCTATCACACTCTTTGATTGTTTGGAAGGTGTTACACAGGCACATATATGTTGCATTCAAAAGACACACTAGTGAATCTTTAAAGGAATTTTATTTTGTATCCTTTTGAAAAGTCCTTATTTTTCTGGATGGGTGACTCAGTGGTTAAGAGAATTTCCTGCCTTTACAGGGGACCCAAACTCCTCCCTAGCTCCATGTCAGGCATCTCTCAATCACGTGTAAATCCAATTCTATGTGCTCTTTCTAATGTATGTATTCTGTAAATGCAAATATTACAATATTTAAAAAATAATATCTCTGACATATGTGTTTTCATATTTTGGTGAATCCTTTCTTGGATATTTTTTTTCTATTTTCCTAAATGAATTTAATAACTGCCATTACATGAATATCAAAAATCTGTAGATTAACTATGTCTCAAGAACTCAAATTATAATGTCGTGGAACCAAAGTGTATCTCTGAATTTTTTTGCCTGATCTTGAAACACTTTTCCTGCTATTAGGATGCCTTGTTCAGCCTGCATATGAGTGTTTTTACCTTGTCCTATTGTATTTGTTTTGTCTTCTTTGGCTTTAGTATCTAGAAGGCCTGTTCTTTTTTGAAGAGGCGATCAAAGGGGAGGGGATCTAGGAAAAAGAGGAGGTGGAAGGGAGATGGGAGGAGTGTAAGGATGGGAACTACAGTCAGGATATATGTGTTATATGAGGGAAGAATGTATTTTTAAAAAAATAAAATGTAAATAAATGTAATAAATAAAATTTAAAATGTAAAATCTTTTAAAACAGAAGTGCTTGGAATTATGATACCTAGCATTTTTAAAGTTGCAATATGTGAAACATAGTTTCAAGTGCTTCCAATAGAGTAAAATTATTTTATATGGCTAGATCAGATTTTTACAATCCACAGGAAAAGTCTTTTCATTGTAGTGAATAAGACATACAATTTGATGATGATGCAAATTATTTTACAAATACAATGGCTAGCATGACATGATAAACGTAAAGACCTACAACACACTACTACTATCAATAGTAGTGGTGCTCATATTGTTTAATTGACTTAAGACCTTATTAACAAGAGGGGAATAATTTCTTGCACTAGAAACCCTAACTGACTAAAATTTAGTGAAGTCATTCATCTTTAACAAAACTATAAGCAAAACATTATTATATCAGCATAATCCCTAACTAAATGTTAAATATTTTTCTTTATACCCATAAATAGTGTAGTCCTCATGCCTAAT
The DNA here is from genome assembly GCF_982192425.1 of Myodes glareolus. Lineage (NCBI taxonomy): Eukaryota > Metazoa > Chordata > Mammalia > Rodentia > Cricetidae > Myodes > Myodes glareolus. The sequence continues at coordinate 118,609,428 of NC_142026.1, read as the reverse complement.
CAAGGAAATCTCTCCTAGCAATAGGTGAAAGACCATTACAGGACACTACAAACCATCAAAATATGGAGTTATGAAGCTCAATCCCAATAAATCCATAAAGAAATATCTGCCACACTTAAGACTCAACAATAAAAGCCTAATTTAATAAAAAAAAAAACTGACATGAGCCTAACTCCCAGAATTCACATAAGGTTGCAGGAGAGAACAACCACACAGCTTTCTTCTGACTTCTACACATGCAAGTGGCATACTTATCTGTATACGCTTCATGCATGCAAACAATTAATTAGACAAAAATACATTAGAAATTTGCAATGCGGTATGTGAGGAAACTCAAATGTTATTTTGTTCTTCTTTTCAATTTGAGATTATAACATAATTATATCACTTCCTGTTTACTATTTTGGCCTCCAAACTCTCTGATATACTACTTTCTGTTTTCTTTCAAATTCATGACTTCTTTTCCATTGATTGCTTTTACATACAATGATTTATATGTATATACACATATATATTTCTAAGTATAACCTGCTAAGTCTGTGTTTACATATGTTTTCTGAGATACAATTTGGTATTGGATATCCAATTGTTGTGTTCTTCCATTGGGAGGACTATTTCTCCTAATCTAAACATTCCAAAATAGTTTATAGTTCTTTGTATACGGATGGCCCTTGTGGTCTTTCTCCTGTTTACTTCAGAAATTCTATTGGCATAATGCTTACACTCTAAATGTTTGTTCTTGTGCTCACAGATATGTGTAGCCCTCACCCTTCATCAAGGAAACTTCTCCTTGCATTGAGTGGTGACAATTACAGAAAAATACCAACAATAAAAATATAGAGTTGCGGAACCCACTCCCAGTGCATACATCGATAGAACCAACTACTTCATCTAAGGCTCTGTGAGAATTTCAGAAGACTGGGTGGAAAGATTGTTAGAGCCACTGGATCAGGGAATTGGTGTGAGATCTTATCTCCTGTTAGTATCAGAAACTGCACTCATAATGTCCCATCAGAATGACTGACTAAGCATGAACTTAGTAAAGACAACGACCATAGATATGTCAATGTTGGCACCAGGACTAAAAGTAACTTGTGTAGGAAATGTGTTATTTGGCTTACACTTCCAAATCACAGTAGTCCATCATCAAGGAAAGTCATTAAGGTATGAACTGTAACAGAATCTGTTAAGGAAAGCTCCTTCTGACTTGCTCCTTATATAGCTTGCTCTGCTTGCTTTCTTATACAACTAAAGCACACCTGTCTACGACTGATATTGTCCTTCATGGGCTTGGCCAACTTATATCAGTACTAATCAAGAACATGCCATGCAATCTTGCCTACAGATAACCTTATAAAGGTATTTTCTTAGTTCATGTTTTTTTTTTCCCCAGATATTTCTAGGTTTGTTCAAGTTGACAAAAACCAACAAGAGCACCACACTTGTCTGTTCCTGTTGAACTATTACACTGGTTCATTTGTGATTTAAAACATAACAATTAGTGCATCCCAAGCAGATCTTATTAGTTATCTATATAAATCTGTATATTTAAAATCAAATTATCAATTATTTCTTTTTCCTAGAAATTATAAGTAATATTTACTAGAAAAATATATATTACTGTATATATAAATGAAGACATTCTGTTTGAAGATTGTAGCACTAGAAATAATTGGAGTCATAATAACATTTTCAGATTTACAGATTGATATAATTGAAGAATGCCTATACATACTACTTGTTAAATTATTACACACAGAAAACCTAGTTATAAGGAAGAAAATAAGATACTAATAATTTTAATATAAAAATATAGCACAAGCAATATAAGTATTTTAAAGTTTGAGAATTCTTTGTTTAACAATAATGGTAAGATTCAGATAAAATCTTTTTTATGTCTCTAAGCCTGAAACTACACACCTACAATTGATACTTTGGAAAGAAGCAAGAGCCTTATATATCTCAAGGTATTCCTGGGGACAAGTACTTCTTAGATTTCTAGACTTGAGGAAAGAATAAGTTACAGCCTGCAACAACAGAGAAGAGGGACCAGTCATGTTGAATCTATGTACACTGAACCTGTTATCAACTGGAAAGATCAGACAAAGGAGTCCAAAATGAAAGAGGTATGAAGCCTCGTCATTTAGAGGTTAATCCTAATTTAGGTGATTTAGAATCTATACTTCTCTATTAGTCTCTGTCACTATCTCTCCTTATCTCTCTGTCTTTTTTCTCTGACTGTGTGTTTTCTCTGACTTTTTCTGTCATTGCATTTTTTATGACTCTCTCTCTCTCCCTCTCTCTCTCTCTCTCTGGATCTGAGCTAGGTTTTCTGTATATATGTCATGTTTGTGTAGGTTGGTGTTCTTGTGGAACTCTTAACCGTAGGAGTAGGAGGTGGCTCTGCCTCTTTTGCATGCCCGTGGGTCCCTTTTACTCCTGGGTTACCTCACCCAGTCGTGATATGAGGGTTTGTGACTAGTCTTATTGTAGCTTGTTTTGCCATGGTAAGTTTATATCCCTGAGAAGTATACTCTTTTTGATGTGAAATATAGAAAGAGTGGATCTGTGGTAGTGGGGAGGTACACAAGTGAGACTAGGAGGAGTGAAGGGAGGGGAAGCTACAGTCAGATGCAATGTATTAGAGAAGAATACACATAAAAAGTTATAGAAGATAAAAGACAAAAGAAACGCAGGTTGCATCTGGGAACTGGAAAGATGCCTATTTCCCCAGATTGGCTGAAAGGAACTCAGTTTTTCAAGTTCCTCGATGTTAGCAATTAAAATAATTTTAAACTCTTGACTTAAAAATTAAATTATCACTAAAATCTGTGGTGCTTTGACATGACAAATTAGAATATGAGCATGTTGGTTTGTACTCTAGCAAATTACTGTAACTTTTAATAATTGAAACAATTTGAGGGGTGATAAGCACCATAATTTATATTTCCTTTATTGTTATAGAACATTCATAGTAAGTTAACAGCTACTATTTTAGTAAAAACAAACAGAACTTTTCAAATGTATTTATTTTGTTTTAGTGTTAAAAATGGTGGGTCTCTCATAAGTGTTTGCCCAATGAATTCAGGGACAGTGTTGTCCCAATTGGGAATTCCCATTCTAGTGTTTTCCTTTCCATATCTGCTGCAAATTTGGCTTTGATTTTGACATTTCTTCACCAATGATGTTCCTTATTTGCTTTATTTTTAATCTAAATTTGAGGAGGAGCTACCAATAGTTTCAAATCAAGGTAATAAATTAGTGAACCCTATAGCATAAATTTGTAAGTCATAATATTTCAATTTTACTATTTGGGATATCATATCTAAAAATGTACATATTTGAGTTTTCAATCAAGAGCCTATTTATCCATGGTACACATGCTTCATACAAAAAAGCCAACTAAATTGAACATCCAGTTGTAATAAATAGTATGTTTTTCTATTAGAGTATCAATTGCCACATAAATAGAAGTGAGCTAAACTTTATTTGTTGTTTTTCTTAAATCTATATTTAGCTATGTGTCTGTCTTATATTTATATTCTATAGATGGTAACTCCAATTCAGGGAACCATAGCCTTCCTCCTATCTCAGATTGATGATAGAACTGCATACCAGGGTACAAATTCTCAGCATACTGTAGGTAATTTTATGTTATGATTGAATAAATTTTATCTATGTTTCTAATGAGTTTAGGTATATAAGTATAATCATGAAAAGACCTATATTCTCAGATCCTCAGTTCTGCATACTTTTCATATGGATGCAGTCCAGGTTTCGGTATGATTGCTGTAGAAATGACCACATCATCTTGACTAACTGACATAATAATTGTGATACCTGCCAGGAAAGTGTTTTGGAATCAGCAAAGAAAATTGTCAGTACTTTATGAATAATCTCAGTTCACTGCATGGAGTATAACATCTGTGGCTCAATTCTAGCACCAGCAGATTTAAACATCTGCACTGTAGCACCCATACAATTTTCCCACCATTAGCGTACTTTCTAGAGATTTATCTTTTCGCTTTCATTCCTTATAAAAAGCATTTGTTCCTTAACACATGACATGTTCAATATGATCTCATCTCCTTCATAGCTGATTAACTTAGAACCCAATGTGACAATTCTGCCTAGAGTATACATCTTATTCTTCAGCCTTCATAAGCATTTGTTACTTCCCAGCCAGAACAGAGCCAGTTAATGATGTCCATAATGCTCCATCAACATGACTTAAATTCAAAGATGTTTGCATGTGTAATATTCACACTAGAAGAAAAAAACCTGATAATTAAGAGTCTGAAGTACAAAAGGGTAATGCACTGTCCTCCGGCTCAGTGGGGAAGTTCATTAGCAGTGGAATCGTGTCATTTGCCCATCTGTTCATAATTGCATTCACTCCAGGAACTAAGCGAAGGAAGTGACATCACATGGTCCTTACATATCCACGTTTGTAAATCACATGTATGCTCTTAACTGCACAGATAACTAGAAGAAAAAAATCAAAACAACACCAGCCAAAACCCATCAGCAACAATAACAATTAGTTGTGCCCATTTCAAACTTAGTTTAGGAAGAAGATCTCATTTATTTTCTCAAATCTTAACAGTGTATTTTATCTCTGGGAAATCTCGAAGAGAAATAGAATGCTGCTGTGCCTGTGTGTTAGCATGGCTGTATCACGGGGCAATTATCTTTCAACTGGTTGGAGACACACCCCTTGCTTGTATGTCCTAAGGATCGAGTGCTTGGCAGCTGCTGTGGTATCAATGGGAGAATGAAGCAGGCCCTCATTAGATTAGCACTGAGCTTATTGCTAGTGCTAGTCTCATTATTATTGGTGACTAAACTGGCAGATTGTCAGGATGCCTCATGGCGAGATGAGCTTTTGCAGCTCTTTGTTTGTAGTTATAATAAACAATGAAGGGGAAGCAATCCCTTGGGCATAGTTGCGCCTCAGAGGTTTTGTGTGAGGAGAAATCAGATTTCAGAGACAGCATTGGTAAACAACTTCTTATTCTAAGGAATGATATTAATTAATGCTAGGAGTGAGTGTGGTTAAAAATGAGAAGTTGTTGATTACTTAATGTTACCTTTTCCGTTCAGGACTGCAAGTTGAAAGTGAGAGATAGAAAGAAATGTGATTGATAAGTAGATATGAATGTATATAGGTAGGTGTGTGTGTGGGTGGGTCGATGGATGGATGGATGGATGGATGGATGGATGGATGGATAGATAGATACATAGATACATGGAAAAGCAGGCGGACAGATGGAAAAACAGGCAGATAGATACATAGACAGACAGATAGAGAGGCTAATAGGCAGACATACAGATAGAAAAAAAAGATATATAGAAATAGATAGATAGATAGATAGATAGATAGATAGATAGATAGATATGTGGGTAGAAAGACGACAGGAAAAATAGATTCTCATATAAACTTTCCCTGTTATATGTATGAATGAGAACGTAGGTTTCCAAGTGGTAAAAGCCTGCTTTTCATTTTAAATAATCTGCAAATGCGAGACATTACATCATAGTCTTAAATGCAAAGCAGATTTTCTTCCTTTTTTTGCAAAACAGTGTTGAGTCCAAGTCCTGAATTCTGCTACACTGCAAACTAGTTAAAATTTGTTAGGTCAGTAAAATTGAATATCATTCTCTTTATAAAATGTTTCAAAAGTATTTGGCTCACAATGTGATGGAGATTTGGAAAATAGAAAATGGTATTGGGCTTGCAATACTTATCTGATTAAATTAAATTATCTGTCAAAATGAACTGTAGTTTCAAAAATGTGCGAGGTAATTTAGATTTTAAATATATAAGCAACATAATGCTTTCCTTTACAAGTTCTAATTTATGTACAAATGCATATGACTAATAGCATTACAGTCTAGGAAGCAACATGTATTTTGCACATTTAAGTATTTGTTTGCCTTTTTCTTGATTTAAGATATAGCTATATTGACCCAAATTCTAATCTCTGCTTATGAAACAGCTTTCTGGATTCTGAAACATCTAATTGGTTTGTTATTATCATTTTCTGAGTGTAAAGTAAACTTTGGAAGGCTTCATTTCTTTTTCAAGCAAAAAACTATAAAAGCTTGAGAGGCAAATCTGATTCTTTTTGCTGATTTGAGTAGTTAATGTGTATTACTGCCAGACAGTAAAACATACTTTTTCAGGAGAGAATTTTTGAGACATCGGGAAGTGGTCCAAAATATGAGGCCAAGATTTCAACCATTTCACAAAAGAGAAATAATAAAAATATCATAAATCTATGCAAATTGCCTTCACCTGTATGCAAAGCCAGTGTTGGTTATTCAAATCACACATCAACAGGGTGAGCTCTCATAGCTACAATACTATTGTTACCATTATCAGACATCAGGATTGCACAGGTAGCTGCTTCAACTTAGAGAAACTTTGACACCAGGTATGGTAATTCACGTTTATAAAGTATGAATTTAAAAGGCTGATGAAGGAGAATTGTGAGTTGGAGACAATCCTGGGCTCCATAGTAGGATATTGTTTCAAAACAGCCATCACAAAAAAAAATTGTCTTGTGCAATAGTTAGAAGCAACAATATTACTCCCTGTAACAGACTGTGTATATGGAGAGTATGATGAGGTGGGTAGGTCTCTGTGTGGGAGAAAGTATGCATGTAACTGTCAATGTAGACTATTTTCATCACACATTTTCCAACGTTATTTTTCACACAGTGACTCTTACATAAGCTGAATTCTAGATTGACCGGCCGGCACACCTCAAGGAACTCCGTTTCTCAACCTTCGTTCCTGATACTCTATGTCAGTTTTGATGATCTGAATTCAGGTTCTCATGCTTGAGTAGCAAGCACTTTATCCACTGATTTCTCAGGAACACAGCAGTTCTAACTAATTCTTTCTTTTCCCTTTTATTAAAAATGATTATATTTATACAATATACCCTGAATATTATTTCTCTTCCATCTACTCCTTTCATTTCTTCCTTTCCCATATTAATCCATTTCCTTTCTGTCTCTCACTAGAAATGAACAATCTTCTAGAGATAACAATAAAATGTAATAAGGTAAGACAAAAACATTACATCAAAATTGGACATAACAAACCAATAGAAGGAAAAGGGCCTCAAAAGAAGGCACGGAGGTTCGCTCATTCACACACTTAGGAATGACATAAAAATATAAAACTGACAACTATAATATATACACAGAGGACCTAGTGCAGACCCATAGCAGACCTATATATGCTGGCATGCTAACTTTTAAAGGCTATTTCTTTATACCTGATTCTGTTGTAAAGGATTGTTTGTATCATAGACGGTTCTTGTAAGACCTTTTTAAATTTGTTTAGTGTATGACATATATATATATATATATAAAATTTAGCATTGATACCATCACTTAAATAGAAACTCTTAAGAGTTCCATAACAAATAACACTGTCATTCAAGTAATGTGGAAGCCTACAGAATGAGAATAAACCTTTAACAATTATACATCTGATAGAAAATTAGTTTTTAGAATATATAAAGAACCTAAAAAGTTAACATTAAGAAATCAACTCATTACAAAAGCATGATACAGAATATAAGACAGAGTCCTTAAAAGATGAAATATAGATTGCTGAAGAGTTGTTTAAAATGTTCAATATCTTTATCCATCAAGGAAATTCAAACTAAAAGTACTTTGAAACATCATCTTTTCCCAATCAGAATGTTTGATATCAATTAAAAATGACCACAAATGTTGGTTAGGATGTGAGAAATGAGCACACTTATTCATTGCTCATGGGAGTATACACTGGTAGGTCACTATGAAAATGTGTGTGTGAAGGTGCCTCAAAATGCTAAAAATTAATCTACAATAAGTTCCCATTCTACCACTCTTTGCCAAATATTCAAAACTCTATATTTTACCACAGAGATACTTGCTCAATCATATTCATTGCTGCTTTATTTGAAATAGCCTAATAGTCAGTCCATCAATGATTAATAGATGATGAAAATGTGGCACATTTATACAAGGGAACATTATTCAGCTGTTGTAATAAACTGAAATATGAAATTTACAGGTAAATTATAGGAGCTAGAAACAGTCTTCCTGAATGAGATAACTCATACCCCTAAAGACAAATGTTTTATATGTTTGCTTATATGTAGATGTTAGGTTTTAAGATTTCCATTTCTGTTGGTCAATATGAATAACAACAAAGTTGACTTAGGTAGTAAGGTACTATGGGAAAAAGGACTATTTCAAGGAAGATGAAATGTAATATAACTGTAAAGAGATGATGGGGCAAGTTGAATAGGAGAAATAAATGGAAAGGGTATTGGAGGACAAGATAAATGAGGCAATCTGGTGAGGAAAACTAATATTAAAATCTTTTGAAGTGTCATATGGAAGCCTCCAACTGTAGTAAGCTCGGTAAAGTTCATATATATATATATATATATATATATATATATATATATATATATATATATATATGAAGGAATTTAATGGAGATTAAATAATTGATTTAAACTAATTTACTTAAATATTAATTTAAATAATTGAAAAACAATGACCAAACTAGATATTATAAGCCACCAATAAAATCCTCCAGTGTCTGAGAATGGGTTACATACTATTATACTTTGGATCACTGAAGTCATTTATCACAGAGTCACATAGACTCTACCTTCAGATACCACAGGACTATTTCTAAGACTATTTGTTCTTCTCCAAAACCTGATAGTTAGACCTGTTGTAGAGCACAATACTTACTTGTGTTATTAAGCATGAGACACTGAGCTAGTATCTACATACAAGTTTCACCTGCAGTGATTAGTAGTCATGTGATGAAGGGTATTTGAATGCCACAGGAGAAATATATCAATATTACCATGCTAAAATGCCTATTCCTACTACATACATCGACCTGAAAGATATACTAGTGCAATAATGAAACAAATGTTATGAAGATATCTAATCACATTTTAATTAAAAATATTTTTATATAATATATGCTGATTACCCTTTCCTCTTCATCAACTCCTTCCAGTTCCTCTCCACCTCCCCATTCACCAAAATTTACATCTTTTATTTTTCTCTCTCATTAGAATAAAAGTAGGTATTCAATAAATAATAATAAAATTAAATAAAGCAAAATTAAAACAATGAAGCTGGAATAGAGCAATAAAATGGAAAAACAAAAGAGCCAAAGAAAAAGCATAAGAAATACATATGAACATTTGCTTTTTTAATAATGAATTTGAAACCCATTCCATGAAATGAAACCTATATCTAACACATCTAATGTGACCAAAAATCTAAGGCCAGATAGTTAATTGGCCTTGTGGGAAAACCTACTATTATTATTCTGTTCAAGGAAGAAAGCAATATAACGGCATAATGTTATACACATAGATCAGTGCTTTGGGCTCAGCCCTCCTCAGAGAAGATTCTTTTCACAATTGATTGGAGACCCACAATGGACAAGCATACAAACTGTAAAACTTTGAAGCAATCTCTCCAAATTGGATATCCTCTTCAAACTCCTACCCTGAAGTCTCCAGGATCTATGGGAAAGAGGAAGAAGAAAGATTGTAAGGGTCACAATGTAAATTATGAAAAGGAATGAGGTTCACTTAACTCACAGAAACTGTGACAGTCCAAAGAATGTCTGTTTATGTTAATATGATGCAAAATTCCACACTGAAAAAAAGTGGAAACAAAATTTCATCCATAACCATAAATCTGCTTATAACTGACAACTGTTATGAAAGAATAATCGTTTTTTTCTAAGGAATTGTCTCTAGGTGGATATATCAGCTGCACTCCAGCACAGAGCTCGTGCCCAGGAGTGGATGGCCAACACCAGATTGCATACTTTTGGAGGATTTTTGTTTCATTTTGTTTTAGATTTAAATTTTTCTCTTATTGCCTTTATATTCATTTTAATTTTCTTTTTATTTTTGGAGAGATGCAGTGAACATGATGTTGAGTAGATAAGAAGGTAGAGATGATTTTGGAATATTTAAAAAAGATGTGAAAGAATATCATAATATATTGTGTGAAAAGCATTTTCATGTCAAAATAACAAAACTTTAAATCAACCTAGATGCCCCTCAACAGAAGAATGAATAAAGAAAATGTGATACATTTACACAACGAAATATTGCTCAGTGTTAAAGAACAAGGACTTATAGAAATTTGCATGCACATGGATGGAACTAGAAAAAAACATCCTGAGTGATGTGACCCAGAAAGACAAATATAATTTGCAGTTACTCATAAGTGGATATTTGGCATAAGTAAAGGCAATCCAGACTATTATCCATAACCCCAGAGAAGCTAGGTAAGAAGGAGAACCCTAAAAGGGAGAAACATGGAGGGCCTTAGGAAAGGGAAATAGTTAAGAACCCCTGGACAAACTGGACAAGGGAGTAGAAGGGACAGGATATGAGATGGGTACATGGTAGCTATAAATGGTAGAGTTGGGAAAAGGAAGAAAGGGGGAGGGCGATGAAAGAGATATATTAGTAGAGGAAGCCTTTATGGGGTTAGGGAGATTCCAGGTACTAGAGATATTTCCAGGACTCCACAAGTTTGATCTCAGCTATGACTCCAAGCCATAGTGAAGAGGGCACCTGAACTGGCCTTCCCCTGTAATCAGATTAGTGACTACCCTAAATGTCATCATAGAACCTACCTCCAGTAACTGATGGAAGCAGATGTAGTGGTCTACAGCCAAGCACTGATCTGAGCTTATGCAGCTTGATTGAAGAGAAGAAAAAGGGATCATATGAGCAAGAGAGATCAAGATCATGTTGGCAAAAACCACAGAGACTGCTGACCCTAGCTACTGCAAACTCAGCTACTCTGGGCTTACAGCTGGGGAACATATATGGAACCAAACTAAGCCCTCTGAATATGGGTAAAAATTATATGGTTTGATCTGATGGTGGGGTTTGGGTCCTCTGGCAGTGTGACGAGGACTTACCTTGGGTGCATGAAGTGACATTTTGAACCTTGTTCCCTATGATGGAGTACCTTTCTCAGCTTTGATATAGGAGGGAGTGGCTTGGTCCTGCCTCAACTTGGTATGCCAGATTTTGTTGACTTCCCAAGGGAGGCCATAACTCCTCTGAGGAGTGTATGGGAGTGTGGGATGGGACAAAGTGAGAGAGTGGAAGGAGAGGAAGGAGGGGGAACCAGACCTAGTTTGTAACATTTGAAAAATATTAAATAAAAAGGCAATAAAAATTAATATCTCAATTATTACTTTAAGTGATAAAAATGTCTTCAGTAACTCTCTCCTCTGAGTGTATTTTACTATTCTTAATAGCACTAATGATGTTAAGGCATATTCCTTAGACATACTATCAGCTGTCTTACATTTGTAGTATCTTGAGAACTGCTTGGGTGATATGTTAAAAAACAAGGATACAGTCATATATACTCTTAAGATCTGCTGTTATTTAAAATAGTAACTTAAAAATTCTGGAGATCCACACTCCAATCTTCACACTTGTATAGCAAGCATTTTATGTCCTGAGACATCTACCCAAGGCCATTATTTTTTTTTCATGAGTAATCTTTTACTAAGGAGCAAAACTATCTCTATGTATTTACAAGCAAGTAACTTTTTAAATACCAAAAAATATTGGATGTATATATATATATATATATATATATATATATATATATATGGATATCCAGCCACCATTAATAAAAGCATTTGCTTTCTGAAATGTTAAAGAGTTTGAATTCTTCAAATCTAGTGAAAGAATCTTAATATTATATCATCATATCCTGACACAATATTGTTAATTTTTAAAAGATAAGTATAATAGATAAATTAGAAATTTTCTTCCAGCTCTCTACATTCTTTTTAAAATGTGAAGTGCATCACAATCTCAGAGAACCTAGACAACAATGAAGACCCTCAGAGAGATTTGCATAGATCTAATCTACATGGGAAGTAGAAAAAGACAAGATCTCCTGAGTAAATTGGGAGCAAGGGGAACTTGGGAGAGGGTTGAAGGGGAGGGGAGAAGCAGGGAGGGGAGCAGAGAAAAATGTAAAGTTCAATAAAAATCAATTTAAAAAAGGGAAAAATGTGAAGTGTAATTCCAATCCATTAGCTGCTTGATCCTTACAAACTTTATGTCATGGGCTTAGGTTATTCTCGTTTGAATACATAATTAACACATTTTAAAAATTTATCACTATAGTTTTTTTTCCTACTAATTATGTGAGACAAGAGTTTATTCTTCTATTCTTAGCACAGTCCTGAATATCTTGTCTTGAATTGAGGTTCTCTTGCCTCAGTTACCAAAGGGTTTGGCTATGAGTCTAGTTTGATGTATGTGTGGAGCAGGGACGGCTTGGTGTGTGTGTGTGTGTGTGTGTGTGTGTGTGTAAGCCATAGTAAACATTTGCTTCTATTTCCTACTCCCTCGAAGCTAGGAGTAAAATGATATTAGCTGAACTAAATGTTTTCCAGGCTTAAATGTACAACCCCTATGTAGAAAAGTCTATTATGGCTCCAATTTGTAACTAGAGATATCCAGAGACGTTAACACTTTTTTTTTCTGGAACATCATCACATAATCAATGTTGTCAGCTAGAACACTGGGCACCTTTAACCACACAATCCAACAACAATGGCACAAGAACCTCATAATAAAGGTAATGCCTGTAGTTTTGTGATTCAATAAAACTTTCTTCATGAACACCACAATTTGAATTCACAGTAATTTTAACATTTAAAAAATAGCAATTTTTTGATTTTCAAAGTTTTGATTGATTTTATTTTTATATGAGTTTTAAGCATGAAATGAGTAATAAGTAAAATATCATGAGTATTTCAAAGATCTTAGTGTATATTAAAACCTTGAATAAAAAAACATTTAATTTCCTTAAAATGGAAAGGTATTAACTTTTTTAAGTGTATAAAGTATTCTCAGTCTTTAACTCACCCACAATTTGTAGCAGGTAAGATTTTAGTATGAGGCTTAGAATTAGAATTCCATTTATAATACAGATATGCCTGTGTGTTAGAGTTAAAGCAGTGACTGTGAGTATTGGGGAAACCCACAATTCTGTAGATCAGTTTGTGATAGAATTTTCATAACGATTATAGGAACTATATGCCTTTCAGACTAGTACTTGGCAGCATACATAGCTACCTGTTAAGAAGTGATTAGATTTCTATCTGCTCGCTGAGTTACTAGTTTGCCCCAGGATGTTCACCCTTTATGTGCTAAAGAAGATGCTAAGATACTAGCCTGGACAACCACAGTTCCAGAAGCTGCTTTAGCTTCATCTATCATCTAGCATATTATCAATAATATAAGGGAGTATGATTTATTTTTGTTCTAATCCTATACATCTTGGTCACATGTCAGATTTAACCAATCACTTTTAGTTTCCTTATGACAAAAATAGGTTGATGACCTTCATATATTCTTCTCCATTTTCATCTATGTTGTTCTAATTTAAATCTCTCAGCGCATCACAGCCTTGGCCTCACTGATGTAACACTGTAAACTATTTGGATTGTGAGAAGAGTATAAACTCACTGAGACACTGAAAAATATCAGTGTCTCACATGAAATGATCTTTTAGTTTTCTATTGTCATATGAAAGATTATATTCTGAATTCAAGTGTTCTGATCTCGATATTATTTCTGCTACTTATCAGTTATGCGATCAAACATGTATTTAGTTTTCTGATCCTTTCTGTTTTGATAACATGAAAATATTTCAGAGCATCTTTCTTGCAGGAATGTTGCATTATAATGTTGGTATGTGTGGTGAACTTTCTATGTTTTATTCACTTTTTATCCTTCCATTATGAGTTATGACTAAGTGACTTGCTTAAAAACAGTGCACTTCCTATCTAGTGAGAATTGATTTCGGTAGGTCAGAAATTGTGAATGGCTGACCTACTCTTCTGTTGTCATGGAATATGTAATTAAATGTACACTGGGAAACCAAATCAGAAGCTTGGCTAGTGACTATCTGTTCCTTAGCAGCATGGCTTCCGTGAGCAGTATCCATTGCTTGTAGTTGTTGACCTGAATGTCCATTTACTTGAATAGAAGTATTCACAACTTCTGGAACCTGTCAACACAGCATGTTGCCTAGATGACTCTTTCAACATGGCTTCTTAACTCAGGATGGCCTATTTCTGTAGTCTAGCGATGAGGAGATCTAATGCGATGATTAGTAGCTTTCTGATCTGAGGAGCTTTCATATAATCTTTTACTCTTAGCTTTTGTGTTCAAAACTAAGCCCCCCAGATTCTGTTGAAAATATAGGCTGACACCCTGTTCTCGTTTATCATAATTCAAAAATCTAAGTTAAGATAGAAGAATGAGATTCTATAATGAGCCGTTTGTTTAGAGACCATATGTAAGTTGTTCTAATAATAAATATGAAAGAATAATATCTCTGTCTGGTTGACCATTATTGTTATCAACAAGAATGTGTTATATAATCATGCATCATTAAAATAGAAATACTCCACCCATTTTCCTGCAAAATTCAAGATGTTGTTATTTTTTCTTCTCTGTAGTTCTCCATTGTGTAAATGTACCACATTTTCCTTATCCATTCTTCCTTCGAGGGGCATTTAAGTTGTTTCCAAGTTATGGCTATGACAAACAATGCTGCTGTTAGCATAGTTGAGCACATGTCCTTGTGGCACGGCTGAGTATCCTGGTATTACTGGGTATTGTGGAAAGTTGTTCCCTAATTTTTTTGAGAAATCACCACAGAAATCGCCACACTGAAGTCCAAAGGGACTGCACAAGACTGCATTCCCATCAGCAATGCAAAAGTGTTCCCTTTCTCCCACAACTTCTCCAGCATAAGATGTCATCAATGTTTTTATCTTGGCCATTCTTACAGGTGTAAGATGGAATCTGAGTTGTTTTGATTTACATTTCTCGATGACTAAGGATGTTGAACATTTCCTTAAGTAGCTTTCAGCCATTTTAGATTCCTCTGTTGATAGTGCTCTGTTTAGATCTGTACTCCATTTTTTATTGGATTATTTGTTCTCTTGAAGACCAATTTCTTGAGTTTTTTGTATGTTTCGGAGATCAGACCTCTGTTCAATGTGGGGTTAGTAAAAATCTTTTCCCATTCTGCAGGCCGTCATCTTGTCTTGTTGACCGGGTCCTTTGCTTTACAGAAGCTTTTCAGTTTCAAGAGGTGCCATTTATCAATTGTTTCTCTCAGTATCTGTACTGATGGGGTTATATTAAGAATTGGTGTCTTGTGCCAATGCATTCAAGTGTACTTCCCACCCTCTCTTCTATAAGGTTCAGTGTGGCTGGCTTTATGTTGAGATCCCTGATACATTTGGACCTGAGTTTTGTGCATGGTGATAGATATGGGTCTATCTTCTACATGTTGATATCCAGTAATGCTAATACCATTTGTTAAATATGCTTTCTTTTTTACATTTGATATTTTTTTGTCAAAATTCAGGTGCTCAACGTTGTGTGAATTAATATCCTGGTCTTCTATATGAATCATATATGAGATTTCTCTGAGTTGGTATAGACATTTTTGAATGACAAATTCCATTCACATTATGACCACATTGAATGCATTATTGTTGTATTTCTATTTTTTTCTTTTTTTAAATTGATTTTCATTGAGCTCTACATTCCTCTCTGCTCTCCTCCCTGCCCCTCCAAACTTCTATTCAATTCCTTTGTTCCTGTCTATTCTTATGCCAATACCAGGCTGTTTTCAGTATTGTAACTCTGTAGTAGAGTTTGAAGTCAGGGATTGTGATGCCTCCCAAAATTCCTTTATTGCACAGGATTGTTTTGGCTATCCTGGGTTTTGTTTTTCCATATGAATTTGAGTATTCTTTTGAGGTTTGTGGAGATTTTTGGTGGGATTTTGATGGGCTTTGCATTGAATATGCATATAGCCCTTGGTAAGACTGCCATTTTTACTATGTTAATTCTGCCTACCCAAACACATGGGAGATCCTTTCACTTTTGGTGTCTTCTTCAATCTCTTTCTTCAAAGATTTAAAGCTCTCTTCATAAAAGTCTTCCACTTTGCAGGAAAGTGGATGAAACTGGAACACATTATTTTGAATGAGGTAACCCAGACACAAAAAGACAATTATCACGTGTACTCACCCATAGGTAGTTTTTAAACACAAAGCAAAGAAAATAAGCCTAAAAACCACAATCCAAGAGAACTTAGACAACAATGAGGACACCAAGAGAGACTTACATAGATCTAATCTACATGAGATGTAGAGGAAGACAAGATCACCTGAGTAAATTGAGAGTATGGGGACCTTGGGGAGTGTTGAAGGGGCATGGAGGGGAACAGAGAGGAATGTAGAGCTCAATGAAAATTAATTAAAAAAAGAAAAAATAGAAATACAAGCAATAATGCATTCAATGTGGTCATAATGTGAATGGGCTTTGTCATTCATAAAGGTCTGTACCAACTCAGAGAAATCTCATGTGATCCATATAAAAAGATCAAATGGGAATGTCATACTACAACCAAATGAAAAGAGAAAAATATTGAAAAAGACAGAATACATTTAGTTGAATATAACTAAAAATTTACTTCCTGTTTTATTTAAACCATTAATAAATTGCCTACAGTAATGCTATAAAACAACTTAATTCTTAATTAAGTGAAATTAGAGTGTATTTAAAATCACTAATAAGAAACCAAGCAGAGAAGTGAGTAGTAGGAGCCAATTAGCCCTAAATTAAAGATGTGTAGACATGTTAACTAAATATAAACTAATCCTCTGTGTTGACTATTCTGAATAACATTGGAAGTTATTATAATATACCCTATGATGTGAATGTTTTAAATGGATCTGTGATGCAGTTATTGTCAATTTTAACTTAGGTAAGCTGTTTGATATATTTTTAGAAATCAAACTTCAGAAATAACTTATGCAGTTTATAAAATATATTTTACCACTCATGTGATGAGATACTTAATATTTTTTAGGGTATTTATGTGTCAGTAGCACTAATAAGTATGTTGGGTGTCATAAAAATGAGATAACTGCATTAGAAAAAATATGACTCATAAAAATCATATCATAACTATTATCATCCTTACCTATTTTACTGATTCTTATTTCTCATTTTTTATGATCAAACTGTCTAACCGGACATTTAGATGTTATTTTTTGTTAGTTAAATTGAAAATTCCCTAGTCTTGATGAATTCTTTTTCTCTTCTTTATTTAGTTTTCTTATAAAAATTCAGGCATCTCTTGTGGATATTTCTGTATGTATGAATAATATGATCCTTGCAGATGTGACATGCCAGTACAATTTCAAATACAGAAATTCTGAGAGTCTGTGTTGATAGAGAAGATTTTATGCAAGATCAGGTCTTGTGTGAATATCTCAGTACAGTTGCATTACTTCAATCCGAGCCAGTGAATAATGCGCACTGCTTCAGAAAGACACCTCGATCCCACCTAGATTTGGATACATAATGGATACATCAGATCCACAGCTCTGTGCTTTCTGTGCTTCTGATTTGCCCTAATTAACTATTTCCTAAAAATTTGTGTCAGTCTAAGGGCTATTTCTCTTTTTAACCAGAGAAACTGCAAAGAGGAGCCTCATACATTGTGATGAAGTAACTTAATTCTAGCCATGCTGAAATCAAAGTCCTCAGTTCTTAGAAACTTCATATCCAGGATAACTGGAACAGAGTTGGTGCCACAGACCTTTGATCTCTCAGTGGCCCCTGGCCACCCTTACTGTGTGTGATTCCCTTTCCTTAACTCTTCATTTGTTCAGTGATAGGTATTAGAGTTTCTAATATTATCTTCTATTCTATACAACCTGTCCAATTCGAATACTAGGCAGTGCACCACACTCCTAGGGTTAGTTAATCTTCCTTTTCTTGGATAGGAAGTCACTGCTTTGGACTTAAATACTTTGTAATACATCATTACACCAATTATTGACCCAGGGAAAATATATATTTTTCACTTTTCTTCATAGATTTTTACCCATATTAGAATTCATAATCAGTACTAAATTTTTGAGACATACCATTTTTGTCTTTTCTTTGCAAAACAAGCTCTATCTATTTTATAGTGACATTAGCAAAAATAGTCTTTGGAAAAGCTGGTAATAGTATCCTAAAAGACTTTTGGGTCTTACCTCAGAATAGGGCAAGAAGAGGCAAAGCACAGAAAACTGTAAAAATAAACTTGAACAAGGAAAATAATGGCTTAATTAAAATTAGATTTTAAACAATAATGCCATATTATTGACACTTATATATGTATAAGTATATGTTAAATTAAAGTCTGGACTATTAAAATTGATATTTAATATACAAACATGCTAATGATCTTGTTATTCATGATGTCACTTTTTTATTTTCTAATCTACTTTCACATGGTTACAATGAAACTTCACTTTGACATTTTAATATTATTCATTCCTTGTAGACCATTATTTGATAGGATAAATGGCAACAATTCAAGATATATTTGTTCATGGTAGATTCAATCATTCTAAACTTTGGTTTAACCATCGGGTTTGGATAACCTATCAAAAGAGGATTCCCCACTTTCATATCCCTTTAGTTACCACCAATATGATAGAGGGTGATTCTGCATTTTAGAAGTCAATCATCTCCATTTGTGTTTAGTACTTTCTAGTCTTATTTCATAGTATAATGATTTTATCAGATTGTTGACTATATCTAAAAGAAGTAAATAAAAATTATTATATGTCTGACATTTCCTTTACCTGCACTCATTTCTGTACATTAACCGATATGGTGATACAAAGTTTTAATAGTTTTCCATTGCTATTAATCCACCACATGAATATGTAATAACATGTTTTTGTTCTGATTTTGAAATAGAGTGTACAATTTCACGATATCATTATAACAGCTGACATCTCGTGGGTTGCCATACATATGCCATTAGGTGTTGCAGTATTGATTTCTTATTGGAGAGTGGTTTATGTCTTCCATGTTCCAGAAATTATAATGACCGTGCCTTAAATTGCTTTTTGTTTTTCAGCAGTTCCTAGGTAGATGCTTTGTAGAAAATGTTACCCAATATTCTAGTTCAGATTATATCTTTAATCAATACTGACAGATATAAATACATAAAATATGAAATACTTAATAAAACAAGATTGTTTCTCAATCTGTTTCAAACATACAACATAAACTACTTTCAACAGAATTGTTACCAGATCAAAAGAGATAATAATTATTGAATTTGGTAACAGCAATTTTTTTAAAAAAAATCCTACACCTAACAGTTTGAGGAATGATTGACAAGTTTTACACAAAGACAGGAGTGGAAAGAAAAATTTATGATATTATCACTTCTCTTTAAAAACATTACTGAAGGTTTTTGCTTCTTCAAGAGAACAATAAAAAATAAAAAAGTGGAGAATATTTGAAAGGAAGAAATACAACAGTCTCTGCACACAGCCCACAGGGACATTCATACACATTCTAGAGATAATGAATTAATCTATCAAAGATGTAGGACATGTGATTGATATAAACATTCATTGATGTATTTGTAGAAACAAAGAACAAACCAAAAGGAATATAAAAACTGTAAGTATCCATTAAAATAATATCCAGGGGCCAGAGCACAGTGCAGTGATTAAGTGCACTGGTTGCTCTGCCTGAGAAACTGGGTTCAATTCCCAGCAGGCAAAGGAAGACTCACAGTCCTCTGCAACTCAAATTACAAGGGATCAGACATCATTTTCTCATCCCCACACATAAAAGCATGTAAATAACCAAAGAGGTACACACTTAAATAATAGTAATACATTTGATAGCACCCAAACATGAAGTGTTGAGGATAATGTTTGACAATTTGAGTTAATGAAAAATATTGTAATGTTTCACAAGAAATTATATGGAACCAAATCAATAAGTATACAAAGCTCATTGGTTTAAATAGTTTCTAGTTTATGTTATTAATGTCATCTTTATCAAAATCTTGAAAGAAATCTTAAAATCTTAAAAGATACAGTTACTCTATCCTATACTTTTATATTACAAATATTGACTAAAAATAAAGGTGGGATAATAAAACTGCCTAACTAAAAGTTTAATATATAAAACCTGTAGTGGCATTCCATTTGTCTTTTAATAAATAAACCTTGCCTGAGTATCAGAAAAATAAAAGAGACACATTGGTCAGCCTTACAGACTAGGCAACTATGATACACACCTTTAATCCCAATAGTCATACTAGTTTGCTATAGAAACCAAGCGGAGGTGGTGAATGCCCTTAATCTCAAAATAGAGATGGTTATAAGATGGAAGGAGACAGCTCACACACAGTCTCATTCAGAGATTTCTGGAGACAGGATCCCCATTTCAGACTGTTGTAGAGGTTAGAGCAAGTGGCTGACTGTTTTGCTTTTCTGACTTCCACGTTGAACTCCAATTTCTGTGTCTGAGATTTTATTAATTGTACTTCAAAAACCCTAACCGAAACAATCTTTGACTTAAGCATAGGCAAACTGATCAATGGAAGAGAAAGGAAAACCAGAAATAAGGACACTGGACAGAGGAAAACACCGCGTGAAAAACTAAGTTATAGACAAAATCTTGCATCAATATTATGTGCATTGTACAAAAATTAACAAAGGAATTTCAATCTTAAATATAGAGCCAAAAATTATAAAACTATAGAAGACAGGAGAAAAATCATGTGTCTTTGACAAAGATTGATTATTTCCTGACATGAAAAGGAAATTAAATCCAGGAAACCTCAAGAAGACCTCCAGTGATAATATCAGCTGATATGCCAGTGTGGGTGGGGAAGTCCCAGGCGGCCTCACCCCTAACAAAGAGCTACAAGCTTCTTAAAGCAATAAATCCTCTTTTGGTAGATTATCCAAACCAATGGTTAGACCTAAACAAGGAATCAAGTAATGTATGTGTGTGTGTGTGTGTGTGTGTGTGTGTGTGTGTGTGTGTGTGTGCGCACGCGCACACGCATAGGTGCATGTGTATGCATGTGTGTAGGGAAAAATGAAAATGATATGAACACACTACAGGTGAAGGAATTTCAACCAACATATGATGTGGGATGCCCTTCTGTATGCTGTGAATACCATTCGTTAGTAAAGAAGCTGCTTTGGGCCTGTGAGAGGGTAGAGTAGAGCTAGGTGGGGAAAACTAAACTGAATGCTGGAAGACAGAAGGCAAAGTCACTGAGAAGCCATGTAGCCCAATGAAGACAGATGCCAGAATTTACCTGATAAGCTACAACCTTGTGGGGGTACACAGATTATTAGAAATGGGTTAAATTAAAATATAAGAGTTAGCCAATAAGAAGGTAGAGCTAGTGGACCAAGCAGTGATTTAATTAATACAGTTTCTGGATAATTATTTTGACTCTGAGCTTCCAGGTGGCTGGGAAACAAACAAGTGGTCTCCATACAACAAACATACAAATAATTTAATTTTTAAAAAGAACAAGAGAGGCTGGCAGAATGGCTCAATGTGTGAGAACACTTGCTTTGCCAATGTGAAGACCCGAGTTTAGTTCCTATTGAGAAAAGTCGTCAATGTCTGCACATAGTTTTGTAAACCAAGTACTATGGAAGTGGAAGAAAGGATTGCTGGGGATTACAGGCCAACTCTGGTTCACTGAGCATCCATATCTCAAGAGGGTATGACAGAGTTGGAAGGCAGGACATCTGATAACCTCTTCTGGTCATTTAAGCAACTTCACATTCATAATCACCAGCTCACACTTGTCAACTTATACCACACACACACACACACACACACACACACACACACACACACACACACTATAAAAGATAAATAAGCACATTAACTGAAATCCTTAAACTACAATCATATATCAGGGTAGAGAAACTGAAAATTTATTTGTTTCTTATGAGAGAGTAAATTGATATAACTCCTTTTGTGAAAGAGTAGAGGTATTTTCAGAATGTAATTTGATAGAAATATTCTTTAAGAATAGTTTGGATATTTGTTTTATAATTTTAAATACTCATGTACCTACATACTACTTATCCTGACACCTCTAGAGTTGAAAAATAAAAGTATATTATGTAATGACTTATATGAATGCTCACAGAAATGTTACTTGAAAAAACCTCCAAGCTGGGACTAATCTAAAAAGACTAATAGTAAATTGATAAATTTAAAACAAGAAGAATCAAACTGTGATATTTATTCATATTTCAACATTTAATAAAAAATAATTATCCACAGATAAAGTTAGATTTCCCTCCAAAAGAAGTGCTTACTATATGATATTATTTATTACAGATAATATTATATAAAAATTTAGCCAGGACTGAGAGTTGGTCTGTTGCCAAAAGGACAAGAGAATAAAGAAGATAAATTCAAGTAGTCCTCTTTGATTTTCATATGGAATGGATGGCAAGACACAGGAGAAAGAAAAGTGTCCTATCTATTAGCCTTGACAAACCCTTTTTTGACATGAGTAGAGATACACACTTGGAACGCCCAACATTTAGAAGGATTCTGTAACTTAAACCTGAATATTCTAAAGAGAAAAAGCCATAAAATAATTTAAGGCCTTTTGTTGTATAAGAAAATACAGTGGCTTTTTACCAGTTTTGTTCTATTCATATTTTTTCAAAAATGAAAAAAAAATTTAATTCAAATTTTTGATGAGATATTGAATGGAATCACAGTGGATTATGTGTGATTATGTGAGAGACAAAATGATAACTATATCTCTAGAAGTTTTGGAAGTATTTATTTTTCTCATATGTATTCTAAAATATAATTATCTAGCATATTTACTTTAATGGTTAATTTTTCTAGAGGATCATATTGTCCCCTTTCCCTTATCTTTCAAATAAAATATATTAGGAATCTGACACATTTTAAAAATAGGTAGAAAGACTTTATTTATTAATATATAGTTATTCCATATTTCTAGACATTTAATCCATTTTCTTGCAGATATCACCTAACTACTGTTTGTTTCTTTTTAAATGCCCTTGAGAAACTTCCTACAGCATATAGTTTAGTTCTTCACACCTGTGAATAACAATGAACTCTGAAAGACTGAGACAAACTACACAGTTCTTCTAATAAGTGTAGCAGCTAATCAGGAAATCCAACTGTTATTTCTGACAATATTAAGTAACTGAGTTTTCCCACACAGTTTATTCAAAATGAATTGCGTGTGAATCTTGTAAAGTGGGAGGTATGTAAAGGATTAATGACTTATCTCTATTTTCAACTTTTTCTGTAATAAATTATCATACATACAGAGGCTTAAAGTAACCACAGTTATTTTCTCACCATTCTAGAGGTCAGGACTTGAGATGAGTCCAGTTGATTGTCTCAGCCTGTGAATCATAACAAGGTCAGAATCAACGTGTCATCTCACCTAGGTTTTTATCTTGCTGTCCTTGGAAAGACATTGCCATCACCCATATCCATCTGGTTGGCACAATTTAGCTTTCCCTTGTGTTGTGGGCATGAGGTCATAATGTCCTTACTTCTATAAAGGATGAGCCATGCTAAGCAACTGAAGTCCAACTCACACATTTCCAAGTCTTTATTGATGGCAAAGTTTCCTGACATTTCTTTCTCTATGTAGCCAGAGAATGTTCTCTACTCTTGAGTCTTATATGATTAGACCCCAGTCACAAGGAAAACCAAAATAATTTCTTTAAGTTCAGTTAACAACAAACTCTTTCAGCTATAGAATATAATAAATTTACTTATCTTGAGAGGCTTCTGTGCGGGCGTTCTGAGGACTGCATTTTTCCTACCACTTGACTTTTGTTCAAATCTATCTGGAGTAATAACCACCTAAACCTGATATTTAAAACAGTGTTCCTTGGATTTGATTCACTTTTTTTTTCCTTTTTTTCTTTTTTGGTTTATAGAGAAAGAATTTCTCTGTAGCTTTGGAGTCTAGTACTAGCTCTTGTAGACCAGGCTTGCCTCAAACTCACAGAGATCCACCTGCCTCTTCCTCCCAAGTGCTGGGATTAAAGATGTACACCATCACCACACGGCTTCTGATGCACATTTAACAAAAATTTTAATTTAAATATATTGGAGCAATTATTGTGTGGATAAACTTAGACCTATATCTTGCAACTAACTGTCAAGTTTTGTTTTTTCTTTGTGGTATTCAAATACAAAAGAAACAAATACATGAATTATGTAACCTACCACAGGTTGTCCATAGGAGATTCAGAAGAATTGATTGTAACAACAACAACAAAAAAACCCTTCTCTAGTACTATGTGACCTGAAAAAGACCTCATGATGATTAATAAATAGAAAAGTATATTTCACCTTTTTAATTTCAAATTTGGGTGATTCACATGTTGGTTTGATTGGAAATGTCAGTTTTTCATAAATTCTCTACGTTAACTTGGCTCAAGGAGGTAACATTTTTGAGTTCATGGTAAAAAGTCAAAGTTTCCTCTCAAAGAATGTGAAACATGCCAGTGACTTTAGATTATATGTATCACTGTGGATATCTATCATCAATAGATATCTTTCATATCTATTAATATTCTGTGTAATAGTCCTCTTGTTCTTTCTAATCTTTGACAGTCAACTGGTCTCTAATACATCTTCTTTCACTGAGAATTAAGTAAACTCTATCTTGTAAGCTTTTTCCCATTTATTTATTTATTTATTTATTGTTTTTTTTTTTTTGAGACAGGGTTTCTCTGTGTAAGAGTCCTGGCTGTCATGGAATTAGGTGTTATAGCCAAGGCTGGCCTTGAACTCACAGAGATCTTCTTGCCTCTTCCTCTGGGATTAAAGGTTTGCACCACCAGTTGATTTTTAGTTAAAAATATTGTGGGTGTATAATATGTGTAAATGCAGGTGCACGTGAGACACCTTGCACATGTTCAGGTGAAAGGACAACCTTAAGCACAGGCTGTTGTTTTCATCTTGTTGAAGACAAAGTCCCTGTTATCTATTATTTGACATTGAGTATTCCAGGATGACTGGACTGCCTCCCATCTTACCACGGGAGCCCTGGGACTATAAAGGCATGACCACATGGCCTTTTATGTATGGTCTGTGCATTGGATTTGAGTCTCTATGCTTGCAAACACTGTGCCCATAGAGCCAGCTCTCCAGTTCTACAGTAAGCCTATTACATTGTAATTATAAGCTCAGTTCTAAAAAACAAAAAGAATTAAGTGTGAGGTTGATATTTTAAATATAAGTTTCTAGATTTACTAAAACCTATCCACGATCCCTCTGAAAGTACAGGTGTTCATGCCAACTATGGCAGCATTAAGTTCACCAATGTGTGAAAGAGCTAAGGCATTTGGAGTAATTACAATATGGGGTTTTCTACCCCCATGAGTGTTATTTTCACTAAAAACTCAGCAGTTATAGCTTATGATAACTCATTTTCACTTCACAGTTCTGTGTTATTTCAACATCCGAATACCAACATTACTCCATGATGAAAAATATTGTCTATTTCCCATAATTTTTAGCATTATTCAAAAACACTGATGAGATTGAAGTGCCAAATACTGTGCTTTCTGTTAATATTTTGGCAGCTTCTCCAAATTTGACATCAGAACATTTAAACTTGGAATTATAATTGTGTTTATGTATTCATGGCTTGAAATTATGCAGACTATTTTAGATAAGCTTTATCTTAGCACACTTTCATCAGACTTGATTCTACAAGATGAGTGATACAGTCACATGATTTTCTCAAAACTATTAGTGGAAACACTTTCCCCAACTGTTCTTTTCTTTTTTAAACTTTTACATGAACCTGCACTCAATTACCTTTTAAAACTTTGCTGCATATAAATTATATGAGATATATGAAAACATGTTTCTTTCTTCCAAAATGCTCCAGGCACTGCCTAAAACAGTCTGAGTTTACTGAACATATTGAAAGATAGCAGGAAAATGTTGAAGTTTTTCAAATGAGTATGTCTATGATACCAAATCACTATTTTAAACAGAGTCCTTAAGGTTATATAAATATCAAGCAGACCCCCCTTTCACTAAGATAAACATAAAAGAAGTAAAATAAAACTGAGTTAAACATTGGAACATATTTACAGAATACAAATAGAGAATGATTTAGCAAATTAGCATAATTCTATGTACACACATTTCTCAAGATTCATGTTTAAAGTAAAATGTTCAAGACATGTTATACCATATTTTATGACTAATAATAAGATTGACTAAGAATATTTATGTGTTTGCTAGGTAATAAAGTCTATTTTACTGTTACCACTATTTCTTTTTCACTTTGTAATAAATGAACAAAATTCTGATTTTTAACACAAGAATGATAAGAACTGTTAAGGCTAAACCATTGGTCAGGTAGAAACCTCCAGGCATGTGTTGTCTTGTAATGTCTGAATCTAACTCATTCTTAATTCAAAGTTAAGCTGAGACACCTATTAAAACCATAGTCTCTACAATTTTTTCCTCAAATATTTCTTCTGCTCCTAAGGAAATCCTTTGTTACTCCAGTATTAATGCCTCTAACACCCTGGGCACTAATTAACCTGTATCTCAATCTCTCTGTAACTAGTCCTAATCCCATTCATCCAAATTTAAAGTCCAGAAGGTCACCGTTCTCTGAAAATTTATACTTTCAATGAAGAATTAGGGTGATTAAAAAAAAGAGTAGAAAATAAATTATTAGCTTAGATTGTTATCCTGGATCAACTTTTTCTTAATATGATTTTTTAAATTCAGACTACATACTTTTACTTCTGTGATTTATGAATTTATATTATGCTTTCTATTAAAGGGAATTTAAAAAGAATCCAGTCTTCTAAAGAAATTCCCAAATTAAGATGTAGTCTAGAAAGCTTCACAGTTTCCAACATTCAAAGAAAAGAAACTCCTAGGAGAATTTAACTTGGTGGGAGTGGAATTAAATGTCAAATTTGAAATGTATAACATTTTGTTAAATTATCTTCTTCCTGTACTAAAATAGAAACAATAATTGGAATTAAGTTTTTATCAAAGGAAATATAAATATACTATGGAGAATAGTAGACAACACTGATACAACACTGGAGCAAAAGGCAAATGACTTTGCTTTGTTTTCTTATGGACCATGTGAAAATAGATGTTTTTAGAGGAATATTTTCCATAATCTAATTGCATCCCTTATTATGATTTTTTTCTGAGAAAGAGTCTCCCTATGTAGTAGTGGTTATCATGGCTCTCATTGTATATTCCATGCTGGCATCAAAATTAAAGATATCTGTGTGATTTTAGTTCACTGTTACTATGCTTACAGATATAAAGTAATCCTAAAAACTGGGTATTTTTCATTCTTTTATTCAAGAGTACTTAGAATGATACTCATATATAGTTTTGATGATAATAATAAGCATCAGTAAACTCCTAAACTGAGGAAGTTTCTATCTTCCTATATTCCAAGAAGCCTGTCTTCCTATCTCTAGGGGCAGTCTTCTGCTTTGCTGTGATGAGCTAACACTATTGTGCCACTCTTTTGTACGTGTGTGTGTGTGTGTGTGTGTAGAAAGGAGAGTGGTCCCTTGTTTGTCCCGGCCACCTAGCTAGCTTACATCTGAAATAATCACACAGAAATTGTATTTATTAAATTACTGCCTGGTCCATTAGCTCTAATTTCCCATTGGCCAACTCTAACATCTTAATTCAACCCATTTCTACCAATCTGTGTAACACCATGAGGTCATGGCTTACTGGGAAAGATTCTTACCAGTGTCAGTCTCAGGTAGGACCTTCATGCCATCTCTCTCTGATTCTACTCTCTTCCTCCCAGAATTCAGTTCTGTCTCCCCACCTACCTAGTCTCTGTCCTATCACCAGGCCCAAAGCAGTTTCTTTATTAACGAATGAAAGCAACACAAATACAGAAGGACCTCTTACAGCATTTCCCCTTTTGTATTTAAACAAAAATTCCTTAACTTTAACATAGTAAAATTAAATATAACAAAACATTTATGAAGAAAGAATTATAGTTACAATATTTAGATATATTTTTCTTTTATCATAACTAAGGAAAACTATATCTATAAATTCTTTAACTCTATCCAAGACTCCAGAAGGAGATATTACTTAAGTAAACAGGAAGCACATTATAAGCAACTTCCAAAACTGTAGAAATGACAGAGACATCTTGCTTCCTGAACAGTCACCCAAAGTTTTCCTGTACCATTGGGGCATCCATCTTCTGCCTACAGGACCATAGTATCCAGCAGACATTTACATGAAGCAGGAAATTTTAAAGACATTTCAGTCACTTTTTTTCTGTATCTTGCAGAATGTCTTGCAGACTCTTTCATGAAGCAGGAATCACAAAGGACCATCTCACCTTTAGCCAAGTTCAACAGTCCTCTCCCTGCAGTTTCTTCTTGTCCAATTTATGAAACAGTCTAGGCAAGAGCAGTTTCTTGTCCAAATGGCTAAGAAACTCCATAAGGAGCCTCTTCACTGCCCATCTTCATCTTGAAGTAGATTGGTGCTGCCAGGAGCAGATGTGTCTCACCGCCATGAAAAGTCCTAAGTTATTAAAACATTTAAATGACATATTCTGTAGTCTTTGAAAGATTTCATATCTTTCAAATGCCTATCTAACTGAAATATCTCTACATATCTAGAAAATCTAACTAACATGACTGCAAACATTGACTATTATAGATGATCATCTATTAACCTATATTTCCTAATTATATATTACATTTTTAAATGAACTACACAATCACAATACCTTAATCAAGAGCAGAAATATACATATAACAAAATTGACCTTAAACTTGTATCAATAAATCAAAATTTCTATCAATACAAGTTATTCATATCTATAACATATCCCCCTTTAAATACAATGGATTTATAAACAGTATTTGGAAATATGGGCACAGTTATTTCTCTCCAAACTGCCTCATGCTGTACGGGGGTACTACTAATCAGTTCTTTTATAGTGTATCCTGGATGCTAGGTACATCTCAGTCAGAAGTTGAGCAAAGTATGTTTTTGAGGGTGTTCATAGCAACCTTTCAGGAAGGTGTTGTCTATCATACCATATTGGTCTTGAAGCAATACACAGGGACTCATTCTCTGTAAAAACAAATGAAGAATCTCTTTTCCAAAGCATCATATCATTAGACGAAAATTCTGAAGTCATAATACCTTTATAATATACATGCTGGTTTAGCTTAGACCATACAATGAAATGTCTCTATGTACTTAGCTCCTTTACAGTCAAAAAATTCAAAGAAAACACAGTAATGCACAGAATCCAGACTTTCTGTGAATTTTCCATTTTCTATGTGGCTTTTTAAATCTATGATTATCTGTAATCTGTCTCTTTAAAGACTTTACCCTCCTTTTTAAAGCATTAACTTTATTTTATGACTTTATATACTCTTTTTTTCTCTCTCCCAAGTCTATGTACTTTATCTAACACTATGACCCATTAAGAGGTCTTTTATGTCTGAATCTATCCTATTATGAATCTGTATTTCTTTACTATTCAGAAACACTTTTGCTTTGTGTTTTTAAAATGCTAAGTTTTTAAGAATCTAAGCTACGACAATCCCAGGTCAAATACAGGTACTGCCTGCTTGCACTGCCTGCCCAGTCCAACATGGCAGAGTTGCTTGTGCCTTTGTGATGTAGGAGAGTCTTCTATCTGTTGCTTTCATTGGTTAATTAATAAAGAAAACTGCGTGGCCTGATAGGTCAGAGCATATGTAGGCAGAGTAGACAGGACAGAATGCTGGGAGAAAGAAGCAGAGGCAGAGAGCTGCCCACCATGAAACTGCCAGATCAGACATACTGAATCTTTCCCAATAAGCCACGAGCTCATGGTGAGACACAGATTATTAGAAATTGGTTGAGTCAATATGAGAGAGTTAGCCAATAAGATGCTACAGATAATGGGCCAGGCAGTGTTTAAATGAATACAGTTTCCATGTAATTATTTTGAATAAAGCTAGCTGGGAGCCGGGTGGCAGGACACAGCCAGCTGCTCCTTTTTCTACATCTTTGAATCACTTGTGCCTCTGCAAAGCAACCCTTTTAGGCAAACTGTAGCACTTTACTCACAAACCCCATCTAAATTCTCTGTCTCCCACAAGAGACAGAGGTCATGCTAGGATCATAGCCCAGAAAGCTGGCATTTCAAAACTGAGCAGCTTTTTTGTTTCTGCTACAGCTGAATCAGGAAAATCTCTCTTAAAGCAGCTGTGGCAAGCTGCCAGCAAACAGCAAAAGGCTATGTTGAACTCTATATTTGTGTCTAGAATTCCTTTTCAATCCCTCTCAGGTTTTACATGGAGTCAGTTTACCACATTGGAGGCCAGATGTATGAAGCCTACATTAAAATTGTAAGTGTGCAAATGCAAAATTTTCTGTTGGTACAGAGGCTTCCATGTCACTAATACTAAACACTGAGTGATATAACTTGTTCACAATGCTGCCACCAACCCTTCCTTAGGTCTGCAGAAATAAATATTCTAACAGTTTTTCTGGTGTTGTAAAACATGCCATTGTGCCATGGAAGAAATTATCCCATCCTAAATTTTGTTAGGATTTTGTGGGAAATCATAATGTGCATACAAACAGATATTTAGTCACTCTTCATAAAAAGGTTTTTAGCAGGATTGGATATTCCAAACAGGTCCATCCATGCAGATATAGAAAGTGTAAGAATATGTTTCTTCCTGGGAGATACACCGGTCAGAGCTTAGAGCTAATGTGGGTGGGATGTCTCTGGTACCAAAGGAGTGAACATATGGAGTTCATTATCTGCAAATGGTATGATGTTTAGGTTTCGGTGTGATTCACAGAAAAGCAAGCAAACATCTATTACAAACACATGCCATTACTTATTTATGTTGTTTTTAACTAATTATCCACATTTTTAAAGAACAGCTCATGTTGTCATTAATTACATTCTTTTTAAATATTATTTTTTATCACAATTTTTTCCTGGGGCTGGAATTTTTTAATTCTGCTGGTTTGTGATCATCTAATTTCAGAGCATACTATAATTTTTTATTTTTCTTGTTGTTTTAACCAATTTCAATACATTGTTTCTGTATTGCTATTTGCTAATATTATGAATTTGCCCTGCTTATAAACATATGGATCAGATATTCTAGGAGTTTATATTCATACTAGATAACAGAGCAAACGTTGTAGGGTTTCCATGTGTTACAGATATTTACTTTTGGACTTCTGTCTCATGAATTGGTTTCTTCATAGTGATTTTTTTGGAATGGATGGTTTGAAAATTTAATTAAGTCAAACATGAAAACCTTTAAATATACACCTTCTCTTTCTTGTGTGTATTATTTAAAAACATGCTCTATTAGACACTCGAGTTTCTTCTAGTAAATTACATACATTCAGAGACTAGCTTGGATGCAAGGACTAATGTATGCTAAGCAGGCTTTCAGCCACCTTACATCTGCATACACTCTCAGAATTATGTGGATATAAACTATGCCCTTTTCATACCTCACCAAGTAGCAGGCTGTGGTGAGAGACAGAGGATTTAGTTTATTTTGCTTTGTCATGTGGGTGATACTAATTCACAATATTACTCTTGTTTCAAAGGAGAAAGGACTAGCTTATTCTAAAGCTATTGCAAGTGACTATCATCCAGGAATATGGATTTAGGTTAACCCAAATTCCATGTTCTAGCAGAGTCGTAGTTTCTTGAAGTTTCTATACTAACAAAATACAGAATGTTATAAATCATCAAGATACTTTTAAATAAATTGTTAGAAGCACAAATAGGTGAATTAAAGCAAAGATGGAGTTGAGAACTCTTCTGCCACAGGCTTCAGTTTCAATATAATGCCATTCTTGACTTTTTGATTAGTGGAGAGTTGGGTTTTGTGGTTTTATTAAGATTCCAGAAGGTTTTGTCAGTTAGCCAAATGCTGTTATGACAGACATGGACGTAGGCAAGGAATGGATATTTTAGGGAGCTAAACATTGCTCAAGATAAATGTAATTAGGCACTGGACAAGCAAGATAAATGTAATTAGTCTCTGGACTGGAATTATTCCAACCACTTGACAACCATCAATGTTCTATTCAGTGAATCAGCCTTGTAAATGGGTCATTGAGATGTACAGGGTTTCTTTTTTTCTGGAACTTGCTTTTTAAGTGGCCACTACACCTCAGACACATTTATTAAAAACAATGTTTTTTAATTAATGAATATGAAAAATATGCAAATTTATGGTTTCATTTACAGTTTTATTTTTGTTTCTGACCCACCTATTTGATGTTTCATTAAGTCTTTGTGTATTCTTGCATCTATATAAAAAGTATGTCAATTGCTGAAGAAAATTTGTAAGTGTTGGTGATCAGTGAGATAAGGTTTGAGATGAGATTTCTTCTAATGTCTGTCTCTTCTGATTATGGCAATAATACTTGGAAGTTTACTAATTCTTAGCTTTCATTTCTTCTAAAGAATGACATCACTTTGTCCCCACCTTCACTGGGATTCTATGTGGATTCCTTCCAATATTAAAATTAGAAGAGAATCAACATGCACACATACAAACACAAAGAACAGTCAGGTGTTCTGATAAGCATTGCCTGTGTTTTAAGGAAAGACATTCACTTGATCCCCTTATAGAGGACTAGGGTTTGGTTCCCAGCATGCACATTCTTGCACATAAACATGGGTAACCTTAGTTCCAGTGAATCTGATGCCATATTCTTATTTCTTTGTGGTTGTGCACAGGTTGGGTACATGCAGAAAAAAAATTCATAATAATAGATGAAAAGTACATTTTAAAAAATTAGAAGTATTTTTTATAAGTAAGTTGATCCTCATTAAGCAAAAGATCTGTAGGAGACTTAATCTTGACAGGCACAGGCTCAAGAACTGTGGACAATAAACTTTTGTTTTTATTTGTAATCCAACTTAGTTTTTTTTTTATAGAAATCCAATGAACCAGGACATACCAAAAATCAGGATCTTTCTTTTTAATAGTACTTATGCCTGCTTTAGTAGCCAGTCTCCTCAGGAGAATACTAAACAGTTACAGTTATAACACACATCTATACTTGATATTCTGTGTTAAGAATTTGTTAATTTATAAATGAATGTTAGTAGTATATTGCTTGCCTTTGTCATTCAATAATATTATTGTTATTCTCCCTTTTATTAATTCTTGTGATTTTTTTTACCATTCACATTTTTATAGCAAATTTGTTAGTCTTTTCATTTTCATATTCAATGCATGATAAGCATTATAAATAAGCATTATAGTTATATTTTAAACTTGACATATCACAAACATTTAAGTTATATTATTAAAACTATATAGATTTATAGTTTTCCTAACAAATTAAATAAAATAGTAATACTGGCTCATTTTTACTCACAATGTTTGATGACAACTATATTTTATTTTAGGTAATAAAATACCATCTTATCTGTGATAAAAATTGCATTCTCTTTCTGTAGAATCTGTTGTATAGCTGTTTGTCACTGATTTTGTTTTGTGTTTTGATTGATTTAAATATTTGATCTTAAATTTAATAAACTATTTGTTTACATTGAATTATCTAGTCTCCTTTGCCTCTTTATTTGAGCTGTATATTAGTTTTATCTGTGAGGTGCTGTGTGTAGTGAATATACTGCTCATGTGAAAGTGTACATGCCTATTTATGGGGCATATATGTTCATGCATGTTTACAAATGTGAATAGGTGCCAAAATGGTTCACAATGAGTGTCTTTCCTTGATTGCTCTACAATTTATTTTTGAGACATAAAGGTGATCATTCAATGACCTTTATGCTAATCCATTTGAGTATACTGGTTTTCAATAAGTTCCATATATCCACCTTTCTCTTTTGTGTTAAGATTACAGCTCATGCCAATGAGTCTGGTGTTAACTGTGGATTGTTAGTCTCTAACTTCAAATTGACTAACTAAATCACGCACTCAAAACCTTGTATTGTATAATCTTGCTTTATTTTTTATCAGTTATGTATCTTTTAATATTGTTGCACTCATTGTTCTATTTGGTGGTGTGAAACTGGGAGAGTGGAGCTTAAAAATTAAGTGTACTAAAATCTCATGAAACGTACAACCATCTTCAAGAAATCAAAAAAAATTATAATTCTAGGGCATTCTGAGGGTTTAGCAAGGTAATGTGAGCAAGTTCACTTGAATTCAAGTTATAAACAGTTACCAGTGCAAGGTCACAAAGGTTTAGGTTACAGCTAAACATACAGTTAGGAAGACAAGTTGCCTTTAGAAACATCATTCTGAATAATAATGGATAAGAAGACAGGTAATCTGAAGGAAAACACACTCCTTGTTATTAACCTGGGAATTTCACAAAAGCACATTCCAAGAATAACCCTTATTATGGGGAATTAGAGGTCACAAGATTCTTGTCTTGGTTTTTTGTACTCTTCTCACAAGTTGTTGAAGGAGACCATTGTTGGGTTCCCAGGTGCTCAGCCCTCAAAAAACACACAGAAACTTTATTATTTAAATCACTGTTTGTCCCATTAGCTCTAGATTCATATTGACTAACCCTTACATCTTATTTTAACCCATCTATATTAATCTTTGCATCATCACAAGGTTATGACCTGCCAGCAAAGTTTCAGCACATTTGTTTTCGGTGGCAGCTACATGGCTTCTCTCTCTGCCTCTGCCTCTTTCTTCCCAGCATTCAGTTTAGTTTTTCCAATCTACCTTTATTTCCTGCACAGGATCAAGACAGTTCTTAATTAAACAATGATATTCATAGCATACAGAGGGGAATCCCATATCACCTCTCCTTTTTTGTTTAAATAAAAAAAGGTTTTTAACTTTAACATTGTAAAATTACATATAACAAAACAGGTATCAAGCAAGAATTACAGCTACAATATTTATATATACTTTATCTTTGATCATAACTAAGGACAACTATAGCTATAAATTCTCCAACTACATCAAAGACTCCAGAATGTTATAATATTACTTAAGTAAACAGCAAGTGCATTATAAACAACTTACAAAACTCTAGAATTGACAGATACTTCTTACTGCCTGGAAAGTCACCCAAAATACTCCTGTACCATTAGGGCATCCATCGTCAGCCTATCAGCCCATAGTATCCATCAGACTTTTCTATGAAGCAGGAAATGTCAAAGACAGCTCCGCCTCTATTGGCAGTTAGTAGTCACTTTCTTCTGTGTCCCGCAGAATGTCTAGCAGATTCTTTAATGAAACAGGAACCCTAAAGGGTGATCTCACTTTAAGGCAAGTTCAGCAGTCATTTCTTTGTAGGTTCTGCTATGTTCAGTTTTTACAGAATACCATGAAGCAGTCCAGACAAGAACAGTTTCTTGCTCAAATGGTTAACAAACTCCTTAAGGAGACTCTTCAATGTTCATCTTTATCTTGAGGTAGATTGGTGCTGCCAGGAGTAGATGTGTCTCATATCATAAAAATTCCTAAATTCTTAAAACATGTTAAATGCCATATTCTGTAGTCTTTGAAAGATTTGAAGAATCCTTATTCATCTAAAATACATTGCAGTACATCAAGAAAATCTAACTAACCTGACTACAAACTTGACTATTACAGATGATTATCTATTAGCCTATATTTAATTGTATGTTACATTTTTAAATTGCTACACAAATACAATACTTTAATCAAGAGCATATATACATATGTATATATATATACAGTATAATAAAATAATCCTTAAATTTGTATCAATAAACAAAAATCCATACCAATGCAAATTTCTATAGCTTATCCCCCTTTAAATGTAAAGAATCATTTATAAACAGCATATGGAAATTTGGGCATAGTTCTCTAGACTACTTTCTGCTGATTGTGGGCATTGTTAATCAGGTCTTCCATGATATATCCTATGTTCTAGTTTCAAATCAATCACCAGTTGTGTGAAGTAATGTTTTGGGGGGTGTTCACAGCAACCTTACAGGAGTTCTTGGTCCATTAAACCAGATTAGTCTGTAGGCAATCCACAGGTTTTTCCCTCTGCAGAAACAAAAGAAGAACCTCTTTTCAAAGCAACATATCCTTAGATCCATATTTTGAAATCAAGATACCTTTAAAGTATAAATGTTGGTTGAACATTGCAATCTCCAGAATCAAATGTCTCTCTGCAGTCAAAAAATTAAAAAAACAACAATAATATACATAATCCAGACTCTCTGTGTATTTCATCTTCATGTGGCTTATTTTTCTTTTACTTCTTTTTATAATTCTCTGTACTCTTTTTCGTTTCTCTCCCAAGCCTAACTACATTTATTCAACACTGTCACTTATAGCAAGGTCTTTTTTTTTCCTGAATCTGTCTTTATTGTGTATCTGTAATTATTTTTTGACCAGGAGCATTTCCTAAAATGCTAAGTACTTCTTAAAAACTTAAATTGTGTCATTGCTAGAGGCAATACAGTGCATCCTGCACAGTACACCCAGCCCAGCATGACAGAACTGTTTGCTGCCTCTGAGAGCCATGTATATTGCTTCATTTTCAGTTATGTAGTGGGTCTATGTCGAGACATGAAGCAATTTGTAACACTGCTTAAAACCCCCATTTAAATGCTTGGTCTCTTAGTGTTCTCACTGTTGTGTAGGTGAGACTTACATAGATCTAATCTACATGGGAAGTAGAAAAACAAGATCTCCTAAGTAAATTGAAAGCATGGGGACCTTGGTGGGAAAGCTGAAGGGGAAAGGGAAAAGGAAGGGAGGGGAGCAGAAAATGTAGAGCTCAATAAAAAATCAACTAAAGAAATGCAGTAGTATGAGACTTATCAATTTTAATTACTTACAATAGAGTTCAGCTACTTTAAAAATTGGGGCATTTAACAATTTATTTTTTTATTGACATCATTTCTTTTACTAGTGAAAAAAATGTATTAGTTTGTCTGAATAGTTAATGTTTCTTTCATAGATTAAAAATTTGAGTTAAAAAAAATGCTCAGTCTCATAAAAGAGGCAGAGGTTGGAGTGACAGCACAGCCCAGAAAGGCTGCATTTCAAAACGATGCAGTTTTTTTGTTGCTATTTGTTGTTTTTTATCCACTGAGTCAAGAGAACCTCTCTTAAAGGAGCTGTGGTATGCCATCTGCAAACAGCAAGAAGCTGTGTTAAACTCTGTATTTTTGTATCTAGAATTTCCTCAGGTTTTAAGTGGATTTTAGTTGGCCCCATCTTGGGTACCAATTTGTTGACAGAGACGGCTTGTTGGTTCCTGGCTCCTCAACCCCGAAAAAACACACAGAAACTATATTATTTAAAGCACTGCTTAGCCCATTAGATCTAGCTTCTTATTGGCTAACTCTTACATCTTATTTTAATTCATCTCTATTAATCTGTGCAACACCACGATGTTGTGGCCTACCAGCAAATTTCAGCACAACAGTCTCTGGTGGTGGCTCCATGGCTTCTCTCTCTGATTCTGCCTTCTTACCCCCAGCATTCAGTTTAGTTTTCCCCACCTACCTCTATTCCCCCACACAGAAATAAATAATGGTACTCACAGCCTTCAGGGGAATCCCACACCACACAAGCTTTCAGATAATCTCCTCACATGGGAACTGTGTTGTGACAACTACCAAATCGCCTAGAAATGATAACTAACTTTCAAAGTAAACTGAGAAAAGCAAAGTTCAGATACTTAGAAATTATTAACTATAACACAAAATCTCAAATCATCTGTCATTAGGATATTGCAAATACAAACCACATGGGAATGTTCTACATACTCATTCTGATTACCCAGATCCAAAGCACTGGCAACACCCAGCGCGGTGAAGTGTATAGTGCCACGGGACTCTTCTGTAGTAACTGGTAAAGTATAATCTAGCCCAGCAACATCAAAGGTCAGCTTGGCATTGAACTCACAAAATTAAATGCATTTGTCCTATGACCCACAATCATGCTTCTTGATGTTTCCTGAAATGAGTTGAAGGTTAGGAGCATATTAAAAACTCATACATAAACACTATATTTAAAACTACGAAAATGTAAACCCACCCAGATGTTGAAGGAATTCCTACTGCCAGTAGCCTTGAAGAAGTCATGCCCAAGTAGGAGGGTAACTTAAAGGCTACTGGCAGTAGGAATTCCTACAGCACCCAGATTCACTAAAAGAGTAATATATAACCTTGGTGCATCCATACAGCAAAAGAACGGTTCATGCTTTAAGAAAATGACTTGCAAAGTCACTAAATGGCATGGATTAAACGGGGATGCAGATTAATTACATAAAAGAAGCCTATCTCCAAATTACTCTCCAATTTTAACTGGGTGATATTCTGGGTAGGAAAAGTCTCTAAAAGGCAGGTGTTGGTTATCATTGTTGGAGAGGGAAGAAAAAGGAATTGGTGTCTCACAGGGTCTTCATGGGAAGTGAAATGTCTCATTACATCACTGCAATGTTTCATCTATAAGATTGTACAACTGTAGAACTCCATAGAGTTGTATGATATGATATAAACTATGATGTAAATGGCATACTTTAGTAATAGTGGAATAATATTGATTAATAAATTATAGCTAGCTCATAGACCATTCAGAAAAAAATAACTAATATAAGGGGAAAATCTCAACAGATAAAGGAGCTGTATCATATTCATGCAATTCTTTAAATTTTAAAACTTCTCCAAAATAAAACAGACATAGAAAATGCATAAAAATCTGCATGTGGTGGCATCTACTCATAACAGAACTCTAAAGATTTAAACTGGAGGATTGTCAGTTTGAGCTCGTTCTTAAATGCATAGTATACATTCTTCTGTTGATTGGCATTTAGTTTGTTTCCAGGGTCTAGCTATGACAAATAATATGAACATAGTTGAGCACATGTCCTTGTGGCACAATCGAGCATCCTTTAGATATAAACCGAAAAGGGTCTTGAAGATGGTTGTTTCCTAATTTTCAGAGAAATCGCCACACTGACATCCAATGGGGCTGTACCAGCTTGCATTCCCACCAGCAATGCAGAAATGTTCTCTTTTCCCTACAACCTCTCCAGCATAAGTTGTCATTGGCGTTTTTGATCTTGACCATTCTTACAGGTGTAAGATGGAATCTCAGAGTTGTTTTGATTTGCATTTTTCTGATGACTAAGGATGCTGAACATT
This sequence comes from Myodes glareolus, assembly GCF_982192425.1. Classification (NCBI taxonomy): domain Eukaryota; kingdom Metazoa; phylum Chordata; class Mammalia; order Rodentia; family Cricetidae; genus Myodes; species Myodes glareolus. The sequence continues at coordinate 118,570,266 of NC_142026.1, read as the reverse complement.
TCCTTAAAAAGTAATTATTAAGCAATAGTGAAAATAATAGAAAAAAATATTTTCCAAGGTAATCTTGTCATCCATTTTTTTCATTTGTTTTTCGTTTGTTTTGTTTTAGTTAGCAATCCAGATTGCTAGACCTAGGATGCTTTGGTGTCAATGTGATGTAACAGATAATTGCATTTTCCTGATCAAGTGTTATGTCATCCAATCCTCTTATAGGCCAAACAACAACGACGAGTTTCTCTTTCCATGAGCCATAAAACCAGACTGTGTCTTGTTCCTAAGCCAGGTGTCCTTGTGTCCTCCATTAGACACATAATTTTACCTACACTCTGTTTTTGCTTAAAATTGATTAACCAGGACCAACACTGTAATTTCAAGTGTCTGTGCTGAGGTAGAGTTGGTAGAAAATCTTTATATCCTAGGACTTCAGTTTGTTTTGCATGTGCATTGCCACCACCACATAAAAAGTACTGCTGTCCCTGACTCTTATTTTTTTTCTTTTTTACCAATTCCAAGATAATCATGGCATGAAATAATTATATATCTCACTTTAGCTTTAATTTATTAAATGACTAGTTAAAAGAAATAATGCAGGTTCTGCATGTTTTGTAAGGATTCTCATTCTCACTGTAGTGTTTATGATCTCCGCCCTTGTCATTTTATGTGTCAGTAATTAATCCTTCATACTTTCTCCAAGATTCAGATGCACTGTAATTTTTCTATTCATTAACCTTCCTATGTATTTCTGTTTTAAAATCATATTATTAATACAACATTTTGTTAAGACTGTTTATTTTAAAGCCATTGTCAGTCATGCATATGTACTTCCATTTTTTTTTTCAGAGGAATTCCTGAGATGCATGATTTGGGGCTTCTAAAATATATGAAGCATTCTTAATCAGAAATTAAAAGTTCTTATTCAATTTCTGCTAATGAGCCTGATGAGATGGCTCAAAGGTGGTAAAAACACAAGGGGTACAAGCATGATGACCTGAGAACAATCCCAGAACTCACGTTGGACTCTGAAGTCGATGCATGTGCATGCATCTGTGCAACCCAACCCATCATCTCTCCCTCTCTGTCTCAAATACATTAACAACAGCAAAAATAATAGCAGCATTAATAATAATGATAATGATAATAATATTTTCAATGACTTCTAAAATAAGACAGGGTAGAATTCACCCCTCTCTGCAGGCCTGACCTTGTGCACTATGATGAGTATCAAAAGGATGATTTCCCTCCTGAGTAACTAGACTTTTAGAGAATATTTACATTTTTTGAAAATTGAACAGGAAGCACAGAGTTTCCTCTTCATATCAACAGAGTATCCCTTATCATTGGCATCTTCTTTCCTCTGTGTAGTAGTTATAATTGATCACTTGATATTTGTCAGATAGTAGTGGGTAAAGCAAGTTTTGCTCTGCCTTAGAGTCACTCTCAATCCTCAGAACATCCTCACTGATTATATATGTTTTGTATTTTATTTTTAATTTTGATACACGTTTGCTAATGTTCAACCATGTATCCTTATCCATGTATTCCTACATGGTTATAGTACTTAACATATGATGACTATAGTCATAGATAAGTCTTTGCTGTTTTTTCTTAATCTATTGCTTTGTTAACATATTCTCTTTTCTGACTGTATTGGCTCTCAGTTCTCAAAACTTTCTCTTCCTGAATCTCAACCATGTTATGTCTAAGGATTCATCTGCATTTTGCTGAGTACTTCATCTCAGATAATTCTCACTGTTCTACCTTCCAGCTGCAAATTGCTTTTTCCAAAAGTATTTAATATACGGTAACTATGTTCATTGTGTTCATTGTTGTATATTTAAATTCTAACATACCATTTAAATTTATTTGACTTACCAGATTCTTTGAAATTTTATATGTATAAGATTTATGACATCATATAGGTATATGCACCACACATGTACCTGGTGATTGAAGAGACCAGAACAAGGAATTACATTTTTACTGAAGGCACAGATGATAGTGAGTTACCAAACATGCATGCTTCACATCTCTGCAAGAGTCACAGAAACTTTTAATCACTAATCTATTTCTTCAGTACCCAGTTTAAATATTCACTACTTGATTTTTATGCTTAAAAACAACCAAGCATGTTCACATAATTTAGGCATCATCCTCCTGTTTTTTATTGCCCATTATTTTTAAAGATAATTCTCCAACTTGATTTTGTGTTGTGCCAGTGTATTTAAAAATTAGTTTTACCATAGTATTTAGTGCTGTTTTCTTCTACTATAGAGAACTTCGGTTTGTTTCTCTCTTATCCTGAATACCATTGTTTTATCCCAGTAATAGAGCAACTGAGACATAGCGAGTTTTTATTCAAGGATTTTAAATTTTGTCTGTCTTCCTTGAAGGCAAGCCTTTGAGATTTTTCAGCCCAGAGTAAGGGGGTTTGCTAAAGTTGCCCTCCCCAACAGCCTGATAGCTCTAAGAAGTTGCTGATAGATTCAATAGCCCAAGTAGTCTATTTGTTCAGTCAGTCCTGCCCATACATACAGGCCTAGAGTTGCCCTTCTTTACAGTAATTTGGTGGCTGATTTATACATTTAACGCAATAATATTTAAAGAGGGAGTTGCAAGTATAAATACATCTATTATCCACCCACTAATTATCTATCATCTATCTATCTATCTATCTATCTATCTATCTATCTATCTATCTATCATCTATCATCTATCTAATAATCAAATATATATACATATATATGTAGTCATATGTATATAATTATCTTTATCAGATAAGTTTATAGCAGGTCATTGAGACCACTCACTAGTCTGGTTCAGAATCAATCCTGACACTGTTTCTTTCACTTATCTGTAATATGCACACAATATATGTGCATATGATAACGCATGTATTATATATACATATATGGTATCATATATACACACATAAAATATATATGTATGATTGTGTATGTATTTTAAATCCCAATAAATATAAATTGCAAATGACAAAGACAATTGAAAGTAAAATCTAAAACAAAAAAAACATGATTACTTCAGTACTGAGTAAGCATGCTGGGTTTTAGTGTAAATAACAGACTTTTTACAAGCTTATATACCTATATTTCTCTCAATAATAAATTGTTAAGTTTTTTCATGTTGAACAGTTGAATTCATATAATACATTCTATTTTACATTTTCATTCATTATTTTATATGCATTGTTACTATATTGATGTATAACCACAATTCATTTCTTTTAGCATTTAATGTTCTGCTGCAAGACTGTATCAACATATTGCTATTCATTAAATTATTGATACTGAAGTTTTTCTCAGTTCTAACTATTAATAAAAATTCTTGTGTGTATATTTATCTTCATATTTTATGTTAAAGTTTATCTGTATCAGAGTAAATTTTTCAGGTCTTGGATTGACCATTTCCTGTGACTAGATTGGTGCCTACCCAAGTATCAGAGATAGTTCATCCAGCAACTGATGAAAACAGATGCAGATGCACAGACAAACATTATCCAGAGTTCAGGAATCCTGCAGAAGAGGGGGATGAAGAATTGTAGGAGTCAGAGGCATCAAGGATAATACAATAAAATCACAGAATCAACTAACCTCAGCACATACAGGTTCATAGGGACTGAAGCAACAATCAGGGAACCAGCATGAAACTGACTTAGCCTCTCTTCATATATAGCAGGGTTGTGTAGTTTGGTCCTGTTATGGGACTCCTGTGAGAAGAGAGCCTGTCTCTGACTCTTTACTGGTTTTAGAACCCTATACCTTATAATGAGTGGCCTTATCCAGCCTTAATAAATGGGGAGATACTTAGTCTTACTGAAAATTGATGTGCATGTTTTGTTGATACCCATGGGAGACCTGTCCTTTCCTCAACAGAAAAATAGGGGGAATAAATTAGGGGGTGGGAATAGACAGGGATTGGGAGAAGGGATTGGGAGAAGAGGACAGAAGAGAAAATGCTGCCTGATATACAGTAAATAAAAAATATTTTTCAAAAAAATGTAATTTTTGCTCTTTAAATATTTTATCTTACTATACTGTTACTATATATCTGTGCTGTCAAATTATTTCAGATTATTTATAATAATTTATAAACCTGTCAGTAGTATATTAGAGTCCCTGCTACTTAGTATCCATGACAACATTTTATGTTGTCAGCTTATTTCAGCATTTGCAAACCTAGCCTTTAATAAAGTCCCATCCCCAAATTAGCTTGCATTTCTTGTAAACAAATATGACAAAAACTATCTCCATGTTTCCTCTTTTGTTTATTTAGTGTAATAACAGTCTATTTTTTCTATGCAATAGAGATGTTTTTTCTTAATGCTTTGCAAAAATTACTAACATAGTTTGGATACAAAATATTTTCAAGTGTGGTAAAGATTATATATTTGTGTGAGGTTTGCATTATATTTTACCGTTTGATTAATGTATTAATTTTTTGTTGACAAGTCAAAAACATTATAATTGAAGATTCATGGTTTCTATGTTTAAACTACAACCTCCTACATAGGAGGGTGAAATATTTCTTACTTTATTTGAATGTTCCTCTTGGTCTGGATTTTGGTAGGTAGAAAGTCTTAACATCATGACAATTACTAAAAACTCATATCGCTACTATCTGAGACTATAGCAGTATTCTGTTTAACAAGCATTGTGACATATCAGTTATCTATTGAGTAATGTCAATTATCAGTTGAACCTCTGCAATCCATATTTATCTTTTCTTCTTTCCAATGTTTTAGATGCTATAATTGTCTCTGATCCAAAATATCTTTTTTAATTGTTATGACTTTGTAAAGGTTCTTCCCATGTTAAACTATCAACCCTCCCAGCAGAACTTCTTATCTTCCTTCAGCAAAGTTTAAACATTCTTTGTTCATCCTTCCTCACATTATATTCTAATGATTGGTTCCTGTAACCTGTGTGTGTTTTGTCTAGAATTCTTGAATTACTTTGGAGTTACATGAAGAACATAATTCTTCACGAAGAAAGACTTTCTTGTAAAGAAGTGGGGGGGGGGGGCTCACAGGACTCATGGAGATCCCAAAAAGAACTTCATGAGATCCTCACAAAGCCCTTCTTACACACAATGCAAACCGTGGATAAGGAATCAGACTCTTCAGTGGTACAATTTTTTGTAGATTGCCTGGATGATGGTTCAATAGCAGAGTTTTGTAAACCATCAAATAATAGGGGGATGTCCTCTGTGACACAACTGTTGATATATGCTGCTTTTAATACTTCTTGGTACATAGCTGTCTTATCCATAATCCTGCAAATAGTTCTAATATGTTCATTAGCTCATCAATATAGATTTGGATATATTCCCCTTCTGTTTGTTAATATCCTTCTCATCTTATCTAGATAAAGGTTATGTTTACATCCATCCCCAAAATGTCACAGGACACCAAAGGTTAGTAGTTATTTCAATTTGCTGAGGTACTTTTTTTTTCCAATGGATTTCTATCCTGAAAAATCCATATTGTGTCTCAGTAATAACTTTTTTTTAATTTATGGTCTCATTGCATATTTTAATATTTTACTTTCAATGACAGATTATCAAACAATTTTACTTTGTTAACATTTCATATAATGAATTTTTAAATGGTAGTTAAGTGTGATTAGAATATAGAAATTGGATATGTAACTATGATTTCACCCCAATTCGAATGCACACATAGATTTTTTTCATGAACCAATAGAAGATGATAAGTACAATAGAAATCAAAATATAATGAGCTAGAAGCATAAGATTGATTTTTCTTAGTCAAGAATACCTGACTAAACTAAAATCCTATCTTCTTAAAATAAATATTTTATAAATTTGTTTTGCAATTAGAGTCATATTGAATAAAACATGACAAAGTTTAGGTCCTTCAACTTTACCCAGAAAACTAAATTTGATTTATTTTACTTAAATTCAGTTCAAAGGTAAACAACTGCATATGGCCAACACCCACCACAGTAGAAAGCACAGCATGGAGTAGCATTTATTTATGAGTTTATTTGTGCATATTTTCGTCTTTTATGTGTTAAAACTGGGATAAAGATGAGGTTTGATTTTATTGCTTAATATTAAAATTGGAGTAGTTAGAAAATGACTTTACATACCATTTTTCTTATCTTCTTTTTTTTCCTATTTGACCTTGTGATTGAAATTTATTGAATAACTACCAAATCTTTACTACATAATAGGGCTGATTATATGAGTGAGCAATTTCACTTGAGGCAAAAGGAGGATTTTATTACATATCATTTACATTTTTTTGTTTGTTACACGTATGGTTTTTTTATTTTTATTTTTTCCATTTAAAAATTTACACTTCCTTTCCTCCTCCCATTCCCCTCATTCTCCCCCCTCTCCCTCCTCCCTCCCCCTCCCTCTTTAAGAGAGGGCAGGGAACCCTGCCCTATGGGAAGTACAAGGCCCTCCCCCCTACATCCAGGCCTAGGAAGCTTTGCATCCAAATAGACTAGGGTCCCCAAAAGTCAGTACATGCAGTAGAAACAAGTTACAGTGCTTTATCTATGGCTTCTCAGTCAGCCTCCATTGTCAGCTACAATCAGAGAGTTCTGTTTGATTGCATGCTCATTCAGTCCAGCTCCAGCTGTATTTGGTAAGCTTCCATTAGAACAGGCACACTGTCTCAGTGGGTCTAATAATTGGAAAACAAGTAAACTCAAACTGTTTTAATTAACTAACAGAGTCTGCAAAAACAGTGGGTAAAGAAATTTGAGAATGTCCCTGTTTTAGAATAATGTCTTTAAAACAAGTTGTCCTAATGAAAAATCCAAATGTATCAGATAGTGTTCATGTTTAACTTTCAGTTAGATTTCAGAAATATAAAAATTAGTTTTTATGATCAACACTTAATTCTGGGAATAAGGATCATGTGTAAAATAATACCATCGTACTCCCTGTATTTAGAAGATAAAGGAAACACAATACCAACTGAAGATCTGGCATGCTATAAAAATTATAATATCAGCAAAGTTTCTCATGGAAAATGGAAAAGATGTGATGATGGTTTCACAAGCATCTTAAGAAGGAGGAAAGAGCCAGGTCGGCCTGCCCTGCTGGCTCCACCCAGCTAGCTTCCCGCCAGCCATCACAGCTTCCATCCAGAGGGCCTTCCGAGGGGTGAGTTGATCCGGGCCACGGCAGGGGCCCCGACGAGGGGGAGCTAGGACTTTTCCCAACCCCATAGACTCCCAGGTCTGCCTGCCCTGCTGGCTCCACCCTGCTAGCTTCCCGCCAGCCATCCCAGCTTTCATCCAGAGGGCCTTCCGAGGGGTGAGTTGATTCGGGCCACGGCAGGGGCCCGGCGAGGGGGAGCTAGGGCTCTCCCCGACCCCATAGACTCCCAGGTCTGCCTGCCCTGCTGGCTCCACCCAGCTAGCTTCCCGCCAGCCATCCCAGCTTCCATCCAGAGGGCCTTCCGAGGGGTGAGTTGATCCGGGCTACGGCAGGGACCCCGGCGAGGGGGAGCTAGGACTTTCCCCAACCCCATAGACTCCCAGGTCAGCCTGCCCTGCTGGCTCCACCCTGCTAGCTTCCCGCCAGCCATCCCAGCTTCCATCCAGAGGGCCATCCGAGGGGTGAGTTGATCCTGGCCACGGCAGGGGCCCCGGCGAGGGGGAGCTAGGGCTTTCCCCGACCCCATAGACTCCCAGGTCTGCCTGCCCTGCTGGCTCCACCCAGCTAGCTTCCCGCCAGCCATCCCAGCTTCCATCCAGAGGGCCTTCCTAGGGGTGAGTTGATCTGGGCCACGGCAAGGGCCCCGACGAGGGGGAGCTAGGGCTTTCCCCGACCCCATAGACTCCCAGGTCTGCCTGCCCTGCTGGCTCCACCCAGCTAGCTTCCCGTCAGCCATCCCAGCTTCCATCCAGAGGGCCTTCCGAGGGGTGAGTTGATCCGGGCCACGGCAGGGGCCCCGACGAGGGGGAGCTAGGACTTTCCCCGACCCCATAGACTCCCAGGTCTGCCTGCCCTGCTGGCTCCACCCAGCTAGCTTCCCGCCAGCCATCCCAGCTTCCATCCAGAGGGCCTTCCGAGGGGTGAGTTGATCCGGGCCACGGCAGGGGCCCCAGCAAGGGGGAGCTAGGGCTTTCCCCGACCCCATAGACTCCCAGGTCTGCCTGCCCTGCTGGCTCCACCCAGCTAGCTTCCCGTCAGCCATCCCAGCTTCCATCCAGAGGGCCTTCCTAGGGGTGAGTTGTTCCGGGCCACGGCAGGGGCCCCGACGAGGGGGAGCTAGGACTTTCCCCGACCCCATAGACTCCCAGGTCTGCCTGCCCTGCTGGCTCCACCCAGCTAGCTTCCCGCCAGCCATCCCAGCTTCCATCCAGAGGGCCTTCCGAGGGGTGAGTTGATCCGGGCCACGGCAGGGGCCCCGGCGAGGGGGAGCTAGGGCTTTCCCCGACCCCATAGACTCCCAGGTCTGCCTGCCCTGCTGGCTCCACCCAGCTAGCTTCCCGCCAGCCATCACAGCTTCCATCCAGAGGGCCTTCCGAGGGGTGAGTTGATCTGGGCCACGGCAGGGGCCCCGACGAGGGGGAGCTAGGACTTTTCCCAACCCCATAGACTCCCAGGTCTGCCTGCCCTGCTGGCTCCACCCTGCTAGCTTCCCGCCAGCCATCCCAGCTTTCATCCAGAGGGCCTTCCGAGGGGTGAGTTGATTCGGGCCACGGCAGGGGCCCGGCGAGGGGGAGCTAGGGCTCTCCCCGACCCCATAGACTCCCAGGTCAGCCTGCCCTGCTGGCTCCACCCTGCTAGCTTCCCGCCAGCCATCCCAGCTTCCATCCAGAGGGCCTTCGGAGTGGTGAGTTGATTCGGGCAGGGCAGGGGCCCTGCGAGGGGGAGCTAGGGCTTTCCCCGACCCCATAGACTCCCAGGTCAGCCTGCTCTGCTGGCTCCACCCTGCTAGCTTCCCGCCAGCCATCACAGCTTCCATCCAGAGGACCTTCGGAGTGGTGAGTTGATTCGGGCCCGCGGCAGGGGCCCGGTGAGGAGGTGCTAGGACTTTCCCCGACCCCATAGACTCCCAGGTCAGCCTGCAGTGCTGTTTCCACACTGCTAGGCTCTCCCGCCTGCCATCCCAGCTTCCATCCAGGTACAAATTTCTATATTTCTCCCCTTCCACTGAGGCCATAAAATTTCCCCAGTTCAGCTGCCTTGCACACTGGGCCTGCTCTGTAGGGGCATCCCGGAAAGAGGGAGTGCCTGTGCTTCAATACCCTGCCTGGGGAAAGGTAGGCATTCTATCAGTGAACTCCCTGCCCAACAAGGGAACCTGACCCGATACCAGAAGTTCCAATAGAGAGTATTTGATCGAAGAGATGGGCAGACGCCAAGGCAAGACCTCCTCCAACAATCTGAAGAACAACATGAAAATATCAGATCCCAACGACCCTACAACAGAAGGATTTGAACACTCTAATCCAGATGAAGTGGAAAAAAGTGCCATTATGAAAGCAATAGAGTCCCTTAAACAGGATATGAATAACTCCCTTATGGAACTGGTCGAGAAGTATAACAAAAAGTTTGAAGAAATGAGTATAGAAATGGATGAGAAATATAACAAAAAGTTTGAAGAAATAAGTAAATCCGTGAGTGATACCCTGAGAAACCAAGAAAAAACAATCAAACAAGTAAAGGAAACAGTCCAAGAATTGAAAACTGAAATGGAGGCAATGAAGAAAACACAAAACGAGAACCGGCTGGATATGGAAAACCTAGGTAAACGAGCGGAGACTACAGAGTCAAGCATAACCAATAGAATACAAGAGATAGAAGAACGAATCTCAGATTCTGAAGATACCATAGAGAAAATAAATGCTCTGGTCAGAGAAAACGACAAATCCAACAAATTCTCTTCACAAAACATTCAGGAAATCTGGGACACAATAAAAAAACCAAATCTAAGAATAATAGGGATTGAAGAAGGAGAAGAACTGCGGATCAAAGGCCCAGAAAATATATTCAACAAAATTATAGAAGAAAACTTTCCCAACCTAAAGAACGATATTCCTATGAAGGTTCAAGAAACATACAGAACACCGAATAGATTGGATCAGAAAAAAACATCCCCGCGTCATATAATAATCAAAACACAAAACATAAATATTAAAGAAAAAATTTTAAGAGCTGCAAAGGAAAAAGGTCAAGTAACTTATAAAGGTAAACCTATCAGGCTTACACCGGATTTCTCTATGGAAACCATGAAAGCCAGAAGATCCTGGATAGAGGTACTGCAGAAACTAAGAGACCATGGATGCAAACCCAAACTAATATACCCAGCCAAGCTATTGTTCACTATCAACGGAGAAAACAAAATATTCCAGGACAAAAACAAATTTAAACAATACGTAGCTACTAATCCAGCCTTACAGAGAATATTAGAAGGAAAATCACTACCGAAGGAATCCAACATTCCCAACACGGCCTACAATAACTCGAACATCTAGCGACCATTCACAAGCACAAAGCAAAGAAGAAAAACACATACACTCTACTACCTAAAAAAAAATGACCGGAGTCAACAACCACTGGTCATTAATATCACTTAATATCAATGGACTCAATTCACCTATAAAGAGGCACAGACTTAGAGATTGGATACGAAAACAGGATCCAACATTCTGCTGTTTACAAGAAACACACCTCAACCACAAAGACAGACACTTACTCAGAGTAAAGGGTTGGGAAAAGGTTTTCCAAGCAAATGGACCTAAGAAACAAGCGGGCGTGGCCATTCTAATATCTAACAAAATTGACTTCAAACTAAAATCAGTCAGAAGAAATGGAGATGGACATTTCATACTCATAACTGGAACAATTCATCAGGAGGAAATCTCAATCCTGAATATCTATGCTCCTAATATAAAGGCACCCACATATGTAAAAGAAACTCTTCTAGAACTCAAGGCGGTCATCAAACCACACACACTAATAGTAGGAGACTTCAACACTCCTCTCTCACCAATGGACAGGTCAATCAGACAGAAACCAAACAGAGAATTGAGAGACCTATTGCAGGTATTAAATCAAATGAATTTAACAGACATCTATAGAACACTCCACCCAAATAGGAAAGAATATACCTTTTTCTCTGCAGCTCATGGAACCTTCTCGAAAATTGACCACATACTCGGTAACAAAGTAAACTTCCACAGATACAAAAAAATATTAGTAACTACCTGTGTCTTGTCAGATCACCATGGACTAAAATTAGAATTCAACAACAATGCTCCCCCCAGGAAGCCAACAAACTCATGGAAACTGAACAGTCAACTACTAAATCACCCCTGGGTCAAGGAAGAAATAAAGAAAGAAATTAAACTCTTCCTTGAATTTAATGAAAACAAAGACACAACATACTCAAACCTATGGGACACTATGAAAGCAGTGCTAAGAGGAAAGTTCATAGCACTAAGTGCCCAATTAAAGAAAGCGGAGAAAGCACACATTGGTGAATTAACAGCACAATTGAAAGATCTAGAAAAAAAAGAAGCTGATTCACCCAGGAGGTCTAGAAGACTGGAAATAATCAAACTGAGGACTGAAATCAACAAAATAGAAACAGAGAAAACAATCCAAAGAATCAATGAATCAAAAAGCTGGTTCTTGGAGAAAATCAACAAGATTGACAAACCCCTAGCCAAGTTAATCAAAAGGCAGAGAGAGAACATGCAAATTAATAAGATCAGAAATGAAAAGGGGGACATAACCACAGACACAGAGGAAATTCAGAGAATCATTAGATCTTACTATGAAAGTTTATATGCCACAAAGTTGGAAAATGTAAAAGAAATGGACATTTTTTTAGATAAGTACCATATACCAAAGTTGAACCAAGAACAGGTGAACAATCTAAATAGACCTGTTAGTCGCGAAGAATTAGAAGCTGTTATCAAAAATCTCCCTACCAAAAAAAGCCCAGGACCAGATGGTTTCAATGCAGAATTCTACCAGAACTTCCAGGAAGAGCTAATATCTATACTCCTTAACGTATTCCACAATATAGAAACAGAAGAGTCATTGCCTAACTCCTTTTATGAAGCTACAGTTACCCTAATACCAAAACCACACAAAGACACAACCAAGAAAGAGAATTACAGGCCAATCTCACTCATGAACATCGACGCGAAAATTCTCAATAAAATACTGGCAAACCGAATCCAAGAGCACATTAGAAAAATTATCCATTATGATCAAGTCGGCTTCATTCCAGAGATGCAGGGCTGGTTCAACATACGCAAATCTATCAATGTAATCCATCATATAAATAAACTGAAAGAAAAAAACCATATGATCATCTCACTAGATGCTGAAAAAGCATTTGACAAAATTCAACACCCATTTATGATAAAGGTGTTGGAGAGACTGGGGATACAAGGATCATACCTAAATATAATAAAAGCAATATACAGCAAGCCGACAGCTAACATCAAACTGAATGGAGAGAAACTCAAAGCCTTTCCACTAAAATCAGGAACGCGACAAGGCTGTCCACTCTCTCCATACCTCTTCAATATAGTGCTTGAAGTTCTAGCAATAGCAATAAGACAACATAAGGAGATCAAGGGGATTCGAATTGGAAAGGATGAAGTTAAACTTTCGTTATTTGCTGACGATATGATAGTTTACATAAGTGACCCCAAAAACTCTACCAAAGAACTCCTACAGCTGATAAACACCTTTAGTAACGTGGCAGGATACAAGATCAACTCCAAAAAATCAGTGGCCCTCCTATACACAAAGGATAAAGAAGCAGAGAGGGAAATCAGAGAAGCATCACCTTTCATGATAGCCACAAATAGCATAAAATATCTTGGGGTTACTCTAACCAAGGAAGTGAAAGACCTATTTGACAAAAACTTTAAGTCTTTGAAGAAAGAAATTGAGGAGGATACCAGAAAATGGAAAGACCTCCCCTGCTCTTGGATTGGGAGAATCAACATAGTAAAAATGGCAATTCTACCAAAAGCAATCTATAGATTCAATGCAATCCCCATCAAAATCCCATCAAACTTCTTCACAGACCTTGAGAGAACAATAATCAAGTTTATATGGCAAAACAAAAAACCCAGGATAGCCAAAACAATCTTATATAATAAAAGAACTTCTGGAGGCATTACCATCCCTGACTTCAAACTCTATTATAGAGCTACAGTATTGAAAACAGCTTGGTATTGGCATAAGAACAGAGAAGTCGACCTATGGAATCGAATAGAAGATCCAGATATTAACCCACAAACTTATGAACACCTAATTTTCGACAAGGGAGCTAAAGGTATACAATGGAAGAAGGAAAGCATCTTTAACAAATGGTGCTGGCATAACTGGATGTCAACCTGTAAAAAAATGAAAGTAGATCCATATCTATCACCATGCACAAAAATCAAGTCCAAATGGATTAAAGACATCAACATTAATCCGTCCACTTTGAACCTGATAGAAGAGAAAGTGGGAAGTAGTCTACAAGATTTAGGCACAGGAGGCCTCTTCCTAAGCAGGACCCCAGCAGCACAGACAATAAGAGAAACAATGAATAAATGGGATCTACTGAAACTGGGAAGCTTCTGTAAAGCAAAGGACACTGTCAGTAGGACAAAAAGGCTGCCTTCTGACTGGGAGAAGATCTTCACCAACCCCTCATCAGACAAAGGTCTGATCTCCAAAATATACAAAGAACTCAAGAAACTAGGCACTAAAACTCTAATTAACCCAATTAAAAAATGGGATACTGAACTTAACAGAGAATTCACAACAGATGAACTTCGAATGGCCAGAAGACACTTAAGGTCATGCTCAACCTCCTTAGCGATCAGGGAAATGCAAATCAAAACCACTTTGAGATACCATCTTACACCTGTCAGAATAGCTAAAGTCAAAAACACCAATGATATCCTATGCTGGAGAGGATGTGGGGTGAGGGGAACACTCATCCATTGTTGGTGGGAATGCAAACTCGTGCAGCCACTGTGGAAATCAGTGTGGCGGTTTCTCAGGAAACTGGGAGTCAACCTCCCTCAGGACCCAGCAATTCCACTCTTGGGAATATACCCTAAAGATTCCCGATCATACTACAAAAGCATTTGTTCTACTATGTTCATAGCAGCACTATTTGTAATAGCCAGAACCTGGAAACAGCCTAGGTGCCCCTCAATAGAAGAATGGTTAAAAAAGGTGTGGAACATATACACATTAGAGTTTTACTCAGCGGTAAAAAACAATGACATCTTGAATTTTGCATGCAAATGGATGGAAATAGAAAACGCTTTACTGAGTGAGGTAAGCCAGACCCAAAAAGAGGAACACGGTATGTATTCACTCATAAGTGGATTCTAACCATAATTAAAGGTCTTTGAGCCTATTATTCGTGATCCTAGAGAAGCTAAATAAGAAGATGAACCTGATGAAGATTATTTAGCTATCCACCAGGAGGTAGGAAATAGACAAGAGTCCCAGGTAACCTCGGGTGCATGGGGGGGAGGGAGGGTCGATGGAAGGGGAGAAGGTTAGAGAGAAGGGAGTAGGGGAAGAAAGGGGAAAGCTTGGTGGCCTGGGATGGGGGGGGGAGGGAGGAAGGATGAATATGGGATCAGGGAAGATTATATTTCAACTAAGGGACCCATTTTAGGGTTTACAGGAGACTTGATTATATATGGGATCCCAGGTCCAAGGAGAGATCCCCCAGATTGCTCTCTGGACAGAGGAGTGGGTGCCTGAATCGGCCGTGGCCCATGTCCATACTGATGTATATTTTGCTTATCACCATAGATCCTGCATCTGACGAAGGACGGCGATACAGTCGGTGACCCATATTGCAGCACCGGACTGAGCCCCCCGAGGTCCAAATGAGGAGCAGAAGGAGGAAGAACATGAAAAACGAAATCAGTACTGCGAGGGATGCTATCACCCACTGATACAAGGGAACGGATCTGATGAGAGTTTACCAAGGCCAGTTGGACTGGGACTGAAAGAGGACGTGATCTAACCAGACTCTCCGAATTTGGCCGGATTCTCTGACTGTGGCTGACCCGAAGTCTTTCTGAAAAGCCATTGACTATGACACTGGGACCTGTTTCCTCTACATATAATGGATTTTGGGGATCCAGTCTGTTTGGACACTCACCTTCCTGGACCTGGAGGGAGGGGGAAGGAACTGGAACTTCCCACAGGGCAGGAAACCCTGACTGCCCTGTGGGACGAAGAGGGAGGAGGAGGGGGAGTAGGGGGAGTGGGAGGGTGTTGGGAGGGGGGATGGAAATGGAAACTTTTATAATTTAATAAAATTTACTAAAAAAAAAAATAAAAAAAATAAAAACAAACAAACAAACAAACAAAAAAAAAGGAGGAAAGAAAGCAGGATTGTAGGAGTTTATAGTAATTTATCTTTATGCACGTTTTACAGCAGGTTCAGAGTTGTGTTGTGAAACTGTGAAAAAACATAAGCATTGTCATGTTCTCATGATTCTCTTCTGTTAGGAATTCAAGCAGGTTATTGCAAATTAGTTCTTTGTCTACAGAAATGTCTCTTGAGACGACATGGCAGGGATAGAGTGAGACGGAAAAACACTGTCTTTCTATCTTCTCTGTCTCTTTCTCTCTCTCTCTCTCTCTCTCTCTCTCTCTCTCTCTGTGTGTGTGTGTGTGTGTGTGTGTGTGTGTGTGTGTGTGATGAGATATATAAGGGCATATGAAAAGGGAATGTAAGCATCCCTAAATAGGTAACCATAAAAACTTAAAAAAAAAAAGTATCTTACCTATATGACAAAGATGTGAAAGATGTGTCCAGGACAAAAACTACAACTAATGTAAAAATGTATTTGTTTCTATATATGTTTATTTACTATAGATGATTTCAGGACTGGATTTTTGGGATCCAGTCTGTTCGGATACTCACCTTCCGGGACCTGGAAGGAGGGGGGAGGAACTTGAACTTCCCACAGGGCTGGAAGCCCTGACTGCTCTTAGGGATGGAGAGGGAGGAGGAGGGGGAGGGGAGGAGTGGGAGGGTGTTGGGAGGAGGGGCGGAAATGGAAACTTTCATAATTTAATAAACTTTGGAAAAAAAATCTTTATTTTTTAACAAAGAGAGTCGTTTTTAAAATAAAATTTCCAAATCTTGCTTATATCATACAACTATATAATGAGTAAAACAGAGAGTGTCTTGTATGAAAAATTTATATTTCTATGTAAATATTTGCCAAAAAGCAAAGTAGGAGTGAAAGTGCACATAGGAAGCTATTAGCAGCTAAATAAGATTAGAAAGGAAAATAGAGAAAGGCAATTAGCATGGTGTTTATACAATCTATAATATGCTATTTCACTTGTTTAAAGAAAACTGCATAATTATAGTTATGTAGAACAAGACCACATCAGTGGAATCACAGGGAGTGTAGGTGCCAGAAAATCTATATACTGCACAATATTGATACTTCATTTAATATAAGAGGTGTATGTGTATATTTATGTTTAAAATCTGGCTCTAAACCAGAAGAATCTAAAAGGCAAAAAGCTGTTACCAAGTGTTACTAAGAAGCACCTTTTCTATATTCACACAACCAAAGAAAGTGACCAGGTCGGACTCTGAAATCTTCATCACTATATATATAAAACTTGAGAGTAAGGAGCAGAAAGAGTAAGAAAAATTTCAGTGCAAGTTTTAAGTCCCTTTTTTCTTCTAGGGAATGATAGCTTTAATTTACTTATGGAAAATGACAGGGACCAACGTGTTGAATCACTTTTGAGTGTGAATAATAATCTCCCTGTCATAGTAGCCTAGTGACTAAGGTTCTCTGAGAAGCATACATCACCCCAACATGTCATGGGTGGAACTGTTTTTCATAAAGAAAGGAGTATGTGAGTCAGAAATGTGTAAGCAGAGTAAAGTCAGAGTTGGTTTAAATGATCTAATAATGGCTATTACTATGAAAAAATAGAACATTTAAGCATTAGAAGTCTAATAACTTGGAAATATTTCTTGATTATCTAGAGAAAGGGCAGAAGGATGCATACTCCTGTGGTCATAAGTGTTTTACCTGATTGATGAAATCATGGAAGGTTCCTAGCTTTGTTCACAGGAATTCTTTAAATTTGTGTCTAACAGTATTCTGTTTTATTATTTTTTAAGTTATTTAAAAAAATACCAATCTAAATTCCCACTCCATCTCCTCCTCGCATTCCCTCCACACAACCTCCTGACCAAGCCCCATTTAATACTAAGAGAGGGTAAGGCACATTGTTCTGTGGAAGGTTCAAGGCCTTCCCTACTATATTTAAGCTGAGAAAGGTATGCATTCAGAGAATAAGATCTCAAAAAACCAGTACACACAGTAGAGATAAGTCCTGGTGTCACTGCCAGTGGCCCCTCACTCTGCTCCAGCCATACAACTGTCAACCACATTCAGAGGGAATATGCTTGTTCCTCCCAGTCCAACTGGAATATGTGAGCTCAGGTATACTGTTTCAGTGAATGAACCCATCATGGTCTTGACCTCTTGGCTCGTATTCTCATTCATTCCACTTTTCAATCGGAGCTCAGTCCATTGCTCCGATGTGGGTCTCTGTCACTTTTTCCATCTGTTGTTGGACGAAGGTTTTATTGTGATATTTAAGATAATCATCAGTCTGACTATAGGGCAAGCCAAGATTGGGACCTCTCTCCTCTATTGCTTACGAATTTAGCTGGGGTCATCCTTATGGATTCCTGGGATTTTCTCTAGAGCCAGGTTTCTGCTAACCCTATAATGGCTCGCTCCATCAAAATATCTCTTTCCTTGCTCTCATCTCTGTACTTCCTCCATCTCAAATATCCCATTACCTCAAGTTCTCCTAAATTCTCCCCTTTTCCCCCCTCTTTCCCTTCTACCCTCCCTTCTACTCTTGCCCCCATGCTCCCAATTTTGTCAGGCACCTTGTCTGTTTCCAATTTCCAGATGAGTCTATACATGTTTTTTTGTTTTGGGGTTCACTTTATTACTTAACTTATCTATGATCGTGAACTATAGGCTCAATGTCCTTTTTTATAGTTAGTTTCCTCTTATGAGTGAGTACATACCATATTTATCTTTTTGGGTCTGGGTTACCTCACTCAGAATAGTATTTCCTATTTCCATCCATTTGCTTGCAAAATTTAAGTTCTCATTGTTTTTATTACTGAGTAATACTCTAATGTGTAACTGTGCCATTTGTTCATAACAGCATTAGTTGTAAAAACCAGAACCTGGAAACAACCTAGATGCCCCTCAACTGAAGAATGGATAAAGAAAATGTGTCTAAATGTATGCTTAATGCAAAAATACTTTGGGTATTTTATACACAATATAAGCATTGCTAATTTATTTTCTAATGTACTATAACACTGATCTTAATATACACCATAATTATGTCCATTTTATTTTTCAGTATTGGTAGCACTCATTTCTAAGACCAACTTAGCAGAGAGGTATAATTGTACATTCTGAAAATGCAGTGCATACACTGTAGAGTGTTCTGTTGATGGATGGCTGACCAGGAAAAGGATAAAAAGGATGGAGGGACAAACTTTATGTGGGATATATTATACCTTTATTCATTTACCAAATGAATGGAAACGTATGCCAGCATACAACTTTAAATCTCCAGGTTGATATTTGATCTCCAGTCTTCTGTTCTTTCTCCCTACTATTCAAGCATTTCCTTGAGAGGAATTTGATTGCAAAGTAAGAATTTGCTCATTTTGTAACTTTCCGAAAGTAAGAAAGGATAAAGAAATATTTACTACCTCTCAGGCTGAGGGGCAAAGAAGGTGAACAAGAGGAATCTGGATGCACTGACTACAACAACGCCTGATTTCTTCCGTCGTGAACTTTGGATGTGAACCCTTCCATTGTAGGCCTTTAGTTGGTTTTTGTGCATCAATTTAATACACACATGACAAGTGTCAACCCTTTGTAGATACTGAAGTAGATACAAATATCATGATTGATAAGGTAATAGCTTAATGGTTTCATCTTTTGTTCTGATGAATCCCAGGTATTGTTCAGAAAATGTTACACTGGTAACATTTAATTACACCAGAATAGAAAAAAAATTTAGATGACTTTAAAAGGCCCTAAAAGATTTTAAAGAAATGCAATCTATGCAGAAACATCAGTCTCTAGGCATCTTATCAACAAGATTGTGCATCTGATTATAGAGTGCATACAATGGGACATATGCTGGAACTATATTGCACAGACAACAGTAGAGAGGCCCTGTTAAATAAATAAGGTATCCCATCTTATGCTATGTTACACAGTCATGTCCTCTACTGCAGTGCTATACCATAGAGTTAGCTGTAAGATATCTGAAGTAGTAAATTGGCTGGGGAGGTAGAGTGGTGGTCGGCATAAAAGTGCTTGCTTATCTCGCATGAATGGAGCCTTGAATTAGATTCCATAGTTTCACTGCCCAAAGAAAGTAAGTAGAGAAGCATAGTGTGCGATGATGCCTAGCATGCTGCAGTGCTACTCGTGTTTTAAAATACCTAGCATCTGGAAAGGTTTGTTTTTCTCAAGTCTTTCTGCTCTGCTACATATCTGAAAGGGATTGGGGCTGGAGAAGAGTTAGTAGAAATCTGACCTTTTTAATATTGTATATTCTTTTTATAATATGCAGGAATGCATATTTCAAAATTTGTATTAAAGTTTTAATTTCAAGAAAGTAAAGACACATGAGTAACGTAACAAATAAATAACAAATAGACACAAAAATTTCTCACTTTTGCATGAATTTAATAAGGTTAATTTGGGAATATTCCGTGAAAAGACTGTTTGGAAGATGTTCCTCTATACAACATAGAGCAAACATCTCTTATCTTTCATCTTCTTGAGTTCAAGTTATCAGAAAACATAAGTATTATTGACTGAACCAAAGGTTCAGTGGGTCAGAATGCTTTCTACACAAACATGAAGACCTGATTTTAGTCCTGATACTCACATAAAAAAACTGACAAAGAAATAAGTGCCTGTAATCCAAGTGTGGCAGGCTGGAGTGAGGGAGCTCTCCGGAACTCAGAGGCCAACCAATCTAAAAAAGAGCAGAGAGTTCCAAGGTTGTTTACAGATTCTATCTAAAGGGCATAGAGTGGAGGGTGACAGCAGGGCATTCCCAGTGATCTCCTCTGGCCCTCATCTGTTTTCTCACAAAGACACATGCAAAGACAAGAGGATTGTATTTTGAAAATATTTCTTTCATAAAACCATGTATCATCTTTTGCAGAAGGCATGATAAATGAGGACCCACTTCCTAACACAGAGCACAGCATGAAGCATATTTTTAATACTGCATATGTCTTTTGTTGGATATAATATTATAATGTTTTCCAGCATTATTATGCCTTGGAAAAGATCTCTTTCCTTTCCAAAGAAGGTTCTTTATGATATGCAAGTAATGTGTACATATGGTGTGATTGCTGCATATGTAAAAGAAAAACAGCTTATTCAAAACCCTAATAGCATGAGGGTTTTTTTCCATATATACAAATAGGAGATCTGATGAATACTAATATTATAGAGATAATAATTAATATCCCATGAATTCCTTTTTTGAAATAGAGTTAAGTAATAAATAAATGTATTTAGGTATGTGAAACAAGTTATTGTACCCAAGCATGATATAATCTGTGGATATATGTACATAATACACGGACAAACATAATAGATATAGAGATTTTTCTACATCACAAAATTACTAATACACGCTGGTTGAGTTAATTTATGGTGAATATTTGACACCAGAGATACACTTATGGTTTGTGCCTCTACAGTGTGTTGCTAGATAACAACACTGATGTGGAGTTTTTGTAAAACTACTTCCTCTTTTTATTTGGATTAGAAAAAAAATAAATAAATACTACCACTTCTTTACAAAATTGAAGACTAGCCCAAATTTCTTTCTATTGATTATCAAGCGGGTTTTTGTTTGGGGAGTTAAACGTTTGAAGTCAGTGTGACATTAATGGATATTTCTATTACGGTTAGACTTAATAAAGCATATAAGAATCATCAGAAAAGTGAAGCTTTCTAAGCAAAGAAATTACCTTAAGTGTAATACAAATATTTTTCTTTCTGTTGGGGATGAAGGAGGCCAGGAACAAGGCAACAAAAATCAATTTCGCTTCTGCTCACAGGTTCCAAAGTAGACAAACTGTGCTTCAGCTCTGAGGATCTTAATTGTTTCCGTCTTACTGGTTTTTTTTTTCAAGTATCATTGATAACTTGATTTCATTGCCTTAGGTATTAATTCTCTAAAATCTACAATATGGTTTCCCTAACTATGATGTGGGAAAGTCGTCTAAATCTTGTTTGCTGTAATGGTTCTGCCCTTTCCTCTGCTTCGAGGGCATGTTTTTCTGCGAGATAGAGAATGATGTCATTTTGTGCAGAGAATAATTTACCACCTGCTGGAAGGAGGAGGCATATTGTGGCAGCTGCATTACTGATTTGAAAAAGCAGCAAATATAAATGTATAGATGAGAATGTCAGTGTAATAGGTGGGGAAGTGTAGCATGCTTTCCCCAACAACAGCTGGAAAATTATGCTAAGCCTAAAATAGTATCTGCTGGCTTCAAACCAAATGTTTCTGTCACTAGTACTACACAGAGCAAAAACATCGCTCACAAATGAATTCCCCATTATGTTTACAGAAGTAGCTTTTTCCCTGGAAGGCATGGTTGGTATCTAGGCGGCCACATAAAGAAATAAAGAGAAGATGGGCTGTACAAACCTATTAATTTTCAGTTAGGATCCAAAGTCATTAGATAAACAAGTAACAAATTAATCCTTAGTTTTTTTAACTGTTTATCCTTTTAAGAATGACCTTACGTAAGGACTTATACATATTCCAAAAAGAAAAATTCAATTTTCTTTGGAAGTAATTGTCTGTAAGTGACAAACTTAATCAGTTGTGAATGACATAAATACACTGCTTATTTATGAGTCTTTAAAAATGAACAAAATTGTGTAACAAATAAGAATTCTGTGATAGTAAACAAGCTTTTATTTTTACATAGATTATAAACAATGACAACTGCAGAAACTGTCACTTAGAACTGGTCCTATGGCATGTGTTTATATTTGTTTATAACTGAAGGAAGACGGGTGTCCAAGGACATGCTCTCTTCTTATATAAAGCACGGGTCAGTAGGTCACCCTGGTCAAGTTCAGTAGCGCCAAATTCATGGTGTTCAAAATGTCATATTTAAAGATTTTATTTTTAAATTATGTATGTATATTTGTGTTGTGACTTGTGTATGAGTACTAGTGCCAACAGAGGGAACAATGAAGTCCATTTCTGAGAAACCAGCCCATCTTTATCAATGTTCATGTCTTAGTGTACATTTAATTTGAAAGTAATATGCCCCAAATTTTAACTGGGTATAATATTTTCTCCACTTTCCAAGTTTTACCTTGCCTCTTCATATGAATATTATTTGTACTTAGTAGAAGTTAAGGGTTATTATGATAACAATTGATTTTTATTTACTTGCTACATTTTTATTTAGATAACATGGCTTTCCACATATATTAAAATCTTGGACAGGCTAAATCCAATACCCCAAAATTACATAATATCTATATATCAATATTTAAATTTAATAACTAAATTCACATCCTTAATGTTTTATTTTTCTGGGATTTTGTGATTCAAATGAAAAATCACTTTGGATTCAACTCTATTTCACATAAATATATATTTTAAAGTGAATCTAGTCTCTGACTATTGGAAGTGGTATAGGAGGTCCTTCTGTCTATATGCTGCTTTTATTGGTTAATGTATAAACAAACTGCTTTATCCTATAGTAAGGCAGAACTTAGCTAGGTGGGGAAAACTAAACAGAATGCTGGGAGAAAAATGGCAGAGTCAGGAGAAGCCATGTAGCCCTCCCCCAGACAGACACTGGAACTTTACTCAGTAAATCACAGCCTTGTGACGATACACAGATTAATGGAGATGGCTAGTTTAGGATATAAGAGTTAGCCAGAAATACACTTAAGCTATTGGCTTAACAGTATTGCAAATAATATGGTTTCTGTGCTATTATTTAGGGTCTGAGCAGCCAGGAACTAACTAGCAGCCTCCTTACAATATATGATGCTTGTTACCTTCTATAAATTCTTACAGCCTAATGAGCTAGAAATCATTTCAGAAGATTAAAATATGTCTCCAAGTCAAATGTACAGTTGTCTCTTTACAATTAGAGATACAGGGTCTTTTCCCCTTCTTTTAAAATCTCAGGGAGCAAATAAAAAATTGTATGATAACACCATATGACAAATTTGTTATAAAAGCTGATGAGGTAACCTCTGCTCTCTGTGACATTAATTAATGATGAAGCTTCAAGTGAGGTAATCCCAGACCCAGAAAGATAAACCTGTGTTCATTCATAGGTGGTTCTTAGAAGTAAAGAACAGGATCACTAACCTATAAGCCACAACCCTGTGGAGGCCCAAAGAGAAATACATGAGGTTTCCCTGAGATGGGAAAGTAAAAATGATAACCTGGGTAAACTCAAGCAGCTGAAGGGATGGGAACTAGAGGGGGTTGGTTGGAAAAGCTTGGGGTGGGAGATGTGCTAAAGTTCGGATGAAGGCAGGAAGTAACAAAAAGGACAACTTGAGAGGGGGGCATTTGGGGGCTAATGAGTAACCTGGTGCCAGGGAAACCACCCACAAGGATGGCCACAACTAAGAGTCTTAGTAATGGTGGAGAGGGTGCCTGAACTGGCTATCTACTGTAGTGACTTCCCTAATTGCCATCAGAGATATTCTATCCAGTAAATGATGGAAACAGAGGCAGAGATCCACAGACAAGCACTGTGGAAGTCTTGCAGTACGAAGGGAGAAGGGATTGTACCAACTAGAGGGGTCATGATGGGGGAATCCACAGAGACAGCTGACCTGAGCTTGGGAGCTAATGGATGCTGGACCAACCGTTAGGGAGCCTGCATGGGAGAGACCTCGGGCCTCAGTATGCATGTAACAATGGTGTAGCTTAGTCTCTTAAGAAGGCTTCTAACAGTGAGAGCAGGACCTCTCTCTGGTGCTTAGCTGGCTTTTGGTAACCTGCTACCCAAGCTGGATTACCTGGTTCTGGCCTCAATATAAGAGGAGAAGCTTGGTCCTGCCTCAACTTGATGTGTCATGCCAAGGGAATGCCCGTGGGAGGTCTGCCCCTTGCTGAATGGAGATGGAGAAGTGGATAGGGAGATGGAAAGATGGCAAAGGCGAGGGGATGGGACGAGAAAAGAAGGGAAAACTGGATGGTATGTAAAAAAATGAAAAAAATAGTGTTACTTAAATAAAAAAGAAGGCAAAAAAGAGAAAGAAAGAAAAAAGAAAGAAAGAAAAGACAGAAGAAAGGAAGGAACGAAGTAATGAAGGAAGGAAGGAAGAAATAAATCTTACCATTCCGTTGCAGAAATGTTGGAAAGACTACAGGGAGTAGCACTCACAGACACATTGTTTAAAAAAATCTCAGTTAATAATCAGGATCAGCCCCTGTCTTTAAAGTGAGTTACAGAGTTATTCGACCCAAATACGTATTCAGACGACTGGACCTGGATTGATATCAGTCTGACACTTGTTGAGATATATAAGTGAGAACTGCCTAGACAGGTTGTTCCAGTTCTTGAGTGAGTTAAACTGTGTTTTAAATTGTTAATTTTGGGGTGTTATTTGGCTAAAATAATAGATATATTCATTATTTCTTTACTTGTAATATCCCAGGGAACAAGCTCTTATTTAAAAAAAATCTATTTCATAATTCTTAATCTTTGTCTGTGATCATGTTATACTCCAACGAAATTCCTTCCTTCCTGTATGTTTAGATGTTGTTGTAACCATTGACTGCAAGTTCAAAAGCAAATAAGTTTTCAACTTATACCACAGATCCTTTTATTAAAGTTAGTGTTCTTGTTATCATTTTCTTGCTAATGAGTTTCCAAACACCAGTTCTTTCTTCTGCCATGAAGAATGCAACGTTCCTTAACACTTGAGTAAATGCTAGAACATCAGTGTGTCTATAGCTGTATTTTGCCTGTCTCCCCACATGTAAATGTGTTGAAGTCATCACTGAGAAAAAATATATTCTGAGATCAATTTAAGGAAAGCAGATTGGACTCTTCAAAATTTATAGTCTTGACAATTCATTCACAAGTAACTTTTTATCTAATGGTGTCAGAATTCAAGCCTTTAGAAAAGTTCATTTGTTCAGATTGCCACTTGCTGTGAGCCTTGATTCTTGTTACTCTGGGAGTTTACCAACTGTTCAGAGTTCATTCTTAATCTGGTCTTCCTAACCTGGTGCGTTTTGCTCCCTTTTCCTTCTGGGGATGGACAGAGGGCCTTACATGTATGTCACAGTTACTCATACACTGGGTCAAATCTCTAGACCTTCCTGACCTGATTCCTGAACAGTTTTTTTACATTGTTCACCCAGTGGAGGCATTTCCCTCCAAGATACTCTCTCCAGGTGTTATAGATACTATCTTATATTTTACCATTTCATACTCGTTGTGAATTTCCAACCTCTTCTCCACAAACCTGATTTTTTTTTAACTCTTACTTGTGTGCTAAAGCACTCCCACCTACTCACTTTTGATATAGTTATATACTTTTCAGTTTCAGGCAGAAAAGTTTCTAGAAATAATTTCCTCATTAATGTCTGAGTTCATACACTCTGTCCAAAAATGTAATCCTTAAGAATTTGATTCTCTGGAACTCATTAATGATTTCCTTTGGAGCTAAGAGAAAAAATATTAGCTTACAAGTGTGTTTTAAAAGAATGTGAACTCTGGAATGGAAAAGCGCCTGTATATTATATGAAGGTTTGCATTTCTTTATTCACATCTTATTTTTTGTAGGTTTTGATTCATTTGTTTCTTAATTTATTTGTTCCTGGTGTCTTTTTTACAGCCCATCTTAAGTTCCAATAATGACAACATTGTAATAATAATTCATTTATGTTTCCATTGAGAGAGTGTGTGGACAGAGATTGCTTACTCATTTCCTTGCAATCCAGACACAAATAATTTCACGGAAACTATATTAATTACAACATTGCTTGGCCTATTATCTCAGGCTTCTTTGCTAACTCTTATGTCTTTTTTTTTTGTTGAAAGTAATTTTATTAAATTATAAAAAGTTTCCATTTACGCCCCTCCTCCCAATGCCCTCCCACTCCCCCCCTCCCTCTCCTCCTCCCTCTTTGTCCCCAAGGGCAGTCAGGGTCTCCTGCCCTGTGGGAAGTCCAAGTTCCTCCCCCCTCCCTCCAGGTCCAGGAAGGTGAGCATCCAAACAGACTGGATCCCAAAAATCCAGTATATGCAGAGGAAACCAGTCCCAGTGTCATTGTCAATGGCTTCTCAGAAAGACTGCAGGCCAGCCACATTCAGAAAATCCGGCCACATTCAGAGAATCTGGTTGGATCACATGCTCGTTCAGTCACGGTCCATCTGGCCTTGGTAAACTCTCATTAGATCTGACCCCTTGTATCAGTGGGTGATAGTATCCCTCGCAGTCCTTCGTCATTTTCTTCCTCCTTCTGCTCCTCATTTGGATCTTGGGGGGCTCAGTTCGGTGCTCCAACGCGGGCCTCCATCTGTATCGCCATCCAACGCCAGATGAAGGATCTATGGTGATAAGCAAAATATTCATCAGTATGGTCACGGGCCAAGGCCGGTTCAGGCACCCCCTCCTCTGTCCAGAGAACAATCTGGGGATCTCTCCTTGGACCTGGGATCCCATATATAATCAAGTTTCCTGTAAACTCTAAAATGACTCCCTTAGTTGAAATATATTCTTCCCTGATCCCACATTCATTCTTCCTCCCTTCCCCCCATCTCGGTCAGCCGAGCTTTCTCCATTCCTCCCCTACTCCCTTCTCTCTAACCCTCTCCCCTTCCAACAACCCTCCCACCCCACCCCCATGCACCCAAGGTTACCTGGGACTCTTGACTATTTCCTACCTCCTGGCGGATAGCTAAATAATCTTCATCAGGTTCGTCTTCTTATTTAGCTTCTCTAGGATCACGAATAATAGGCTCAAAGATCTTAAATTATGGTTAGAATCCACTTATGAGTGAATACATACCGTGTTCCTCTTTTTGGGTCTGGCTTACCTCACTCAGTAAAGCGTTTTCTATGTCCATCCATTTGCATGCAAAATTCAAGATGTCATTATTTTTTACCGCTGAGTAAAACTCTAATGTGTATATGTTCCACACCTTTTTTAACCATTCTTCTATTGAGGGGCACCTAGGCTGTTTCCAGGTTCTGGCTATTACAAATAGTGCTGCTATGAACATAGTTGAACAAACACTTTTGTAGTATGTTTGGGTATCTCTAGGGTATATTCCCAAGAGAGGATTGCTGGGTCCTGAGGGAGGTTGACTCCCAGTTTCCTGAGAAACCGCCACACTGATTTCCAAAGTGGCTGCACAAGTTTGCATTCCCACCAACAATGGATGAGTGTTCCCCTCATTCCACATCCTCTCCAGCATAGGCTATCATTGGTGTTTTTAACTTTAGCTATTCTGACAGGTGTAAGATGAGAGAACATTAATCAAGTTTATATGGAAAAAACAAAAAACCCAGGATAGCCAAAACAATCTTATACAATAAAAGAACTTCTGGAGGCATTACCATCCCTGACTTCAAACTCTATTATAGAGCTACAGTATTGAAAACAGCTTGGTATTGGCATAAGAACAGAGAAGTCGACCTATGGAATCGAATAGAAGACCCAGATATTAACCCACAAATGTATGAACACCTAATTTTCGACAAGGGAGCTAAAGGTATACAATGGAAGAAGGAAAGCATCTTTAACAAATGGTGCTGGCATAACTGGATGTCAACCTGTAAAAAAATGAAAGTAGATCCATATCTATCACCATGCACAAAACTCAAGTCCAAATGGATTAAAGACATCAACATTAATCCGTCCACTTTGAACCTGATAGAAGAGAAAGTGGGAAGTAGTCTACAAGATTTAGGCACAGGAGGCCTCTTCCTAAGTAGGACCCCAACAGCACAGACAATAAGAGAAACAATGAATAAATGGGATCTACTGAAACTGGGAAGCTTCTGTAAAGCAAAGGACACTGTCAATAGGACAAAAAGGCTGCCTTCTGACTGAGAGAAGATCTTCACCAACCCCTCATCAGACAAAGGTCTGATCTCCAGAATATACAAAGAACTCAAGAAACTAGACACTAAAACTCTAATTAACCCAATTAAAAAATGGGGTACTGATCTGAACAGAGAATTCACAACAGATGAACTTCGAATGGCCAGAAGACACTTAAGGTCATGCTCAACCTCCTTAGCGATCAGGGAAATGCAAATCATAACTCTTATGTCTTAAGTTAACCTATTTTATTATTCTGTGTGTTGCCATGAGGCTGTGGATTGCCAGCTAAAATTCTGGTGCCTGTCTCCTTTGGCAGCTAAATGGCATCTCCATGACTCTGCCTGCTCTCTCTCTTTATCTGTCTCTCTTCGGGTTTCTCACCTGGCTTTATTCTGCTAAACCATTGACTGAAGTAACGTCTTTGTTAATCAATGTTAATAAAACATACTCACAGCATACAAAGGGGAATCGATCCCACATCAAGTGTAGAAATTAATTTCATATTAATGAGTTTGATTTAAAATATACTTTATATGATAATTTATAAATCATTCTATTATTTGCTGGTTATTACATGTGATATTAAGTTCCCATCTAATGATACAATGTTTCAATCTGCATCAATTGTTTAAACATGCTTTGATGAAAATATGTTGCTGAAATGTCACAGAAAGTGTTAATCCATCTGGATACATCTCCCTTTGTATTACTGGCATTAACCTATTTTATGTAATACTGATTAGTTACATATGAAATAATATCTCTCCTAAGTTAAAACTATTAGACCATCCTCTTTATCTGAAATTTACGTCTTCCTAATCTCTATTCAAGATATATTATTTTTTAACTTTCTTTTCTATAATCGTTGTAATACTGTGATCAATGCTGTACTTAATCTTGATAAATTAACAACATATTTTATTTTCCCACAAATGCATACCTTCAAATTTTTAATGAAATGTCATGCATTCTTCTCATCTTTCATTCTAAAGTCGGTGACATGACCTGAAATTTAACTTCCAAAGTCATTTTGATAAATTATTTTGATGATAAGAATATTTACTTATAATTGAGTTTTGTGAGGCTAAAATATGGCATACATAGAGATTTCCACCCATATATTTGCATAGATTAAAAATGTTAGCAGGAATGCAATGATCATCATGAATAATATTTCATGTTATATTAACTGTGTAGCTATATGGTAATGATAATATCTTCAGTATTTTATTATAGAGTAAAAGATATATAGATCTTCACATTCAAGGAAAATATCTGGTCATATGATTAAGAATATTTTCACTTTACATATAAGTCCTAATCATTTGTCAATCAAATTTATAACTGACTACATGTAATTTTATAAATACGTCTTCGTATTCACACTTAATACTGCAACTCAGAAATATGAGGTATAAGAAGTCTTTTGTAAGTAGTCAGTGAAGGGCAATAAGAAACACAACCCATTATAGTCTAGTTCTACACATGCAGTTAAACTTTTTTTCTGCTCCCACTGGGATTTCAATGGGATTGAACTACTTTGGATATTATTCTTCATTATCAGGTTGATTGTAATCTGGTCAATTTGTTTCTGAAATACTGTGTAATGATTTGTAGGTGACTTCAAACCTTCTTAGATTCTATTTTTCACTTGACCTTAAGTGACATGGAAATTTAAATTGTTTAAAGTTGGTAAATATAGTCTGAAAATGGAAATTTTTAAGTTAAAAAGCATCCACTTGTTAAAAAGAGAGAACTCATGTTGTAAATGCATATTATTTTTAATAAGCAAAATCTCATTGATTTGAATGAGACCTTTGTACCATTTTACCCAAAGCAATTTTGTGTAATAAGAAAAATTCCTTAGAGGTAGTCTGTTATGGAACTTAACATTAGCTCAGTAAATTGTTTCTCTATTCCTTCTGAAATGAGAATTTAAAAGAGGTGAATACAAATGAAGGCATAATGAATACAAAATGTGAAGCGCTGTTAATGACGAGTCATTTTTAAAAGTAAGAAAAATGTAGTCATATCTTCACACCAAGTCATTTATAAAAGATTCTGGTTAAAATTCTCTAGGACTAAATGATTTGAAACCTATTTTGAAGGTTGCATTTATTTCAAACATTAAAATTTTAATAAGTAAAAAAGAAAAGTTATATTGAATAAAGCCACAATCCATCTTCCAACTTCACTTCTCATGCCTATCATCACTCACCCTGGTGCATTTGCATCCCATTCCAGGTAGTGGGTATTCTCCCTTATCTTTATTCCCCCTCTTCTTATCTGTATGCACATTCATCCCATTTCTCATATTTCCTCTCTTTATGTACTGAGTCAAATTTCTACCTTCTTTCTGGCATTGAGTGGACTCTTTGAAGGGTCTCAGTTTGACAGTGTTGTTCTTTGTGATGGAACCTGACTTTACCAGTTTAGAACTGGATTATATTTCAATGCCAGAAATGAGTCATTTGGTGTGTTAACAAGAATGATATCCAATTTTAAAATAATTTCTTGGCTCTAAGATATGAAATAACCACACAGGTATGTATATTCTTCTAATAGCTACCATAAGACCATGAACAGATTGAATATTTGAAAACTCACACATCAATTAATTGCTGTTTCCAAGCAGGTAGTGAAAACTCTCTCATCCTTTTTCAGAACAGTTTTGCTTATTTTCATCAAATTAGACTACAGCTTTCTCCATGATAGAGATTTTCTTCATCTTTTTCTAATTTGTCAGATTTTTAAGGCATACTTTGTATCTGTATACCTGAGATGCATGATACAGAGTTTGTTTCTATGTACAGTTGGTGTTACTGCTGCTACTATGTCAGACGCAAATGTTTGTAAATAATCAACTAATAAAAATACATATATAGGCACAATCTTCCAACATGTTTCAGGGACTGTGGGGGGAACCAGCATACTGTGTGCTAAAGCAAACATCAAATTATGCTGTTCTGTTTCACACTGACTGACGGTGGAAAGCATCACATCAGGCCTGTTCTTCAACTGGGAGAGCAATGTTTGACTCATCTAGAACACAGCTGAGTGCTAATAGAGAGATAGCAGTGAATATGACTCAGAAGAACACAAAATGATCCCTCACCACGTAAAATACCTTACAGGAAGCTCACTTTGAAATTATGTAGAATACTATGCTTAACAGGAATGGAGGACAAGGGACATAGCAACCTCCTACGTTTCCTACCTCAGCACGATGTTTGGGTTATTTGCTTTTAAATACGTAAATAATCAATTTGGCTAGAGAAGAGGGTAAGGAGAGAAGAAAACAGCCTCAGCATCAGTAAGTTATGTGGACCAAAGTTTGATGAAGAAGTAGTTAGTCTACATTGCATGTAGAAAATACAAAGTGACATCATGTAATTTCCTATAAAATCCCAGCATGAAATAATAACAGGACAGATTCAAAGACAATAAATGTCAAAGGTTAACTTTTTATGTGCAGTAAAATTCTTTTCCTCCCTGACTTTTTCCCCATATTCCAAGCATGCTATTAGGCATGTGTATTGCTTCCTAACATAATTATATGTTATTCAAAGTCAGTTAAATTGCTCTGCCCACACTTTCTTCATTTCTTTTAACATACCATGCTAATGTCATATTTAAAATATTTGTTCCTTTTACCCTTTTGAATGATATTTTACATTTTACTACAGTTTTGCCTTGAAATATTGAAGTTAAATTTCATTCTTTTCCAAGAAGTCTGGTGAATATTAAAAGTTTTACTAGTTTATTCTCTGAGATGTAAAAAAAACTCAGTGAACATTTTATTTGTTGTTCCACATTTGATTGATATTTTACTACTTTATATTTACCAATTATAACTGTTCATAACATTTATAGGTAAATGTTAATGTTTTTGTTTGAAACTTAGTTGTCTGTGAAAAATGGTCAACCTTATTTACTATTTTCCCTTATATCTTAGCAAATATAACTACAGTTGGTTTACTGCTCATTTCTTAGGTTCTGGAACATTGAATACTCGTAGTCAGCAACAGATCAAAAAGTAATTGAGAACAAATGTTAATTTATTCCAGAAATGCACTATGTGCTAAAGTTCATGGTAGATACATGTGCATTTGAATGTATATGTACAGATATGTTTTGTTATTGCTGACATTTTTTCTTATGATTATCTTTTCAGTAATTATGGCAGAAAACCACCGACATGAAATTTACAGAGCATCACACATTTAAATTAATCTCTAGATGGCTGAGGGTCTACTGGAAGGTATGTTTATGTAATATGCAAAAAAATCCATAATCTTATATACTGGAGTTTTATACCCATCTCAATTTACATGTTTGATTCTGCAACCAATATCTTTGTACACAAAGAACGATAGCATTATGGTCAACATCATGATCTTATTCTAAAGACATGGTATTTCTTCACTTTCTCCTTTCTTGCTACACAAGTTGCTGGCTATATTAATGGATCTGATTAAACTTCCATTACCATTTTAGATCTAAAAAGGCACAGGCAACAGGACAAAATTCTTGATGTCCTGGAAATTCAGAGAAAATATTATGAACCAAGTACTCAATTGTGACTGCTCAAAAATCTCTAGAAGATCTCTCACCTAAAACCTGAACTACGTTATTCTGGGCAGTCCAAATATTTGGGAAAGGCACATATGTACTTTCACAGACCATAGACTGCCAAGACTGGATATACATTTGTGCTATTGAAAAATCTGTTCAAAATGAGAATTTTTATTCATTATCATCTTAGTAGATTTCTTAAAAGGACCAATATTTTTCCTGTATCATGCTTATGTAATTTAACAAAACAATGCCTTCTGTGAATTTACCACTTCTTATTGCTTAGAGTTGGTTTAAGTATCTGTTTCAGTCTCAATGTTAGAAGCTTCATCAAGTGTGCTAAAGATTGTAGTTAGATTCTTTACAAGATTGTATCCAAAACAGATGCATAACACTTCCCTAAGAGTTTTCGGAGTTGTCATCTTTTTATTGTATGTACTCATCTATTTTGAGGTTTGTAATAAGACCAGTTGGTTTCATATGTCATGCCTTGATGTGTCTCCAGAACTAAAATCTAATTATATTTATTTATAAAAATATTATTTACCATTAATTTTATTGTAGGAAAAGGCGTACTAATCTATCTATAGTTCCAATGAATTCATAGATAACTTTTTCAAAAATATGTTGCTGGATTGCCTACTCTCATAAATTCTAACTATTATGTTCCTATGCACACAATTGAGTATCAGAGATATTGAGCCATGCATGGTTTTAATGGAAATGTATTTAAATTTTATCTCCTCTAGAAGTGTGCTAGAAATAACAATATTTTACATATCAGTTTGAGAACTATTGTTGTAGATATGTATTTTACCCTTCTAAAGAGATTGATTGCATACAAAGGAAAGGAAAGTCATTTCATCCACCCTTATTTTGTTTCAGGACTAGTTTCTGTATGAATCAATTTGGTAATTTAAAAATCTGACTAGTGTGTTGTCAAGAAAATCATTACTACTGAGATTTTTTAGGGAGCTGATAAGTATAATTAGGGTTCAAAGAACTAAGATGTTGCCACTTGCAATTCAGAAATGTTAAGTTCCATCAGTAATGGGAGAAGATTATGCAGGCAGATGGTAAAATGTCTGGATCATTTTGTACATGTTCTTGAAAAAGCGTCTTGACTTTTGACAAAGATGTTATATGCAAAAATTTATCTCTTTTTAAGTTACTGGTTTTGTTTCTGGGTTTAATTTGAATGTCAAGTGTCTCCCACTCCTACCAACTCATTTTGAACTCTGTGTCTGGACCTTGTGGTGTAGGTTTTAGAATTTGTGGGTCTTTGGGGAAAATGGGGTCTGACAAGGAGACATGGGGCATAGACCTGGTTTATGAGTTTATCCTGGCTCTACCTACATACAAAAACTCCAACATCCTACATATAAAATCCCAGTCACCATGCCATCCAGCTCTAAAACTCTCAACCAAAATGAGTTCTTGCTCCCATCCCTCCCAGAGATTATTCATGGGTATTTTGTTGTAGCCAAATAAAAAGTAACTAATATATTGGTATGGTAAGTTTTGTTATTTATACCTTATTAGGGCAGAATGTTAAAAATAACGTTTAGCTTTTTTGTTGACAAAAATATTATGTATTGATATATTTTACCAGGACAATATAATGTACTTTGACCTGAAGTTTTGAATGACTTGGTAGCTGCTGTAAAATTTTGAATGTCTGGTCAGTTGTAAAATTGGGAATCCATTTAATGTTAAAGATAATTTGATCTGTAATGTAAAGATGTATTGCACCTTCTTATATTGATTTCTGTATCACTTTCAATTTCAACATTTGTTACATCCTCATTAACAACCAAATCACTCACATCACTAATTGATCTGCTGTTTCCCGTGGAGAATCGTGCCTCGGATGAGAAGTAAGGTCATGAAAATGTTTGTGATGGTCAGGTTATTAGATGCTATTTTAATAAACTTGCATAATATAATGTGACCATTTAATATAATTTCCTCATAACCAGAAATTACTTTTTATGAAAGGCTCTTTTTATTATTTGCCTGAAATCTAACCATTGTTGACACATAATTTTTTATAGACTACTAAGCAGATTCTTCTTTTCAGACCAATAATTAAAATAACTTTATTCCTTTTCAGATAGTTCTCTATTAAAGTAAATCCAAGCTTAGAATCTTTAAAAGCTCAATCTTAATTTAATTGTCCTGCTGATTTTATGGTATAAACTATATGCATAATGTCTTACCTCAAAAAGAGACTGAACCAATATATACAATGTGATTCAGATGTTATTTAAAGTAATTTAACATCACATAAAAACAAATATCCCCTGAAAAATTAAAGAGCTCTGCAATTAAAAAAATAATAGAATGCAATTTTTGTTTGTATCCAGCCACATTTATTTCATTGTAGTTTTTTGTTAGTTTGTTTAGAGCAAGGGTCTCTCTCTGTAGGCCTGGCTAGTCTAGAACTTGCTATGTAGAGCAGGCTAGGCTTCCTTTGAGAGAGATCCACTGCCTCTGCACCTCATGTGCTAGGCATATACCGCTGCTCCCAGCTATATTTCCCAGTGTCAGCCATATTTCCTGACATTATCACATTTATTGCACTCTGTTAGGACCAGGACACTGCTATTTCCTACTTTGCAACCTAACTATATCTTTCAATATTTTAAAATAATGATGTGAATATTGCTATTTTATTCAGAAATTTTAAACTTTGCTATTATTGCTGTTGAAATTCATTTTCTTGTGTTTGTGAATATATTACCATATATAATTTAGAAAGACTTCAAAGTTAAGCTAATGTAAAACACCATAAAATTTGAAAAACAATGTAATTGTGAAGTTCTAGCAATTTTAAGGTAACCTTTGCTAAAGTTTAATACTTCTGTGAAAAGTAGTCACAGTTGACTTGTACTCAAGTCATTTTTTTTGGTCTGACAGATGATTTAACATTTAACAATCCCGTAATTTTATCATATGTTGAAGTATTATTTGGTATATTTTCATTTTTTATTTTGACAGCCCATACATAAAAGGAAATATTATTCACACATTTCAAAGAATTATCATAAACTAAAGACATGTTTACTTACCCTGAAAAATAGTTAAGTACAAAATCATTGGATTGCTTTGAATTACATGTCTCTTTCTCACACTGGGCAAAATCATGTTCTGGTGTGACTTTAATGACTCCTTTTCCCAGAGTTTCATCCACAAAATATCTATTCCTAAATAATACTGTTTGCTATTTCTTATTTTCAGCTTTATACAGCCGCATACTTTGTAATTTCCTCTGAAACACATTATACTCAAGACCATTCTTCATTCATAGGTTGTGACTTGCATTTGCTGCTTATTTATCTTATTGTTTTTTAGTATTACACACTGTAATTATATCCTGGTCTATTTATCCATCCCACAAGAGTGTGTGTTTCAGTTGCTGTCTCTTTTTCTCTTCTTTTAGTTCATAATTAACTTTGTCAATAATATTGTTGTGTTTTATATTTAGAACTGTACATAGTAAGAATACTGATTTGAATATGCTTTATTATATATAAACTAATGTTTTTTAATACACTGAACTAATTCATAATTCTATATGGTCAGACTATCTTTGAGTTAAAATTTTAGATGCCCTTGGACACTAAAGAAAACTAGCGTCTGCACATTTGATTACATGCTCTTCACACTGACGCTCTCTAGATAGTATTTTCTTTGTTTTTTGAGGATTCAATTGGAAAATATTTCTGTTTCTGTAGTTTACTTCTATTCTTATGAGATACTGATAAAAGTAACAAATTTCACCATTGTGCCATTTCACTTATTACATGTAAGTGCTTCTGATTTACTCTAAAGTAAACCTCTCTCCAGTTAGAGATTTATCTCTAACCGAGTAGAATAGGTTATACATATTAGTAGATGTTCACATAGATGTGAAGACAAAGCCCAAGCTACGAATGAATAAGAAATGTTTAAAAAATGTGAACAAAGAAACTAAACAATATTGATTTATATCAGTGTGTGTGTGGTGAATCAAAGAAGTTTTCATTTTCCTTGTCTGGTGATTACAGATTACTTTAAATTGCATTTTATTCTTCATTTATCATATTATCTAGAATATTTGAAATATCTTCTCTCCCCAAAAGTTTCTTTTTATTGAAAGATATGTGACTACTTTTGGGTTTCAATGCTAGAAAACTGATTTTCACGTGATGGATATGATATTTATATGAACTTAAATGCAGAAACTATTTAGCTTCTATTATCTTGATTTGAAAAGAAATTTTTCTGAAATGCATAAGCAGAATTGTATTTAAACCTGAATCCTAAGCTAAGTATTCATCTCTACATCATATCCACTTTTTCTTAAGGAAGACCTTGATTGCGACCATTAACATTTTATAATCAACCTCCTTTAAATGAAAACATACATTTTTAAACACTATTTGGGAATTTGGGTGTAGTTCTCTGAACTACTTCCTGCTGATTATTGGGTGAAGTTATCTTAGGGTTCATGGAGAACTTTCATGAGATCTTGCTCCATCAAACCATATTAGCCTAGAAGGCATTCACAGGTTCTTATCTTCTGTGGAAACAAAATCAGAACTTCTTTTCCAAAGTAACATTTCCTTAGACTCAAATAATGAAGCTGTTGTTTCCCATATCAACTTTGGGAAGCAGTTGATTCATGTCGCATCCAAATAACTTTCAGCACATGGGTCCATAGCCATTTACTCTGCCAACATGAACCAGTAAGCTATTTCTTAAAGGAGCCACAGATTTTGCTGCTAATGTTTCTCTTAAAGGAGTCATGCCTCTGTTTACCACCCAAAAATAGAGCCTATCTGAAATCATGCAACTACCAAGAAGCACAATTGACTCCTGTTTTTGTTAGTCTAGAAGCCCTTATGTTTTTAAGCTTTCTTAGGCTTTATATGGATGTATGTTGCTAAGCATTTGGTTGCCATTTTGTAAATGGAGACTGCTCTTTTGTTTCCTAGATTCCCAAATAATCACACTATATTAATTACAACACCGTTTATCCAATAGCTTGGGCATATTCCTAACTAGCTTTTGCATCTTAAATTAACCTTATTGTAATAATCTATGTATCACCGCAAGGCTCTGGCCTGCTGGTAATGTTCCAACATCCTTCTATTTCAGCAGCTACATTGCATCTCCTTGATTCTGACTATTCTTCCTCTATATCTCTGTTCAGATTTTTTTCCCTGACTTTATTCTGCTAAGTCATTGGTTGAAATAGCTTCTTTATTAACTAATGGTAGTAAAACACATTCACAGTATGTAGAGGGGAATCACACATAGCATGCTCTGCATTCATTAGTTGGGATGTGTGTAAATGCCTATTAAGAGCATGTGATACATGATATCACTTAATTCAGAGTTTTTTCCCATATTTGAATAAGGTGGTGTGAGTATGAAAGGAGGATTATTATGGAAACAATTGTATAAGCAGGGGAAACCAAGAGTGATGGAGAAGAAGAGAGACAAAGTGCATGATTCAAAACTAATAATTGCAAAAAATACCATAGAGAAACCTGATACTTTTTATTCTAAATTTAAAACAGCAGAATATAAATACAGGGATACTAGCAATCAGGATACTTTATGTTCAGTTCTTGTTCCTTTTTTTTTTACATTTTTTTTTGTTTATTCAAGTATCCAAAAACACTCTTTACACTTCTTCCTCTCCTCCCAATACCCTCCCGCTCCCCCCACTCCCTCTCCTCCTCCCTCACCATTCCCAAGAGCAGTCAGGGTTTCCTGTTCTGTGGGGAATCCAAGTTACTCCCGCCTCCCTCCAGATCCAGGAAGGTGAGCATCCAAACAGGCCAGGATCCCAAAAAGCCAGTCCATGCAGACGAAACAAGACCCAGTGCCATTGTCAATGGCTTCTCAGTCTTCATTTGGACCTCGGGGGCTCAGTCAGCCCCCATGTCAGCCACATTCAGAGAATCCGGTTTGATCAAATGCTCGTTCAGTCCCAGTCCAGCTGGCCTTGGTGAGCTCTCATTCGATCAGTCCCCTTGTATCAGTGGGTGAAAGCACCCTTCGCGGTCCTGACTTCCAGTGCTCCAATGTGGGTCTCTCTATCTCCATCTATCGTAGGATGAAGGCCCCCTCTGATTTTGCTTTCCTTGCTCACGATCTCCCTCCCTCTGCTTCTCATTTGGACCTAGGAAGTTAAGTCCAGTGTTCCAATATGTGTCTCTGTCTCTATCTCCATCCATCGCCATATGAAGGTTCTGTGGTGACATGCAAAATATTTGTCAGTATGGCTATGGGCCAAGGCCAGATCAGGCACCCTCTCCTCTGCTGCCCAGGGAACAATCTGGGGACCTCTCCTTGGGCCTGGGAACCCCTTCAGAATAAAGTCTCTTGCAAACCCTAAAATGGCTCCCTTAGTTGAGATATAAACTCCCCTGCTCCCAGAACCATCCTTCCTCCCTCCCCCACTCCCATTCCCCCAAGCCATCCCCAATCCTCCCCCTCTCCCCTCTCCCTAACCATCTTCCCCTACTTCCACCCCCCATCCCCCATGCACCCGAGTTTGCCTGGCAATCTTGCCTAGTTCTAATATCCAGCATGTTATGCCAAATACTTTATAGTTTGTATAAGCCTCTGTGTATTTCTTTGGGACTCCATGGCTGTGGGACCAGATGTAACAGACTTCCATTTACAGAAATCTTCATGACTGCCTTGAAGCATTCGATATAGTTATATTAGGATATAAGATCACTGTAAACAGCTTTTCATCTGTCTTACTCATACTTTTCTCCCCAGCACAAAGAACAATGCAGAAAACATTGTTGATGTGCCATGTTGGTTGATAATAATACCATTATGTCATTACATTCAATTCAGAAGGCCTATGTCCTTTGATTTAAATCAGGAATTTCAGCTCCATGGTTTCTATAGATGAATTATTGCTAAGGGTCCCTTTAATTTTACCTATATTTAGAGAAAAATTTTTATCTTGCTTCTAAAATTATAATATGACAAGTAATCATAAGTATCACCCTTGCTTGAGGAAGTATTCTCAAAGAAGACTATTGTGTGATAGCATTTCTTTAAAATATAGCCAATAGAATTTTCTCATATGTTATGCTAATGTTTCAAATTTTAGCTGTTGTTTCTGTAATTTCTTTGTCAAAAGTAACTTGAAAAATAAGAATAACTTCCACATGTCCTTATGGCATGATTGTGCATCCTTTGGATATATACCCAAAAGTGCTTAATTGTTCCACAAGGATATCTGCTCAACTATGCTCATAGCAGCGTTGTTTCTCTTAACTAGATTATGGAAACAATATAAATACCCCTAGACTGAAGAATAGATAAGGAAAATATGGTACATTTACACAATAGAGCACTACACAGCAGAAAAAAAAATGACATTTTGAATTTTGCAGGAAAATGGATGGATGATGTTGGACAATTATGTATTCTGTCAATTATGTTTTAAATAAACGTCAATTTGGCCAGTATCCAGGTAGGAAGTATAAATGGGACAACCAAAGAGTAAGTACAGGTGGGACAAGGAGAACAGGAGAATTCTGAGAAGGGGGAAGCACATTCCTACCCAGTCCTTTCCCAATCACAGAAGAAGGAAGATGTGATTGCCCCACTAAAAGAGGAACCAAGCCATGTGACTAACATAGATAAAAATAATGGCTTAATATAACTTATAAGAGTTAATAAGGAGCCTGAGCTAATGGGCCAATCAGTTTATAACTAATGTAGACTTCTGTGTTATTCTTTGGGGCCTAACGACTGTTGAGACTGGATAGGACCGAAACCCTGACAACAGATGGAGCAAGAAAACATTCTTTTCAGTGAGGTAACCCAGACACAGAAAGAAAATTATCACATGTACTTACCCATGGGTAGTTTTTAAAAGAATATCAGTCTAAAAAACACAATACCAGAGAATTTAGACAACAATGAGGACACTAAGAGAGATTTACATAGATCTAATCTATATGGGAAGTAGAAAAAGACAAGATCTCCTGAGTAAATTGGGAGCATGGGGGCCTTGAAGGAGGGTTGAAGGGGAGAGGTGAGAGGCAAGAAGGAGAGCAGAGAAAAATGTAGAACTCAATAAAAATCAATAAAAAATGTATCAAAGACATTAACTCTGAACTATTCAGTACTACTTTTTAATTAGCTCTTCTAATTCGTTATCTTTTTCCTTTCATTTTTGTAAATCAAGACAATGTTTCATTATGTAGCACAGGCTGCCTAGGAATTCACTATGTAGACAGTCTATTCTCAAATTTACAAAGATCCAGTGTTCTCTGCCTCCTTAGTGCTATGATTAAAAGTATGACTCCTAGATTTATTAATTCACTTATAATTTAAGAAAAATATAGCCATTTTGTGGCTTAACAAGATGGAATAAAATGCAATTAAATCATTTTTACAATAAATTTAAAATATATTCATATTAAAGCAAATAAAGACAATTCTGGTTGCAAATATGTTTGAAAAAGGTCATGAATTTGAAAGAGAGCAATACAGAGTATATATAAAGGTTGGGAGACAGAAAAGATAAAGGAAGAAATAATCCAATTATACTATAATCTCAAAAATAAAAAATGAAAAATAATTATGAAATAATATTTAAGTCAAAAATAACACCTAAATAAAAGC
The DNA here is from genome assembly GCF_982192425.1 of Myodes glareolus. Taxonomy (NCBI): domain Eukaryota; kingdom Metazoa; phylum Chordata; class Mammalia; order Rodentia; family Cricetidae; genus Myodes; species Myodes glareolus. The sequence goes on along the minus strand of NC_142026.1, from coordinate 118,528,857 downwards.
TTAAGGCTAATTATTTGCTTTGTTAATATTACAACTGTCACTACATATGCTTGTGCTCAGAGAAACTTTTTCTACTTGATATGAAAACGAACTTTCTTTTATATGTCAACTAAAATATGTTATTCCAACCTAATATGAAGTGACTCACACATAAAGAATAGAACTATGATATCACTATGCAAATAGTGTCAGGCTATTAATAGTGATAATATATTAATATTGTAACTATATTGACAGACATCATAGTATTATGCTGTCTCTATTTTATGACAATGACAAAGGGTTATCTTTAACATTAACACAGTGGAAATTATTCTGCAGCAATTCATACTCCAAATACTCTTCACATTTGAGTGGTTTGTAATTTCACTAAAGAATATTTATTATTTAGAACTTTATTTCTTTTGATTGCAGATTTTTTTCAAAATATACACTATTATTTCAGGTTATTATGGGGATATGCTGGGTATGATCGTGATAAGGATATTAGTAACGATCATGATAATGCCAATGAGATCATTACAGAGATAATGGAGAGTAGGAGGTGGTGAGAGTGACAGTGATGATGATGGTTGTATGATTTCAGTGCATCAGGAAAGTACTGGAATTGAAAACAAACTTCAACTTGAGCCAAATTTAACCCAGAGCTATTGTTCCAAGCACATTTTTCAGGAGCAGGCTCTGAACTGTAGAGTGTTTTCATTAGAATTGTCATTTCTGCCAATCATCCTAAACTGTTGAGTTGAATGCTTCTCTCTCTCTCTCTCTCTCTCTCTCTCTCTCTCTCTCTCTCTCTCTCTCTCTCTCTGGAAACACAAACCTAATAATAATTCTAAAAAAAAAGTAAAGCTACAAAATGCAAAGCATAATATGCTAATAGTGGTATTGCAGAGAAATTTGCTTCCACTACTGTTCTATATTGTCGTTGCTCTGTTTTGAACATGTTGATTATATGTAGAAATTTAATCTTTGTGACATCAAAATAAAGATTAGTTCATTTATCTCCTTATCCTTTGTTTATATACAAGAACATTTGGGCTTGTTCTAAATTTCTGTTTTATAGCACTAATTATCACAATTTAAACAATTTTTAAAAAGTGAATTATGTTTAAACTATATTACTTAGAATATTCTATCTCTAAGGGATGTCTCTTGTAATATCTTTCACTGTATAACAGCACAATAATTTCTTTGTTAAAGGCTCTAATGACAAAATATAGCATATGAAAGATTGATTAGATGATTTCCAAAATATAGTATTATAACAAAAACTAAATAAAATTTCCAAAAATCAAAACTCAGTAATACTATGTCTTTAAAAACTTATTAATAGATTCTGAAAAACTCAGAAAGTATTCAATGAACATGAGGATAGCCCATTAAAGATAACTCCAAATAAATATAAAGACAGAAGAACTGAGAAAAGAGGGGAGTTGAAAAGCAAGGGTTTTCTGACAATGTTATGTATGTTAACCTATGTTTGGTAGACTCTTTAAAGGGGAATTACTTGAAAATATCTGAAACATTTTGCTGTGAACTGAATTTTAAAGAGCAGATATTATGTCATAAATCTAAGAATTACAATATGCAATGCAACTCGAAAGAAAAAATGGCTGTAGGCTGAAGTTTCTGTGTACTGCCAGCTGCTCCCAAGTAACCACTCAGAGGCTTAATAATTGTAAATGTTTTACCAGAAGCTCTGGCTTTTTACTAACTACCTTTTACAACTATGTAAGACATAACACATATTTTTTATCTGCTCTTTAGTATGGTTTGTCCATCCTGCTTCCCTCTGCTTCTGCTAGCAACTCCAGACTTTGCCCTTCATTCTCAATTTTCCTCTCCTGCCTAACCTTATTCTGTTCAATGATTGGCTACTCAGCCTCTTTATTAAACTAATAATAGAGATGTATTCACACAGTTTAAATAAATATATGACATTTCCTCTTTTTTACTTAATTAAAAGGAAGGTTTTAACTTTAACATAGTAAAATTTGTACTACAAAAAATGATCAAGTAAGAATTACAGTTTCAGAACCTAGTCCATTTTCATTTAGCAAAATTGGAGAAAATAATCTGATATCTTTTAACTTTGTGACTTTAAAGTTTTGTGCCTAATTCACCTTTTATAATAACTCAGGAACACTATAACTATGATCCTCTTAACTTAAGCTCTGTCAAAGAGCCCAGAATGGTGAAATATTACCTAACGAAAGGGATACCTGGACACCTGAACAGTCACCCTACATTTTTCTATGATGTTGGGACATCCAAATGTGGCCTACAGACCTAACATATCTGACAGACTTTTTTGTAAAGCAGAAAATTCTGAAGAATTGTCCTATCTTGCCCTGGTAAAGTTTGGCAGTGGCTTTCTTTTGTTTTTGTGGTCTAATTTGGAAAGGATAATGTCAGTTTCTTGCCAAGTTTTGCCACAAAGAAAGCAATCTCTATTTGAAGATTCTTTGATATCCTTCATCTTCTCTGAAGTATATTGGTACTGTCAAGAGCAGACATGTCTCACTGTTATAAAAGGCCTTAGATTATTAAACATATTAATAACACATTCTATAGTGCTTTGAAGTATTTGACGTCTATCCATTTATCTAAAATATATCTGTTTATGGCATTGACAACATACCTAATGTGACTATAAGTTTGACTATTATAGATAAGTATTAATTTGCATTTCTTAATTATACGTTACATTTTAAAATAAGTTGTATAAACACAATACCTTAAACAAGAATAGTATAGCAAAATTAACTCTAAATTTGTATCAGTATACCAAAATCTATACCAATGCAAAATATTAATGACTTTTAGCTAGCAGTTGTGTTTCTTTAGATAAAAACTTGATTTAGTAAAATACCATTTATTCTATCACTTTTTTTTGGATGTCTGTTTTTTTGAGACAAGGTTTCTCAGTGCAGTTTTGGAGCCTGTCCTTGTTCTGTAGACCTGGCTGGGCTCAAACTCACAGAGATCCATTTCTTGTTTCTGCTTGTTGAGTACTGGAATTAAAGGCGTGCACCACCCATATCCAGCTGTCCTATCATTTCTATGTTGCCATTTTTCCTTTCAGAACAAGACCCTTGAATCTAATCTTCTTTGCTCAGCTCTTTTCCCTGACCATTCACAATAACAAATTGTATCCACTCCCTTAAATGATAATAGATATTCATAACCCGTCTTTTAGGAATGTGGGCATTGTTCTCTAAACACTTCCTCTTGTTTATAGATGCCTATAATCTTCAGAAAATACTTGAGAAAATAAGGATAATTATCAAATCTTGGATCGAGTATTCTGTGGAGACTAAATAATCTCAGTCAGTAACCTTGAAGCTATTCTGAATGCTGGATCACCAGGACCATTGATTTTTACTATTATTTGGGCTGCTTGCTTTGAAATATGTAAACTTTTAAGGATAATATAAAAATCTCTATTAATACAAGTATATACTTCACATTGTATATAAGTCAGCCAAAGCTATGTGACTTATATTTTTTTATTACTCTATTTCTTTTAAAGGACTTTACGTTATCATTTTTATATTATTTTTAATTTATGCCTGTCTCTACACTTTCTCTTTTTCTCCCAAACCTATTTATATTTATGAACACACTTATTTAAAGTCTTTTCAGTCTGGATCTGTCCTTACTGAGCATCTGTATTTTATTTTATTGCATTAGATGAATCTTAAACTGTTATGTCAGCCACCACCAGTGTAACTTAGCTTAGTGTATGGTAGTAGCTTATGGTAGCAATCAGCTGGGTCTTCCTGCAAGCAGTTGCTGGGTGATATGTCTAGGTACTGTGGCCTACATGAAAGAGACAAAACTAGGAAGCTGCATTTGAACTTACAGAGATCCAGTTACCTCAGCCTCCCAAGTGCTGGGATTAAAGGTGTGCACCACTCTCAGGTTTTATGTGGATGTAGTTTTCTAACATTTGAGCATCATATATTAGGGAAAAATTCCACCCTCCACCACTCCCAAATAACCTTTCAGAGGCTGAATAATTATAAATGCTTGGTCAATACCAATATCTCAGGTTTTTCGTAACTATGTCTTACTACTTAAATTAACCCATTTTCTTAACTACACTTTAGTATGATATGCCCATTTTGCTTCTCTCTGTGTCTGCTGATGACTCCAGACTCATTCCTACTTTCTTTCAGCATTCTCAGTTTGGTTATTCTGCCCAACCTTATCTTGTCCAGCTGTTGGTTAGTCACCTTCTTTATTAAACCAATCACAGCAGTTATTCACTGTAAAGGAATATTCCACAAAAAACCATGACCGAGTTATTACTTAGTTTTTAAAAGCACTTATTGTTCTTGCAAAGGATAAATATTTTAATTCCCAGTAAACAAAAAATAAATAAATGAAAGAAAAAAAGAATGATAGATAGATAGATAGATAGATAGATAGAAAGATAGATAGATAGATAAAGGAAGTAGCATCATGAAGTCTCTTTTTTGTTGGCCATCTACTGAGTGTCATGTAGCCTTCCTTGGATCAAGGTTGTTATAACCAATTAAATTTCTTGGAGGACATTAATTCTCATTGTTCCAACAGAAATCAATTGCAAATAGCTTCTCTGCTAATGGTAGTCTTTTGTGTGGTTTGCACCTATGCAGATCTGGTCCATCTGTCACAGTCTCAGTGAGTTTATATAGGTATTGGGTATGTTATCTCTGAATTACACCATTTTTTTTTGGTCATACACCAAATCTTTTACAAATTTTTCCTCTTCCCTGTAGAGTCCTGAACTATGAGTGAAGATTGATGAAAACATCACATTTAGAGTGTTGTGCTCCAAAGTCTCTCACTCTCTCCACATTGTCCAATCATGATTCTCTGTGCTAATTGTTATCTACAAGAAGAATTTTATTTTGTGATGGCTGATCAATGTACTGATATCTGGGTATAGATGTATATTATTAGGAATTATTTTATTACAGTGTTCCATTAAGAGAATATAGGATAAGGTTTTCACATAGGTTCATGACCTATCTAGTTTTAGACTTTTTGTCATTTTAATGGTGCTAGGTGTGGGAGCTTACTCCTCTTTTACAGGACAAGAGATTATCTCCCAACATTTACAACTGCCTAGAACACCAGCTCCAGACTGTCAAATACCATCTTCTGACATATGCAAACTGACACATGCACTGCTACACACAAACACACATGACTAAATTATAACAAGTTTTTAAAATACAGAAGGGTTAAGGGAAAGTATACAGTGATAATAATCCTATGAACAAAATATCATAATCTAAAGTTGTGTTATATAAAGTAAACATCAGGATAGATAATATCATGTATCTTCTTACCTCTCAATTATGCTTCTTACAAATCCTTACCTTCAAAGTAATCTGAGACCTCATCAGTCAAGCCCACCAAATTAAGTGTATTTAGTTTAACAAATATGACATTGTGGGAAAAAAAAACCTCAATAGACAAAGAGCAAAAAAAAAAAAAAACCTGTCACAAATTAGATAGGATAAGCCATGCATGTCAGTAAATTTATTGTCACATCCTAGAGTTGATAAGGAAAACTAAGCTGAAAAATGTTCAAGGAGAAAGCTAGAAGATTCTAAATAATATCTGTAGTTTAATTAATATCATTGTATGTTTGTTAGATTTGATTATTGTTACCATTGTTATCCATTGTTATATGTAGAATGTTAGTACCAAAAGAGCGCAAAATGTTACTTTCTCATATGCGATGAACAATGATATCTTTGTCATATTTTCAATATTTTAAAATATTTTAGTTCAGTTTGTATTTAAGAGTTGTTTACATTTGTTACACTATTAAAAATGTTTCATTCAGTAACATTTTTAGCATACTTATTTAATTTATAAAGTGACATGCAATTTAGAAATGGGAACACAATCATTCTGAATATGTCTGAATATGTGACATATATTTTATCCAATCTCTTGGATTTATATTTCAATGAAATTAATTGTAATGAGCAGATTACTTATCAGAAAAAAACAAAAATGATGACATGATTTGAAAGAAGCAGTGGTTTTTAAATTTTAAATTTTTAAAATTTTTAAATTCATTCTTTAATAATTCCACTAATATACTTTCATTTAACCATAGTCACCCCTTCTAACATTACTTTCCTTCATTCCTTGTAAACCATTTCTCCCTCAAAAAACATTGTGTGGGGGGGAGAAAGAGAGAGAGAGAGAGAGAGAGAGAGAGAGAGAGAGAGAGAGAGAACAAGGGACAGAGGAGAGAGAAACAGAGAGGCAAAGAAGGAGAGAGAAAGAGAGAGACTGCTCTCTCATGGCATTTAATTAAGATTGAAAGTATGGACAAGGTGATGGTTGTTTACTAGAGGAAGGACAACTTACCAATAAAACACTGGATAAAATGACTGCCCCCCACCCCTATTAACCTTTAAGTGCAAGTTGTTCCTCAAGTAGAAATGGTGCACTATGAGACCCTCTCCCTCTATGATTATGTCGATAGACCAAATCTTGTGCAAATATCAGTTGCTCCATTATGTTTATGGATTCAAATGCCATGCAGTGCCTATAAGATAGCTATGTGGGGCATTCCTTCCTGTCCTTTGGCACTTAAACTCTTTCAACTCATTCATTTGTGATGTTCCCCGAGACTTGGAGTAGGTGATAGCGATGTCCTGTTTGAGGCTGACTACATAGGAGTCATATATTCTCAGCACATTCACTAGTTTGTGACTTAACATTAACAAGATCCACAGCAAAGACAAGCTTGTCTAACGAAAGCTGAGAGCATCAGCCATCCATACAGAATCTCAATATGAATCTAAATACTGAGAAGGCAGTTTGGAAAAATGTCCATTCAGCAAAGCAACGGTAAAAGGTTCACATTATACTGACCTTTCACACCTCAGCCATGAACAGGTAACCATGTTATGGTTTTAAGCATGAGTCATCTCCCATGGTACAGCCTTAATTTCAATCTTAAATCAGTTATCTTCACCAATCAAATTTTCATTGTTTAAATAGAACTATATTTGAGAAAACAAAGCACTAAACCTCTCTGTCATTTTTTGAAAATAAGATTTTGTTTCCTTCCTTTCCCAGTTCCCAATTGTCAGTGTGAGTCTTTGATATTAAGCAGAATTAATGATCTGTATTTTCCCAAAAATGTTCAATTCCTCTGTAGTGTGGAGAGAAAGATGAAGCTGTCTCCTAAAAATAGAGCTAGGTAAAACTGCTACTGAAAGAATAAGCAGTTTTTGTGTTCTTGGACTGAAGAGTGTGGAAGGGAAGGCAAAGCATGAATATATTTTTTCTGGGTTGAATGTCAATTTCTATTATTTATGTGTGTGTGCGACGGAAAATATATAGTTTTTTAAAAAATGAAGAAATATAAGTAGACAGAGATACACATATTATGTGTCTGTATTTTCCAAGTTCAGAAAAACACATAACTTTTGGCAGCCTTTGTTATAGTTTGGAATCCATAGCGCATGAAGATTTTATGGACATGGAGTTTAGTTTCTTCATTACAATAAATTACACAGTTTAAACTTTAAGTTTAAAAATGTAATTTTAAAATAGATTTATTTCATTTTTGTAGGATTTCAATAATATCAAACATTATATTTTTTATTATATTAACCCCTTCCCCACAACTCCTGAATCTATCTTCTCCCTTTTCTACCTATCCAACTTTATGTTGAATTACATCAAATATAGTTTATGTTACCCAGGTTCTCTTTGATTTGTCTTCTTTACTAGAGTGTAGTCAACATTAAGGAAATCTACCTATTCCTCTTCCAACAGCCAACAACTGTCAATTACTTCTCTGCTCCTCCTTAACTTGCTCCTTCTCTTCCTCCTCCCCTTCCTCCTTTTCCTCCTCTTTCTCATTTTCCCCATCCTCTTTCTTTGGGGGGATTGCCCAAGGTACAGTTTCTCTTTGTAGCTCTGGATGTTCTGGAACTTTCTGGGTAGACAAGTGTGGTTTAAAACATACAGAGATTCACCCGTATCAGCCTTCCAAAAACTGGGATTAAAGGCATGAAACACACACACACACACACACACACACACACACACACACAAAGGCCTGAAACGCTATTCCTGGCTTGTCAATAACTTCTTCGCTATGGGTGGTACTTTCTGCCTATTTCCTCTCTCCTTACTGGAATTTTGAGAAGTTTGTACTAGCACAGTTCTTACGTATGCTATCTTAGTTGAAGCGAAATCCTACATGCTACTGCCTTTCTTGAATCAAAAATAACTATTTTTTTTTTGTAGTCTTTGACTCCACACTCTAATCTTAGTATAAAATAATCCTTGAACCTGGGAAGTATGAAATTTCTTTTGATCTTTGTATACTTCATTATTTACATTACAGTACTGTTCCTGGCTTCTTGAAAATTTAACAATGATCTTATCACTCAAGCATTGCATTCAAGTTAATGACAAAAGTGGTATAAATTTCCAACAGCAATGACCTTGGGGATTTCAAGACAACTTAGAAGAAAATTTGTCTTAGGTGAAAAAAAAATATTTAATATCTTCAAAGTATCACTTTTAATATTTCAATATGGCAAACATAATCTAGGAGATTGGTATTACCTAAACCTTAAATGTGCTTTTATTGAAAAGGTTCATGTATTAAAAACCTGGTCCTAAACCAGTACTAATAACCATATTAATTGACAGTGGCAAATTAGGGCTAAGCCGTGCATGAAAAAGGGAGGGTAATGTTGCATGCATGGTAAGATGTTCAATGCTACTTTTCACCTATCTTTGATTATCTCCCTCAGTTACCTGGGTATACTAAAGTGGCAGATTGCACACCATTAGACCCCTCTACTACGTTGATCTAGTTTACCAAAGTCCAGAAACAAAGCATCCAATCAAATATTGTCTGAAACTCTGAACCCAAGGAAGTCAATCTTTCCTCCATATATTTGTTCTCCTGGGTTTTTTTGTCAGAGTAACAAAGAGCTTACCTTCATTTGCTCTCTTGTGACTTGGCAAAAGCAAGTTAAAGATGGAATGTTTGCACAGTTTGAGGTCTCTAGTTTATCACAATATATAAAGCATTGTAGCATGATCAGGAGACACCTATATTCACTGTCAAGATGTTTAAAATATACATGCTGATACTTGATTTGCTTTCTCCAAATTATTCCATATAGCACTGCAAGCCACGGCCTGATACTGACCACCTTAAGGGTTAATCTTCCTGCTTCACCTAAGTCAGTGAGGAAACTCCCTCAAAGTCTTACTCAGAAGTTTTTTCCATAGTTACATACCATCAGATTAATACTCAAGGTTAGCCATCATGATGCCATCCATTACCACCTGGACACAAGCACATTGTTTTTAATCATAACAGCAATTGCAACTTAAGAAGAGAGTCTAATTCATTAGATGAATTTTACACTCTGTGATTTGACATTTATAAGAAAATGGTTCCAAGGCTGGTATTCTATAGGTCACAAATTGAATGTAAGAGGCAGATATTCAGAAAAACTCCAAATCGGTATTCATAGCATAGACAAAACAATACCCAGCCTTAAAAAATACAGAAAAGCAAAAATATTTACATGGAAAAGAGGAGTCCACAAAGCAATGCTAGGTAACCATGTTTTTTTCTGTGATTTCAATGAACTTTGTAATGCTGATTGCGTGGTGAATCCTCCATGATTGTGCATTTTCTGGATGACTTCCTAAGAGAGATGATAGAGAGATATCTCCTATGTATTAGTTGTATACCCTCACATTTAAAATTCTGAAAGTCAAATGTATGGTTCATCATCACTCCAAAAGTCAAATAAATATTCTTTTCTGTTAACAGAGCAGTCAAAAAGAGGAGTCTTAAAAATTTTAAAACATAATTAAACTAATTTAAAAACAAATGGGGGTCCTGAGTGAATGATATTTTTAATATAGAAAAGCCTAAATAAATTAATTTGGAATAACCAAAATAAACAACTGGGCACTGGAGAAGTGTTAAGAGACCCAAACAGAAAATAAACAAAATAAAATGGGTGTATTTATTTTTATTTGGGCCAAAACCTAGAAATATAGTATACATGTATATATTCTCTAACTTTTTAGATTATGTAACACAGTTTAGGAGAATAGTATCTATATTACTGTGATATGAAGGCAAACTGAACTGTCTGGCACATAAGAGTTCCAAATTTATCTTTATTATCAATATCTGTACTACAAAATAACACAGTGCATAGCTAATAAGTCACTCTGAGGGGTGAGGAAAAGGTTCAGGAACATGAAGAAAACATATTTTCAGTTCCGGCTTCTTTGCTAATGGGTTGTGTGACCCTGAGCAAACCACAGGTTGGTCAAGATATTAAATTAAATAAGAAGGAAAAGGTTTTTTTTATAAACTCTGCAGGTTCCAACAGAATGAGTCTGTGTGGGTCTTGAAAAATAGTGAAATAATGTTTCCTCATCTTTTATATTTAATGGCACTCGTGTCGGCCTGTGAAGATTTGCTGAAAACCATAATGAGTTCAAAATACATCAGGATAAATCCCTGTGTTCAGGTTTAACAGGTTCTCACCCCAAACAGTCTTAAAACTGGGGAAAGCCTGAAGAAAATTCACTAATGAATGTGAAACCGCATGGAGGGCACGTGAAGGAGTGCGGGCTGCACTTCTGTGTGCGGTTTTATTAAGGTATAAATCTTCCGTTATTTTGCCAGCTAAAGGACAGATGGCTGCCTTAAAATGGAATCTGGATGCAGCATCCACTCACTGAATGTCATTATCCACAGCAGCAGCTGTGTTTAGCATATCCTTCATTTGCATTCTAGTTCAGAGCAAAGACAGAAAATCATAGCCTGTCTATTATCACCAGGCACCGTGTCCAAACAGTAAACACAGAAGGGGTTTTGGAGGAGCTGGAATGGAAGGGACTGCTGTCTCTGTTGCTCAAACACCCAAGGCTGAGAAGTGACTGATCCTCTACACGTGGAACGTACGTCGTCAAGTTTACCCAGGAAGTACTAAATCAAGGGCAGGGGGACATTCCAAAGGACATGAGCGTTGAATATGCTAAAAGAGCACTATTAAAAACCAGAACAAAGGTAAGAGTTCAGGACCCGTGAAGAAACATCCAACTTTGTTATGTATATTGTATAATACACACTGATGATTTTGAGCACAAGTTAAATCAATGCCGTATCAATCAGGTTGGACTACCATTGGCACATAGGAGTGTATTTTCTCACAATTCCCCAAACTATACATCCAAATTTAAAATCTGGAAGGACTGGATACCTGAAGATGACCCTGCCCTCACAGCTTTTTGTCTCTTTGGATTGTTGTAGTTAAAGATGTGTGTTCCAGTGGTTAGGAGATAGGAGACGTGTGTGTGTGTGTGTGTGTGTGTGTGTGAGTGTTTATGTGTGTATGTATTAGATGGGAGCATGTTCTTTTCTCTCTCCTTTTATTTCTCATGTAGGCAAAGACCTCTATAAAAATTATGTAAGTTCAAGACCTATACAGACTCCTACAGAGTCTTTTTAAATATAGACAAAAATGCATATGTAACAGCTTCAATACACAAATCTATCATAGCAGCCTCCAAAATTAATAATGTTATATGGAGTACTGTACATCTTGATTACTCTCTTTTTGTAGTTTTTCTGTATTGTGTCTGAATTGTGTTTTTTTATTGACTGTGAATCTATTCTTCATTTATTTATTTGTTTATTTATTTATTTATAAAAATTTCCACTTCCTCCCCCTCCTCCCAATACCCTCCCACTCCCCCCACTCCCTCTCCCCCTCCCTCTCCAATCCTAAAAGCAGTCAGGGTTTCCTGCCCTGTGGGAAGTCTAAGGTCCTCCCCCCTCCCTCCAGGTCTAGGAAGGTGAGCATCCAAATAGATGAGGCTATTGTGTTTTTTTGTAAGTTGATTGAGAAAGACTCTAACACAGCCAAGTATCTAGTCTCAGATGATACCGACAAACCGTGTGATGTCAACTGAGATTTGTACACTCCAGTATGGATTTTACTTGCAAAGTGAAGCTGTAAAGATTTTGTGAACTCTGGTTTACAGAGCATAATGAGTGTGTGAAAATTTGAAACAAAGAATATTTTCTACCCCTTTACATTTTGAGTAGTTTACAGTATGGATATTGCATCAAGTTTCTATTTTAATAGTTAACAATATTGCTACTAAAATCGTTCCTGACCAACATGTACTATCAGCAGTTAAAATTAGCATCTTATGAAATAAAATTTCCATCAAAACTCAGAGAACTATTTTCCAATAAATGTAACAATTTTGAATAGAAATGTCCCATTTTTTTACTATATTTCCATTTCTTCCAAACTTTAAGGACTTCTTCTGGAAAAGACATTTCAAGTTATGTGCATTCTCATTGGCAATCATAATCTATAAATATTTATAGGAGAAGAAATCATTTGTAGTATTTTGGAATGATTTAAATGAATCACAAATAGTAAAAAGTTAAGGTGCTATGAATGTAAAAGCAATGACAATAATAACTCTATTTTATTAATCTTATTTAGAAATTGAACTTATTTATGGGGAAATGAGATATTATTATAAAGTAGAAGTTATATAATCCAAAAGGTCATATAAGGAGGCCCAAGATATGACTGCAATGCTTAAAATGACTGGTCATTTGCAAGGTTAAACAGGCCACTCCAAGTAAGTGTCACTACATGGGAGGTATTTGATGAATTTAATAGGGCTGTGATGGAAATGTGATTGTTGTCAACACATCTATAGGTTATTCATTCCTCAAACACTTCAAAACACATTTTTAAAGAAAAACTATTTGGGGCCTGTGGAGAGTACTCAGTTGGTAGAATTTTTGCCTGACATGTATACAGTCCAAGTTTAGAGGGATCACTAGAGCGGCCACCAGGCTTGGTGTTGCACAACTTGTAATTTTAGCACTTTGGGAGTATAAGCAGGAGGAACAAAAGGTAAAGGTCGTGTTTGGCTACATAGTGAGTACAAATCCAGCCTGGACTAAAATGGGACTCTGTTGCAAAATAATTGAAAAAGAAAGTTACTGATAATGCTTTGAAATCCAAATTAATCTCAGAGAGAAACTCAGTTCCTATTTGCTTTATCAGTATATCCTTTGTTTCTCTCCCTATTAGTGTTTGTTGGTTGATGTTGACTATTTGATTTAGAGGTAATACAATAACGTTTCTGTTAGTTTCTCCTTGATTAGGGACACTTAAGTGTCTTTCCCATTGGTTTAACACAATACTCATGTGAACCCTACACTCATTTTTTATATGAGATTCTACCCTTGCATGCTGTGAATATCATTGGTTAAAAAAGTAACTGCTTTGGGCCTATAACAGAGCTATAGGGGAACAGAGATAGGAGGGAAAAACAAACTAAGCTGAATGCTGGGAGAAAGGAGGTGGAGTCAAGAGAAGCCATGGAACCACCACCGGAGACAGACATGCTGAAATTTTGCTGGTAGGCTATGACCTTGTGGTGATGCACAGATTAATAGGGATGGGTTAATTAAGATTTAAGAGGTAAGCAATAAGAAGCTAGAGCTAATGAGCCAAGCAATTATTTCAATAATACAGATTCTGTGTGATTATTTCAGGGCTAAGCAGCTGGGAACTAACAAGAAGCCTGCTCCAAGACATCGTCATAATTTGATAGTGTTCCTCCTCTACATTAATTAATATTATTGTCTTCAAACGTACCACATTCCATTGGTATAGTTTTATTTATAATAATAATAAAATAATATGTTACCAAATACCTACATTTTTTAGCCATGGTAATATATAATTTACACTGTTTTGTCTACTGTTATTGTTATTGTTTACTTTTATGATTTAATCATATTAGTAGTATTTTAATCAAATGGAAAAGACATATTGACTGAAAACTGTGACCTTTATCAATGGAAAACTGAGTACAAAATATTCTGTCTGGCCAAAGTTTTTACTATTTTTTAATCAAATACACCATTATTGTTTTAAACTACAGCTCTTTTCATGATAAAGTTTAGAACCATCAAAATATGTAAATATACTAGTGCTACATATTCTGTACAGAATAGAATTCCAAAATAAACAAGACTTTATGTTGAAATAATAATTCCTTTGTTATTTTAGTTACTTTACTTAAAATATTCATTGAATATCAAGAAGATCTAGGTACTGAGGTAAATTTGGTATTATGGAATAGTACATGATTCTCGCCCTTAAGATCTCATTCTAAGCAGAGCTGTATTTGGAGTAAAAATTATAAATTATGGGGCTTAGGAGGTAGATTACTCAGCAACACAACTGCCTCAAAAAGAATTGGGATTGAAACTCAGATACCAGGTACCCATGTAAAAATCCAGGAAAAAGGAAATAATCTTAGCTGTGGAAATATTGGTGGAGAGACAGGTGGATCCCTAAAGTTCTTTGGTTAGCAGTCTAGCCAAATCAATAATCTCAAAACAATAAAGCTGGAAAGTGACGAAGGAAAACATCTGATGTTAACCTCTGGACTTCACATTCATAAACACTTGTACATATATGTGGCAATATTTTCTTTGTGATCTAACAAATAAAGTTTGCCTGAATGTAAGAGTGCAGACCTAAGCCACTAGTTAGCCATAGAGGCCAGACAGTGGTGGCACACACCTTTAATCCAAGCACTCTGAAGACAGAGGCAGATGGATACCTGAGTCTCCAAGGTCACCCTGGGCTACATGAGATTAAATCAATCAAAAAGAGAAACATATCCAAGAACTGGTGGCCCACACCTTTAATCCCAGCACTAGGGAGGTGGAGGTGGAAAGTAATAGGGATCGGCAGAGAGAGGAATATAAGACTGGATTAGACAGGAGCTCAGAACTCATTCTGAGGTTTTGTAGAAATGGCATTCAGTCTGAAGACTTGTAGAGAAAAGATATACCATTTAGTCTGAAGATTTCAAAGAGGTAAGAACTAGTGGCTGGTTGCTCTACTTTTCTGATCTTTCATTTTTCACCCCCTAATATCTGACTCCAAACTTTTATTATTAGCACCCTTTAGAATTAATGCTTCATATATACCTACACAACAAAATATACATAATCACTCAACACAACACACACACACCCTCAAAACATGTTAACACCAAAAGCACAAGTAAAGAAATGGAAAGAAATGATTACGTTTTGATGTTATTTTGTAAATTTGATCAACTCAATCACTTATTGGTTATATGAATTGTTTTGTACGATGTTGATACTTAGAGAAATAATTGGAAACAGTGATGAAGTGTAGCTGGCAAAGTTGTGAAAAGTAAGGTAAAGGTGAAGTTTCAAATTACTCTTTTATTCAGTATGAAAATTTGAAATATATTGAAAGAAAGCAGCAGTAGCAAGCCTCCAGTTCATAAAGAAAAGGCAGAAATTACTACTCTTTCCATCATTTCTGAAGACAATGACTTTAATCTGTGCATCTTTTAAATACAGATATCAATCCTTCATAATGGGATGATGTACTGATTAACTCAGTTAAAGCAGAACTCTTCATAATCTGCATCCATTGTTAGTACATTTAATACACCAAACATCAGAGTTCAGTGCCTGTGGGACCATGACTTTGCTTTTCTTTTCCTATCACCATATGGCTGAGCCCTGGATCTTGTACCCATTACCCACATTCAACAGTACTTTGTGCCAGTCAACTTCCTGGTGAAAGATCAGTATTCAAAATCCAAAACTTGGTCTCCTGAATCTTTTTACTGAGATCAAATCAAAATTGTAGGCTTACGTTTCCAATTACAGACTGTCTGTACACCAAAAAAAATAAAAATAAAAATTAAAATAAAAAAAAATGTACTGGAGAGAGAGCTTGATTCCATTCATTAGTTCACTTGCTTTTGACTTAGAGATTGCAACATAGTCAGTTTGCTATCAGACCATTGTTGTTATAACTGAAGTTCAAGCTGCCTCATGTTTTATCAATGAGAGAGTCTGAATGTTTGGAGAAGTATTACAAGAAGTTTCTTGCATTTAAAATTATATATAATTTATTCTAGCTCTTCTTTTCTTCTCCCCTCTCTCAGTGTGGGTGTGGGTACACACATGCACACACACAATACACACACATACACACACACACACACACACACACACACATACTCACAAACATCTGTCTGCCATGGCATGTAAAGATCATAGATTCTCTATCTCATCCTTTTTGTGAGTTTGGGAATCAGACTCCATTGTCAAGCTCTTATGACAAGCTCCTTCACCAGCTGAGCCATCTCTCCAGACCATACATGTGTTTTGTTATATCTCAGAGCAAGATAAACTTCCTGAGAGAAAGTGGGATGGGATTTATTTCTAAAAGCATGAGATTTTCAATAGACACAGTATCTACTTTGTGCTGTTGACTGTATTTTTCTCCACGTTTTAGTGGTTAAAATGAAAAACACCTAGGGAGCTGACTTTTCAGGTTCCTGCCAATATTTACTTCTCAAATGCAACATTTTAGCTATCTTTTATAAAGATTTCACACAATGCTTTGATTTGTGTATTATGTATATATAAGGTTCAAGGAGTTCTCGTGGAGTACAGCTATAGAATTTTCTGCAGTTCTTTTTGTTTCTTTAGCTTATATGTCCCCAGCAGGTTTTACAGTCAATTAACTCTGCTTTTTACTAGGAATAATTTCTTTATTTTGAGCTATAAAACCAATGGAAATTTAAGTTCATTTGCTTTTATGTCTTTTATGTTGATTTAAATTTGTCTTGTAATTATATAAATTATATACATGATTCTTGTATGAAATTTAGAAAGTAAATTCTAGGCAATAAACCAGTCTAACACAGTTTGCCTACTCCTGAATTCTCTATAGTCTTTCCTGAATGAATAAGCAGAAATGCCATTCATTTTATGATTTAGAATTACATTTTTAGAAATGTAAGAAAATACAAATATATTTATAACCTTAACTACTTTCTTATATAAATATTATCAAATGAGTTACATTTCAGTTAGTTCATTTTGTGCATGATTTTTATGTTTAAGATATGATGACAGCCTGTATATTGTACCTTATTTTGACTAGAATTGCATAATTTTCCATTTTGTGAATGAGGCAATATTTCTCTAGCAAGGCTTACTGGTAGACATCTCAGCTATGTTCAGTCTCAATTTAGATTCTACAACAGGAAATTGTCTACATTGTAGTTATGTGCTTGCAAAGGAATTTTATGTAGCTGCTATGAGCTCATAGGCTCCCAACCATCCAAGAAACATCTCAGTGATGTTCCCTTTATGGGAAGTCCTGTCTTTTATATTTTCTACTCAAGTGCAGGATAGATCGATAACAGTTCCCATCAACTGATTCAAAGTAACCTAGTAAATATGTCTTGGAGTCACATATATGTTTCTTGTTATCAAGGCACTTAGATACTTCTTTATCTTCCTCTAATTTTCCTTGCAAAGCATCACGTCCTACAATACATGATTATATTGTTTTCCCTCATAATCTTACACTTAATTAACCTTAGTAACTATTGCCCTTAAATGCTGTGGTTTTATTATTGTAACTATTTAGCTACCTTTAGAATATCAACCCCTCTGTAGAGTTCTACATTCTACACTCATATGATATCATCCACTTATGGCATGTCATGGCTCTGAAAATGTTTTTTAATGTATACCATTTGCTTAGAAAACGCAAAATTGACCTCATGTAGTAATATGACTTAAACCTTTCTTACTGCAAGTGATTTACTTCATGCTCTTATAACAAAATGCATTAAATGAAATGATCCTGTATTATCTGTGACATGAAGCATGATAATGAAAAGAAACACTTGCTTTGTGCAATTTTCTTTTCATACAGAATCTTCCTTGTAAATTATAATTGTGGCAGATGATATGGTTTGACATTAAATATGGGAAAATTAAAAATCTCCATTTAAAAAAATTATTATATTTTAATAGTACATCATTAATTTGGTTTTTCTAATTTTTGAATGTTTAGAAATTGGAGCATTATTTAGGTGTAAAATTATACTAAACATATTCAAATCTTGAACTCACACAGTCAATCAGAACTCATGCTTAAAGAACCAGTGTTGAGAGTGAAACATTTCTTTTTGTTCCCAGGTATTAGCTCTCTCATCAAATAGATCTTAACATAAATCTATCACTTTCAGTATGAAACTCAATTTAAATGACTGAGTGACAAATTGGTTTAGTCTGTAGTTATTAAGTAGCATTTAATAAGTTCCATTGTGTTCGTGACACATACATTTTGAACATTCAAAACGTGTTTTCTTTGTCAGCATTTCTTATAGTCTTGTCTCCTTTGAAAGTTTTTACAATATCCTTCTACAGATTTATTTTTCTTTCTTTTCATCTTCAAATAATGCAGATAAAAGTGACAGGGTAAGGAAAACAGTTTATAAAAGCAATATAAAAAGCTAATTTTTATTTTACTCAAGATGAGATGTTTTTACCCAAGATATGTGTGTGTTATCTTAATAAAATCAAAGGCACAGAACTTTATCTGCAATATAGCAAAATATATGACCTAAAATTTTTCATACACACACACAAAAAAATGGCATGGGTACAAAAGTTTCTTTGGAGTCAAAATAAAAAGTAAGCAGAAAATGTGATGAGTTAATAAAAATCTATTATGTTTATCATAATATGATATGTTTTGTTTATCATGTAAAAATTAATGGTTTAAATATCAATAGAGGTGCAA